>NC_064622.1:409721886-410348617 GCF_023898315.1 Schistocerca nitens
TCAAGACTTACTGTAATTTGTTAAAAATCTTTCTGAGGTAGTTAATGGACAGTAGTCTTTTGCATAGGAACCTTATTTCTAAAAGAAAGTTACAAAACTGCTTAAATAAAACAACTTCGTGACCCAGTCGTCTCAGAGGCACCAATTTCTTGAGCATGAAGTACAATAACATGTAAATTTTCCTGACCCATTCAGAATCAACTCAGCACAGTATTTAAATGCACACACATCAGGTCATCACACAACAGCTATCATACAGTAATAAAAATATTCGATTATGGCTATTGTGAAATGAATACTGCATGTAATTAAAAGTATACAATGATAAAAATGTTCTATAATTAGATTAAACAGTCTTCAAATTCTGCACAGAACTTGTCATGTTGGATATCTGTTTTAATGCCAGAAATTGATGCCTTTTAAAATTATTTTGATTAAATAACTTAAAATGATGTATACTAATTCAAATCACACCACACACCACAAAAGGTATTTCACAGTGTTGCCATTTTTATCTCTGCATTCTATGAACATTATTGTCTGTTATTCCAGTAAGTCCAGTGTTGTGGGGAGTACCATACTAAAAATTATGCACACAGCAAATGAAAATAATGACATGCTTTAATACCAGGTAATCAAAATAATATTTAAAATAAATACGTTAATAAATTTACATACATACATTGCATAATTTTCTTTTTAAATAAACTTTCAAATTTATTAAAATGAAAAGCACCGAATAAAAAAAAATCAATATTAACAATTTCTGATAATTTAAATGTGTGAAGACAACACTTTCACATGTAATGAAATTGCATCTGAATGAGATCAGAGGCTTGGAAGTTAAGGATGTGTTTTATGTTTCCTAGTTTAAATTTTCAATGCTTGGTGAATCAACTTACAAATTCTTCTCTATAGAAAATATGGTTAGTATAAAAATATTTTTGTAAAATGCAATGACATAATTCTCTTCAAATGCTAGTGTTAAAATGTATACGTCATAGAAAAATGGCAACACAAGCTGTTACTCTAGTCACTCCACTTCTTCATTGTGATACCCCATAACACACTTGTGATTACTGTTGATGCAGCACAAGCATTCTGTAATGAATGTAAGCCTACTGTGATTATATGAACATTGTAACGACAAGGCATTAGCTTGGTCCCAAGAGTTAATGAATATTTAACTGTAATTTGTTTTCATGGTAAAATTTGATGATGAAATTGGACTACAGGTGGCTTTTTTTTTTAAAGAAAAGAAAAGGAAAGCTGCTGACATTCAATACAGACATTAAGTCGTTTATCAGCTAAACATCTCACAAATTAAACAGACTGATTTCTTTTGATCTGAAAACACAGGAAACTAAGGTCTCAATCGATATATTTTGGGGCTTACAACAACAGCCTGAAAATCATAGCTGTCCCTTCAGCACTGACTCACAGTTCAAAACACTATGCATTTCACATTTGCTGGTTATACATAATAAACTACAGTGAAGACAGTTGTAGAGGGAGTTGATCTATGCAAGTACAAAAATAATTGAATCTGACATAAAAATATCACTGGAACACTACAGCAGAAAACTACTCATATTTCTTAATTACAGTTACAGAAGCTTTGATCTACACTGACTGGTAGTGGCAAAGCACTTTTCTCTAAATATAAAATAGAATACAAACAAATGTAGAATTCTGTAGCAAAAGAACAATTCTACACATACAGCCTACTTGAGATGTGTTCATCCTGTGTTTACTGCAGCATATGAATCACAATCTGTGGTTATCAAATTTTTAAAAAATGAGATGTTTGAAAAAATGGTTATGTTTTGTGGCAAGGCAAGATGACTTAGGAACACTCACCGTAATGGGGGACAATGCACCATTAGAATGTTTCCTGAAATTCCAACATAGTGGAATTGTCTCTCTATCATACGCATTGCAATTTCAGTGCATTAGCTATCACTGTTTTAGGTTGGCTATAATATATCTATATAAACAAATATCCCCTATTAAAATTGTTTCTGGTTAAATGCACATGCCATTACATTTGATCAAATCAGTAGTGCATACAGTCATTGGAATCTCATAATCTATGCTACTGGATTACTGCAACAAAAAATGAAAATAACAACAGAACTGAATGTCCAACCAGACTGGTAGAAATTCTAATTAACAAAACTGCAAAATAGTTCCAGAATTATGTACAGTACAGAAGAAAGTATCTGCCTCTTTGGCAACAGTGCAACTATATTGCAGTAGATTCATGAGACAGTAATAACTGCATCCGTATGACACACTAATCAATCACATCTCACTTCCTCAATCCCAACCTCAGTTCACAGCTCGATATGTTCAATTTTGTTATTCTGTGAGGCACTCCACTGCCAATACACCTCCATCTGAGATGTATTATGTGTGTAGTTACAACACCAAGAGAAGAAAATTGCACACCTTGTTTTCTCCTGAATAATTTCAAGTAATCATACATACTTCCAACATTTTTTGACAGCACTCTTAAAATTAATTTTCTTATTTACTACAGAATTTAACAACTCATGACAATTCAATAGATTATTTTGACTAATTTTATGATGAAATTTTAATTCTTTGTTCTCTCAATTAATTACATCAATAGTATTTATACAACTCTGGTTCCGTATACAGATTTTGTATCACATAATGCACTCTTCTACTTCTCTGGCTCGTATTTGTGCACATCAGTGGAAATATTTTGGTACTTTGGATCTTTTTCAGTGACGAGTGGTACAACAAATAGCTGAAAATATACAGCAGCATCAAATTTTACTTTGTCTCTCACAAACCAGTTAATCTTGAAAAGAAAACTTTTTTTATTTTCTGTGTGAAAATCTGGAATACTACGATAGGTTCCCAGAATAATTATTTATATGGTTGTGTTAGATATGGAAACGATGACATCAACTTGATAAACTACTGACATAATTATTTGTATCCATCGAAGAAAATACTATCTGTCAGGACAGATTTGTGCTGCCTAGAGTTTGCAAAGTTAAATATATCATGTCCTGGATAAGCAATACATTGCTGTGGGGTACATAACTGATTAGCTTTAGGTAGCTACTAAAGATAATCAATGCAAAAGGACAAACAGAACAATGGCATGCTGATCTCATGATAACCTTATGCATCCCCACTAAAAAAACTATGGACATTCTCTGCCTTTTAAATCTCTTCAGATACATAGATTTTTGAAGCCTGATTTCTTTCATTTAAGCATTCTGAGAATCTTTTTCTTATCCAGGAATTGACAGAATAAAATCCTAACAATTACTTGACAAAATTATAAAATATCTCAGGGTTAAAACAAGAGAGAAACAGCTGTAGTAAAAATATTCAAGCACAGGTATGCATTTCTCTGATATATGCATGAAGTGTAGAAAAGGTAATAAAACAGATATACTTATTTTACATTCTTCTTAACAAAATGCTAACAGCAGATTTAAACCTTTGATAATGTTTTTGAATACATGCAAAATGCAAATGGCTAAGTAAGTATTCATCTCTTCCATTGAAATCACATCTGATAACATAGGCAAGATGCTTCTTATTTGTTTTTATGTACTACAGACTGCAGCAGACATTACTATGGTTGTACACACTGTAAGAATTTGTGGTCTGGCTGGCAGCAGTATGTACTGTATCTTTCTTTGTAAGGTAGCTATATAAAACAAGTTTAACATGTGACCTTCATTTCTCTCTGGGTACTGTTTGCTTTTCTCAGATTCTTATTCTAGCAAGAACCTGACAGTTCTTCAAATTGTGTTTCATTCTTTCACATGCAGAAAATCTTTGGTTCATAAATTTAAGATTCCATGTCTAATTTTCACATACTGGTGTCAGTTAGACCAGATGTCTGTAACATTCAGTCTTTGAACTCTTCACTCGAGAGTGAGTACATCCACTTCATTTTTCTACTGCAGACTGTAGTTCAATTTAGAAACATACAGGTTGATATCGTAACAATTACTTTCTTCAGAACAACCATACTGAAGTTCACAGACCTAGCTGTAATTAATATTCAGATATGATTATGGAGAAAAGCCATAACTGTGCCTGTAAAATAATATTTCTGAAATGTATAATATATTGTGAAGTACCGACAATGAAAGTAGATCTGCAAGGAAGCATATAAAAAGACCTTGGTAAAGTAATAGATAGCTTTGTCCCTGTGAGCAGCTGTGAACAAATCAGGTATGTTTATCACTACAGAACAAGGGCCATCAACTCCATTGACTTTTTCTCTCTCACAGTGTGTTTCTAGGCAAATTGCCTCAGTGATACTCGGAGACTCTTCTTTGAAACAGAAGTGATATTGCCACTTGTGTGATAGCATGGAGAGTTACTTATTACTCAACATATTCAAGCTATTTTCAGGCATGGGGCCTACGTTTTTTCTGGTACATGTGAAAAGAAATGCAAGTTGTTTATCCAGTTAATATTGCTGCCAAATGAAATAGCTGTGTAACACCGTCACTGCAGTAGGCTTAAGTTGAAATATTTCGGCCGATCGTTAGTGGTGTTGAGGAAGGACAATTATGCGTGATACTGTATAGAATAATGAGAAATGAAATATGCAAATATTTCAACGTTCTTCTTGAAATTTTTGTTTGCTAAGGACAGCAATTCTTGCATAAAACAGGGGGCAAACGATTAAAAGACAAACGATCTCATTATTAAAGTTAAAATTAATAATTTGCTTCGCATTATTCTTTATGATCTGGGATGCATACTGGTATTATTGACTTGTTGATGAATATGGGGCATTAACGATAGCAAGAGATGATACGGGAGACAGCAAGGGATGATATCGGAAACAAACTGTGCGAGAATGTGTGCGTGTGTATTACTCTCCGCCCGCTGTGGTGGTAGAGGGCTGGACGCTAGCTTCGCCATCTGGTGGCACCGCCGCGGACGTCTCTGGATGTTCAGCTTCGCCTCCAGCGCCAGCAGATGGCACTGCCATCGACGGAGACTTTTTGTTCCGATCCGGCCGGGAGGGGCAGTCCGCGATGAGGTGGTCCTGCGATTTGCAGTGGTGGCAGCGCTTGGGCTGTGGACCCATGGTGCATTTCGCCGCTATATGGTTCGCGAACTCGCCGCAGTTGTAACATCTGTCAAACAAGATTACAGTTTCACTATACGACTTGAGCAGCCAGTAAAAATACTACTTCATATAATTGGATCTCACGTCCCTGAATTTAATTAATATACCGGTAATAAAACGAATTTAATATTCTTACAAATAAAGGAAATACAGGGTGAACGTTGATAAAACCGCGGAACTGTAGAAACTGATTCCTGACAGGCTATGGACGAAATCGAGTCATATGTACAAGTGTCCGGAAATGCATCGTTCCCACGGTAGATTGCGCCGTCGAATTAAAGTTTCTCTGACCACGTGCCGTGTATGTTGCACACAGATGATGATTATTCAGATTGATGATGCCACTTCTGGTAAAGATTGCTTCGTCGGTAAAGAGAACAAATGGCAGAAATCACATAATTGTGATGGTCTGATGCAAAATCCTTCCCGTAGAGGGAAATCCGCTACTGATAATTCTTGCACTCGTTGCAAGTGACAGGGATAGTAGCGACTGTCATGCAGGATACACATAATCGTACTTTGGCTTACATCATATTGGCGGGCCACTTGCCTGGAGCTCGAACTAGGGTTCTTCTCAATATTCTGTAGATCCCGGTCCTACGAATCTGGAGTAAGCACAGTCCGCCGCCGCCTCCCTGCAAGTTCGTCTGTCTGAAAGGACCCATGGTCACACAAACGCCCAAAAGTGACTTCAAATGTTGTCTGATGTGATTGGTGTCTGTGAGGGTACTTGTTCTGGTATAGCCGTGCTGCTTGTCGACCGTTTCCAGCTGCTTGGCCGTACACGAACGCCATCATGGCTTGTTCCCGACATGAATACCGGGCCATTCTGTTGCTTACTGTACTCCGCGTCAATCACACACCCTGTAATACTCAAGGAACACGAGGCAGAGGGACTTTCATTCGTCAGCGTCATCTACCGTGGCAACGATGCATTTCCGGACACATGTTCATACGACTTTTTTTTTTCCTCCTTTTCCAGTTAGGAATCCCTCCTTTTAAATTGTCGGTTTTATTAATGTACGCCCTGTATAGTACTTTGGTCATCTGTAAGAGAAAGTCATTATCTCAGTTTTAGAAGTAATATAGATTTAATGCAAAAGTATCGCCAGTATGGTCAACACTGAAATAAGAAGTCTTATGGTATTGTTGTTGGGAACCGCGTGGGATCACTTCGTGAACAGTTACGGCACGGTGATTTTTGGGAGTAGCTGATTGAAATCGTCTCTGAGCTTAATAGTTTCTTCACTACAGCCAGCCTGGTGAACCAGAGTCAGCAGACAATGGATTGAGCGTATTTTACAACAGTTTGCATAACACACGGAATTAGAGATGGCAGAAATGTTATATGCAATTAAATTTGAAAAGTTTTTAATTTGTTGATATGCTGAGTGAAGCTACTCCTACCGTTGGTAGCGAATGGGATCAAGTGACTATCGGCCCGAAGTCACAACTCATATTGAAACCAGATCGTTGATTGAAACAGCCACTCCCGTCAGCAACCGCACCAAAACTCTTCATAAAGGGGGCAAGTAACAGATTAGGCACATATATAAATATTGGCCACGAAAAGTTCTCGAGTACCACCGCCCAAGTGTGCCATGTAGCGGTCTGGATACACGTATATAAACCACTGAAAATGCATGTCACAAATTTACGAAACACATTTTTACTGCCAAGATTTTGGTCAACGACGTAAACATGAAAATTAATTCACATAACAATACTGGGAACTATGAGTACATCCTGCTATTTATTTGATACTACTGATATCTCGTGGCCAGTAAGAGATCGTGTTTTTGCTTTATTAAGTTCTAAATGTAGATCTATGTACTTCAGTTTGTAGTATATTACATATAGCACAGCTAAAATTAATCTACAATCAAAATTGGTAGTGAAGGCTCCCGTAAACGAGCAGACTTGTTTGACAAATTCGCACTTGTCTAGCCGCAGACTTGCGGTACAGCCGGCCGAAGTGGCCGTGCGGTTAAAGGCGCTGCAGTCTGGAACCGCAAGACCGCTACGGTCGCAGGTTCGAATCCTGCCTCGGGTATGGATGTTTGTGATGTCCTTAGGTTAGTTAGGTTTAACTAGTTCTAAGTTCTAGGGGACTAATGACCTCAGCAGTTGAGTCCCATAGTGCTCAGAGCCATTTGAACTTGTGGTACAGGCTCGTACACGTACAAACAATGTTTGCCAATTCAACCCCACATTGAAGCACCGCTGTTTGTGATCGAGAGTATTTCGACAGTTGTGAGAATGACCACAAATGCAGGGAAAGCAATTCTGGCACTGATTTTGACAGTTTACAGAAGAAGAAAATAAGACGATGGTGCAGGGAATAGCAAAAAATGAGACAGAGTTAGTCTGGCACTCTGCTAAGGAACTATTACTCTCAGAAGCCGATTGTCGCAACTTCCTTCGAATGGCCAATGAAACCATTAATAACTTGTTAAGGCCCCCGTTTGTCAGATTCGCTCTTATCTAGCCACGGATGTGCCAAACAAGCACATACACGTATAACGAAGTTCTTCAATATGACTTTGCTTTTGAAGCAAATTCTTTTCATGTATGCTGTATTTGGGCACTAGCAAGAATGGCTGCAAATGCAAATAAAGCACTTCTAACATTGACTCCGGCACCATGTTTAAAGAATAATAAGTAAACAAGACATTGATCCAGGAAACGATTTAAAATGAGAAATATAAGCGGAAACATGTTAAAGGAAGTGTTACACCCGGAAACTGATGATTACATAAACTTTCTGCGGATGGAGAGTGAAACTTTTAGTAAATTGTTTATGTACTGATGAGCCAAAACATTATGACCACATGCTTAATAGCTTGTGTCAGTCTTTGGAACGAAATACATAACTGATTCCGTGGTGTCACCGCCAGACACCACACGTGCTAGGTGGTAGCCTTTAAATCGGCCGCGGTCCGTTAGTATACGTCGGACCCGAGTGTCGCCACTATCAGTGATTGCAGACCGAGCGCCGCCACACGGCAGGTCTAGAGAGACTTCCTAGCACTCGCCCCAGTTGGACAGCCGACTTTGCTAGCGATGGTTCACTGACAAATTACGTTCTCATTTGCCGAGACGATAGTTAGCATAGCCTTCAGCTACGTCATTTGCTACGACCTAGCAAGGCGCCATTATCAGTTACTATTGATATTATGAATCGTGTACCGTCAAGACCGACGTTCTTCATTAACGGATTAAAGTTAAGTATTCCACCAGCTACGTCCGTTTTTCTAAACTCTAATTGCCTTGTCCTGTTCCAGACCTCACGCCAGCTTGCGTGAGCTAAAACGCGTGCCTTTCGGCCTCCTCTAGTTACACGGTGTTGGCTCTCCTGCCAACCAAAACAGATTCTGCGTATCAGGAATCCGACATTTTGTTGGTAGGTTTCTTGCAGTATGTGGCATTAGATATCTACACTGATTCGTGTAAATAAAGAGCTGCTGATCAGCGTACGAGAGACCCAGATGGGTTCCATAGGATATACATCAGGCGAACTTGGTAGCCGAGACATCTACGTGAGTTCACAATAACGTTCATCAAAGCACTGTAACACGGTTCTGGCTCCGAGGCACACACAATTATACTGCTGAAAGATGACATCGCCGTCGGGGAAGGCATCAAGTATGAAGAAATGCACGAGGTTCACAGTTGTCAGACTGTCTTCAATTACTGCCACAGGTCCATGTAAGAGCAGGAGAACGTCTTCCACAGCCTAATACTGTTCCTGCCAGCCTGCGTCCGTGGCGCACTGCATGTTTCGAGCCGCCATTCATCGCGATGACGGCGTCTATGAGGACGACCATCGATCTAGTGTAGCAAAAATGTGATTAACCAAAAGAGCCCACACGTTTCCATTGATCGACGGTCGAATCCTGATGGTCCCATGTCCACTGCAATCATAATTGACGATGTCTTTGGTTAACATGTGAACACACAGGGGTGGTCTGCTGCGGAGCTCCATGTTCAACAAATACGATGGACATCGTGCTCCGATGGACTTGCGCGTGCCCTTTTGTCTATCCTACTTGACAGGGCAGAGAAGTCTCCGCGACTCCCGTCCTATGAAGAGCTGTGGGTGTCTAACCATTTAGCACGTAGTTGTAGTTTCATTGTCAAAAATGGTTCAAATGGCTCTGACAAGGGAACCTCCCCATCGCACCCCCCTCAGATTTAGTTATAAGTTGGCACAGGGATAGGCCATGAAAAACTGAACACAGATCAGTCGAGAAAACAGGAAGAAGTTGTATGGAACAATGAAAAAAATAAGCAAAATATGCAAACTGAGTAGTCCGTGTGCATGATAAGCCACATCAAGGTACGTGTACACTGAGGAGCACCGTGGTCCCGTGGTTACCGTAAGCAGCTACGGAACTGAAGGTCCCTGGTTCAATCCTCCTTCGAGTGAAAAGTTTTAATTTTTTATTTTCAGACAATTATCAAAGTTCATGCACTCAGACATGATCAACTTCGCTCTCCAAAATTCCAGGACATGTTCAGATTTGCTTGGACACATGCAGGATTTGACGGTCTACACACGGAAAAACTTGAAAACGTTAAAAACGTATGTTTTGACAGAGCACAGGGAAAACTGTGCGACTGTGAAACTGTTGCATTCATTTGTTGCCGTTTATGTGACAAACTCTTATGTTTTCATCACTTTTTTGGGAGTGATTATCACATCCACAAGAAAACCTAAATCGGGCGAGGTAGAAGAATCTTTTTACCCATTCGCCAAGTGCGCAAGTTAGGTGGGTCGACAACATATTCCTGTAATGTGACGCACATGCCGTCACCAGTGTCGTATAGAATATTTCAGACGTGTTTTCCTGTGGAGGAATCGGTTGACCTATGAATTTGCGATCAAATGTTTTCGGTTCCTATTGGAGAGGCACGTCATTTCGTCTACTAATCGCACGGTTTTGCGGTGCGGTCGCAAAACACAGACACTAAACTTATTACAGTGAACAGAGACGTCAATGAATGAACGGTCAGATCGTAACTTTGCGAAAACAAAGTAAGTAAAATTTTTACTCGAGGGAGGACTCGAACCAAGGACCTCTCGTTCCGCAGTTACTCACTCTAACCACGTGACCACGGCGCTCCTCAGCTTATATATATCTTGATGTTGCATATCTTACACTTGGACTACTCAGTTTGTAAAATCAAATGGCTCTGAGCGCTGTGGGACTTAACATCTATGGTCATCAGTCCCCTAGAACTTAGAACTACTTAAACCTAACTAACCTAAGGACATCACACAACACCCATCCATCACGAGGCAGAGAAAATCCCTGACCCCGCCGGGAATCGAACCCGGGAACCCGGGCGTGGGAAGCGAGAACGCTACCGCACGACCACGAGATGCGGGCAGTTCCATTGTCCTATTACCTCTTTCCGTAGAGGCTCACAACAGTAGCACGTGAGCATTCGACCAGCTTCACCTTTTCCGAGATACTCGTTCACAGGCTCTGCGTAATAATAATACGCCCTTTGCCAAAGTCGCGTATCTCAGTGCATTTTCACATCTGTAGCTCATATCTTCGCTAGGGTGATACCTCGTCCGTGTCAGCTTACACACTTCTGTTACCCCGTCACGTGCCCACAACGCTACCATGCGGCATCCAAAGTCGCGGTGGGCAGCGGTCATAATGTTTTGGCGTATCAGCTGCAATAAAACAACGCCTTTGGCATCCTCTGCCACCGCCTGAAGAGACTACATTTATTTTATACTTGATTAATTGTTTAATGTATAATTCTTTAGTGCACCTATACTAGTAATTAGCGCGTCTGAGGCAATTTATGTAAAATCTGCGTTTGCTATTGTATTCTGCGCTCAATAAAAATTTTGAGGTGATGTTAGGAATATTTTGTTTCAAAGAATTACTAAGCTAATTGATCTAAAATTGCTACGCCGAGTCCGCAGCTCGTGGTCGTGCGGTAGCGTTCTCGCTTCCCGCGCCCGGGTTCGATTACCGGCGGGGTAAGGGATTTTCTCTGCCTCGTGATGACTGGGTGTTGAGTGCTGTCCTTAAGTTAGTTAGGTTTAAGTAGTTCTAAGTGCTCAGAGCCATTTGAACCATTTTGCTACGCCGATGAGCCTGTTAATTAACATTTATCAAAAACCGTAATGTTCTACATAAAGTGTATTTTGCAGCTTAAAAATTTATTTTCGTAAAATCGGCTAGCTATTTTTGATAAACTTATTATTTGGAAATCATACACACGATAGGAACAAAATGGTTCAAATGGCTCTGAGCACTATGGGACTTAACTTCTGAGGTCATCAGTCCCCTAGAACTTAGAACTACTTTAACCTAAGGACATCACACACATCCATGCCCGAGGCAGGATTCGAACCTGCGACCGTAGCAGTCGCGCGGTTCCGGACTGCGCGCCTAGAACCGCTAGACCACCGCGGCCGGCCGATAGGAACACTTTTCGCTCTAAATGTGATATATATTGTTACTTTCTGGAAACTTTTAAATTACTTCGGAATTCTTAACGAAATTATCTCCGCGTCCACACAAAATTGTCATGAATTATTTTAGTTATTTTTCTATGTAGCCCTATCTTAATTAATTTTGTCACATATTTTTAATTGTCATTTCTTAAAATTTGTAAATTCTAATAGTCAATGATTGCTGTAAATAATAAGTACCAGAGATTACGTACAGCAGAGGGGCAGTTTTGTTACCAATCATCAACATCATAACTTTTAGAACTTTGTTTACATATTTTTCGCCGCCGAACATCCTGTGTGAGAATAAAGCAACTTGGTAGAAAATCTTAACTTGGAATTTACTTCATACATTACACGATTGGTTTTGCATGTACAGCAGCAGAAGAAGCCCAGGGATATTTGCGACAAAGCAACACCTCAAGAATGAAGATTTACAAGTTATGTAAATTTGGGAACATTTTTGGTAACAACATTTCATCTCTAAATTAATGAACAGTTCTGTATTTTCAGTTCAATCAATTTGTTGATATATTTGCATCTCCGCTGGTGGAGGTCCATTTTTTAAATTCTTGCGGTTTTCACTGTGGCCGCGAATCTTGCTGTAACTTCTGGCATAAACTTTCAACTTACATAAGTTTGCAAATGTTTTATTTATTAGCAATCCATATTATATACATTCCACGTCACGCTGACTTCTTCGCTTCCATTTTACAGTGTAGAGTCACTTCGCCCTCGCACTGAAACAGAACAGACAAGTATGCCAAAATTTTTTCTCTGCTACTTGGTCCTCGAATGACAGTTCATTAAGATACCACAACATCGTCCGTGGAAGAATTAGATTTTTTTAATTTCATTGCTCTGCCGCTAGTATGTTATGCGTAGAATATCAGTTTTCTTCTTAAGTCTTCCTGCGTAATATATAGCTGGGGAAGGTGCGACTCCGATACCATTTTGGTAACTGCCAGTGCTATTTTGTTTTTATCCTTGATTGTGATTTCCGTAGTAGTTGAAACTCATGATATAGTGAGATAAACTGTAATAGAACTATTTTATTCTAAACATATCCGGCGAAACAACGACACTAACAACGTTCGCCATCTAATCAAACTTTCCATAGATAAAAATTTCTGGCAAACAGGTCAGACACGATCTATGCTGGTCAAACAGCACCACACACGGTCAAATATATGGTAAACATAGTAAACGTTCGATAAATTGTTTGATTGTGTACAGGGGCCTTTAGATGTGTCGTCGTCGTCGTCGTCGTCGTCGTCGTCGTCGTCGTCGTCATCATTATCATGAACCTAGCAATCACGGCTGTATGAAGCCCTCCCTACAGATTTTTCCATGCATTTAACTAAACAGTGACAAGCAATACATTTGCCGCTGCATCTTTTATAGAGTCATTTACCCATCTTTCATTATCAAATGATATTTGTATTTTCATATCTCTTGGGCCCCCGCACATAAGCACATCTGTCAAAAAAATTAGTCATTCCAGATTAAACACTTCAGTCACTCCCAGAGCCTTGGGTAGAAGACAATAGAAAACATGCAAGAGTAACATGAAACAATCTTCTCCAGAACTGTAAATGTTGAGCATAAACGGACAAAACTGAAGAATGTTTGACAATGCGTCTTATAAAGGTACGCGCTGAGGAAATTGTGAGGGATAGTGAACAACTGCTGTGGTTTGACAGTCCTTTAAGGAAGTTGCACCGAAGGCAGAGAGAGCTTCACTGCAAATTTGAATGCAGTCTCACAGACAACCAAAAACTGAACGAAGCTAAATTAGCGTAAGGAGAGCCGTATGTCAAGCGTTCAGAGAATCCAGAGGAGTTTTGGTCTCATATTAAATGATTAAACGGATCGAAACCATCCGTCCACCCACGCATTGATCATGGTGGAATCGAAGGTGGCAGAGAACAGCGAAATACTAAACTTATTTTTCCAAAGCTCTTTCACTAACAATGTTTTATTCTGACAGCGTGTTAATTCTGTACATATTAGCTCTTCCAGTTTACTGGATTGTATTAACCAATTTCGATTATGTCCTGACAAATGATCAGGGTAGTAAGTATTGTATTTAAATGTTTTATGTTATACTTTCTGACGTGTTCCACACCCACGAGAATCATCTCATTTTTTGGGTTTATGGAACGAAAACTGATTCTAATCTAATCTAAGGAAGACCATACTGTGGTTCTTTCTCTAGACTGTCCCTCAAACGTCAACATGAGACTACGCGGTATGAAATCAACGGAATTCGTTCTAAACCATTAAGACGACTGGATCTGAGGGGTACATACGATACTACCTAGACCATGCGAAAGAACGTGCACCTCCACTAACAGCAGTGTGCCGTAGGTCGATGGAGGAGTAAAGCATTCCTAGCTATCCACAAAAAAGCTCAAGTCATTCTCGTTTTCATATAAATACATCACTTACTGGATAAATTGGAAGTTCTACGAGGCTTTACGCGGATGATGCTGTTGGGTACAGAGAAGTAGAAACACTAAAAATGGAGTATGACCTGAAGGGGATCGATCTGGTGTAGGGAGCGGCTGTTGAACCCAGCGTAAACAATTTTAAAATATTACTCATAAATAAGCAGAAAAACTCATTACTGTATTACACGATTGCAGAACAATCAGCAGCAGCAGTCACATCCATGGCATATCTAGGAGTATGAAAACTGAACGACGTAACCCTTTTAAACTTGCATTTTTTTCTGGAGCAAAGAAAATTTTTTATTTACGTGGTAATTCTCTTAGGTGATTTTGTAATTATTTTAGATGCAAAATTTTTACAAAAATGCGTATCCGTTTTCAAATCATACTTTGTTCACTTGGCGTCATTTTATGGACTAAAATAACTTATTCCGAAATATTCTTTGTTGTAATAAATAGTAAAATGATCACTCAATAATTAACATGTAAAATAACAATAGCAACATTCAATTATACAGTGGAATATACGGAACCAACCACATCTGTGTATTGTGGTGGTCACGAGCTGCTGCGCACTGCTACACTGATTTTCTGACATTTTCATAGTGATGCCGAACAGTTAGCAGCACTTGCACGTGACGTAAAGGTTGACCATTCACAGATGTGTACCTCAGGTTTCCATTTGGAAAAAAATACTTCTGTTACAGCTAAGGCACAGTAAAAAGTTAATGTACACGATTGTAACCAGAGGGTCTGCAAGAGAAAGTGAAACGACCACGTAAAACTAATCGCAGGTAAGGCAGATGCCAGACAAAACGATTTGAACAATCTTCGGCAAGTGTAGTCCACTCACGAAAGGGCGTAACTTACAAAACCCTCGTTCAACCAGTTCTTAAATACTGCTCTTCATTCTCGATCACACGCAGATAGGACTGATAGAGGAAGAGCTGTGCGTTTCATTACAAGTTCATTTAATAAAGACGAATGCAAGATGCTCCACCAACTGCAGTGGCGGCCCCTGCAAGAAAGGCGTTCTGCATATCTGTGGTTTACAGTTAAAATTTCGGGAGCGTTCTTCCTGGAAGCGTCATCCAGGGCGTTTCAGGAAGAATGGCCAATATTCAATTCAATGATCATTCGAAGCAAAAAAATTTAGTACACATGGGCTCTAAATTGCATACTTTAAGAGCTACGAGGACTTGTTCAGTAGCAGAGATATGTTTCACAGTAGCGAATGTGAATAAGTGCTCATATCTCTAAAGGTATGCGTTTTAGAACCCACGTTTACTGGAATTTTTTGCTTCCAGTGATCCTTCTTGACATATCCCTGCATAATGACAATTTCTCCTGGGACATCCTGTGTTGCTTCCCGCTACGTGTATTTCGCGAAGAGATCGTGATGATAACAGCCGTTTTTCCCGCGACTGGAATAGGAAGCGGCGAGGGAAGGGGGGAGGGGGAGGAGTGACTATAGTGCACGAGTACCTTCCACCGCACAATAGAAAATGGATAGCTAAATACAGATAGTCTCAATTCAACGAGGAAGGTGCTTCACAAGTTTCTTCAGTTATCCCATGTCTAGATGACATCTCTCACTGATGATTACATCCGCACAGCTACCATACTGCTGGGATCTTCCTAACAGTCCCAAACTTTTTATACGGAATTAATATCGGGTGATTTAGCCAGGCAGTTGATGTGGGACAATATGCCAGTGGGAATGTCTAACAGTCTTTTCGAACACGGCTGTTTTCGTCTTGGAAGACGGGAGTGCCCCAGTGGAAAGCGATCAAGCAAACTTCTCTCCGAAGTGTACCACAAAGCCGCAAAAATATTGAGATCTGGTGACTGCGGCGTCCAATTGGATACGGCAATTCAGCCTCGTGCACACAAAAACAGTCTTGGGCGAAGCGAGCTGTGTGAACAGGGGTCCTGCTTCTTAAAACTGAGCATCACCCGGGTACAAAGATTGTACCATAGGATCGACCTTATCAGCAAAAATGCTCGCATAAAGCTTGACAGTAATGCGACCTTGCAGACTAGCCATGGAGCCCATAGAATACCACGACATGGCTGCCCAAATCATTCCCTAACTCCCTCCATGATTCACTCTTGGGACGTAAAACTCGCCCAGAAGTTGGAAACAGTTTGAAACAAGACTCATCTGCACAAATGGCATTCTTCCATTGCTCAATAGTCTAAGTTTTGTGGCTTTGGCACCACGTTTTTTCGTTACGGGCATTTGCTTAAGCGAAGAGTGGTTTTAGAATCCCAGCTCGCCCTCCAGTCCCTGCTTACGGAGCCTATTTCGCGTTGTTTCGGTGCTGACTGGGATCGCAAGATCAACATTCACTTCTGCATTGACATCTGCAGCTGCCGTCCTGTTATTTTCCTAACAGTCCTCCACAGTGAGCGACTGTCACGGTCACCGAACACACACATTCCTTCGCGTTGTGACTAAGCGGATGATGTTTTTCCGGAATGAGATTTTCACTCTGCAGCGGAGTGTGCGCTGATATGAAACTTCCTGGCAGATTAAAACTGTGTGCCCGACCGAGACTCGAACTCGGGACCTTTGCCTGTCGCGGGCAAGTGCTCTACCATCTGAGCTACCGAAGCACGACTCACGCCCGGCACTCACAGCTTTACTTCTGCCAGTATCTCGCCTCCTACCTTCCAAACTTTACAGAAGTTCTCCTGCGAACCTTGCAGAACTAGCACTCCTGAAAGAAAGGATATAGCGGAGACATGGCTTAGCCACAGCCTGGGAGATGTTTCCAGAATGAACTTCTGTAAAGTTTGGAAGGTAGGAGGCGAGATACTGGCAGAAGTAAAGCTGTGAGTACCGGGCGTGAGTCGTGCTTCGGTAGCTCAGATGGTAGAGCACTTGCCCGCGAAAGGCAAAGGTCCCGAGTTCGAGTCTCGGTCGGGCACACAGTTTTAATCTGCCAGGAAGTTTGATGTTTTTCCGCTTTCCCTAAATGCGGTACAAATCTTCGAGACAGCGGCTCTTGATACATCAAGCACTTCAGCTACCTTGGATACAGTAACACTCACCATATGAGCACCAACAATTTGCCCACATTACAATTCACTTACCTGCGACACACTATACCCACAATTAGTTAAAACATTGTTCTAGCCACGACTGGCACTTGGAGCATACTGACGACATTGCAGAGGTGCCGTTGCCAGCATCTCCATTTATTTTCAAGCATTCATTTACCGCAGGGTTTCCACATTTTAGTCCAACCCTTGTACGTCTGTCTTCAATGGAGCTTTCTTCACCCCTTCTTGTGTGGCAGCATAATGTTGGAGGTAGGTTTCATGAACACGTGAGCGTAACGGAGATGCTTCTGGAACTCAAAAGTCAGTGGAGAGAATACTACTTTATTTTCGCCAAACACTGTAGAGAAAATTTAGAGAACAGACGTTCGCAGTTGACTGCAGAAAGGTTCTACTTCCGGCAACCTATTTTTCGCGGAAGGATCGCGAAGACGATATAAGAGAAATTAAGGCTCATCCGGAGGCATATAGACAGTTCAGCTTCCCTCGCTCCATTTGCGAGTGAAACAGGGAAATACATGATGTGTAGGGGTTCTGGTATCCTTCACCATACTCCCAATGCGATGGATTGCGAAGCATGTATGTGGATGAAGACGTGCGGGGGCGGTTTGAAAAGTGATGCCTCCCAATTTTTTTTATGTGAAAGCTCATGTGAAATGCTCATTAAATAAAACAAACATTGTTAATATTGTACATCTCCATACTTCATGTCTACGTATTTGCAGCGTTTTGCCGCTAGAGGGCGTGTAAGATGGCGATGTGTAACTATCTCGGTGCCCGAGAAACCGCTTGCTTAATCGGGTTGCGAATACAAAGAGTTCGTTACACGTGGAGGGCGGCATGACGATGCTGGACCACACACGAGCGCTGCGACGTCTGTAACAATCCGAAGCCCTGCGTTCACTGTAGTCCATCATCCTAAGAAAGTCAGACATTCTACACTGGCGGTAGCAACAAACTCGTTACTCGTTGGGAGAAGTGTGTTCGTCGCCGGGCGACTATGTTGAGAAATAAATATGTAGACATGAAGAACAAAGACATAGACTGTTGAAACTTCATGGAAGATTGAAACTGTGTGCCGGACCGAGACTCGAACTCGGGACCTTTGCCTTTCGCGGGCAAGTGCTCTACCATCTGAGCTACCCAAGCACGACTCACGACCCGTCCTCACAGCTTAACTTCCATTAGCACCTCGTCTCCTACCTTCCGAGTTAGAGTCTCGGTCCGGCACACTGTTTTAATCTGCCAGGAAGTTTGATATCAGCACACAGTCCGCTGCAGAGTGGAAATCTCATTCTAGACGTAGAATGTTAATAACGTTTGTTTTATTTAAAAAGCGGTAAGAGCTTTCACATAAAAGATTCGGAGGTTTAACTTTTGAACATGCCATCGTAGAAGAAAGAGCAACACTTGGTTAGCGAGACTGTTGAAATAAGGAACCTGGTTCATGTTCACAGCCATGTTACACGCCCTCTAGCGGCAAAACACTGCAAATATGTAGACATGGAGAATGAAGATGTAGAATATTAACAACGTTTTTTTTTTTTAAATAAGCTTTAAGAGGTTTAATTCGCAGGCATTACTTTTCAGCACGTCCCCGTACTTCTTCATCCACGTACATGCTTCGCAATCCACCGCATCGGGAGTGTGGTGGATACCAGAACCCCTACAAATCGTGTTTTCCCTGTTTCACTCGCAAATGGAGCGAGGGGAGAAGGACTGTCTATATGCCTCCCTGTATGAGCCTTAATTTCTGTTATCTCGTCTTCGCGATCCTTCCGCGAGAAGTACGTTGCCGGCAGTAGAACCTTTCTGCAGTCCATGGCTCCAAGTCGAAAGACAGCCCCAAAATATTACAGACCGAACTTCGCCCTGAACTACAACCTCCAAACGCCTGGGTCACACGCAAAGAAAGAAGGAAGGGAGAGGAGCTACACTCGCCGTCTCAGATGATTTGACAAAATGCGAAATCCTGACTGGTCGGATCACACTACTCGACTCCAATCAGCTACTGCCATGCCGTTGAAGACGTGCAGCTGTGAGCAATGGCCTTTTGCGAGGAATCCGCCTGCAAATGTTTGCTCGTAAACTGGTTGAGGTGGAGCTGCATTCACCGACAGAAGCAATTCCTCTCGGGTTTGACAGAGAGGTTCTGTGACAAGGCGTGACATTCACTGCGGTCCTTGTCTGTTAGAGGTTTTTACGGTCACTGTTCTTACGCTGTATTACGCGGCTGCAAGTGGCACAATATTCCTTGTAGGAGGCGTTGGACAGCCCGCTGGCACCTTCACGTCGCGCGCGCGCACACACACACACACACACACACACACACACACACACACACACACACACACACACACACACACACACTCTCTCTCTCTCTCTCTCTCTCTCTCTCTCTCTCTAGAGTGGACAGTGTGTGTGTGTGTGTGTGTGTGTGTGTGTGTGTGTGTGTGTGTGTGTGTGTGCGCGTGTTAGGGTGAACTTGAAGTGCCACTAACTTAGCGGTGTGGCAAGTGTAAGGGCAATAATATCCTTATTAATATTATTATTAATATCTTATTTGGACTGTTGGCTCACGGTCCTTAAAGCCCTTATGACGTGTAGGTTCCTGGGGTATGACGTTACTGAGGAAATTCAATGATTGGGCGAGGCACCATAATGCGGTGCCAGCGCTGAGGCATGACGGAGCCCGTGTATTCCGGGTGTCTCAAGTGGGGACACAGGATTTCGACTTTAGTTTGTAAAGGTCCGTCTTGATCACACAAATTTTACAATTCACTATTACCAGTTTCGACTGATGCCATCTTCAAATTTGTCACAAAAAAAAAAACCGTGGTGTAACCAACTAAGGTCAATTAGCTGAAACAAAATATGTAACAGGCCTGGTGAAACATAAGGAAAATAAAAAAAAAATATTTACATAATTAACAGCCATGTCCACCAGCCATACAGACTATAAAGCCTGCCTCTTTCATCATCCTGCAACACTAAAAGTTGACTTCAGTAAGTAGTTCACCGACGATTTTGATAAATTTATTTGGAATAAAAATCTATCCAAAAATGCAGCTGGACATCACGGATAAAGATAAAAGAGCAAGAACAACTTATTGATTTAACATGTGATACTTCACTGACGACTAAATTTAATGAACTGTCTTTGTTGGAGTTTTGAATACATATTAACAAGGAATTCCCAAAACTGAGCCAAAATCCAATGAAGGCCCTGATTCCTTTTGCAACAACATAATTGTGCGATACTGGCTTTTCAACTTGGTAACTATGAAGTCGAACTATCTGTCAATGCTAAATGCAAGCAAAGAATACAGAGTGGCAATTTCTATTATTACACGTCTTTAGAAACATTCTTCTCAAAATCAAGCTGCTCATCACACTGAACTCTTTGCGCTCTTGTAATCCTTGTGTGCTGAATTGTAAGTATTATTTACTTCATAGTTTTTGAATAAATGAAAATGTGAGAGAGATAAAAAAATCTTTTTCGTTGTAATAATTAATGCGGTTTCGGTTTTAGTGCCGTAAAATCCTTCTGAACTGAAATTGGTAAAACAGAGGAAAGACAAAGAAAATATAAAAAACGAAAACTTTTATTAATAAAATAGTCTGGGAGGTGGGGCTGACACTGTTTTTCCCCATGATGGGGGGCCCAGAAGAACAAAAAGTACCACTGCTCTAGCCTCAAACATTCTGATGTTCCTAAAGTAAAACGTTTCTCTCGAAAGATCAGCACGGTTTCATGACAAAACCGCTTGTGTTAAATGAGCTTAATTTATTCATAGATGGTAAGTTGCAAACAACATATGCCAGTGAACAGGTAAGTACCGGCTCAGTAGATTTTCGAAAAGCTTTCCACTCAGTACCACATTGCCAACTACCAACTAAGATACGATCATATGGAGTGCTTTGACAGCTACGTGATTGGATCGAGGAATATTTCACTGATACAACACGCACGTTATGCTGGACTGCGAATGTTCCACAGAAACGAAACACCGGATATGTCCCAAGGTGGCATAGTTGAACGGCTAACTTTTTAAATATACGTAATCGATATTTCAGACAGTGTTATCCACACTATAAGACTGTTCGCTGACGATGCCGTTGTCTGTGGGAAAATAGCGTCGATAGACGATCGTAAGGAACTGCAGGGAGAATTGGAAAAAATTTCCTCTTGGTGTAATGAATGACGGTTTTCATTGTGGGTAAATATAATAACAACGAAAGAGAAATTCCGTCACGAGGTGCAATCGGACACTGAAATAAATCCAACGGTGACAAGTGAAAATTTGTGCCAGACCGGGTCTCGAACCCAGATTTCCCGCTAATTGCGAGTGGTCGCCTTAACCACTTTATTTATTTTGTTTGGTAATGTTCGTTGCGTTTGGCCTGGGCGGACGTCATAGGACATCCGTTCAAGTTGTTCGCTGATTCCTTTACTCAGTTTCTTTCTTTTTTTTTTTTTTTTTTTTTATTACAGAGAGCCAGCGCCTCTCTGATCGAACACGCTGAGCTACCGTGCCAGCAACCACTTCGGCTATTCGAGCACGCTTCCCGTCCAGCCCATATTCCCATATGCCGCACACTACGTAACTAGTGTCCCCTGTCCATTATCCTCATGGCTCGCAGCCTCACCTGATTCCCGCAAGAGGAATGTGCCATTATTTGCCTTCAAGGTGCATATTATTTAAATGTGCTGTGGCCGTTCATTCCGCTTATGTTCCGGACCGCGTTTCTCCGACAACGCCCACGGAAGGACAAATGCAATGATATCGTTGTCTGGTAATGTGTTGTGTTCGTGGTGTTTCCATATCTTTGTTCTCCCCCTGTATGTAGGAGGAAGCAGTATACTGGTTGACTATTCTAGAAATATACTCTCTCAGAACCTTTTTAACAGTAAACCGGATCGTTATGTAGAACGCCTCTCTTGCAGCGTCTGCCACTGGAGTTGATTGAGAACCTCTGAGAGGCTTTCGCGTTTACTAAGTTAACTGTAGCGAAACGCGCTGCTCTTCTTTGGATCTTGTCTGTTTCTGCAATCAAACCTTTCAGGTGCGGTCCCAGACTGACAAGCAGTATTCAAGTATTGCTCGATCGAGCTATTCGTAAGGTACCTCCTTAGCAGGTGGGCTATACTTCCAGAGGATTCGTTCAGTGAATCTAATCTGGCATCTACCTTATCTGCGATTAGTTTTATGTGGTCTTTCCACTTCAAATCCATCGGTACGCATACTCCCAGGTATTTTATGACAGTAACTGCTTCCAGTAACTGTACTGCAATCGTATAATCGTACAATAAAGGTTCATTGTGTCTATGTATTCGCAATAAGTTACATTTCTTTATGTGGAGGGTCAGTTACCGCTTCTCACATCAAGTGTTGATCCGGGCCGGGTCTTCCTACATTTCGTTACTATTTTCTAGCGGTGCGACTTCTCTGTATACAACGACATCATCCGCGAAAACCCTCACGGAACTTCCGACCTTACCTACCAGATCATTTATACATACGCTCTTGTTCAGAAAAAGTAGAACCCCTTGAACGACTAGAGATAGGACGTTCATATTCACAGGACATGTACATTAGTACGTTCTGCAGGCACCTCGGTTCAGCACGTTGGCGTTTGGTTTGTGGGGCGCTCAACTGCGCGGCCATCAGCGCCCATACAAAGTCCCTAGTTTTACACAGTTAAACTTTTTTTATATAGTCCAGTCGAGCTACTGTCACGAATTATGATGATGATGATGATGATGATGATGATGAGGAGGAGGAGGAGGAGGAGGAGGAGGAGGGAGGACAACACAAACACCCAGTCCCCGGGCAGAGAAAATCCCCAACCCGGCCGGGAATCGAACCCGTGATCCACAGGCAGCAACGGTAACTACTAGACCACGAGCTGCGGACAGGTTCAGTATGTGTCCTGTTGCCTATTAGACACAGTATCCACCATAGGCCCTGATAACCTCACACATGCGTAATGTCATCGACGCGTATAATGTGCGAATGGCGTCCTGTGGTATAGCCGTCCATTCTGCGTTCACCTGGTTCCAGTGTTCATCTGGATCAGAGCGCTGCACCAGTCGTTTCACCATATCCCATACATTTTCGATCGGCGACAAGACTGGTGATCGGGCGGATCGAGCCAAAGCGCTTACATCCTGAGACACCAAAAAGGCATGTATTCCTGCAGTAACATATGGTAGTGTACTGTCTTGCTGAGAAATGACTTCTAGGGTGTTGTGCGGAAAGGGTGTGGCTACAGGTCTCTAGATGTCATTCACGTAGGTCACAGTCCCCTGGACACGCACCAAATGTGATTTGTGGTTGTATCTAATAGCACCGAACACCATAAGGCCTTGAATGGGCGCTGAATGTGTTGTGCGAATGCAGTCATTGTGATGCCGCTCCCCCTATCTGCAGCGAACCAAAATGCGACCATCATTTTCATGGAAAGACCTCATGGCTCTAAGCACTATGGGTCTTAAGATCTAAGGTCATCAGTCCCCTAGACTTAGAACTACTTAAACCTAACTAACCTAAGGACATCACACACATCCATGCCCGAGGCAGGATTCGAACCTGTGACCGTAGCAGCAGCGCGGTTCCGGACTGAAGCGCCTAGAACCTCTCGGCCACAACAGCCGGCATCATTTTCAAAGAAACAGAATCTGGATTCGTCCGAAAACACTATCTGATGCCATTCCTGCTCCAGTGACGTCGTTCCATACACCATTGCCGTCTAGCATGTTTCTGCACTTTCGTCAAATGAAGGAGGAGAAGTGAATGACGCGCACGTAATCCATGCCATAATAAAGTGATAGTGTACGATGTTTTACACTGCCCCATTGTTGCGCCAGAGCCAAGGAGGTCGCAGATTGTCTTACAATGTCTTTAGGGTGGTGAGACCTGACCCATCTCGTCGTACTCTACAGCCTTCCGTGAACCGTTCAACACACACCCGTTGCACTGCCGAAACACTTCGTCCCACACGAGCAGCAATTTCCCGGACGGATACATCACGTTATCTCACGCCAATAATGCGCGCTCTTTCAAACTCACTGATTTGATGGCACGGTTCGCGCATACGTCTGCGAGGCATCCTCCGCATCTGCTCAAGTCACAGTGATCCATTACGTTCGGTTTATTTTATTTTATTTAGCGTATGGCTCATAACATCACAGTAAAAATTACAGAAACAACACGATTTAAGAAAAATCACATATGTATAAACAGAGCAATAAATAACAGTTTGTATATAAGAACACCGCCAATTGTAAATTTACACTCACAGAAGAGGAATCACAAGCAGACGTCCAGCTTAGATAATAAATAGTCGATTGCCTCTTGGGTCGCCATTAGGAAATCCCGTGCGTCACCCTCGTATGCCCTTAGTGGGCATTTCTGAACGATGTGTTTGACCGTCTGTCTCAGCGCCACAGTCGCAAGCGGCCGAAGGAAGTTTACCCCATCTGTGTAAGGAGTCGGCGCATCTCCCACAGTTGGTTCTGATGCGATTAAGAGTTGACCAAACTTTGCGAGGGCAATCAAATCCTTTTGGTTTACTAAAGATGCATGGCATACTGTGGCAGTTTACTGCTGTTCTGCTCTCCCATTCCTCTTTCCATCGGTCATTTATTTTAAAGTTGGTTTGATGCAGAGCCTGTGCGGTCTTTAGTGGAGGATGTCTAGATCGGAGTCGGTTTCCTTGGATGTCGTGAGTATCTTCATGGATTTTTAATTGAGGGTTGGTCACGATTTTTTGAAATTCTCTAACCAGAGCGTGTTCACGGCGCAGGTTAGGAGGGGCTATGTTACTGAGAACGGGCAGCCACACTGTAGGAATTGGCCTGATTGTGCCTGACATAATACGCATTGTTGCATTAAGTTGGCTATCTACCATGTGTGTGTGTTTGCTGTTGAGCCACACTGGGGCACAGTATTCTGCCACTGGATACACCAAGCCAAGTGCGGATGTTCTTAAGGTAGATGCTGTGGAGCCCCAAGTGGTGCCACAGAGCTTCTGCAATATGTTGTTGCGTGTTTTAAGTTTCGCTGCAGTTTTCGTCAGGTGTTCTTTGAATGTTAGTGTCCTGTCTAGGGTAACCCCAAGGTACTTTGGGTGTTTGTTGTGATTTAGTAATTTCCCGTCTAGATAGACTTTTAGTTCTCTGTTGGCCATTTTGTTGTTCAAATGGAAGGCAGATACTTCCGTCTTTGTAGCACTAGGTTGTAGCCTCCATTTTCTAAAGTACTCGCTGAGAATCCCTAGGTCACTCGTAAGAATATCTTCGGCAGTTTCTATATTTCTGTGGGTTGTTGCTAGAGCCCAGTCGTCAGCATAACCAAATTTGCGCGATCTGGTTGCAGGCATGTCAGCGATGTAAAGGCTGAAAAGAAGGGGCGCAAGGACAGAGCCTTGTGGGAGTCCATTATTGAGTTTCATCTGTTTACTTCTCTCATTCCCCATTATTACTTGGAAGGTTCTATTTGACAACATATCATCAATGAGGTTGGTTATCTTCTTGCAGGGGACGGCACAAATTAATTTGTACATGAGCCCCTGTTTCCAAACTGTATCATAGGCTGCTGTTAGGTCTATGAATGCTACAGCTACTTTATGTTTCTTCTGGAAGCCCGCCTCTATATATGCTGTCAGTGATAGGACTTGATCTGTACAGCAGCGATATGGACGGAATCCTGCTTGTTCGATAGGGATTTTTTTGAGTATAGTCTGGCCCATTCTGTTGAGGAGCAGTCTTTCTAGTAATTTATAGACCACACTGAGAAGGGCAATGGGGCGGTAACTCTCTGGTCTATCGCCTGGTTTACCAGGTTTCAGGACTGCGATGATCTTTGCTCGCTTAAGTGAGGGAGGAATGTTACCCACGTTCGGTTTAGAGCGACAAAGAGAGCCGCAGGCATATTTTACCTTTACCGGTAGATGGTGTTGCGCGGCAGTATCGATTTTGACCCTGAAACCGCGGACTGACAGGGTTCAAGTACTAATAATTTTTGTAGAACATACTAATGTATATGTCTTGACCACTTCCTAAAGCATTCTCGGTATGCCTCTTGCTGGATCGCGCGAAGCGCCGTCTGAATTTTCCTTTATCTTGTCCATCGTTGCAAATATTCGTCTTTTCAACGGGGGTTTCAGCTTTGGAAATAAAAAATCCGCAGCACATTTCAGGCCTTTTCCTTCTCACATTTTGTCGCAAACGTCGCAACACGTTCCGATAGTACCATCGATTAACAGTTTGTCCATGTAGTACGAACTCATGATGAACTAATCCTTCAAAATCATTCAAAAGTACCAATATGGCTTTGACATTTGTCCTGACCTGACCTGACGAGCTTGTTTTGGTCTTGGAGAACCTTTACCGATCCATTGTGAAGATTGAACCTTGGTCTCAACATCACAATTGTAAGCCCACGTCTCCTTACCACTTATGATTCTCTGAAGGAACATCTCGTTCTCATTTGCGAGATCAAAAACTTCACAGATAGCGAGGCGAGGGTCTTTCTGGTCTTGACTCATGAACCTTGGGACGAACGTGGCGGCAATACGATGCATTGCAAGATGCTGTGTTAGGATTTCATGACATGGTCTAAAATGTTAAATTCTTCTGCACACTCTCGGACAATCGATCTTCGATTGGCATGCACCATTTCATTGACGTTCGTGGCACGAGAGTTGTTGGTAGATAACGGAGGGCGTCCTGAAGGAGGGTCATCTTTAACTTCCGTCCGCCCTTTTGTAATCTGTGTGAAACATTCGTAACACCGAGTAAGGTTAAGCAATCATCACCATAGGCTTCTTGCATTGATTGGTGGGTCTCTGTAAAGGTTTTCTTGAGTTTCACGCAAAATTTAATGCAGACGCGTAGCTCCTATAAATCTGCCATCTTGAAATTCGCGAAAGTGCAACACAACGTTCTACCCAATTCAGCACTGAATAGTAACTAACAGACATGCAACAATGAAACTTCCGGCAGTTACATATTAAACACAGGCGTATGCAGGGATGCCAATCGCATTTCCCTCCAACACACCATTGTCGCTAAATTAGAACGTTCCTCAATCTTTTGAACAGACCTCCCGATCATAAGAAATAACGGTCCTGTAACACACTCTTGGGGAACGCTAGAAGTTACTTTTATATCTGAAGATTTCTCTCCATTGAGTATGACTTGCAGTGTTGTGTTTACTAGAAGTTCTTCAAGCCAGTCACACAACTGATCTGGTATTCCGTACGCTCGTATTTTCTTCAAAAGGCTATGGTCACAGTGGCACCGCTACTGGTGGATTCCGCCGACGACCGACTTCATCCGATGATAGGCCGACATTTTCAATCAGTACGCCACTACGTGCGCAGTTGCAATGTAGCCGATCTCATCGCCCGAACGTACAGATTTCGGACGACAATCGGTGAAATTTAAATCAGTTTTTCTGGTCCTAATGGCCAACACGACACAAAACATGGACTGTAAGAAACTGATTTGTGGAATCCTAAGGATGAAAAAGATCATAATCGGAATGTAGTTCTGAATTTATGGACTGAAATCGCAGGTTTACCGGAAACCATAAGTAGGCAGAATCTTTATTGGGTATTTTAGGTGAGCGTTATACCTCGAAAAATAAGTTTTTCAAGTGACAAGTGCTGTATCTTTTGATTAAAGTTACTGTAGTAGATGTTTTTTGGTTGTGATAGGTGGACATTAGCTGTCTAAAAGTTATTTTTACCGCTTACTGACGTTTTTATGCTGGTAGGCGAGTTGTTCTGTTACAGGAGGTGGTTTGCAAATGTGGTGCACGTATGCGTTTCCACTATATATTGCTTTAGGTTTTCAGAGTGCTTATTCCAGAATTTGTGCCTGTCTTTCACATGTATGCTGAGTGACAGTCATTGAAGGTTAACTGAGTGTGACTGGGCAACTTCAAATAAATTCAGCAAAGCAGATATCGTGTGCTTGTAGAGGTGTGATTTGAGTTCTAAAAAATCTGATAGTCGCATTAACTGGCTCAAGTAAAACTAGAAGCAGCAGCAGCTCGCAGTCGGGCGGTTGGGTCATGTCGCTCTTAGCAATTGTCTAGTTGTATAGCTCACAGAGAGCACTTGTGTCCGGTATGGAATTACCAAGGCCGTTCGCGGAGAAAGATGGCGGTGCCTGAGCGATGTAGCATAAGGTAAAAGCAAATATTATTATTATTTATTGCCGCGCGCATATGTAATTTGCAACAACTCATTTTGTACTATTGTTATATCAAAGTCACATGTAAACAATTTTCAATAATTTTTCAATAAAATCTTTATGAGAAAGATAACTTTTGACAGTCATTCATATGAATTTAAAGTTTTTTACTAATTTCTCCTATCCATAGTCATGCCAATTATCGTAAAGAAAACTCAGTTTTTTTTATACATAACAAAATGTAGTGGCCAGCATTGCACTGGGCTGCGCCAGAAAATTTTCTTATAGGAGCAGATATATACGCGATATCCGGCGACATAATTGAGGTAAGAATTTTCAGTTTATTCATAATGACTTTTCAGGGCCATGACGCAGCATTGCTAACGTCCAGATTTACCAGTTTAGATTCACAGTCAATTTAATTATTGAAATGTTAGAAATGAGTCACATTTTCATTGGGAGGTTAGGCAGATTTTTATTCCGAGGTTACAGAAAAAAATCTGTTGAGAGGTTACAACTTCGATATTTGGCATCTGGCGATTACATTTTTCGAATGATTAGGCCTACAACGCATTTTGAAAAGTGCAGTTTCAAAGTTTTTATGTGATACGCTGGATGCCACTTACGATGCCCCAAATACTAATTTTAAAGCAAATATTTTCACTCTTGCACCACAAACACTACGAAAATTTTTAATTTATTCTACACCGAATTTTGGAGCTACGCTTCATGCAAGTACCCTAAAGACACTGTAATAATAGTTGACTTTCTTCACCAAACCTACCCTGAATCTGCAATAATACTGTCACCAGAAGTCTTGTTACATACTGAATCTGCAGTAATACTGCCGCCAGAAGTCTTGTTATATTCGTTCTCAAATTCACTGGGCAGTGAAGAACCTGAATCTGATTACACCTACACCCATAACTGAATTAATACTCACCGTTTTAAAATGATTTGGGCAGTTGTGAAACCGCAGATCTACCTCTCTTTTGTTAAATAATACTGGCTTACTCTCTCTCAAATTTTATCCATTCATCATATAATGGAAACATCTACTTTCACCACGTAAATTATCCATTATGTGCTCATAACCTCACTGGCAAAACTTTCATCCACCGAAGTCGCCCATGTAGCATAATAATCCATACTCTGAACAACGTGTTTTGGAGAGATCCTTGGTGCGGTGTGTCACTGAAACTACATATTTTCGTAATACATGAGTATTTTCTAAAACGTGTTTGGTACTTCCAACAACTGAAGACAGATTGTCTAGTACACAATAAGTTCTTTTCGAGACAGATATAGCTCGTTAGGCATTTTTTAAATAGTAAACGCCACATTGCAGCACTCGTCTCCAAGCACAGAGGCGTCGTGGTATCATACCACCCTTGGAGGTGAAATTCTAACCTGCTTCATATACAGGAGAGATTCTAAGCTAACTTAACTTGCTCGACCCCGCCAAGAACTGACGAATGAGATCGGACGCACAGTGATGTTATTAGGCAACCTCTGGCGACGTCGTCTGACGATCGTCGTCGATACCATTGTGAATGCAGCCGTGGCGTGGCGACATTGCAGGACGCCTTCCAAAAGTCAAGGAACACGGTATTTACCTGGGCACCTGTCTCTACTGCTTGTTCGCCACCGTTAGCTGAGTGGTCGGCGAGGTGGAATGCCACGCCATGGAGACCGGGTTCGATTCCCGGCTGGGACAGGAGATTTTCTCTGCTCAGGGACTGGCTGTTGGGTTGTCCTCATAATCATTTCATCCTCATCTCCGACACGCAAGTCGTCCAATGTGGCGTCGAATGCAGTAAGTACTTCCCATCGGCGGCCGAAGTTCCCCACATGGGGACCTCCCGGCACACAATGCCGTACGCTCATTTCCATTTCTGGGTCTCGTGGACGAATAGAGCGAGCTGTGTTTCACACGACCGTTGTTTTCGGAAACCAATCTTGATTCCTACAGGGGAGACTTCTCATCTAAAAAATGTCGTAACACGCGGGTATTAAACTTGGTCCAGAATTCAACAACAGACTGATTTCAGAGATACAGGACTACTGTTATGTGGGTTTGTCGATGACGCTTCTTGAAAATGGGAATAACTAGGAACGCTTCGCTCCTCCATAAAACAATTTCACATGGGCTAAGTATTTATAGGGAAAGGTAAAAAGCAATATGAATTCAGGCTTTCATATAAAATCAGAATTTGGGAAGGCGTATGGAGGACTGACTTGTAATAAGGGTCCTGGGGGAAGTCCACGGCATCTGTGTAGGAAATCCTAAACACGACGCTAGAGCGACCAGTTCTAGAGGATTTTGAGCGACAACATTTTTGCCATTGACTGCATACATTTATTCTTAAGCTCAGAATTACAAATTAGGCTTAAGGTCATTATCAAGTCGTTCAAATGTTTAAACGCAGTATCTCTCAACATAAGGGTTCGAAACCGAAATGGCAATTGGGTATTTACGATAAATATAAGCATTCAAATACGAAACTATTACGTTCAAGAAATTCAAGCTGATTGTGAATCCAAATGAAACAAAATTATACATTTCTAGTGTTAGCGATCCAGCGCTTGCAGTCGGTATCGAGTAGAAATGACAGTAGAAATCGAATGAATTCAAAGTGTAGTAATATGTCGGGATAGCCCACACAGAAATGCAGATCTGTTTAGTTATTTGAATTAATTCGATAATGTAAGTGGTTTACGATATGTACAATAAAGGCTGCAAGTGACAAAAAGTAATTAGGGATCAAAAATGTACTGTTTGCCGTTTTCTTATCTTCAAAAGATGGAAGCTACACTTTTTAGTACAGTTCCGTACACCGCATCGTTCCATAAGAGAGAGAGAGAGACAGAGAGACAGAGAGACAGAGAGAGGGAGAGAGAGAGAGAGAGACTGTTCAAGTATAGTTTGAACGTGACGTGAACGATTAAACTGAACATTTTCTGGAGAGGAGAAACCATTGACAGTGTGGTGCGTTCTCCTTGGTCAATACTGTGTGTGTTTACCGTACCGTTACCGCGTGTTTACGATACGACCATGTGCTTTAATATCGTGGTTGAGCAGTACAGTACTGTTAGTGAAAATTGCGACACCCAGAAGTAATGGCCTGAATCACTCCAAAATCGGAGTGATGTGTGGGACAGTGGCATCATAATAAGAGATGAAGTTTGGACGGATTGCAGAGAATAGTGGGGACTTACGTGCAGCAGCGCCATCTTTTGTGTATCCGGGCGAGTCAGTGTTAGCACCACGCTCAGTCGGGGCAAAGCAGACATACAAAGTGGAAATATGCAACGAAGTGCTAGCATGCCTCATCGTCGTCGAAGGGTGCAACATTAGCAAGTGAGTGAGCGCGAATGGGGCAGAATTATTAGTGCATGGAAACGGATCTATCGTATCTCGAATTGCAGCACCCTGCTATGACAGTGATGCATGCACAGAGATAGATGTCGTGCGACTAGGGCCTCCCGTCGGGTAGACCGTTCGCCAGATGCAAGTCTTTCGAGTTGTCGTCAATTCGGCGACTTTCGCGTCGATGGGGATGAAATGATGAGTAGAACAACACAACACCCAGTCCCTGAGCGGAGAAAATCTCAGACCCAGCCGGGAATCGAAACCGGGCCCTTAGGATTGACTTTCTGTCGCGCTGACCACGCTGCTACCCGGGCCGGACGATGCATCCATGGGACCGGTGACTAGAAGAGGCCTTACACAGTGACGGGCGGGTACTTGATTACGCAGTGTGACCACAGCGTGGAATGTCCGCCATCTTGTCCGCATGTCTTCACCAACAGAACATTTGTCAACAGTGTTTGGTGGATGTGGGAGTACCGTAATGGTTGTGGACATGTCCGCGTCGACGCTTCGACACCATCTGTTGACGGCTGGACTAATGGCACGCAAACCATTACGTCGGCTTCCGCTAGCCAGAAACCATTATCTCAGAACGCACGGGGCACGTGAACGCCGTCACCGGCAATATGAGTAGCAAAATGCAATCTTTTTCGAGGACCCCATTTCAACTTAGCAGACGGTAAATGGCGGATACGTTTCATATGCTGCCGTGGTGAACGCAATGGGACAGACTGCATTGTTGAGCGGCCTAGCGGACAAAGGCCAAGGATGATTGGGGGCGTCATTAGCTATAACAAGCAATCTTGCCTGCTACGTATTCAGGGTAATATGTACATTAACTGCTGCATCAGGAGGGTTTTAGAACCTAAGGCACTGACACTCCTGAAGGCAGCTCCACATGCCATATTTTAATTGGACAATGCGCGATCGCATAAGGGTGAAGTGCAAGCCTTTCGAATAATTACGTATGCCACTGCTTCCCTGATGCGCACGCTTTCCTGATATGTTGTCCTAACAAGCCTGGGATATGATTGCCCGACATTATGGTTCCCAAGTACACTTCGTCAATGCTTTGTGGATACGCCTACAAACCACGTGGCAGTGTGTTCCCAGCATCATGTTCGAGCCCTCTTTGATGTCACGTCACGACGTCTAATCAGCCCTGTTTGCAGCATATGACGGCTTCACACGATGCTGAATGGTCGCAGTCAAAGTGCGCGCGCAGTTGTATAATTATAATCGTTTATGTGTTGTCATGTCCCTCATCTGTGGAATGAACTGAATTTCATTCTAATCACGTGTCGTCTCCTTGCAAAGTGCACCGAGAGTGGTGTATTTAGCGCCAACACTTAACCTTCCGTAGCTGAGTGGCGAGCGCAGATAACTCCCTCGCGGACGATACGAGTTCCAGTCCAGGTACTTCCAGAGATTTTTGTTTCCTCTTTTGTTGGGAGGATTAAAACGTGTGTACTCAGCTTCTGGATGCTTTCTGAGAAGTTAGTTGACCGAGCAGTAGCGGCTCCAGAAGATAACTGACGTGGCCTGGAGAGCGGTGTGCCGATCCCATGCCCTTCCATACCGTTTCCAACAACGTCATTGGCAGAGGGCGAGACGGCGGTCGGTCGATACCGTAGGGTTCGCCAAGGTCCGCGGCCGGAGTTCACGTTTACCGTACTAAGACGTGGTGTGAAATGGGACGCTCACGTACATCTACATCTGCAGCTACATCAACATCAGTATTCTGCATCCGGCCCCGGTAGCTGAGTGGTCAGCGCGACAGACTGTCAATCCTAAGGGCCCGGGTTCGATTCCCGGCTGGGTCTGAGATTTTCTCCGCTCAGGGACTGGGTGTTGTGTTGTCCTACTCATCATCATTTCATCCCCATCGACGCGCAAGTCGCCGAAGTGGCGTCAAATCGAAAGACTTGCACCAGGCGAGCGGTCTACCCGACGGGAGGCCCTCGTCACACGACATTTCATTTTCGTTTCAGTACTCTGCAAGCCACTTGATGGTGTGTGGCAGTGAATACTTCTGGTACCACCAACTGACTCCCCATCCCCGTTCCACTCGCGAGTGGTGCGTGGGAGGAACGATTGTCGGTAAGCATCTGTATTGTCTCTAATTTCTCGAATTTTATCATCGTGGTCATTTTGCGAGATGTTTGTGGGAGGAAGTAATATGTTGTCTGACTCTTTCCAGAAAGTACTTTCGAAATTTCAGTAGTAAACCTCTGTGGATGCACAACACTTCTCTTGCAGCATCTGTCAGTAGGGTTCCTTGGGCATCTCTGTAACGTTCTCGAGCCGACTAGACGCTAAACGCTCCGATGATGAAACGCGCTCCTCTTCGTTGGATCTTGCCCCCCCCCCCCCTCCCTTTTCTCTCTCTCTCTGCGAGTCCTGCCTAGTAAGGGTCGCATATTGCCATACTGATCGATGAACAATACTCGAAATCAGTCGAACAAGCGTCTTGTAAGGCATTTCTTTCGTGGATGAGATATTTCCTTAAGATGCTTCCTACGAGTCTGGCGTCTGGTTTTCCTACAGTTTTCTTTAAATCATAGATATTTTACGGTAGCTAATGTCTCCTACAATTTGTCATCAGTGGTGTACTAATACAGTCAAAAGGTTGAGGTTGGGTTGTTTCGGGGAAGGAGACCAGACAGCGAGGTCATCGGTCTCATTGGATTAGGGAAGGAAGTCGGCCGTGCCCTTTGAAAGGAACCATCCCGGCATTTGCCTGGAGTGATTTAGGGAAATCACGGAAAACCTAAATCAGGACGGCCGGACGCGGGATTGAACCGTCGTCCTCCCAAATGCGAGTCCAGTGTTTAACCACTGCGCCACCTCGATCGGTGTCAAAAGGTTGATATTAAGTCTCATAATCACAATATTTTATAGAATGATGCGGTACAACACCCAGAAGATTTTTAATAATCATGCCACCGGTCGCGAAATCCTACGCTGTTATGTCAACAGTGTAATTGTACAGTAGCGGATTTGTTTTCTTATGAATGTGCAGTATGTTACATTTGTTTGCGTTCAGGGTCAACTGCCAGTGTCTGAGACAGTCATCAATTCTCAGTAGGTCGCTCTGCAAATCGATACTGGCGTCTGGCATTGCTACTTTCTTGTAGACAACCGCATCATCTGCGAACACTCAAAGAGCTTCCGGCGCTTTCCACTTGATCATTTATACACATTGTAAACAATAACTGTCATATCACACTTCAGTCGGACACTCGGGAAACTATCTTTACATCTGTCGATTTTGTTCCATTAAGTACAAGGAAGTCTTGAATACAGTCGCAAATCTGGTCCGACCTGGCCGGACATTAAGTAAACTCGCTCTTTCCTTTATTTTTTTTTTCCTGCTAAACGGCAGTGCGGGGCGCTGTTAAAAAGCCTTTCTGAAGACAAGGAACACTGCATTAACTCTAGCACTGTTTTCTACAGCGCTATGAGATAAATTCTGCCGAAATTTTCACAGAGGCGCAAACAGTGTTCAGAAAGGATAGATTAAATAAAGTAGGTGGTGATGTGTTTGTGTCTGTTGGTAGTAGGTTATCTTGTAGTGAAGTTGAAATAGATAGTTCCTGCGAATTACTATGGGTAGAGGTTATACTTAACAGCCGTACCAAAATAATAATTGGCTCCTTCTACCGACCCCCCCCCCCCCTACTCAGATGGTATAATAGCTGAATAGCTGAATGGTTCAAAGAAACCTTGAATCTCATAACAAATAAGCACCCCACTCATACAGTTATAATTGGTGGGGAACTTCAATCTACCCTCGATTTGTTGGCGAAATTACATGTTCAAAGCCGGTGGAAGACAGAAAACATCTTCCGAAATTCTACTACACGCTTTCCCTGAGAATTACTTTGAGCAATTAGTTCATGAGCCCACATGAGTCGTAAATGGTTGCGAAAACACACTTGACCTCTTAGTCACAAATAATCCTGATCTAATAGAGAGTGTCATGACGGATACAGGGCTTAGTGAACACAAGGTCATTTTAGCAAGGCTCAAAACCATATCAACCAAAACCACTAAAAATAAACACAAAATATATCTATTTAAAGCAGCAGATAAAAATTCGCTTGATGCCTTCCTAAGAGAGAGTTTCCATTCCTTCCAAGCTAATTATGTAAGTGTAGATCAGATTGGCTCAAATTCAAAGATACAGTATCGACAGCAATAGATAGATTCATACCGCGTTAAGTTAATAAGAGACGGGACTGATCCAACATGGTACACAAAACACGTCAGAACACTGTTGCAGAAGCAACGAAAAAAAACATGACGAATTCAGAAGAACGCAAAATCCCCAAGACTGGCTAAGTATCACGGAAGCTCGAAATCTAGTGCGCACGTCAATGCGCGATGCTTTTAATAGTTTCCGCAATGAAACATTGTCTCAAAATATGGTAGAAAACCCAAAGAGATTCTGTTCATGTGTAAAGTACACCAGTGGAAGAAAGAATACCGTCACTGCGCGATAGCGATAGAAATGTTGAAGATGATGGTGCCACTAAAGCGGAGCTACTAAATACAGTTTTCCGTAATTCCTTCACGAAAGCAGACGAAGTAAATATTCCAGAATAAGAAACCAGGACAGCTGTTAGCATGAGTGACATAAAAGTAGATATCTTGCGAAACAACTCAATCACTTAAAGGCAAGTCTTCCGGTCCAGATGGTATACCAATCAGGTTACTTTCAGAGTATGCAGACACAATAGCGCCTTTCTTAGCAATCATATACGACCGCTCACACCAATATTCAAGAAAGGCTCTGAGCACTATGGGACAACATCTGTGGTCATTAGTCCCCTAGAACTTAGAAGTATCTAAACCTAACTAACCTAAGGACATCACACACATCCATGCTCGAGGCAGGATTCGAACCCGCGACCGCAGTAGTCGCGCGGTTCCGGACTGAGCGCCTAGAACCGCTAGACCACCGCGGCCGGCATTCAAGAAAGGAAATAGGTGTAACCCTTGAATTACACGCCCATATCACTGACCTCAATTTGCAGTAGGATTTTGGAGCATATACTGTACTCGAACATTATGAATCACATTGAAGAAAATGACTTATTGCTACATAACCAACACGCATTCAGAAAATATCGTTCTTGTGTAACACAGCTAGTTCTTTATTCTCATGAAGTAATGAGTGCTGTCGACATGGAATCTCAGATCGATTCCATATTCCTAGATTTCCAGAATGCTTTTCATACCGATCCGCACAAGCGACTATTAATCAAATTGCGTGCATATGGAGCACCGTCTCAGCTGTGGGACTGGATTCGTGATTTCCTCTCAGAGAGATCACAGTTCGTAGTGACAGACGGTAAATCATCAGGTAGAACAGAAGTGATATCTGGCGTTCCGCAAGGTAGTGTCATAGGCCCTCTGCTGTTCCTGATTTACATAAATGATCTAGGTGATGGTCTGAGCAGCCCCCTTAGACTGTTTGCAGACGACGCTGTAATTTGCCGTCTAGTAAAATCGTCAGACGATCCGTTTCAATTACAAAATGATCTAGAGAGAACTTGTGTTTGGTGCGACAAGTGGCAATTGGCACTAAACAAGGAAAAGTGTGAGGTCAACCACATGGGTACTAAAACAAAACCGATAAATTTTGGATATACGATAAATCGCACAAATCTAAGGGCTGTTAATTCGACTAAATACCTAGGAATTACAATTACGAGTAACTTAAAGTAGAAAGTCCACATAGATAATATTGTGAGGAAGGCGAAACAGACTGCACTTTGTTGGTAGAACATTTAGAAGATGCGACAAACCCACTAAAGAGACAGCCTACATAACACTTATCCGTCCTCTGCTGGAATATTGCTGAGCGGTGTGAGATCCTTACCAGGTAGTATTGACGGAGGACATCGAAAAAGTGCAAACAAGGGCAGCTCGTTTCGTGTTATGACGCAATAGGCGTGAGAGTATCACTGATACGGTTCTCGAGTTGGGGTGGCAGTCACTGAAACAAAGGCAGTTTTCTTTGCGGCGAGCTCTATTTACTAGATTTCAATCACCAACTTTCTCTTCCGAATGCGAAAAAATTTTGTTGGCACCCACCTACGTAGGTAGAAATGATCATAATAATAAAATAAGAGAAATCAGAGCTCGAACGGAAAGATTTAAGTGTTCCTACTTCCCACGCGCCATTCGAGAGTGGAATGGTACAGAAGTAGTATGAAAATGGTTCGATGAATCCTCTGCCAGGCACTTAAGTGTTAATTGCAGAGTAACCATGTAGATGGATCTCATGGAGGAACAGCACGAGCCGAGTTTCACAAGATCTCTGTTTGCAGAACCCATGTTGATATTTATGAAGCAGATTTTCGTTCTCCAAATACTTCATAATTCTTGAGCATAAAAAGTGTTCCACAATTCTATAACAAATCGACGTCAAAGATACAGGCCTGTAATTATGTGCATCTGTCTTTCGACCCTTCTTGAAAACAAATGACTCGCGACTTATTCTAGTCGCTAGGTACTCTTTGTTGCTCCAGCAAAATACGACCAACTGCTGCTAGAAGTAGATCCAGCATTAGAGAAGGCCACTGGAAGACTTGGATTTGTTGGAAGATTTCTGGGAAAGTGAAGGAAATCGCATACTAGATGCTTGTTCCAGTATCTATAGAGTACTTATCAAGTAAGCGTGACAACCTGTATCATGCGAGCGTGACAACATATGTTCTGCTAGGATCGTAAAAGGGCGGTATAACCCACAAGAAATTGTAAGAGAAACGCTCGGGGAACTTCAGTTTTAATCCTAAGACGAAAGACGTCATAGTCGTCGCGAACCCCTCATGACTAAAATTAGAGATAGGTTTTTCGAAAAAAAAAAACAAAAACAAAAAAACACTGAGCATCAGCTTTGCTGCCACTATCGCACATTTTGTTTAGAACTCTTGATAACAAGCTGGGAAAGATTAGAGCGTGAACGGAGGTACATACATTGCTGGCCACCGTAAATGCAACACCAAGAAAGACAAGAGGTAGCACAACAAAATTTATTTTGTAGATAACATGTTGACCAAGTATCAAATGATTACGTCTACAGACGTCTGTGACATGTGGTTCCTGCCAGAATCAGTAGCCAGAGTAGCCGCCATTGTTGGAGATCACCGCTGCCACACGGCATTGAGTCAAAGAGACGTTGGATGCGTTCCTGGGGTTCAGCAGCCGAAGCAGCTTCCACACGTTGCCAAAGATCATCTGGTGTGGCAACTGGGGATGTAATCTGGGTCACTCGTTGAGCAACCATGGACCACATGTTTTCTATCGGCGAAAGATCCGGAGAGCGAGCCGGCCAGGGAAGCACTTCAATCTGGTTATTGACGAAGAACCTTTGGACAATGCGTGCCACGTGTGGTCGCGCATTATCCTGTTGAAATATGGCTGTGGCCGAGCCCTGAAGGTAAGGAAGGACAACTGGCTCCAGCACCTCGGATATGTAGCGCCGGCTATTTAAAGTACCGGCAATGCGTACTAGAGGCGTGCGAGAGTAATATCCAATACCGCCCCATACCATAATACCCGGTGCAAGACCAGTGTGGCGGTGCATAATGCAGCTCTGTCCAGCATCCTCTCTCCACGGTGTCTCCACACTCGAATCCGACCATCATGGTGCTGCAGACAGAAGCGTGCCTCGTCAGTAAAGACAACGTCATTCCATTCTGCCGTCCACATCCGTCTGTCATCACACCATTGGCGACGGAGACGTCTGTGGTTCTGCGTCAGTGGTAGACGAAGCAATGAACGTCTTGCGGACAGACCACTCTGCTGTAAACGGCGTCGAATGGTACGCGCAGACACTGGATGATGCGTTACAGTCGCAATGTGCTGTGCTATGGTTCGGGATGTCACTGAGCGATCCGTCTCTGCCATGCGCACAATTTGCCTATCAGCACGTGCAGTGGTGCACCGAGGTGAATGCGATCGACCACGTCGGTCCGTCGTACCCTCCTGCATCCAACGGTCACATATCCGCATTACAGTTGTTTGGTTTCGTCCAACACGACTAGCGATTTCTCTGTATGATAATCCACAATCTCGGTAAGCCATTATCCTTCCTCTGTCGAACTCGGATACTTGATCAAACGGTGTTCGCTGTTGTCTACGAGGCATAACTGATCGTCTTGTGAAACAACCACAAGGTAAACACAAGTGCCGAACGTACACTCGTCGAAATCGCCAAACCTTAAATGGCGCTATGAGGTGGCGCCACAGGCGCGCGTGATGTGCGTCTGCGCTGAAATTCTAATCAGTTGCATATCTCATCGCTGCAAACCCATGGTGTAAATTTCACTTGATTCGGATGCTTCCTTCAGGGTGTTGCATTTACGGTGGCCAGCAGTGTAGGTAGTCATTTGTCCCTCGCTCACCACCCAAATGGAACAAAATAGAAAATCAGTAACATTTATACGAAGCAGAGTCTAGTGACTTGCGGAGCTACGAGGGGCGTTTGAAAAGTCCGTGCAAAAACAAGAACTGCTTACGTGTTTGGGGTAAACCTATTTTATTTTTTGACTTTTACACTTCGTCTAACGCTGTTCTAATTTGTTGATCCCTTCCGCATAATAGGAAGTGTCTAAGTCTGCAAAATAGCTGTTAGTTGCTACAATCACCTCGTTTGAATAAAATCTTTGTCCCACCAGCAGTTTCTTCAAATTGGCGAACAAACAGTAGTCCGAGGGAGCCAAGTCTGGAGAATAGGGGGTATGTGAAACGAGTTGGAATCCTATTTGCAATAACTTTGCGACCACAACTGCTGAGGTGTGTGCTGGTGCATTGTCGTGATGGAAAAGGACTTTTTTTGCGGTCCAATCGCCAGCGTTTTTCTTGCAGCTCGGTTTTCAAACGGTCCAATAACGATTAATAATTTGCACCTGTAATAGTTTTACTCTTTTGCAGATAGTCGATGAGGATTGTCCCTAGCGAATCCCTAAAGACAGTCGTCATAATGCTTTCCGTCCGTTTTGGTGCAGATTCTCCCTTCGTAACCCATTGTTTGGATTTTTGTTTGGTCTCGGGAGTATAGTATTCATGTTACATCCACAGTGACGAAATGACGCTTAAAGCTCTGCGGATTCTCCCTGAACAGCTGCAAACCATCCTTGCAACACTTCACACGATTCCGTTTTTGGTCAAGCTTGAGTGATCGCGGAACCCATCTTGCGGATAGCTTTGTCATTTACAAATGTTTATATATTATGTACCCGTTCATTCCAGATGCCCACAGCACTAGCAGTCTTACGCACCTGAACTCTTCTGTCATCCATCACCATATCATGGATTTTATCAATGATTTCTGGAGTCGTAACCTCCACATGGCGTCCAGAACGCTCAGTATCACTTGTGCCCATATGGCCACTCCGAAAATTTTGAAATCACTTATAAAATGGTGCAGAGTCACCGTAATGTTCACCAAGTTTCTCTTTAGTCTCCTGAGGCGTTTTGCCTTTCATAAAGTAATGTTTAATTACCACGCAAAATTCTTTTTCGTCAATTTTTAGACAATCACTCGACTTCATGGTTCACACGAATGCCAAACACAAATAAATAGACCAATATGGCTGAAACTTGGTGTGCGTTCTTTCCAAAGATGAACTAAAGATGACCTCGATACGCGCCGGTGGTGCCATCTCTCGGACTTTGCACGGACTTTTCAAGCGCTATATTATTTATACGTAAATCAATTGCAACCTAACTCGTTACAGAGATGTCTAAAACATACTGGATAGCCTTTAATTTTATACGCAGAAGATATTCCACATCGACATTAGAAAAATATTTGGTGTTGACCGCTGAGACTATATATCATGAATTTCCTGTCGCGTTTGGTAAGCAAAATTATCTTCCTGCTTTCCGTAAGGTTCCTTTACGAGCCTTAATATTAGTCTGTAGGTCACGCTGTGTCAGAAGTAGGAAGTAGTCGAGGCCGCCGCCGCCGCCGCCGCCGCTCCCTCCCCGCTCGTGACAATAGGGTGGGCGGCCGCACAGGGTGTTCCCAAAGTCCTGTGCACGCCCAGTTCCCGTGCGCAAATTTGTTTTTGCAATGTGCCACTAGCTACGTGAATTGCAATTGTATCATTTTACATTTTTAATTGCTGAGGCGTTATTTAAGTTCATTTAGTATTTTAGAGCTACTTGTCACATGACATCACGTATGCATACATATTCTAAAGGCTAATGCCACTTGTCGTTTCAGTTCAATGTAATTGTCACATCCTGACCTCTTCCCGATGACTTCCAAGTACTTCACCCTAAGCTGTCCTCTTCCTTTCTTTCACAGCACTTTCCCTTCAAGAATGTCAATGTTGAAAGTATTGCATCTGATGACGTGTCGGATAAATTTTATTACGTCACATGTGACCTAGGAAAACTTATAAAGGGCGTCGTAACCAATTTCAACAGAGCCTCAGCGCCAAAAGCAACACGCTTCTTCCTTACTTCTGTGTTTAGGGTACTATCTCTTCTCTCGTCACAACGTTTCTAACCATCATCATCTTGTTCACCTCACGTTGTTCCTCCTCCTCCTCCTCCTCCTCCTCCTCCTCCTCATCATCATCATCATCATCATCATCATCATCATCATCATCATCAACTACTACTACTACTACTACGTGCATAGCACAGATTCTTCTGTCTTCACGACAGACACAGTCCTACTTTAGAGTACTGATAGCTTCTGTTTCTAAAGCTTTCCGCCCGAATGTCGGATGTCGTCCGACATACCAATTCACCGCCTTGGTTCAAGTGTCGGACGTCGTCAGACTCGCTTTTTTTCTTTTCTTTTCTTTTCTTACCTGCTGTCGCCAGCAGTCCAACACGCTTCCCCATGCAGCAGCTACTCTCACCACCACAGAGCACTATAACTCCTCTGTACAATACTAGACTAGTGATCGTCTTCTTTCTGTGCGATTTTTGCTTATTTGAAGAGAGCGGGAAGAAAGGTATATATCGCGAAGTAGCCTTAGAAAGATGGAGCGTTGCCTAATGGAAGTGAGCAATACTTCTGAGTATTGCTCGTCTGTCTACGATACGTAACAGATAGGACTGATAGAGAATAATATAAAAAATCCAAAGAATAGCAGCACGTTTCGTTACAGGTTCATTTAGTAAGTGGGAAAGTGTAACGGCGATACTCAATGGCAGACGCTGCAAGAGAGGCGTTATTAAAGTTCCAAGAGAGTATGTACTTTGAAGAGTTGGTCAGTGTATTACTTCCTCCTACGTACATCACGCTAAAGTTGATTATGATAAAATCAGAGAGATTCGAGCCCATACAAAGGCTTACAAGCAATCTTTTTTCCCGGGATCCAATCTCGATTGGAACAAAAACAGGGAGAAGTAAAATTGGTATACAAAGTACGCCCCTCCACACACCGTATGGTGGCTTGCGGAGCATAGATGTAGATGCAGATGTTCCTCAGCGCCAGCAGTTTCCACCACAGGGGTAATTCTCCAGGGATTAAAATAAAAAACGTTCGATTATGATTTGTTGATTTAAAAAATAATCTGTTATTGTATTTCATTAGACTAATATTTGGAAATTAAAACTGTGGCTATATTCCATGGAGAGTCCCTCCTATCATGAACGGTTCTACTATGTACACATCTATCTGTACTATCCACATCTATCTACTCTTTTAAAGCTGAACCACACTCTGAAAGCCACCTGTTAGAAACGTCTTTCATGATATGTACAGGGTGGTTGTAATTACAGGCAGCTACTTACAGAGGTACAATGTGGGCTGTAATCACCGTATGGCAGCGAAAATTGGTAGAAAAATATTCTAATGCGTTAAAAGTGTAACTGATTTACGCCGGAAAAAAAATAGTTCCGGTTTTGGCCACCTGGTGCAAATCTGTCTCTTCGAATGCAAAAAAGACGTACAGAATTTTTTCCATATGTAATGAATTACGGAGCGGGCCGTTGGCACAAAGGTCAAACAAGTGAGAAGGGGAGGAGATTAGTTTTTAACATCCCGTCGACAACGACGTCATTAGAGATGGAGCACAAACTCGGATTAGCGAAGCATGGGGAAGGAAATCGGCCGCGCCCTTTCAAAGGAACCACCCCGGCATTTGCTTGAAGCGATTTAGGGAAATCACGGAAAACCTAAGTTTTCCAGAAGTGGACTTCAACCGTCGTCCAGTGTGCTAACCACTGCGCCACCTCGCTCGATTTTATTATTAATCGCCACTCAATTTGTTCAATATGAGCATCTGAGACGTCGAGGAGATGTTGTACAGCGTCAGATTTCCACCTGGTGGCCAAAATTAAAAAAAAAAATCCATGTTAATCTGTTCCGCATTAACGCATTAGCGTATCTTCCAAGTTTCGCTGCCATACGATAGCTACAGTCCACGCTGAGCCTCTCTGAGTAGATGCACTTTAATCGTAACCACTCGGCGTGACTCCACGAATTGCGAGTCACTTGCGTGATGCAAAGACTACATTGACTGTGCTTTCGTCTGCTAGCACACTTTCATGTTTGGCTACGCAGCATATCTGCAAGCTGTACTTTGAGCGCAGAGTCTTGTTAACCAATCAAATCGTTAGGCGTTTAGATTCGAGTTCGCTTTCCCCTCGAGTAGACGCAGAAAGCACGCACTTTTCTTTTCTTTTCCTCCTCCTCCTCTACTCCCCCCCCCCCACCCCCTCTGACCTAGAGCCGCTGTACACATTCCACTGCACAATGAGGATTTGCATAGAATTTCAGACATATTGTCTTGTGACATACGAGACGGCTATTACTCAAATGCAGCTTCCGGGAATTTTTATGATAACGCTGCTTGTTTGGACTACATTGGCATGATTACATTTTATATTGCTTTTCAGGTGTAGGTGGGAATTCATGTGGGTAAGGTCAGGTTTATTTGTTCCGATAGAGGCTTTACAGGTAAGGATGAACATGGGCCTTTCATTAGGTCATCTGTGGATATAGGTCGAATTTCACGTTACTATTCATTAAATGGCACTACGATGATCTGAAGGCGTGTTGTTTTCATTTCTGCTGTGTGGTATTTTTTGAGTGCAACTACATGATCAGATTGTACCCACGGTTCAGGAATTTTCATCTTTATCCGGAATAATAATTGAAATCTACTCGAAATCTGTAATTACTTTCTCTTGAAACCAATCTTTATGTTTATGAATTATGAGAGTCAGTGGCGCATGTGCTCGTTTAGCCTTCCTTGTGAGTAGTAGAAGATGCAAGCACAACTTACTATAAACGAACTGTCTTCAGAAGAATCCACCCTACTATAAACTACTTTCGGCAGATGAAACTTTTACTAGTCTTCTAGACGATCTTCAGTCCAGTTAAGTCGCAAGTTGCAGAGAGCATCCAGACACGTGTTTCAGCCATGAAACATTATATTTCAGCAATTAATTCTTTTGTCATTAGCTATCATGCCCAGCGCGAACTTCAATGCGAGATACATTTAATAGTTAGCACAACGAAGCGCTATCAAGGAATCTGGCATAAAACCAAAAGAAATTCTGGTCTTTTGGAAAGCACACCAGTAGCAAGACGCAATCAGTACCTTCACTGTGCGATAACAGTGACGATGTAACGGATGACAGCGCCACGACAGCAGAATTACTAAACTTGATTTTCCGAAATGCATTTACCAAATACGACGAAATAAACATTCCAGAATTCGAATTAAGAACAACTGCTAACACGAGTAACTTAGGAGCTGGTATATGCTAGCGTTACTTGATAAAGCAACGGCCTCCGGTCCAAATTGTGTACCAGTCAGGCTCCTTTCAGAGTAAGTCACACCAATAACAACGAAAGGAAATAGGAGTAATCCACTGAATTACAGATCCATATCATCAACGTCGACCTGCTGTAGGATTTTGGGACATATACTGTGTTCGAACCTAGAAGAGAAATTGACAAACAATCAACACAGATTCGGAAAATATGGTTCTTGTTAAACTCAACTAGGTCTTTATACCCACACACAAATGAGTGCTATCGACTGGGGATGTCAAATTGATTCCATATTTTTAGATTCCTAGGAGGAGTTTGGCACCGTTCCTCAAAACGCACGTCTAATCACATTGCATGCCTATGGAGCATAGGCTCAGTTGTGGGACTGAATTCGTGATTTCCGGTCAGAAAGATCGTAGTTGGTAGTAACTGACGAAATGGCATGGAGTAAAACAGAAATAATTCCTGGCTTTCCCCAAGAAACTGTTATAATCCCTCTGCTGTTTCTGATCTACATAAACGATTTGGGGGACAACAAGAGCAGAACTATTAGATTGTTTGAGATGATGCTGTCATTTACCGTAAAGGCAACAGATGATGAAAACCCAGTGCAAAATGCTTTGCATACGATATCTGTATGGTGCTTAAAATGGCAATTGACTCTAGGAGAGGAGGAGATTTAGTGTTTATCGTCCCGTCGACAACGAGGTCATTAGAGACGGAGCGCAAGCTCGGGTTAGGGAAGGATGGGGAAGGAAATCGGCCGTGCCCTTTCAAAGGATCCATCCCGGCATTTGCCTGAAGCGATTTAGGGAAATCACGGAAAACCTAAATCAGGATGGCCGGAGACGGGATTGAACCGTCGTCCTCCCGAATGCGAGTCCAGTGTGCTAACCACAATTGACTCTAGACAATGAAAAGTGTGAAGTCATTTACACAAATGCTAAAAGGATCCACTGAATTTCGATTACACGATAAGTGGCACAAATCTAAAGGCTGTGAAGTCAACTAAGTACTTAGGGTTTACAGTTAGTAATAACTTAAATTGGAACGATCAAATAGGTAATGTTGTGGAGAGGAAAACCTAAGCGTGCAATTTGTTGGCAGACACTCAGAAACTGCAAAATGTCTACTAAAGAGACTGCTTACTCTACGTTTGCCTGCTATCTTGTAGGCAGCCCCTTTTATATTATCACGAGATAGGAGAGAGTATGCCAAGAATATTATACAGGAATTGGGGTGGCTATCTTTAAAACAAAGGCGTTTTTCGTTGCGGAAGATCTTCTCACGAAATTTCGGTCGCCAGCTTACGTCTCCGAGCGTGGATAGATTTTGCTGGCGCCCACCTGATGAGGGAGGAAAGACCATTTTAATAAAATAAGAGAAATCAGAAATCGCAGTATTTAAGTGTTAATTTTTCCCGGGTGTTGTTCGAGAGTGGAACGGTAGAGATATAGCTTGAAAGTGATTCGCCGAACCCTTTGCCATCCACTTTATTGTGAATTGCTGATTAATCATGTAGATTTAGATGTAAATTGTGTCATACGAAAGGCAGTCCCATCTGCAAAGCACGCGTCTTTTCTATAAAAAAGGACGGGTTTGTACTTATAGGTCGTATTAGGACGTTTTAAGAACTCTGATAAAATTTTGTCTTACTTCAGCACTTGTTAACAGCCCACTTATATACTAGTATATTCCGTTGTGCCGTAAAGTTCGCTCACAAGCACGTATTTAATTAACAGTAGTCCATTTATGGGACAAATTTTATAGCTGGGGAGGGGTGGGATATTTCTCGGGCATTAATAATGGAGTCATCTATACCACTATATAAAGACAAGTCGTTGCTTAACGTTCTTACCAAAATTCTGAGAGTTCTTCACTGATTTACTTCCAGTTTTTACACAGTGCTCTAATAAAGTTTCGGACAGACACGATCTATATAATTTTTAAAACGACAATGGAAGGGCTTTCTGTTAAGACTGACTGCGAGATTGAAAACGATATGCTGTGCTGTGAGAATGAGCTCTTTCATTTTCTTTCCCGCAGTCAGTTCTAATAGTAATAGCGGAGAATTTAAACAATAGGCAGATTCTTTCTCCAATACACATTCTTTCTCCTTACATATAAACAAAGATTGTATACTTGCATACACAACAATGTGCCGTTTTGTTTTGCCCCTCGCAGGCGGCTTTAATAGAAAACCGGGAAGTTGTATTTGTGGCTTATCGGCTTATGATCAGAATACTGCTACGGAATCTCAACCGTTCGTGACCGTGTAATGCATACCCGTCCGCAGACGAAAACAATGCGAAATAATGTCACTGATTCAGCAGCAAGGGAAGTCTTTCATAATCCGCACACAATTTACCCGTTCATTTAAAAGTGATTACAATTCCCAATGAAGGATTCGTTAGCAATAACAATAAACGAAGTACAAGGTTAGAGAGAGGTGAAGGGATTGGCAGAGGGGAAGAAGAAGAAGATTGGGGCGTATATCCAATTCCTATACATATTTAGCAATTGCGAAGTATTCCGGGACTCGCTAGTAACTTGTATGCAATGGTAGGTAGCTAAAAATCGGTAGTAGCAAACACTTCTACGTGCACCTGTGCAGAGGTGAATGTTTCGAGTTCCTCTTGGAGTTCCACATTGTGCGCTATAACTTACCGAAAACCGCGTATTTACTCGCTCCGGATATATTTTGTACGGCCTGTCTCTGGGGGCTCAGGTATAAGGCCAGAAATGTTACGGCGCGGAGAGCAGTGCGCCAGGAACAGAAGGCACGAGGCTTTGCGGACGCCCGGGCGCCATTTGCAATGCGCGAACTTGCCGAGCTGCCATTGCGGTCCGCCATCTGGGCTCAGTGGGTCGCCATTGTAATCAATAAAACGCAGAGGGCCGCAGCGGCGGAAGCGGGCCAGGGGCAGAACCGACGGAAAGGCGACAGCGTGCAGCGCAGTAAGCCGTATTCGTAGAAATCGTGCGGCGCACGGTTTTAAGCGGCTTATAGCAACAGTGTGCTGCGATCGGTTGAAAATACAGATTGCCGTAACATGTTACGTTTAGCCATCAAGCGTTTCCAAGGATTACATCTCCATCACCGGGTGGATTTGTCAATTAATAGAGCGTGGATGTATTGTTCGTAGGGCGATCGAGTGGTGGTGCACTGTCTAGCAGCAACACATGTAAATAAAAAATGTTTCAGTACAAAGCTGAATGTCTGTCCCTGCTTTTATTATGCATGTATATGGCTGGATGCTGATTGCGAGGGCGTTGATGTGGGGGATTATTTAGTAGTGCTAACACAACATTCCATTGGAACTACTGACGGCCTTGGGAGAACCAGTCCTGACAAAACTCTACTATCTGGTGAGCAAGATGGATGAGACAGGCGACATACCCTCAGACTTCAAGAAGAATATAATAATTCCAATCCCACAGAAAGATGTGAAAGTTACCGAAATATCAGTTTAATAAGTCACAGCTGCAAAAAACTGGTCGAAGCCGACCTCAGGGAAGATCAGTTTGGATTCCGTAGAAATGTTGGAACACGTGAGGCAATACTGACCCTACGACTTATCTTAGAAAATAGATTAAGGAAAGGCAAACCTACGTTTCTAGCATTTGTAGACTTAGAGAAAGCTTTTGACAATGTTGACTGGAATACTCACTTTCAAATTCTAAAGGTGGCAGGGGTAAAATAAGGGAGCGAAAGGCTATTTACAATTTGTAAAGAAAGCAGATGGCAGTTATAAGAGTCGGGGGACATGAAAGGGAAGCAGTGGTTGGGAGTGAGACAGGGTTGTAGCCTCTCCCCGATGTTATTCAATCTGTATACTGAGCAAGCAGTAAAGGAAACAAAAGAAAAATTCGGAGTAGGTATTAAAATCCATGTAGAAGAAATAAAAACTTTGGGGTTCGCTGATGACATTGTAGTTCTGTCAGAGACAGCAAAGGACTTGAGAGCCGTTGAACGGAATGAACAGTGTCTTGAAAGGAGGATATAATATGAACATCAACAAAAGGAAAACGAGGATAATGGAATGTAGTCGAATTAAGTCGGGTGATGCTGAGGGAATTAGGCGAGGAAATGAGACACTTAAAGTAGTAAAGGAGTTTTGCTATTTGGGGAGCAAAATAACTGATGATGGTCGAAGTAGAGAGGATATAAAATGTAGACTGGCAATGGCAAGGAAAGCGTTTCTGAAGAAGAGAAATTTGTTAACATCGAGTATAGATTTAAGTGTCAGGAAGAAGTTTCTGAAAGTATTTGTATGGAGTGAGGCCATGTATGGAACTGAAACATGGACGATAAATAGTTTGGGCAAGAAGAGAATAGAAGCTTTCGAAATGTGGAGCTACAGAAGAATGCTGAAGATTAGATGGGTAGATCACGTAACTAATGAGGAGGTATTGAAAAGAATTGGGGAGAAGAGGAGTTTGCAGCACAACTTGACAAGAAGAAGGGACCGGTTGGTAGGACATGTTATGAGGCATCAAGGGATCACCAATTTAGTATTTTAGGGCAGCGAGGAGGGTAAAAATCGTAGAGGGAGACCAAGAGATGAATAGACTAGCCAGATTCAGAAGGACGTAGGTTGCAGTTAGTACTGGGAGATGAAGAAGCTTGCACAGGATAGAGTAGCATGGAGAGCTGCATCAAACCAGTCTCAGGACTGAAGACCACAACAACAACAACAACAACAACAACAAGCTTTGTCGCTTATTTCACGAGTAGATGTGAATGTACACAGAAGCACTGAACAGCTGAACAGAGTATGTGTAAGAAATTAAGGCCTTTATGCCACGTTGCGGGTCATCATTTAACCAGCGGAAAAACATTCCTGTCGGAGCACAAAAAAGATTTTAAAAGTCGTAACTATTATGTTATTTGATATATGAGCGTGAATAACGTACTCTCGAGTTTTACACGGTTCATGCTAGGTAGCAACAGTGTGCGCCCACTTCAGTTTAAGTAAAAATGGTGTCGGGACAACAGAAAGCGTAGGTTGTCTGTGTAAAGGCAAACCAACGAGTCGTCCTCGAGTGTCTGACACAGGCGTCGAACTCATCAGCCATAGTTTCGCAAGTAGTCCGCAGAAATCCGTTTGCCGTGCAGCTCGACACATCAACATGCCCCGATGCCCGTCTGCTGTGTGTTGCGTCGACTTTTACACATGAAACCATACAAAATTCAGGTACCGCAAGCCCTTCGTCAAGGTGACAAACAACAACGTGTTTCTTCCACACTTAGTCTTTAGTGACGAGGCAACGTTCATTTAAATGGAAAGGTGAACCGTCATAATGTGAGAATATGAGGTATGAGGCAACCACATGAAGTTATACAACATGAGAGAGACTAGGCAAAATTTAGTATGTTTTGTGCAGTTTCACGGGAAAAGGTGTGTGCTCCGGTTTTCCTTGCCGAGACCACTGTTGCAGGAAGCACACACCTCAAGATGTTAGAGGGCTTCCTTTTTACACACTTGCAGACTGATTCGAACGACTTCATTTACCATCAGGATGGGGCACCGCCGTACTGTCATCTGGATGTGCGAGAATTTTTAAATGGAATGATTACTGAATGATGGATGGGTCGCACTGAACCAAATGATTCAGCCTCACATTACTGGCCTCCAAGGTCGCCGGATCTGACTGTATGTGATTATTTCTTGTAGGGGTTTATAAAAGTGTGGCTGCGTAACCAACAACAATGAATGAACTGAGACATCACGTAACAGCAGCTGTGGAAGCTGTAACTCAAGAACTCAAGACGTGGTCGCTGCAGTGTGGGAACAATCTGAATATTGCGCTGACATATGCCGTGCATCTTAAAAGTTATGGTTTACGAACATACTGCCGCTTTTTTAACAAAGAACATTCTAAATCCTTTCACATAGTCTCTCTATGTTGTTAGGCCTTCATACTCAGCCATCTCCCTGTCACGTGTCTTCCCCACTGTCTCTACGTTTGAAGTTCTCTAACGCTATAGACGCAGCAATAAGGAATAGCGCAGTAGGCAGTACAGTTGAAGAGGAATGGACATCTCTAAAAAGGGCCATCACAGAAGTTGGGAAGGAAAACATAGGTACAAAGAAGGTAGCTGCGAAGAAACCATGGGTAACAGAAGAAATACTTCAGTTGATTGATGAAAGGAGGAAGTACAAACATGTTCCGGGAAAATCAGGAATACAGAAATAAAAGTCGCTGAGGAATGAAATAAATAGGAAGTGCAGGGAAGCTAAGACGAAATGGCTGCAGGAAAAATGTGAAGACATCGAAAAAGATATGATTGTCGGAAGGACAGACTCAGCATACAGGAAAGTCAAAACAACCTTTGGTGACATTAAAAGCAACGGTGGTAACATTAAGAGTGCAACGGGAATTCCACTGTTAAATGCAGAGGAGAGAGCAGATAGGTGGGAAGAATAAAGCCTCTATGAGGGTGAAGATTTGTCTGATGTGATAGAAGAAGAAACAGGAGTCGATTTAGAAGAGATAGGGGATCCAGTATTAGAATCGGAATTTAAAAGAGCTTTTGAGGACTTACTGTCAAATAAGGCAGAAGGGATAGATAACATTCCATCAGAATTTCTAAAATGATTGGGGGAAGTGGCAACAAAAAGACTATTCACGTTGGTGTGTAGAATATATGAGTCTGGCGATATACCATCTGACTTTCGGAAAAGCATCATCCACACAATTCCGAAGACGGAAAGAGGTGACAAGTGCGAGAATTATTACACAATCAGCTTAACAGCTCATGCATCGAATCTGCTTACAAGAATAATATACAGAAGAATGGAAAAGAAAATTGAGAATGCGCTAGGTGACGATCAGTTTGGCTTTAGGAAAAGTAAAGGGACGACAGAGGCAATTCTGACGTTACGGCTAATAATGGAAGAAAGGCTAAAGAAAAATCAAGACACTTTCATAGGATTTGTCGACCTGGAAAAAGCGTTCGACAATATAAAATGGTGCAAGCTGTTCAAGATTCTGAAAAAAAGTAGGGGTAAGCTATAGGGAGAGACGGGTCATATACAATATGTACAACAACCAAGAGGGAATAATAAGAGTGGACGATCAAGAACGAAGTGCTCGTATTAAGAAGGGTGTAAGACAAGGCTGTAGCCTTTCGCCCCTACTCTTCAATCTGTACATCGAGGAAGCAATGATGGAAATAAAAGAAAGGTCCAGGAGTGGAATTAAAATACAAGGTGAAAGGATATCAATGATACGATTCGCTGATGACATTGCTATCCTGAGTGAAAGTGAAGAAGAATGAAATGATCTGCTGAACGGAATGAACAGTCTAATGAGTACACAGTATGGTTTGAGAGTAAATCGGTGAAAGACGAAGGTAATGAGAAGTAGTAGAAATGAGAACAGCGAGAAACTTAACATCAGGATTGATGGTCACGAAGTCAATGAAGTTAAGGAATTCTGCTACCTAGGCAGTAAAATAACCAATGACGGACGGAGCAAGGAGGACATGAAAAGCAGACTCGCTAGGGCAAAAAAGGCATTTCTGGCCAAGGGAAGTCTACTAATATCAAATACCGGCCTTAATTTGAGGAAAAAATTTCTGAGGATGTACGTCTGGAGTACAGAATTGTATGGTAATGAAACATGGACCGTCGGAAAACCGGAACAGAAGAGAATCGAAGCATTTGAGATGTGGTGCTATAGACGAATGTTGAAAATTAGGTGGACTGATAAGGTAAGGAATGAGGAGGTTCTACGCAGGATTGGAGAGGAAAGGAATATGTGGAAAACACTGATAAGGAGAAGGGACAGGATGATAGGACATCTGCTAAGACATGAGGGAATGACTTCCATGGTACTAGAGGGAGCTGTAGAGGGCAAAAACTGTAGAGGAAGACAGAGATTGGAATACGTCAAGCAAATAATTGAGGACGTAGGTTGCAAGTGCTACTCTGAAATGAAGAGGTTAGGACAGGAAAGGAATTCGTGGCGGGCCGCATCAAACCAGTCAGTAGACTGCCTCGGGAACGGTTTGGTATGATATTAAATACGTAAAAAATTCAATAATAAGTATAATAGTTGCAATGCCTATTATCGTAATTAGGCATCGCAATCGCAAAGCAGACTAGTGGGTTTTTACTGGCTGTCATGAGGCAGTGATTGTACCATATCGCCAGGATAAGTGTTTCCTTATTTAATAAAACTGACGAATAAATCGAGTGAGATTCATTTTTCGTAAATCAAAGACTTTGAACGTTACATTGGTACCTGCGGCAGCAATCACAATGGCCACACTTACTTTCATTGCTGAAAATAGCTGTGACAGAAACCTTGACATACGAACTAGTTCAATGGAAACAACGAGACATCTTCAGACGACGTGAGGTGTGTGTATCTGTGTCACTTAGAAGTGCAGCGCAGCATTCAGTAAAAGCTACTTGGCCTGCCATGATAATGCGAACATTGGATATCGCCTTATGCCACCTTGGGGCCTAGTGTTACTTTTGTTTCTATTCGGCATTCGTCGTCTAATACAACGTGCAGGATCTTATTACTAAAATATACATCGAACCAATCACTTATTAATGAAAATGATTCATATTATCGTATTTTGGTTACTACGTGACGATGTGGTACATGTCCAAAGCTTTTCAGAATGTACCAGCTTTTGTCGTTCGCAGGGATTCGTGTATGTGTAAAGCTACGAGAAGATCCTTCTGGGGCAGTCACTGTTTCTTGTGCCTTTGCCCCGCACTGGCGCAGGGTCGGCATGAATTAACGGACTGGCATGGTTAGTTTAAGGGGTGGCCGGATACCCTTCTTGTCACCCCCTCCCCTCCCCCAGAACGGAAAGTGCGTAATCCAACTGTCCGCGTTGATGTGAAAGTGAGCTAAAGTCTTCTAAATATTTGCGAATTGTGGGACTTGAGTACCAGCTGAGTATTTACGTAGTGAGGTGTGGGAAACCGCCTAAAAACCACATCTACGTTAGCTGACACACCGAACCTCGTCTTCAATCCAAGCGGCGCTTTAACACGCACGACTGTCGGGCGGGGGGGGGGGGGGTTGTAACAGCAGCAGCAGCAGCAGCAACAACAACAGTAGTTTAAATCAGTGTTTAGAACATTGAACTGGCGTAATGTCTAGAAAACAGTACTAAAACCCAGCATTCGAAGACGATTCTTATGAAAATGGGACAAGGACATACGAAACCCAATTGGCTTAAGAACCTTGATAGGAACAAACACTCAACTCTGACAGTATCATAATTTATACGACACAAAATTCAAGTGTGCATTCTCTCTTATCAGTATTACAGAACGTTCAACGATTATGATTACAGATCTGCAGATTATGGCTTTGCAAGCTCGTGAATGAGGGAAAGCCGTTTCTTTCGGTCAATTCTGCCTACGTTTTGAAACTGAGTCTTTTTGTTGTGGAGACTCTTTCCCTCTTCTTCCAATATTAAGCTTCCTGTGGTTTGCCAGTTGTACCTGCAAAATTGAGAATCGTTTGGGATTTGTTGTCGGCTACAGATACGGTCAGCCAGTGGATGTTAGCGATTCCGAGTGAAATGCTACCCTCAGGTCGTCACTCGAGCAACTGGAAGTGTTAAGTACGCGGTGCCCATTAAAGAATGTCCAATTTTCTGTGGCACTGGTTGCAACAAATCGTGCATTACATTAATAGTAACATAACATAATTTTTCTTACAAATGTTCAACAAGCGCACCTTTAGTTCTGTGGCACACATCCAACCTAAAATCCAATTCTTCCCACACTCTGGTTAACAACGGAGTAATGAAAGGAATAGCCTCTTAAATTCTGTGTCTCAATCCTGGAAAATCATTAGCTATTTGCGGAACGTATGCATGGTCTTTTACAAAGCCCCAAAGGGAAAAAATCGCATGGCATGAGATCAAGTGAAGGTGGAAGCCAGAGGAAACGATATCTGTCATATCGATCATTACGGCCAATCCAAAGGTCAGGGACTTCGACGTTCAACCCCAGGTATGCCACTGGGGAGATGATCCATCTTGTTGCCACAAAAAGTTTTCAGGTTCACCTTCTAATTGGAGAAAAGTCATACTTATAACATAGCCAGATAAGCCACACCTATTTCAGTAGCTTCAACGAAAAAAAAGTACTACACTTGACGTCGGGACACAACGCTTTTAATTTTGGGGAGTGTCTCTGATATTGTAAATGTTCATGAGAATGTTTTGAACCCTGATGAGAACGTTAGGGGTATTTAGCTTTCCACTTACATGAAAAGTTGCTGTACCACTGAACATCACAAGGTCAAGAAAGTCATCTTCCCACTACAACATGTCACTTGCAAAGTTATACTGTACATTACAGTCATCTGGTTGTAAAGCTTGTACTAACCGTGAACGATATGGACACTTGCGAAAACTTTCCACACTACTGTCTTTGGCAACAGAATTTCAAGACTATTTCCGAACGGACTTCTTAGGACGAAGAAGGCAAGATGCTCTGACACGCTCAACATCTTGAGACACTTTTGATCCACGCGTGCTTTTCCCTTTAACACACGTCCCGTCACTTCGAATTGACTATACCATCGGCGGATATTTTCGTCTCATGGGTGATTACAATTAAACTATAAACGAAACGCACGTTGAACTGAAATTACAGATTCGCTCGTAGTAAACTGCAGAATACAAAATGCTTTGCGGTCAGAATCGCCATTTTGTGTATGTGACACTGCAAACGGGAAAACAACAAAGCATAACACACGCATGCGCTTATCTAAAACTATCTGAGTTACTCTATAACTATAATCTTAATCCAACACAGTACAACGATTACAGTTCATACTATTAAAATTTATAACTGGGGAATTCTTTTATGGTCACCCTGTATTCTGTGTTGAATGCAGCTTGTAAGAGCACGTTCAATAAGTAATGCAGATTGGTTTTGTTCAGGATTCCAATACATCATATTATTCCCCACTCTTTTGGCTACAAAACCTTATTTTTCAAAATAAACTCATTTAATGCGACGGCCTTAAGCCATTTTACTGGGAGGGCCTGTACGCCCGTGTGGTACCAACGTGTTGCCGCATCTTGCCGCTAAGTGCATCCTTCATTGGCCCAAACAGATGTAAGTCAGAACAGTCGAGAACCGTGCAGTAGGGCAGAATGAGGAAGAACAGTCCGACGAAATTTTTAGAACTCTCGTCGGGTGTACAGACTTGTGTGAGGCTACTTGAGCAGCGAATCTTTGATTGTGATCCGTCGATCACCTCGAATGAGAGTATATACTTATATGGACACTCATGTCCGAAAGAACAGACACCATTGATGGCCTGGAACGAAATTAGAATTATATTAATACCTCCAGCTGATTACGGGCGTTGAAATAGATATATATATCAACGAGGACAGGTGAAAATGTGTTCCCCCGACCGGGACTCGAACCCGGGATCTCCTGCTTACATGGCAGACGCTCTACCCATCTGAGCCACTGAGGACATAGAGGATAGCATGACTACAGGGACTATGTCGCGCACGCCTCCCGCGAGACCCACATTCTCACCTTGTATGTCAGCACACTACATTCGTAGTGTCCCACCCCAACACACTCATTACTCGTGGAATACAATCTTACTAAGTCCCGTAAGAGTTCGAGGAATACGTGTGCATCCGCACAGAAGAAGGTCATGGCCTGTGTTGTCAGAACTATATACAATACCGGCCATGACCTTCTTCTGTGCGGATGCACACATATTCCTCGAACTCTTACGGGACTTGGTAAGAAAGTCTTCTACGAGTAATGAGTGTGTTGGGGTGGGACATTACGAATGTAGTATGCTGACATACAAGGTGGGAATGCGGGTCTCGCGGGGGGCGTGCGCGACATAGCCCCTGCAGTCATGCTGTCCTGTGTGCCCTCGGTGGCTCAGATGGATAGAGCGTCTGCCATGTAAGGAGATCCCGGGTTCGAGTCCCGGTCGGTGGAACACATTTTCACCTGTCCCCGTTGATATATAATCAACGTCCGTAATCAAAATGGCTCGGAGCACTTTGGGACTTAACTTCTAAGGTCATGAGTCCACTACAACATAAACCTAATCTAAGGACATCACACACATCCATGCCCGAGGTAGGATTCGAACCTGCGACCGTAGCGGTCTCGCAGTTCCAGATTGTAGCGCCTAGAACCGCTCGGCCTCTCCGGCCGGCCGCCGGTAATGGGCTGGAGGTATTAATATAATTCTAATTTCGAATGAGAGTGTCCGCACGTTCCAACACTGCAGTAGACACAGATGTGTGCGACCGGCTGGCACGCTGGAGATCGGACAAGTTTGCGTGCCGCCCTTGTTGTTATGATGACAGACGCTTCACCCAACGACTCAACATGCTTTCGTTCACTGCTACGTCTCCGTTGACATTTTGCAGGCACCTATGAATCTCTGCGATGCTCTGGTTTTCCGCCAAAAGAAACTCAATGACACATCTCTGCTTGGAACGCACGTCCGTTTCAGGCGCCAATTTGAATGCTACGTATGTCACTGAACTATAGAAACTGAAGCGGGAATATTCCACGATGTCCCACAGCAAACTCTGCATTTTTTTAGCATAAATTGACGGAGAAAAAAATGTGTTGCGTTACTTATTTAACACCCCCTCGTAATTTTTAGAATTCCTTGCCATTGTCGATACATTTTAATTCTCATGGTTTTTCTGAATCCGCCCTGATCCTGAAAGACAAAGTTCGCCGACGAACTGAGCAACAGGTACGAAACCAAGAGGCGGTGCGCAGTCACAGTAGCGCCAATAAGAGATGCATCGCAGGGTAGAGGAAACAGCCGGCGATTGGTGGTCGGAGGGGGAGGGGGGTGGGAGGCTTGTACACCCCTCGGCGGCAACAACAGGTGCGAGCCCTGGGTGTCCGAAAACGAAACATCCGACACGAGGCGCGCACGTGCCGCACCTGGCGCCGGAGGATGCAGCCGCCGACAGCGCCCTCGCCCGGGCACGGCACACCCCGAGACGCCAAGTTAAGCAGCCCAGGGTCACACCCAAAGCACGCTGGCGTACGACGATTCTTCTTCTGTAGTGGTCAATCCAAGGATTGGTTTGCAACAGCTACAGTGGCTGCTTCTCTCCACTCTGTGCGTCTTTATAGGTGTTACATCCCACATCTTTCACGATTTGATCCGTGTACCTCAGCCGCGGTCTTCCTCTTGGTCTTTTTCCTTCGACATATCCCTCTATGATTGTGTTCAGGAGTCCTTTATGTCTTAACAGATGGCCTGTAAATTGCACTCTTCTTTTAACAATGAAACTCCAGAAGCTTCTCTTCTCACCTGCTCTTTCCAGAACCACTTCGTTTGTGACCTTGTCGATACATTTTATTTTGAGCATGCGTCTATAGCACCACATTTCAAAAGACTTTAGCTTCTTCTCTTCCTCTGTCCCTAGAGTCCATGTTTCACACCCATAGCATGCCACACTCCACGCATATGATTTCAAAAATCTTTTCCTGGTTTCAAGGCTGATGCTCTTAGATGTTAAGATGTTTTTCTTCTTGTTAAAAGCAGCCTTTGCTTGAGCAATTCTACTTCTCACTTCTGCCTTGTTCCTTCCATCCCTGGTAATATTACTGCCCAGATAAGTAAATTTATCAACTTGTTCAAGCAGCTCATTACCTACATGAACTTGGACTTTCACTTGATCTTTTTTGTCGCATGCCATTACTTTTGTTTTTGCTTTATTAATTCTCATATTATATTCTTCCCCCATAACTTTATCCACTCTATTCAGTAGGACTACAAGATCTTCTTCACTTTCAGCCAGGACAGCTATATCATCGGCATATCTTATATCTATTCGTTGGGCGTGAATTACTACACCTGTCTGTGAATTTTCCCTTACTTTTTTCAGCGCCTCTTCAATGTGTAGGTTAAAGATAACAGGGGATAGTGAGCAACCTTGTCGGACACCTTTCTGTATCTACACCTCTTCTTATTTTGTCCGTCCACGGATAACTACTGTCTCGTTTTTGTACAGGTTCCATTTTTCTATCTTTATAGTCTATTCCTACATTTTTGAGTACCTCAAACACCTTATCCCATTTAACATTATCAAAGGCTTTCTCTACATCTACGAAAGCTATGTATGTTTTCAGCTTCTTATCTAGTCGTTTCTCTATTACGACGATGACTTGTAGAAATTTTTCATTGCCCCCTTTGTATCTTCAATTTACTGACATTTAGCCCGTTAAGACCCGCCTCCGTAGCCGAAGCCGGTAACGCGTGCCTGCGGAGTGGCACTCGACTTGCTGGTAAGTTGGTTCGATTCCTGGTGATTGTGAAATTTGTTGACTGGCAGGGGACACTTCCTCGTCACCAGTCTTTGCGCCAATGTCGTGATTTAAATTCCAAGCCTCTCCGCAGTGACTCAAGTAGTAAGGGATGTGAAACTGTTGACTGTGATCCTGTAGCCGTTGATGGTTTTGTTAATGACTGATCGCATGGAAATGAGACGTACTACCTATTGCTGTCTCCCTGTCAGCAGATAAAAACACCTTCACCGACAAATATTGTCTCCTAGGCTGTGGAGACAAGTCTTCTAGCGTTTCTATTGCCTGGATTAATAACTTACTAAATGAAGGGGACGGGGGAGACACTATTGGCCTGTAACAGACAGTGAATTGAAAATAAATCGAAGAGACGAGTCTGCCAAACCAGAAAAAAAGTACATTTCGCATGTTACGCCAGTGTCCAATAATATACCTCAATGAAAATTGGACCATAAATAGAACTGCTATAGTGTAGCATTATGCAAAACAACTTGCTACATTTCTAGTAGCAGTTTAAAGTAGATCTCTGGGGCAATGAAACGTACCTGCCGACTAGAGAAAAGCGCAGATCGTCCCCGCTCTCAAAACGGGTCGTAGAACAGATGCACATAATTATGGCCCAATATCGCTGACGTCAATCTGCTGTAGAATAATGTAAGATATTTTATATCCGGGAATTATGACTTTTTGGAGATTGAAAATCTTCTCTATAAAATCAACATCGGTTGCTCAGACAGAGGTCTTGTGAAACTCAGCTCGCTTTGTTGCTCCACGATGCCCTTAACGCTGTAGACAGCGGTGCTCAGGTTGATGCTGTATTCCGTGGCTTTAGGAAGACATTTGACACCACCAACACTGCCGTTTAGTGAAAAAAAATTACGAGCTTGCCAACTATCGGACCAGATTTGCGACTGGGTTCGAGACTTCCCTGCAGATAAAATCAGCACGTTGTTCTTAACGGAACAAAATTGATAGATGCAAACGTAATTTGCAGAGAACCCCAAGGAAGTATGATAGGACCATTACTTATTTACAATACACTTTAAGACTGTTCGCAGATGATGTGGTTGTCTATAAGAAAGTGGCAACGCCAGAAGACAGTATCCATTCTCAGAATTATCTCCAAAGGGTTGAGTAATGGTGCAGTCTCTGGCAGTTGATCCAGGACGTAATTAAATGTGACATATTGCACAGCCGGGCCTTGTGACCGAGCTGTTCTAGGCGCTTCAGTCCGGAACCGCACGGCTGCTACGGTCGCAGGTTCGAATCCTGTCTCGGGCATGGATGTGTGTGATGTCCTTAGTTAGTTCGGTTTAAGTAGTTCTAAGTTCTAGGGGACTGATGACATCAGAAGTTAAGTCCCATAGTGCTCAGAGCCATTTGAACCACTACTGATGACAAATTGCTGGAAACAGTGCCTGCCGTAAAATATCTAGGAGTAACTATAAAAAGCAACCTTAAATGGAATAACCACATAAAGCAAACAGTATGAAAACCAGATGCCAAAGTGAGATTCTTAGTGTGGTGTCACCGCCAGACACCACACTTGCTAGGTGGTAGCCTTTAAATCGGCCGCGGTCCGGTAGTATACGTCGGACCCGCGTGTCGCCACTGTCAGTGATTGCAGACCGAGCGCCGCCACACGGCAGGTCTAGAGAGACGTCCTAGCACTCGCCCCACTTGTACAGCCGACTTTGCTAGGAAAGGTTCACTGACAAATACGCTCTCATTTGCCGAGACGATAGTTTAACATAGCCTTCAGCTACGTCATTTGCTACGACCTAGCAAGGCGCCATTACCAGTTTATATTGAGATTATAAATTATGTATCATCAAGAGCGATGTTCTCCAATTATGGATTAAAGTTAAGTATTCCAAGATCTTCGTACTTTATTTGCAATTCTCAAGACATTGTCCTGTTGCAGACCTCACGCCAGTCTGCGTGAGCTTAAACGCGTGCCTTTCGGCTACCTCCGAGTGGCTTGGCTGTCTTGCCAAGTCACTACACTTAGGAAGAATTTTAAGGAAATTAACTCATCCACGAAGGGCACTTGTTCGACTGATTCTTGAGTATTGTTCATCTTTCTGGGATCCTTACCAGGTAGGACTGATAGAAGAGACAATAGACAAGGAAGAGCGGATCGTTACCTCCCGGGATCGTTTATTCCGCGAGAGAGCATTACAGGTGCGCTCGACAATGTCCAGTGGTAGAAGTTACAAGAGAGGCGTTGTACGTAACGGAACGGTTACTATTGAAATTTAGAGCGCTGCTAGAGAGGCCTACCAACAATCATTATTCCCACGCGCCGTTCGCGAGTGGAACACAGACAGGGGTATCAGTTACAGGTAAAAGAAGTACGCTCCGCCACACACTGTTAAATGGTTTGCGGAGTATGATGTAGATGTACTCAAAGAATTACACAATGAGACGAAGAGAAATGGCACTTATATTGAAACACAATAATCACGACGAAGTCGCTACAGTTCAGGATGGTCCTCTTTACATCACAAAAGGCGGGACATGGTTCTTTCTCGGGTGTGGGATCACTACGGTAGGCAGTGAATGCTCTGCAATGTTCTCTCATGCTGGCCGCAAGGTTCGTAAGGAGTTCTTGTGGTGGGGCGTTCCATTCCTTCATTAGCGCGGTTGACAGATTATGGATGGTCGTTGGTCCATGTGAACGTACTGCCATATGCCTCCCCAACCCATTGTGGGATGGTCGCTCGGGGGAACGGACAGGTAAGTCCAATCGCCGAACGTCATCTCGTTCCAAGAGCTCTCCACCAGCGCTGTTAGATACTGTCGCGCACTGTGATCCATAAAAATGAAGTTAGGGTCGAATGCTCCCGTGAAAAAGACGCACATGGGGCAGGAGTACAGTGTTACAGTAATGTCGGTTTACCGCGTCGAAAGATTTGGAAGCCCATGCCACATTATGCATCCCTACATCGTAACATCTGGACTACCAAAACGATCATGTTCGACAAAGCTAGGCGTACCTTTATATCGCAATAGGTAGGAACGCAGAGTGTTCCCAGGGACACTCTGTGTCCGAATACTTTTGACCAAGATAATGTATCTCCATAGATCAGATAAAAGTGTTACCAGTTCACTAAGTTGCAGGCCCCTTTCCATGCTATAAAGTGCCAGAAACTCTTTCGATATCAGAACCGATGACGATATCTTCAGGGTGTCCAATCTAATTACTTATCTAGTGACATGTTCCACGGATGCCTTTTGGCGACAAAACGTATTGACGTGGAAAGAGTCAGTTTACTGGCTGTTAAGTTACTTGGTATTTAATTATGGCTGCGTGCTGACCGTTCATAGGTGACTTCAGATAATAGAATACGACATTAATAAGTATGTGACATTTGCACTAAATAAATTGCGAGTATCTAAATTGTTAGTCTATGGAATTGCAGCTGCGCTGAAGGAACTTCAAATTTAGCTTTGGTATGTGTCAGGCATTTTTCTTAATTGATAAAGTGATCAAAGATATTTATGACAGCATACTTGGCAAGCTCGTATTTTTTTTCTCTAAACGGCGGTTCTGGATGGTGCCAAACACCTTCCTGAAGCCAAGGAACATATCAAGCCGAGCGCCGTTGTCTATAGCACTATGGATCAACGCCAATTATAATGAGTATTTTTTTCGTTATTTTGGATATAAGTATTCCTTGTGAACTCCGGTGGTTTATATACAATAAATTTCAGGAGAGGAAATGCGTACTATGAGGCTGTAATCATGATTCCTAACAACTTAGGCACTTGCACACATGGCGTTGTCTCATCACCATGTACTCTTATTATCTTATGGAATCCTTGTGTGTAATACCAGCTTTCTTTCTTAAAGATAAGCTACCGCGGAATAAATTCCAAATGATATTACTGAATGAAAAAGAAAGTATATTAACTCGCTGACCTGTCTCTTTTTCAAGACTTACAATAACACAAGTGCAAAATCGGCTTAAATGATTTGTTTAGCATCACCGAAACCTGTTTTTTCCTCCATTTCAAATTCACATCAATAGTTACACCCAAGAAGTTTAGGGCTTGCTTATGATTTCCTACAAATGTTTTAATTTATCACTGGTGTTGTACTGTTGATATGCAGAACGGAATACACTGAGTCTGTGTAAAATTGGGAGACCATTTGCAAAAAAAGAAAAAAAAGTCAAAAATTTAGAACACATTATTTACGATTTGTTCGTTGTATATCAACTGAGATTGAAACATCTGCAAAAAGTTTTAACTATACTTAATATGTTTTAAATGGCACGTCACTGACATATTACAAACAACAGAGGAGCCAATACTGAACCTTGTGGAACTCCATTTTTTCTCCCAATACCGTTTATAAGTTATCCAGTACAGCTTCCTGCATTATTTTTTTACAACGAGGCACACACACACACACACACACACACACACACGTTAACAGTGCCATTAATACCATGTAACCTCAGTTTTTGTAACAAAATGTATTTTACATAGTGATATGCTTTGTATATGCCACAGAAAATACTATCTCACTCTATTATTGAATCCTTGTAATGTACAAGGAACTTCATTGTGTGTACGTTACGCCTTGTTGATGAGATAATTCGTCTACGGCGGTTGGGATTATTGGAGTACGACATTGCAGGAGACATATGTTGCCCATAAGGCACTGACCAGCGCCTGAATGGCACGACATTCGGATTATGCCAAGTCATGTCTGGAAACAAAGGCTACCGAAAGGAGTGGCGCTGGAGTAAGTTACACAGGTCGCGATGACAGGCTGTCAGGAGAAGGATCCGCGGCGCCACAACTCACAGCTGTCTTGCAAGTCTGTCCGTCACGCCTCGGTGAAGCAACTGGTGGAACCTGAGCAGCACATGTCGGCGTCGACTGATACCATCCCACACTCGTCACTCCTCCGGGACAGCCAATATGTCTCCGACACCTACGCAACGAGCTCGGAATATCAATTGCCAGATTCGAACGCTGGAGCTGTCCTGTCCGCCCAGTGAACGAACAACACCTGTGAAGTGCATACTCTATGCGGTCCGAAGCACCTGGGCGTCCATCGCTGTTCGTTCAGAAGACACCGTACATATAGCTGACTGCGATTACATCTATATCTACGTCTGTACAACGAACTACCGTAAGCTGTGTGGTGGAGGGTACGTAGTGTGTCGAAACAATCTATGGTCATCAGTCCCCTAGAACTTAGAACTACTTAAACCTAACTAACCTAAGGACATCACACAACACCCAGTCATCACGAGGCAGAGAAAATCCCTGACCCCGCCGGGAATCGAACCCGGGATCGAAACAATTCCCCAATCGTCTTCCTAGTCCATCCGCGAATAGTTGCTCGAGAATGTCGATACGTTTCTTTGAGGGGAGGTTTACTATCTTTTGCTTAAAAAAACGATTTTTTTTAAAGTGCATTTTTGGATCCACAAAAGTGTTTAGAATCCACCCCTGAAACGGTTTTTCCGAATACGGAACGGTAATGTTTGTTATTCGCGGTTGAACAAAAAAATACGCCTGCTTGAAATCGGCCTTTTTCACGCACCAGTTTTTTTCCTTCAGGACGAGTTATTGTACCGGCGCTTGGAAGGAAACACACAAAATTCAAATGAAAGTTTGAACGCGTGTGTTTGGAAGCTAGCCCCCAGGCATTTGCATTCTGGTGCGAAGACTGTGGAGACTGCGACTTTCCTGGTAGTGAGCAGCTGCAACGAGGGGTATTCAGCAATTCTGAAGACCATGACAACGATGGACGTCACCCTGGGACTCTATTCGACGCAGTTCGCCGAGCATTCGCACGACCATCATATTCAAGCGGCCGAAAACCACCTTTCACCGGCCGTACGAGCGGCTCTGGAGCAGTGCAGGATGGCCCAGATCGAGCAGAACGCCCTCTATGAGGAAGACGAAGGACTAGTTTATGGACCCTGGATAGCAGATTGAACGTACTTTGCATAATATTGCATTTATATGTAGTCAAAACATCAAACGCGTTTTTCTCGAAATGACTTTTTTTTTATCGCGCGGTATGGTAACTTCAAATCTACTGAACCGATTGGCATGATTCTTTGTTTCCGACGTAGCTAACTAAATTGTATAGGAGTTGTACCACTTTTATTCCGATCCATCAATTATAGATGTTTTTACTTGGCCGAGTAAGTCGAAAAATCGGTGAAAAAGCCCTATGTTTTTTTCAAATGGTCGCCGTTTTGTTTCCTATGGTCCAAATAAGCGAGGTACAACTCCTAAAGAATCTTCTATACTTCGTTAACGTCATCTCAATTTTGATTTCAGACAAGCCGGCTGACCTGTGACATACCGCGCGTGGAGGTCTACATCGAAATTTTGTTTCGTTCAGAAGGCACTTCCGCCTTTGCTCTTCGACATTTCTGGTCGAAAAAATTCCAGTTTGTAGAGGAAATATCAATAAACATTTTGACTGAATTTTACATTGATATCTATAACACATTCCGAGAAAAAAATTCTCAAGGAACATGCGTTTTCGGGCCAAAGATAGTAAACGTCCCCTTAAGAATACGAATATATAGACTCGTGAGTGAAAATATTGCGACCATCGTCCCCTGCGCGATTCAGTGCCGCGGTTTACTAGCGTTACGGGAACGAGACGCGGTAAGGAAGACACGAAGGGAGTTCAATAAGCAGTGCAACACTTTGTCAGTCACTTTTGATTGAAAAAATGTGGAGTTTGTTGTGAGACACCGCGGAATATTCCCACTTCGGCGCGTATAGTTTCATGAAGTTCAGATAGGTGGCGGAGCTACTGGTAGCCTTCAGAATGGCGTTTGTAACGGACGCGCTTTCCAAGGGGAGAGCTGTCACAGTTTCTTTCGGTGTAAACCAGAGCATTGCAGGAGTTTGCAATGAACAAAAGCACGGCGAGCCGTTGGGCGAGGCGTCTGCCGTCATCACAACAAGGTCGCGCAAACCTGTCCAATCTACCAGGTGTCGGCCAGCCGCACATAGCTTACTCCCGCTATACTGGGACGCGTAAGCTTCCATTTGTTTGACCCACTGAAGGATGGATGCACTCCGCGGAGAGCAGTACTTGGGTTATGGGGAGGTTGTTGATGCATCAAGACGTTGGATCCGACGTAGTTTAGTAGAGTGGTACCATGCGGGCGTACCAGCTCTCTCAGTCGACAGAGAGAGGGTGCATGAGGCATTGGACAGAAAGGGGGAGGGGGGAGAAGGGAGGGGGGAGTGCAGGAGGCAGGGTTGAAATATGGAAAAGGTTAATGGTCAGATGGCAGGAAAAGGGGGGAGGAGGAAATGCCTACAATACATGTGACATACACGTCCGCGGGCGAATTCGCACGTAAAGGCTAGTGTAAAGGGTAGTCAAAACGCGAGATATGGGGAAAAAAGTAAATAAACTATTTATTATTACAAAAGTGATCGCCGTAAGTGTTAACCCTGTGGTGCATGATTTTCATAGTATTGGACAGTTTTTAATGGTAATTCATAAGGCGTTTTCAATCAGTCATGAGGCTGCAAATGCATGGAGGGCATAGCATCATTAGGGAGTGGCCACTTCAGCTGACTGTGTGCATTTGCTGCTTCAGGGCTGATTAAAAACGCCAGATAAGCGACCAATAATAGCTGTCCACTATAGTGGATGCTACGCGCCGCTGGGTTAGTATATTTATCCCACTGTGAGACAAGATGGAAAATAAGTGGCAGCCAGGAACAATATCATCAGAAAGCTAACAGGCACAACGTGGGGAGCACACGCCAACACTGTGAGAACCTCTTCCCTTGCACTTTGTTACTCTGCCGGAGAATACGCAAGCCCAATGTAGTTCAATTCTTGCCATGCTAAAACAGTAGATGTCGCTCTTAATGAAACTTGTCGCATCATCACCGGGTGCCTGAAGTCCACTCCTCTGGATAAACTGTACAGCCTCGCGGGAATCGCACCCCCCGACATCCGCCGAGAGGTAGCAGCAAAAAGTGAGAAGAAAAAAAAATCAGAAACTTCTGAAGCTCACCCCCCTATATGGCTATCAACCAGCAAACCCACGACTAAAATCCAGAAAGAGCTTCCTCAAATCTACCGAGGGTCTAGGGGCACCACAGCAAGGACGAATCGAAATATGGAGTGCATGGCTTACCAGTACTGTGAGATGGATTACACCAAGCGAAAGACTACCACCCGGCTAGACAGAGAATTGGAGTACATGGAGATCCCTCAACAGACTACGCACGGGTGTCATGAAATGTAAGAGCAATTTTACTAAATGGGGTTTCCTGGAGGAGCCGCCACTCTATGAGTGTGGAGCAAAGTAGACGACCTTCCACCTGCTCCAGTGGACCCACTGTCCAGCAACAAGCACAACAGAAGACCTGCTACATGCAACGCCAAATGCAATAGAGGTCGCTAACTTCTGTGCGGCAAAAGTGTAAATAATTGTCTTGTAAATGCATATACACACGACATGTAAATATTGTACATTATTTTATACATCGTAAATGCTTCTGACACGAATAAATAAATAAATTTCATGAAATTATATATTAGCGGTTGCCTACGACTCCATGATTGTACCCAGGCGTACACCTCTTCGTTCGAAGCAAATCAACGGCCTCAAGTATCTATCTTTTGAACTTTAAAAATATTGAAGTCGCATCCGGAGAGGCTCGGTCTGTATGGAGGGTGTGTAAAGGCTTCCCAGCGAAACTTCCGCGGCGTGTTCGAAACAATATTGGCAACATGTGTCTCCGTGCGCTTCCGCGCTTACTAAATGAACCCCTGAACCTGTGAACAATCATGTAATTGGTACGCATGCGACAGTATGCGCTACATAAGACGTTCCAAAGCGCCGCGCATAAAAAACGGAATTTTCCCGGGGCTCAAATATCGGGCTCGATAGGTGATAGTAAGATAGGGTCAATTGTTTAGGATAGCCCTTGGGCTAGGGAACATTTGTGTACCCAACGGAAGGATCGATTGTCTTACTTTCACTACCCTGTATTACAGGCCCAAAGTATCCCTATGAGACAGTTTCTCCTGTTTAGGCAAGCGCAGCAAGTTGTTTGGTTCTTTTCTGATTTGATGTGGTCCACGGTGGGACTTATGGAGGCGGCATTTTCTTACAATTTTTTCGTACTAAAACATACCCATGTATTCAAAGACGGCTATGAACAGCATACGGCTGACATTTTTAAGACATATTCTTAAGATCGCGACCTCAAACAACCTTCAAACTTTTCTTGATATCTTTATTCGTTTACGAGATACCGAAGTACAAAGTTACTCTATCTGTACACGTACAATAAGCATGTAAAATCCAGTGTGAGGCGAAAACGTAATTTTTGAAGTGACGTAGCGTGGAGAAGTATGTTTTAATGTGGCTCCATCATCAAGATAATGATGCTGTTGGTTTGTGGGACGCTCAACACCGTGGTCATCAGGGTCCGTACAAGTTTCAAATCTTTTCATTTCCAGTCTCGGCACTCTCCGAATGGTGATGACAACACAAACACCCTGTCTCCGTTATAATCAAATGGTTCAAATGGCTCTGAGCACCATGCGACTTAACTTCTGAGGTCATCAGTCGCCTAGAACTTAGAACTAATTAAACCTAACTAACCTAAGGACATCACACACATCCATGCCCGAGGCAGGATTCGAACCTGTGACCGTAGCGGTCGCTCGGTTCCAGACTGTAGCGCCTAGAACCGCACGGTCACTCCGGCCGGCCCGTTATAATCAAAAGGGTTCTGAGAATCAGATGTTGTTGTAATAAACCATGTGCAAAATTTTTTCACACATAAAATTGGATCTCAAGTGTAAAATTATTTTTGCGTAACTTCAATTTCACGTAAGTACTCTATCAATATTTTACTGACCTATTAAATTCTTTTCGAATGAATGACATGGTCTGCTGTGGCAGGGAAGAAAGGGAACCAGAGGAAAAACGCTGCTATTGGAGCACATAAAAGGCGAGTATGAGCCTCTTTAAAAGACTCTGACTGAAAAGTAGGGTACTAGTTACCTCATTTTGCCTTCCTCAGAACCTTCAAAAATTTTGGCACGTGAACATATTTGCGTTTTTTTTTTTTTTTTTTTTTTTTTTTTTTTTTTTTTTTTGCGCTGAGATGGGAGGAGACAGTGGCAAGGGGGAGAAAGGAAGACTAATAAATACTGTAAATATTGGAAGAGTAGACAGTGATCGTGATACAAGGTGGGGGCAAATAAAAGTGGATAGGTGGATAGGACGAGTGGATACGGTTGGACACGAATTTGTGGCAGCATTAACGGAGGAGAAGACCTACAGCTACTTCCAACAGTATGGAGCAAGTGCCCATATAGCCGGCCGAACTTTAGACAACATTTTACACAATCTTCACGCCTGTCATAGTTGTTAGCAGATGCCAGTCTGGTCATGGCACTATCTAGCCATACAGTTCACCTGACATGTCAGTGTGCGATTAATTTGCGTGGGGTGGCCTCAAGGCCAAGGTGTATGGTAACAATCCTCACAGGATTCGAGAACTGCAGTTGAGACGGCAGCAATTCCAACAGTCCAGCTTCGATCCACCTTCACCAACTTGTCAAAAGATGAAAGCTGGTCACTTTAAAAATCTGCTATGGGCAGGTAGTATTGTATTTCTTTCCATCTGCTGTGTTTCTTTATACCCTGTAACTCTGTTGTCCGGGCCGCTTTTGGTTGCCCTGCCCTGTGGAAAGAGCGAAGGAGACAATGGCATTCTGAGAGAAAGAGATGGACACATTGGCAGTGCAACAATTTGACAGTGATAGAACAGTGTAAGAAAAAGAGTGAAGGAGACAGTGCCAGTGGGAGAGGAATAAAGAGAAGGAAAAAGTGGAAGTGGGTAAGAGCCAGTGATAATTAGAGACAATGACAAAGGGGAAGAGAGAGATAGTGGCAATGAGAAAAGACAGCAGCAGCGAGAAGGAATGAACGAGACAATAGCAGTAAGGGAGAGAAATAGTGAGACAATAACAGTGAGAGGAGACAATATTAGTAGGCCAGAACGAAGGAGACTCTGGCTATGAGACAGGAGGCAGTGACAGAGAGACAGGAGACAGTGATGATGATGATGATGATGATGATGGTGATCATGATGATGATGATGATGATGTTTGGTTTGTGGGGGGCTCAACTGCGCAGTTATCAGCGCCCGTACTATTTCTCAACCTTTTCTCAGTCCAATTTCCCCTGTTCCATGAATGATGATGAACTGATGAGGACAACACAAACACCCAGTCATTTCGAGGCAGGTGAAAATCCCTGACCCCGCCGGGAATCTAACCCGGGACCCCTCGCTCGGGAAGCGATAACGCAACCGCGAGACCACGAGCTGCGGTCTGGAGACACTGACAGAGAGACAGGAGACAGTGACAGAGAGACAGAAAGGGGCAATGGCAATGAGTTGGGCTGAATGAGTGAGTGGGAACAGGCAAGTGCGAGTGGATGGGTACGAGCGACCTACGATAGAGGATGTAAGTGAGCTACAGTTAGGGGAAGTTGTGGTATGATTGGTGACTTGCATGTGAAAACGACCGCGAATGTGTTGACACGACAAAGTTTTTGGTGAAGTTTTTAATGGTTCTGAGGAGTGTACATGGAGGCAGTTGGTAGCTGAGTTTACAGTCAACAGTCTTTTAAACAGGAGCATATTCGCCTCTTTTGTCGAGCAATTTCCCTTTGGTCGTACAATAATGTATCGATCTGCCTATTTACGCGCAATCCTTGACATATGTTTATGATGAAGGTGAACCACAAATCCCCGCGGCACGTCGATCCTCTGCAGGTCTTCCTGCATTTCATTCTAGTTTTCTAGCATTGTAACTTCTCTGTACACAACAGCATCAAAAGCCTCACTGGTCTCACCTCATTATCCACTGGGTCATTTTCTTATATTGTGAAAAATAATGGTCCAATAACACCCCTTTGGGTGTACACCGAAAATTACTTTGACGGCTGACGATTTCTCTCCAGTGACAGTCCACTCACACAGCTGGTGTGATACCCCTTACGCTGGTATTTCGTTCATTGGGCGACAATGCCGAACTGCTAGTAGGCGAGTAATATGTGTGTGTGTGTGTGTGTGTGGTCAGCGTGCTGGCGCTGGTGAGCCAGAGGAGCGCGCTTTCGAGTCCTCACCTGATCTTGCGGAACCTCTTCTTGGAGACGGGCCGCCGGTGGCTGCCGCAGCAGTCTGCGCCCGACGGCCCGGTCACCAGCGTCGCCTCCAGACCCTTGTCCGACGCTTTGCACTCGAACTCCACCTCCTCGTCGTCGCCCAGGCTGCGGAAGCCTGTCATCTGGATGACGCTCTGCAACACACACAACACTGCAGTTGCAAATGAGGGCGGGAGAAAGATTAGACCTTAAGGTCAGTGACCGAGTACATCTGGGATTGTGGAAGGACAAGAAAGGAAATCGGATCTGTCTTTTATTTATTTATTTTTTGACCTATAGATCCATCCTCTACGAAGACTTTAAAACGGTTAAGGAACTACCTATGTACCGGGTGATCAAAAAGTCAGTATAAATTTGAAAACTTAATAAACCACGGAATAATGTAGATAGAGAGGTAAAAATTGACACACATGCTTGGAATGACATAGGGTTTTATTAGAACCAAAATGCAGGATGGCGCTCCACCCCACATTCCTAGACGCGTGAAAGATTTCTTGCGCGCGTCGTTTGGTGATGATCGTGTGCTCAGGCGCCACTTTCGTCATGCTTGGCCTCCCAGACCTCAGTCCGTGCGATTATTGGCTTTGGGGTTACCTGAAGTCGCAAGTGTATCGTGATCGAGCGACATCTCTATGGATGTTGGAAGACAACATCCGACGCCAGTGCCTCACCGTAACTCCGGACATGCTTTACAGTGTTGTTCACAACATTATTCCTCGACTACAGCTATTGTTGAGGAATGATGGTGGACATCTTGAACATTTCCTGTTCTTTGCTTTGTCTTACTTTGTTATGCTAATTATTGCTATTCTGATCAGATGAAGCGCCATCTGTCGGACATTTCTTGAACTTTTGTATTTTTTTTCTGGTTCTAATAAAACCCCATGTCATTCCAAGCATGTGTGTCGATTTGTACCTCTCTATCTACATTATTCCGTGATTTATTCAGTTTTCAAATTTATACTGACTTTTTGATCACCTGGTATACAAAAATGTAAAAGTTTGTTCAAAGTCGTATATCTAAAAGTTCCTGACCGATGCTTTAAAATTTTGAAACAACGTTGAATTTTAATATGGACGTGTTTTTAGCGACCTAATTGCTTAATATAGGTATATTATTAATACATATAATATATAAATGTACATAATATATAAAGGGAAACACTCTTACCAAAAATCTCAAAATGTAGCATTCCAATTTACTTCAAATTTTTACACGTTACTGCAATAAACTCTTTGACACATACATACTAATATATTGTTTATTGTTATCGCAAAGTGAGATTCTGTTGTAGAATTTTAATCATAAACCAATAAGCCGTAGCTCCAACTTTCCTGTTAACAAAGTTTCAAAAAATATATATACAGGGTGGTACATTAATCGTGACCGGGCCAAATATCTCACGAAATAAGCGTCCAACGAAAAAACTACGAAGAACGAAACTTGTCTAGCTTGAAGGGGGAAACCAGATGGCGCTATGGTTGGCCCGCTAGATGGCGCTGCCATAGGTCAAACAGATACAAACTTCGCTTTTAAAATAGGAACCCCCATTTTTATTACATATTCGTGTGGTACGTAAAGAAATGTGAATGTTTTAGTGGGACCACTTTTTTCACTTTGTGATAGATGGCACTGTAATAGTCACAATCGTATAAGTACGCGGTATCACGTAACATTCCGCCAGTGCGGACGGTATTTGCTTCGTGATACATTATACCCGTGTTAAAATGGAACGTTTACCAATTGCGGGAAAGGTCGATATCGTGTTGATGTATAGCTATTGTGATCAAAATGACCAAAGGGCGTGTGCTATGTATGCTGCTCGGTATCCTGGACGACATCATCCAAGTGTCCGGACCGTTCGCCGGATAGGTACGTTATTTAAGGAAACAGGAAGTGTTCAGCCACGTGTGAAACGTCAACCACGATCTGCAACAAATGATGATGCCCAAGTAGGTGTTTTAGTTGCTGTCGCTGGTAATCCGCACATCAGAAGCAGACAAACTGCGCTAGAATCGGGAATCTCAAAAACGTCGGTGTTGAGAATGCTACATCAACATCGATTGCACCCGTACCATATTTCTATGCACCAGGAATCGCATTGCGACTGCTTTGAACGTCGTGTACAGTTCTGTCACTGGGCACAAGAGAAATTACGGGACGATGACAGATTTTTTGAACGCGTTCTATTTAGCGACGAAGCTTCATTCACCAAGCGCGTTAACGTAAACCGGCATAATATGCACTATTGGGCAACGGAAAATCCACGATGGCTGCGACAAATGGAACATCAGCGACCTTGGCGAGGAAATGTATGGTGCGACATTATGAGAGGAAGGACAATTGGTCCCAATTTTATCGATGGCAATCTAAATGGTGCAATGTATGCTGATTTCCTACATAATGGTTCAAATGGCTCTGAGCACTACGGGACTCAACTTCTGAGGTCATTAGTCCCCTAGAACTTAGAACTAGTTAAACCTAACTAACCTAAGGACATCACACACATCCATGCCCGAGGCAGGATTCGAACCTGCGACCGTAGCGGTCTCGCGGTTCCAGACTGCAGCGCCTAGAACCGCACGGCCACTTCAGCCGGCTCCTACATAATGTTCTGCCCATGTTACTACAAGATGTTTCACTGCATGACAGAATGGCGATGTGTTTCCAACATGATGGATGTCCGACACATAGCTCGCGTGCGGTTGAAGCGGTATTGAATAGCATATTTCATGACAGATGGATTGGTCGTCGGAGCACCATACCATGGCCCGCACGTTCACCGGATATGACGTCCCCGGATTTCTTTCTGTGGGAAAAGTTGAAGGATATTTGCTATCGTGATCCACCGACAACGCCTGACAACATGCGTCAGCGCATTGTCAACGCATTTGCGAACATTACGGAAGACGAACTACTCGCTGTTGAGAGGAATGTCCTTACACGTATTGCCAAATGCGCTGAGGTTGACGGACATCATTTTGAGTATTTATTGCATTAACGTGGTATTTACAGGTAATCACTCTGTAACAGCATGTGTTCTCAGAAATGAAAAGTTCACAAAGGTACATGTATCACATTGGAAGAACCGAAATAAAATGTTCATACGTACCTACGTTCTGTACTTTAATTTAAGAAACCTACCAGTTACCAACTGCTCGTCTAAAACTGTGAGCCATGTGTTTGTGACTATTACAGCACCATCTATCACAAAGCGTAAAAAGTGGCCCAACTAAAACATTCTTATTTCTTTACGTACTACACGAATGTGTAATAAAAATGGGTGTTCCTATTTAAAAAAAAAAAAAACGCAGTTGATATCCGTTTGACCTATGGGAGCGCCATCTAGCGGGCCAACCATAGCACCATCTGGTTTCCCTCTTCAAGTTAGACAAGTTTCGTTCTTTGCAGTTTTTTCGTTTGACGCTTATTTCGTGAAATATTTGGCCCGGTCATGATCAATGGACCACCCTGTATATGTATTATCCGGCGACATAATTGAGTTAAGAATTTTCAGTTTATTCAGAAAGACTTTTCAGGGCCATGACGCAGCACTACTGACGTCCAGATATACCAGTTTAGATTCACAGTCAGTTAATTATTGAAAGGTTATGTATCAGTCACATTTTTATTGAGAGTTTAGTCACATTATTGCGAGGTTACTTAATTTATTTATTTGGAGGTTACAACCTGACTATCTCTTGCCGTACGGTCCTAAAGCCAGGAGTAATGGTCTGGGGTGCGATTTCTTTTCATAGCAGGACATCTTTGGCACCCTTGTACTACAGCGATACGTCCGCGATATTCTACGCCCCGTTTTGTTACCCTTCACGGCAAGCCGACCTGGGCTTACATTTCAGCAAGATAACGGCCGTCCGGACACAGCGAGAGATTCTACTGCTTGGTACTTGCCAAACCCTACCCTGGCTACCAAGGTCACCAGAGATCTCCTCAATTCAGAATGTTTCGAGCATAATGGCCAGGGCCTCCAGCCAGCACGGGATTTTGACGACCTAACGTGCCAACTGGGCTCTGTTTGGCAAAATATCCCTCTTCATCGTTCCAAGGCGAATAAAAGGTTGCATAAGCACCAGAGCCTGGCCAACGCACTATAGACTTTCTCAATTTGTGAAGCTTTTTCTATTGAATAAATAATGCATTACTTTTAAATTTTATGATTTATTTGTACAGTTACAGCACACTTACCACTTTCCATCCTACCCGGTTAATTCCTTCTTGGTTTCTTGGTACGAGGGATTTCTTTTAGCGCACTAAACTCTGTCATGAGATCTGCCACACATCTCCGCTTTTACAGAGATGGTAAGCTTCCGACCCCCACGTTTTGTGATGAAGCGTGGGCGGTCAACACTTTGTCGCTTACTCACTGTGTCATTGTTCTTCACCCATTAACTACAGGTACAACAACAGCGTGCGAAGATTCAACCAACTTTGCCGCTTCCAAGATACTCGGTCCCAAGTGCTGGCCTGTAACAATCTGCCCTTTGTGAAACCCGCTTATGTGAGTGTATTCCCCCGTCTGCGGCCTCTCTCTCCGCCACGCTTATACAGGGTGTCCCAGCTATCTTGTCCACCCAAAATATCTCTGGAACAATAACAGCTATTGGAAAACTACATTCACCGGTATCAACATAGGGCTGGGGCCCATGAATGTACATATTTGGAAACATTCTAAAACGAAAGCATATGTGTTTTTTAACACAAACTTATGTTTTTTAAATGGACCTCCTGTATTTTTTCTTCAGCAATCCATAGCATGACAAAGCACATACACAATGGCGTTGATTGCATCGCAATATTCCCATTACATCCCGAGATATTGGGACGCGAAGTTGACGCTTGAAACACCCGACATGCGCTGCTAGCGCACGTCTTGAGGCTCAGGCGTGAACCCCATGCTGCCCGTAATCGCCATGTGATTGACAAGTAAGTGTCCCTCTTGATAAGTATGGAGGTGTGATTAGACATGTCAATCACATCGCGATTACGGGCAGCATGGGGTTCACGCCTGAGACTCAGGACGTGCTCTAGCAGCTCATGTCGGGTGTTTCAAGCGTCAACTTCGCGTCCCAATATCTCGGGATGTAATGGGAATATTGCGATGCAATCAACGCCATTGTGTATGTGCTTTGTCATGCTATGGATTGCTGAAGAAAAAATATAGGAGGTCCATTTAAAAAAACATAAGTTTGTGTTAAAAAACACATATGCTTTGGTTTTAGAATGTTTCCAAATATGTACATTCATGGGCCCCAGCCCTACGTTGATACCGGTGAATGTCTTTTTCCAATAGCTGTTATTGTTCCAGAGATATTTTGGGTGGACAAGATAGCTGGGACACCCTGTATAAGTTCACCCGACATAAATTTTCTATTTAATTTCATCAGAATAGTCATCGATAGAGAAAAAATTAGAAGCATCATTTAACACAGCGAATTTTCGGCTGTGGACTTGATAGCCCCCTGGGCTCGCTTAGGAAGTGAGTCCACAAGGCTGTTCAGGTACGTCACATCCAAGTTAAGCCACTCACTGAAGATTTGATCGCGCACTTCTACGAAATAGCGGGGATGCCGATGTCGGCGTTCCACCCGCTGTTCCAACGTGTCCCACAGATTTTCTGCAGGGTTCAAGTCAAATGATTTAGTAAATCAGTCGAGATGCAATAGGATGGGTGAAGTCGCATATTTTTCCATCCCATTGAACTCTGCTGTTATTGTCTTCAAAAATAGGGCTCTCAATAGCGTACACATCATGCAGGCAACATATGATTACTCGGAATGTTTAAGTAAACGTGCTGGGTCATGTAAGTGATCACTTGCGTGAGTGGGCCGAAGTCATGATAAGAAAAACACCCTCCGAAATATCACAGACACATCTCCGGCTTGAACCGTGGGCAGGCCAAACACACGTCGTTACATGTACTAATGCCGGCCGAAGTGGCCGTGCGGTTAAAGGCGCTGCAGTCTGGAACCGCAAGACCGCTACGGTCGCAGGTTCGAATCCTGCCTCGGGCATGGATGTTTGTGATGTCCTTAGGTTAGTTAGGTTTAACTAGTTCTAAGTTCTAGGGGACTAATGACCTCAGCAGTTGAGTCCCATAGTGCTCAGAGCCATTTGAACCATTTTTGAACATGTACTAATGTTTACGTACAATGTAAGGGCTATACTAGCAAGACTCATGGTCAGACCAAAACTTCCATGTGTAGTCAACCATGTGTCTACGACCTACACTCGTGCGTCCATTATTGTGTAACGGTAACGCGACCGCTCATGATAAACAGGAAGCCCGGGTTCGAGTTCCAGTACGGCACAAATTTTCATTGTAGTCATTGCATTCTGCACCTGATGGTGGTCCATATTAACAATTCCGAATATATTTAATGTGAAGCATAAATGTCTCCCTGATCGCTATTTCCTTATGACACACACAGGCAGTGCGCGCGCAATTGAGCACGTGACTCTAATGCTGCTCCATCTGTAAAAGCCGTCCTCTTGCGGGGCGAGGCAGCTAACGCTGATGTGGACGCGGACGTGACATCTGACCTCACGAGAGACGGCGCCGCCGGCGCACAGGACGAGCTGGTTTAAGTGATTTGCACTCTCAGCGCTCTACAGCGACCGTTCTAAGCTTTATTAGACTGGCAAAGCACACAGTTTCTTTCTGAACTCTACTAACGACTGTCAAAGAAGCTTGGAGAAACTTGCGAAGAAAATTCTGGATTCGCGGATAGCTTCAACAGCGAATTGATAGTATAGGATCATTATATAACGTTGTACAATGTTCCGAGATACACACTAGTAGAGGTTATTCGTTAACGTTATTGAATTTTCACTCCACTTCCGGTTCTAAGTTGAATGTAGATAAGGTACAGTGTCTAATGTCTGTCTGCGCATGGCTAACATCCATATTCTCAATGTTGCATCGAGTATCAACACTGTGAAATAACGTACATTATCACATAGAATCATTAGAACGGAAAGAGAGATTTTTCAGAGCTGCTCACCATCACTGTACAAGATTTTACCGGCCAGAGACAAACATGAGCCAGTAAATGAACCCAAAGACGCGTGTATACACTGATCAACTAGAGCATTGTGACCACCTACCTTTTGGCCGATACGTCCATTTTTCACACGGCGAAGCATAGTGGCTTGGAAGTAGTGAGGTCTCGATAGGTCGCTGGAGGGCGTTGGCATCACTTCTACAGATATACGAGGCAGCTAATTCTCGTAAATTCCAGGGAGGGGGCAATGAGTTCTGACGCCACGTAGAGTCACATCCCAGATGTGTTCAATCGGGTTCAGGTCTGGCGAGCTGAGGAGCCAGCACATCGGTTGGAACTCGCCACTGCGTTCCTCTAACCACTTCATCACGCTCCTGGCCTTGTGATACGGCGCATTATCTTGTTGAAAAATGCCACTGCAGCCGGGAAACATGGTAGTCATGCAGGAGTGTACGTGGTCTGCAACCGGTGTACGATACTCCTTGGCCAGCATGGAGCCTCGCAAGAGCTCCACTGAAGCTATGGATGCCCACGTGAATGTTCCCCAGAGCATAATGGAGATTCCGCCAGCTCGTCTTCGTCCCGCAGTACAGGTATCAAGGAGCTGTTCCCCTGGAAGATGACGAAGTCTCGTCCTCCCATCGAATTGATGATGAAGGTACCGGGATTCATCAGACCGTGCAACGCTCTGCCACTGCGCCAACGTCCAGCGCCGATGGTCACGTGCCCCTCTCACTCGTAGTTGCGTATGTCGTAGTGTAACATTGGCTAGTGCATGGGTCAGCGGCAGCGAAGGCCATCGTTAGGTGTGTTTGGTGCACTGTCTGTTCACGCACACTTGTACTCTGCCCAGCATTAAAATCTGATGTTAGTTCCGCCACAGTTCGCCGCCTGTCCTGCTTTACCAGTCTGCCCAGCCTACGACGTCCGACATCTGTAATGAGGGGTGGCTGTCCAACCCCACGATTTCTGGGCGTGGTTTCACTGTTGTATCGCCACGTCTTGAAGACTCTTACCACAGAACTCCCCGAACACACGACAAGTCGTGCAGTTTCCGAAATGCTTGCACCGGGCGTCCGAGCATCACAATCTGTCCTCCGTCAAACTCGGACAGACCACTCGCCTTCCATTTTCTACACACTAACGGCACGCTCACTGATACTACACGCGCTATACGTGTGTCCGAGTAGTAATCACTCCTCACCAGGTGACGCTGCTATCACCTGGACGGGTTTAATATCGATTGCAGGTCAGTGGTCATAACGTTCTCGCTGATCAGTGTATATTTTACGGAAAGTTTCATAATAGCAAAAACTTCCAATCCGCATAACTTGCGTTTGCTTTCAGAAATAGAGGCGCAGTCACATTAAGATTTCTTGCCACTAGGGAAACACTGTAGGCGTTCGCCACTGCAACAAAAATTGCAGCGTATACATTACTCATAATAAACAACATCAACTTTTGAGATAATACTTCAACTACATGAATAAGAAAGACCCAGAATCATCTAGAAAACAAGCTGAAAAAAAAAATATTGAAGGATGTAGACTCGGACCCGCTACCTTCATCTTTACAGTTTCCACGTCACGAGGCTATCAAGTGAGCTACAGTGTCGACACAGAAGCTGAATTTCCTAATATTATATAGACTGTCTACGGACTGTATCTCCAAATGTTATGTTGTACTTGTAGTGGACTGTTAAGGCAGCCAGTCCACAGTGAAGTAGCCGTAAGGGCACGCGTCAACTCACGCCGTCTGGCGTTAAGTCTGGAACAGGATACGTGATGAATGTGATAAAGAAAAGAACGTAGCTACTAGAACACTTAACTTTTATATTGTCCTTTGGTATACAGCATTCTGGATGATACAAGTGAGACTCTATCTTGAGGTACATGCAACGTTACAAATGGTTAATGGCGCCTTGCTAGGTCGTAGCCATTAACTTAGCTGAAGGCTATTCTAACTGTCTCTCGGCAAATGAGAGAAAGGCTTCGTACGTGTAGCCGCTAGCAATGTCGTCCGTACAACTGGGGCGAGTGCTAGTACGTCTCTCGAGACCTGCCTTGTGGTGGCGCTTTATCTGCGATCACTGCCAGTGGCGACACGCGGGTCCGACATGTACTAATGGACCGCGGCCGATTTAAGCTACCACCTAGCAAGTGTGGTGTCTGGCGGTGACACCACAGTACTTGATATGCTAACTGTACCAAAAAGTTGCGCTTTTGATAGATCACCATTGTGCCATAGCACTGAAATGGTATACTTCCGTAGCTCAGGAGTTATAACAGTAAAAGCATCAACTACAGAAAGCCGTTATCTACATATAAGTAGTTTGCAGTCCTTTTATTAGAACGAATTGCAGCTAAAACGACGCTTTTTCGAGAGTTCCTCAATTTTCTGATGCTTGTAAACGGGTTATATTCGTTCCGCGTACCCTACGAGAAATAAAACCCACCAAACACGATGTTTAACGCCATACAATATGGCGGCTCGTAAGTTCTGCTTGTGACTGAAAACGATGTTGCATCTAATTGGCAACGTTCCTCTCCACAAGGCAAAAAATTTAACTTGCCAGATTCCTTGTTTCACGCTCAGCAGTGCAGTGAACGTGGAGTTCCGTGCTGTAACATCACGAACTCCTCGCCCGCGGGCGCTTTCACATTCCGTGAGAGGTCGGCTTAAGGGTTTAACTATTCACCAATGACAAGGGTAGAATCTCAAGTAAGGAATAAAAGTTTGTGCCAAGGCTTGGACTTGAACCTGGGTCTCCCAGTTACTAGGCATATGCATTATCCACTACACCACCCTGCGACTGAAACTACCCTACTACCCTCATTTAATTCTCTCCCTAACACAAACTTCAATTCACACCTTGGTCCATCTTGTGGGCATTGGATTATGATAGTATGTGCAACTGGGTTAGCCACAATGCTAGGGTGGTGTAATGGGCCGGTCGGGGTGGCCGAGCGACTCTAGGAGCTACAGTCTGGAACGTCGCGACCGCTACGGTCGCAGGTTCGAATCCTGCCTCGCGCAGAGATGTGTGTGATGTCCTTAGGTTAGTTAGGTTTAAGCGGGGTAGGACGTCAAACAGGCCGACTTGGAGCAGGAGAGTCACCACCGGACATTTTAATTTCTACTGTCTATACTTTTACAAATAAATTCATAAAACTTTGTCACCATGACCAGGAAACATTGAGGACTCACACTCATCGCAGTGGACGTTCAAAAACATAGCAAAGTATCTTTTTTTTACATGTGAAATTTCATCATTTTTTCACTTATTACTTTTGCTATAGGTACACTTTTTTTCTTAAGTAAGAGAGATTCTGCGATGAATTTTTCATAGCATACAAACAGTAGTTACAGGTGTATGAAACTCTAGAATTTTCCAAATCTATTAAGAAACTGGAAAAAATTGAGATAATTAACTATAAAACTTGAATTTTTACTAAATATGAAGTTTAAAATGTAACAGTTCATTCATTTTTTCATAAATTAAATAACTTCTAGAGTTTCATACACCTGGTTTGTATGCTGTGCAAAAGTCATCGAAGAATCTCTCTTACTTAGGAAGAAAAGTGTACCTATAGCAATAAATGCAGCCAGTAGTAAGTGAAAAAATGATGAAATTTCACATGTAAAAAAAATGTGTTTTGTTACGTTTTTGAGCTTCCACTGCTATGAGTATGAATCCTGAATGCTTCCTGGTCATGCTGTTAATGTTTCATGAATTATAGACAGTAGAAATTAAAATGTTCTGTGGTGCCACTCCTGCTCCAAGTCGGCCCGTTTGACGTCCTACCCCCCTAAGTAGTTCTAGGGGACTGATTACCTCAGAAGTTAAGGCCCATAGTGCTCAGAGCCATTTTTTTTGTGTGTAATGGGTAACACATCTGCCTAATAAACAGGAGACCAGGGTTGAAGTCCGGCTTTGGCAGAAATTTTAGTTCATTATTTCAGCTGCTATCCATATCGGAGATGAAACTGAGACTCAATACGTATCCAGAAAGATGTTCAAAATGGTTCAAATGGCTCTGAGCACTATGGGACTTAAAATCTGTGGTCATCAGTCCCCTAGAACTTAGAACTACTTAAACCTAACTAACCTAAGGACATCACACACATCCATGCCCGAGGCAGGATTCGAACCTGCGACCGTAGCAGTCGCGCGGTTCCGGACTGAGCGCCTAGAACCGCTAGACCACCGCGGCCGGCCAGGAAGATGTAATTACATCAAATCAATAGATTCATCACTCTCTCTCTCTCTCTCTCTGTCTGTCTGTCTGTCTGTCTGTCTGTGTGTGTGTGTGTGCGTGTGTGTGTGTGTGCGTGTGCGTGTGCGTGCGTGGGCGCGCGCGCCTCTAATGAGGTGACAAATTTTTTTGTACGGTAAGCTTACTTCCCTTGCCGCTTGATGTGTCCGCAACGCCACCTGGCGGCATTCACTCCGGCGGCGGACAGTGGTCACAAGCTTTTGGCTGGTCAGTGAGAGTTGTAAATGCACCTAGGGCTGGGAGAGCGGCGACCGTACCTGGTGCACGAAGACGTCCTGTCCGTCGTCGTCGGGCGTGATGAAGCCCCAGCCCTTGGCGACGTTGAACCACTTGCAGCGGCCCCGCCGCCGGCCGCGCGTCTCATCACCGCCTGGCGACGTGCTGCCGCCCACCGACCCTGCAACGCAACACAAGCAAAAGAAATCAGCTGCCGAGCTTCGTTTCGTAACATCATTTCTGCTCTACAAGTTCACTATACGGGAAAGCAGAATTGCTGCTAACAACTTGACAATTTTTTAGATCTTCGAATACTGTTGTAAATCACAATGAAACGAAGCAGTGGAGATCCCCAGTACGTTGTACTCGATGGTGAGTGTTCATCGGAGATGAGGGTATCATCTGGAGTGCCCCAGGGAAGTGTAGTAGGTCCGCTGCTATTTTATATCTACATAAATCATCTTTTGGATAGGGTGGATAGCAATGTGCGGCTGTTTGCTGATGATGCGGTGGTGTACTGTAAGGTGTCGTCGTTGAGTGACTGCAGTAAGATACAAAATGTGTTGGACAGGATTTGTGATTGGTGTAAAGAATGGCAGATAACTCTAAATTTAGATAAATCCAAATTAATGCAGATGAATAGGAAAAAGAATCCCGTAATGTTTGAATACTCCATTAGTAGAGTAGCGCTTGACACAGTCACGTCGATTAAATATTTGGGCGTAACATTGCAGAGCGATATGAAGTGGGACAAGCACGTAATGGCAGTTGTGGGGAAGGCGGATAGTCGTCTTCGGTTCATTGGTAGAATTTTGGGAAGATGTGGTTCGTCTGTAAAGGAGACCGCTTATAAAACACTAATACGACCTATTCTTGAGTACTGCTCGAGCGTTTCGGATCCCTATCAGGTCCGATTGAGCGAGGACATAGAAGGAATTCAGAGGCGGGCTCCTAGATTTGTTACTGGTAGGTTTGATCATCACGCGAGTGTTAAACAAATGCTTCAGGCACTCTAGAGGAAAGGCGGCGTTCTTTTCGTGAATCGCTACTGAGGAAATTTAGAAAACCAACATTTGAAGCTGACTGCAGTACAATTTTACTGCCGCCACCTTACATGTCCCGGAAAGACCACAAAGATAAGATAAGAGAGATTAGGGCTCCTACAGAGGCATTTAGGCAGTCATTTTTCCCTCGTTCTGTTTGGAACAGGGAGAGAAGATGCTAGTTGTGATACGAGGTACCCTCCGCCACGCACCGTATGATGGATTGTGGAGTATGTATGTAGATGTAAAAGTCGGTCTACAAGAACTGAAGACAGACTGACTGCCGAAGGAACACAAGAAAAGAACGTGAAGCAAGAGGCTGTGCACTAGACGACACTTGTGGGAAATAGTTTCCTACAGTGGGTGTTCAATAGGTTCAAAAATGTGTGTGACTTCCTAAGGGGCAAACTGCTTAGGTCATCGGTCCCTAGACTTACACACTACTTAAACTAACTTACGCTAACAACAACAACAACACACACACACACACACACACACACACACACACACACACACACACCCATGCCCGAGGGAGGACTCGAACCTCCAGCAGGAGGGACCGCGCAGTCCGTGAGATGGTATTCAATAGTTACTGCAACACATTTTTTCAGGCCATTTCGGTTGAAAAAATGTGGAATTTGCTTGGGACATCGAGAGATATTCCCGCATTAGAATCCATAGTTTCAAAAACTTTCGGCCGGCCGCTGGTGGCCGAGCGGTTCTGGCGCTACAGTCTGGAACCGCGCGACCGCTACGGTCGCAGGTTCGAATCCTGCCTCGGGCATGGATGTTTGTGTTGTCCTTAGGTTAGTTAGGTTTAAATAGTTCTAAGTTCTAGTGGACTTATGACCTCAGCAGTTGAGTCCCATAGTGCTCAGAACCATTTGAACCATTTTTTTCAAAAACTTTCATTGTGTCGCCATACTGTACCCAGCCTTCAAAATGGTGTTTTTGTAACGGAGGTGCGTTCTATGCAGAGAGCTACCACTGAGAGCCTTTTACTGGAAAACCAGAGCATCGCAAATATTCAGACGCTTGCAAATATCTATGGAAATCTGGCAGCGAACAAAAGCACGGTGAGTCGTTGAGCGAGGCGTCTGCCATCATCACAACAATGTCTCGCGAACCTGTCCTACCTCGCGCATACCGGCCAATTACACACGGCTGTGTTCCTTCAATGTTGGAACGACTCTACACACTCATTCCAGACGACCGGCGGATCACGATCAAACACCTCTCTGCTCAACTGCACGTCTCTGTTGGTAGTGTTGACACACTTGTCTTCCAGTTGGAGCGCTCAAGGGCGTGTGTCCGCTGGGTTTCTCACCGCCAAACAGAAAACCATGAAGAGCAAGAAGAACTGCTTGGTCGCTACGAGGCTCATAGTAGCAGTTTTTTGTTGAATATTGTCACAGGCGCAGAAACATGGGTTATCACTTGTAGCCGGAAATAGAACGGCAGCGGCAGCATACCACCTCCCCTCCGAAGAAAAAGTGCAAAACCTCACCATCAACCAAAAGCCATGGCGACGGTCCTCTGGGACTCGAGAGGAGTTATTCTGTTTGATTTCGTCCCTCATGGAACAACACTTAACTCTGAAGTGTACTGTGCTACCCTCAGAAAATATAAGGAACTACTTCAGCGTGTTCGTGGTAACAAAACTACAAACAAACTTCTCGTTCCCCGAGACAATGTGACCGAGGTCTGTGAACCCGAGAGGAGCTCAAAAAACTGTATTGTACCGTAATGAGAATTCGCTCTGCAGCGGAGTGTGCGCCGATATGAAACTTCCTGGCATATTAAAACTGTGTGTCGGACCGAGACTCGAACTCTGGACCTTTGCCTTGCCTTGCCCGCGAAGGGCAAAGATCCCGAGTTCTAGTCTCGGTCCGGCACACAGTTTTAATCTGCCAGGAAGTTTTGTATTGGGCCGTTCTTCCTCATTCTTGGATCTCGCACCTTCCGACTTCCGTCTCCTTGGCTCAATGAAGGACACGCTCTGCGGGAAGACGTGCGTGGATGATGTTCAAATCCTGCCTCGGGCATGGATGTGTGTGATGTCCTTAGGTTAGGTTTACGTAGTTCTGAGTCTAAGGGACTGATGATCTCAGATGTCAAGTCCCATAGTGCTTAGAGCCATTTGAGCCATATTTTTAACCAATCTGCTGACAGAAAAAAATTGTGTTTTGTTACTGATTGACCGCTCCTCGTACAGAAGTTTGTTCTGGCAGGATTGTCTTGGGTCGTCAGTTTTGTGACTGGTCTCATGCGACCCTCCGCGAACTCCTCTCCTGTGCCAACCTTTTCATCTCAGAGTACTCAGTGGTTTACTAAATGCCCCAGGATTCTGATGAGTGTTGTTGTGAAGAAGCATAATGCCGTTGGATAACTCTGTTGTCGTCCTAAGAACGAGGAGCCAAAGCAAGGTTGGCACCTCGCAACGAAACCACAGAACAGTCGCTGCACCGACGAATGAGAAACGCCGGAGTAGCCACGCTTTATGATGCTTCGCTACGCCGCAGCAGTCGATGGTCCACTTACGGCTGAGCAGCGGAACACTTGGTCCAGTTCGCAGCCACTGAACAAGACGACAGTATCGTCTCAGACAGCCCACCAGTATATTAAATGTCTTACACAGGGCATTAACGTGGACATTAGGTCAGTTATACTTCAAGTGATGACTGCTGTAACTTCGTATAAGGCGATACTTGATATTCAGAGCCGGCCGGAGTGGCCGTGCAGTTCTCGGCGCTTCAGTCCGGAGCCGAGCGACCACTACGGTCGCAGGTTCGAATCCTGCCTCGGGCACGGATGTGTGTGATGTCCTTAGGTTAGTTAGGTTTAATTAGTTCTAGGCGACTGATGACCTCAGAAGTTAAATCGCATAGTGCTCAGAGACTGTTGTAAATACTCAGAACATTCCTGTGGGAATGGGTTGTCTTAAATAAATATTCATATCTATATTGAAATAAAATGAAATAATATTTTATGCGTTATAACGCCGGCCAATCTCCTTCCGGAGCAAACCAAAGAACCCTCCGTTGTACTGGCGAGGTTATTTTCGTCCGGCACAAAAATAAAAATCCACGAAGATTGTTCTGAACGGCGTGGCGTAGGCAGTGTAGATTCTGACAGTACGCCAGTTCTTTTGCTGATTGCGAATGGTGTCCCTGCATAGACTGGCGCTATGCATCTGGACTTTTAGGCAAACCAAGGTATTGTCACTAGTAACAATGACGTGCAAAAATTTGGGGAGGAGGAGATTAGTATTTAACGTCCCGTCGATAACGGGGTCATTAGAAACGGAGCACAAGCTCGGATTAGGGAAGTATGGAGAAGGAAAGCGGATGTGTCCTTGCGAGGGAACCATCCCGGCATTTGCGTTAGGCGATTTTGGGATAATCACGGAAATCAGAATGGATGGACGCGGGTTTGAACAGTCGTCCTCCGGAGTGGGATTCGAGTGTGCTATAATCACTGTGTTATACCCACCGTTTGCAAAAACTTCTCTCCATCCTTACACCCAGTATTTATTTATTTAATCGCATGGCTAGGGCCCCCAGTCGGGCAGGCCGTTCCCCGGGTGCCGGTCTTTCAATTGACGTCACTTCGGCGGCCTGCAGTCAATGAGGATGATAGGATGATGCTGACAGCACAATACCCAGTCTCTGGGCGGAGGAAATTTCCCCGACCCAGCTGGGGAATCGAACCCGGGCCCAGAGGACTGACAACCCGTCACACTGACCATTCAGCTACCGGGGGCGGACCTTACACCCAGTGAGAAAGGTTATGCAGCTCCTATTAGATGTTTCTTTGTGTTTGCCTGTCGAGAGTTGAGAATCTCACCAGGCACACACTTTTCTGTAGCCCAAATCACCACCACCAGTTTGATAAAGATCTGACTGAAAATATTCGTTTATCCGCCATTAAATATGGCGCACTAATATCGAAATGAAGTTTATGCCATTGCATTTCCTGTAGCTTCGGTCATTGCCTGTAAATTTCAATAGGGCCGACATTATCCATTCAGAAACGATTTTACACTGCCAACTTCACACTTGACAGGATTCTTGTTTTTTTTAAAATCACACAAATAAACAGTAAATTACAGCTCCTGCTCGCTGTTAAGAGATAGTAGCGCCAAAGATTAGGAAGGTCTATGACGAAGGGGATGGAGGGCGAATTATGCGGTTCGTCAGATCAAAACGTTATTTCAATTTAAAATGATCCTCGTAATAATTACCAGAAGCACTGAGTTAATATCGCACAGCCACCCTATACACGCGGAAGAGGAAACAAAGTACAGAAAACTAATTGCTGCAGCACAAGATTTTGTGTTCAAAATTGTATCTAAATAGGTAACCCCCTACAAGACATTAATATGGGAATTTGGTATGAGCTATTATTAAGGCAGTAACTGTAAGTTATTGGATTATTTCTGTAAAGACGATCTTGACAGATACAGGAAAGAGAACTTCAATAAATGTCAGCGACACATTCGTGTTGCTGTGGCCTCTCCCAACACGAAAGCGTTTTCTGTGTTCATGTTATCTCTCATGTTCCGAGCTGGTTCTCAAAATTTACCTCTCTCTTTTATCGCCTTTATTTCCAGGCACAACCTCGTGGCAGGCACGAGTCGTTAAGCTTGTAGGAAGCGAGGCAATAAAAATGTTCGTTTCCTAACAAAAAATGAAACTGGTTTCACCGTCGAGTTCTTCCCTTTTCTTTCCCCGTAAGTAACGATTAGCACTATCAGAATATCTGCTCTTCTTTTAAATCTCTTCTACACATCAAAGAGAACTCGTTAACGACTGAACATGTTTCAAGCACAAACGTAAGAAACAATAGTTTTTACCTCTGAATATTGAGCAATTACGGGGACTGTATGTTTCTACCATAATTTTTTCATTGTTTTTTCGTACACAGCAACCACCTTACACACTTTTGCATCCATTCGAGCCTATCCTGGAAACACTCTTTTATCCCTCGTGTTGGTGCCTCAGAAACACGACTTTGGAACGACGAAACAGCTTCTTGAGAGGATGATAACCACTTCCCATGCCGATTTTGTTTGATGTAAGGGAACAGAAGAAGCCATTAAGCAATATATCAAGTGAAAGCGGGCAATGAAATATTAATTGGATATTTTAATCAATGATTTGACGTACTGTGTGACAGTTGGCACTGTTATGCTGCGAGAATGGTGTGATGTTATTTAACCAAGAGAGAGTGAAACACAGTTTCCATCCTAGTAGAAAAAAAGAATGGAAAAGAAACTCTAGGATGTGTTAGATGACGAATAGTTGGGCTTCAGGAAAGGTAAAGGCGCCAGAGAGGCAACTGTGACGTTGCGGTTGATAATGGAAGCAAGACTGTAGGAAAATGAAGAAACGTTAATAGGACTTGTCTACTTGCAAAAGCGTTCGACAGTCTCAAAAAATGTCTCTGAGCACTAAGGGACTTAACTTCTAAGGTCATCAGTTCCCTAGAACTTAGAACTACTTAAATCTAACTAACCTAAGGACATCACACACATCCATGCCCGAGCCAGGATTCGAACCTGCGACCGTACCGGTCGCGCGGTTCCAGACTGTAGCGCTTAGAGCCGCTCGGCCACCCCGGCCGGCTCGACAGTGTCAAATGGTGCAAGATGTTCGAAGTTCAAAGAAAGACAGGGATAAGCTGTAGGGAAAGCCGGGGACACACACAGTGTGTAGAAGAACCAAGAGGGAACAACGAAAGTGGAAGACGAAGAACGAAGTGCTCGGATTAATAAGATCGTGAGACAAGGATTTAGTCTTCACCCGTATTGTTCAGTCTATACATCGAACAAGCAATAACTGAAAGAAAAGAAACGTTCAAGAGTCGAATTAAAATTCAATGTGAAAGGAGATCAATGATAAGATTCGTTGATCACATCGCTATCCTCAATGAAAGTAAAGAAGAATTACACGATCTGTTGAATAGAAAGCACGATCTAATGAATACAGAAAATGGATTGACAGTAAATTGAAGAAAGACGAAAGTAATGAGAAGTAGCAGAAATGAGAACAGCGAGAAACTTAACATTAGGAGAGGTGACAGCGAAGTAAATGAAGTTAAGGAATTCTGATACCTAGGCAGCATAATAATCCATGCCAGGCACAGCAAGGAGGACATAAAAACCAGAACAGCATTGACAAAATCGGCATTCATGGCCAAGAGAAGTCTACTAGTATCGAACACAGGCCTTTACTCGAGGAACTTTCTGAGGATGTACGTTTGTATGGTAGTGAAATATGCACCGTGGAGAAACCGGAGCAAAAGTTAATGGAAGTATTTGAGATGTGGTTTTATAAGAGAATGTTGAAAATTAGGTGGACTGATAAAGTTAGAAATTATGTGGTTCTCCAATCGGCGGGCAAAGGAAAGTGTGGAAAACACTGAAAAGAAGACGGGACCGGATCGTCTGGTTTACTCTGTACTGGCGGGCCAACTGCCTGGTACTGACACGGCGGTCGCCTTCCTGTAAGTCTGGTGAACGTCCTTTGTCATTTCCTGCTTCCTGAAACGACCCTGTCTCAGACAAACGGCAAAACACTGTTGCGAACATTGAATGCTGTGGTTGTTGTCGACGGGGACATGTCTCCTGATACAACCTTGCTGCCCGAAGTCAGTTGCCGTTTGCCTTTCCGTAAGTAAACGCCATGTCGGGGAGCTCTCGATTCGAATGCGGAACCATTGTGTAAAATGCTGTATCTCTTCCACTAATAGGTGAGTCAGCAAGAGAAGTGAATCGGACACAACATTACCGTTGTAAGTAGGCTGTTTAGGTTCTTATGTTGGTAACGCCACGTAGCGCTCTGTATGAAAATCACTGACTGTGCTGTGTGCAGTCTGTGGCTGGTTTGTATTGTTGGAATATTTGCTACTATAGTGTTGGGCAGTTGGATGTGAACAGCGCGTAGCGTTGCGCAGTTGGAGGTGAGTCGCCAGCAGTGGTGGATGTGGAGAGAGAGATGCCAGAGTTTTGAGAGGTTACTATAAGCGGACGATCTGGACGTGTGTCCGCCAGAAAAAGGAAATTTGTAAAGATGGAGGTCATGAATTGATATACATGACGACTTTTGAACATTATTAAGGTAAATACATTGTTTGTTCTCTATCAAAATCTTTCATTTGCTAACTATGCCGATCAGTGGTTAGTGCCTTCAGTAGTTAGAGGCTTTCATTTAGCTGGCAGTATTGGCGCTCGTTGTATTGCAGTAGTTCGAGTAACGAAGATTTTTGTGAGGTAAGTGATTCATGAAAGGTATAGGTTATTGTTAGTCACGGCCATTCTTTTGTAGGGATTATTGAAAGTCAGATTGCGTTGCGCTAAAAATATTGTGTCAGTTTAGTGATGATCAGAATAAGTAAAGAGAGAAATGTCTGAACACGATCAGTTTTGCTCAGTTGTATGAAAATCAAATAACGGGAAGGGTTTACCAGCACAGTAATTCATAAATTGTTCTAAGGGGATGTTTCACCATTTACTACGGCAGGAGAGGGCGCTAGGGCATGACGTATGAGGAACAGTACCACCCTCACGGAGGAAACCACGCATACCCTAGTAGTGGCTGCATGGTACAGTGCGTATTAGACCACAGTCTCTGTAACAATGTATGATTGAAGAAATGGTCTCTAGCATGTAAACCATGCATTTCCGGACGTAAGTTCATTAGACCTTTTTTTTCCGTATCCTCTCATCGATCAATTCCTAGAGTTTTTAAACGGTGGAAAAAAATCATCTTGTATACATAATTACTGTGTATTCTTTCGGACCTATCTTAAAGGACAGACACGATTTTGATCCAGGGGCCATTATGAAAAAAATGTTCAAACATGTGTGAATTCTGAAGGGACCAAACTACTGCTGAGGTCATCGGTCCCCAGGGTTAAACACTACTTAAACTAACTTATGCTAAGAACGACACACGCACACACACACACACACACACACACACACACACACACACACACACACACACACACACACACACGCCGTAGGGAGGCCCGAACCTCCGGCGGGAGGGGCCGTGCAATCCGTGATAGGACGCCTCTGACCGCGCGGCGAGCCATTATAAATTAGGAACTATAGACACTGGCTGCGAGCGGCTATTGATTGAAATGAGTAAGTAACAATAAGTAAAGTTCAAAGTTTGTGTCGAACCAGGATTCGAAGTCAGGTCTCCTGCTTACTAGTCAGATGCTCTGATCACTAAGCCATGCGGGCAGAGTGGTCATTGCAGTTGGGTTGGAGGGGGGGGGGGGGAATGGAGACAGGGGAGGAGGTTCGGGGTGGTGGCAGGAAGGGCATCCGGTCACCTCTTCAAATTAACCACGCAAATCCGATTGTAACCATGGACCCTGCGAAAACTGCGGTATACAGGAGCAAGCAAAAGAAGAAGAATACGTAGGCTGTCGTCAACACCACAACACAAACGGCGTGACTGGGAGACACGGACTGCTAATGAATGCCGCGATGCCGTCTTCTGCGATGAATCGCGGTTCTGTAGTACCTCGGATGACCATCGTCGGCGGGCAATGGCGGCGACCTGGACGGACTCCCCTTTCCTCAATGCATTGGTGAGGCACCGCCGTGTTAATTCTTACATGGTGGAATGATCCACCGGGCAAGACTTCAGGTCAGGGCTAGTAGTGACGGAGGGAACGCTGACAGCACAACGGTACATGACAGTGGCTTGGTACTACTTTTCAACAGGACAACGCTCGTCCACAAACGTCGCGTGTCTTTATGAACTGCCTCCGTGATGTTGAGGTAGTCCTGTGTTCAGCAAGGTCCAACATCTGCCCAATGTGTGCGTCCATCTCGGATATCAACTCCCACCCAGTGTCGGGGTTCAGGATATCAACGACCAGTTGCAACAGTTGTGGACCGGTTTCGAGAGGATACAACGACTTTGTCACACTTCCTAACCGAATCAGTGCATGGATCAAGGCCAAGAGGGATGGAGGAGTGAGGGTTGGGGGTTGCAATTTATTTTGGTAGGTGGTCTCATAGTGGCGAGTTATTGTAAATTTGACTTGATATTGTAATCACCGAAATAACATCACGTATTCCCTCACCCGTGAAGTTTCATTTCGTTTCCTTCTTCCCATCTGGATGCCTCATTACCTTCAGATTATACAGACCTCTAAACCACTACGTTCATTTTAAAGTAGTCACAAAAAGAACCTGTACTTACGGCATGGAGACAGCGTAATTAATGTTTCAGTTTCACTAAGGACAAATATTACATACGTGACACTTGAAAGTAGAAACAGCAAAATTTCCTCCGCAGAAATAATTCAAAGTGCGACAAATCGCTGATTTGCTGCACATCACTGTTCCGAATTCGATGATTCTGGCCACAGTTTCACTTTAGCGTACTAGGAAGTCATTTCGCAACGCCGCCGAAGCAAGATTTATTAAAACAGATACTCGGCAATACGATAAAGCGCTAAAAAATTGCAGTGGCTATCTCCAGTTTTCCTCTGTGCATTGATGAATACGCGAAACAGCTTTGCATTTCTCTCTACGAAGCTGTAAGCCAAATCCATTCTAGATATCAAATGCGAAATTATTAAGACACCTATGAAACGTGCGTACAAAATCCACCGTGGTTCAATCGAAACAAACGAAATTTCTACTGTGGTGTATCTATGGCATGTCGCATGAAAGTGTTGTCATTACAATGTTAGCGATTCCAAAGAGAGCCCGCACAGGTTATTATGTATGATTTTTACGTAAGTGTAGCGGTATCTGAGCGTATGAAGAAAAAAAATATTTATTGAAAAGGAAAAACATTTGTGGGTAATTAATGCAATTACGGATGTTATGTAGTTTTATAATTAACAAATTACTGAAAAATTTGGCTGAAAGGACATCTGCCGTTTGACAAGACGACAAATGGTGCAAATGGCTCTGAGGACTATGGGACTTAACATCTGTGGTCATCAGTCCCCTAGAACTTAGAACTACTTAAACCTAACTAACCTAAGGAATTCACACACATACATGCCCGAGGCAGGATCCGAACCTGCGACCGTAGCGGTCACGCGGTTCCAGACTGAAGCGCCTAGAACCGCACGGCCACAAAGGCCGGCCAAGACGACAAATTTAACAGTTAAATCGAAAGATGGTCTACGTTTATTATTAATGTTATTTAATGAAGTTTGGTGTTCTATTCATGACTATATTAATCCAACCTGCTACTGACGGCAGCTTCGGTGATGCACAGCAATAACAACGTTGCCACAAGGCTGATGCAAGCAATTTTATGACACCTGCTAGTTAATTAAAGCTTATTTCATCGCTACCACCAGGCAGTTCTGAAATAAGAGATTTTTCCCCATATACTTGCGAGCTGTGAGACATCATCTTAAAGTAATATATTTTTTAAAAGTTTCTAAAATCGTCAGTTGTCGACGAAATTATTTGTTTAAAAGAATAAATTGCATAAATTCTGAAGGGTGTTCCCGTTCTCCGAGGGTGCTTGTTATTGAGCTGATCGTAAATAAATAAATACACCAGTAGCATCCAATCGTAGAAGGGCGTTGTTTCATAATTTCCATTTTTTTCCTTGTACTCAAATTTACTGCTTTTATCAATAAAAAATATATTGTAAATGAGTGCTACTGTCTTAGGATAAGCTTATAATCTGTTTTTATACTCAAGATGCATTACGAAAAAATAGTACGCATGTCGGTTAGAATTCTAAGTAAAGTCCTTTTGTGTTCAACAAACGAATCAATACGTTCCGATATTAAAGGTATCGATACTTAGTGTCAGTACTATCGACGCATCAATTGTAATTTAGATGTCATATCGATATCAAATATCGTATATTAATGTATGACGTGGGCAGACCACTGTGTGAATCCAGTTTCATTATCGATCTCTACACATCGATAGCCGACATTAATCGATACCCAAAAATCAGTGTATCAGCATATGTATACATATAATACCATATTTATTAATCGCTAAATACAATAATAATTAATATCAGATATCCCACTACTATTTGTCTGCCGGCCGGAGTGGCCGTGCGGTTCTAGGCGCTACAGTCCGGAGCCGAGCGACCGCTCCGGTCGCCGGTTCGAATCCTGCCTCGGGCATGGATGTGTGTGATGTCCTTAGGTTAGTCAGGTTTAATTAGTTCTAAGTTCTAGGCGACTGATGACCTCAGAAGTTAAGTCGCATAGTGCTCAGAGCCAGCCACTATTTGTCTACAGACGGTAAAAATAATATTTTCGACAGAAATTTGCCCCACAGTCTACTGCGTTGTTGATGGACAGCATATCCTGCTTTTCAGAACAGTCCTCCAATACCTGATGCCGTAGCTATACAGCGAAAATAATTACATGCATTTTCTTGCAGTTTTGGATAGGTAGTAGCGCTGACGTAATACAGTACTTAAAACGGGATCTTGTTTAAGATCAAGAAGGCCATCTTTCACATAATACCCAAGTTGTCATTGTAGCTCCGTTTGTGTTCCAATTTGATACTTTGTTATTTCAAAGTCTTCACACCAGAAATCAGATTCCCTTTCTTTGTTTTCCTCCAACGCACCTGGATGTTACCCATTCTGATCAACAGTCATTTTAACATACGAAAACAAAACTTCGATAATTTTGATTGCATTCTAACATGTTAAAGCAAATTGAAAGCGTGTGCCCTTGAATCTAGGATCGACCAACGTTGTTATGGCTTATGTACTAAGACGATCAGTCGATAGTTATGGCTTTTTGATTTCTGATATGATTTTACTCTTTAGATTCTCTCCGAAAGTCTGTAACGGCTGCGTGACATGTATTTTGATATTCTGTGTACTAGTTACTGAGATTACTTTCCTCGTTACAAGTTATTTTTCTATGCACATTTCACGAGTAGCCACTTCTACAGGCTAAAGCATGTGAAACAGCAGCCATATCTAGAATACAAGTACCTGCAGACCACGGGCAGCTACAACTATAGCATATGTTCTTGCCTTGCCTTTGTTAGTGGCTTTTGGAAAGCACTCATTCATTCATGAATATTAAAATTAAAATAATGTTAACATTAAAATGCAAGAAATAACTGGAAAGTCGCTTTCCTTATATTCTTACTTGTCCGTCTGCTAGAAAATCGTATGAGAGTTTATGTACTTTTGCATCTGTTGCGATAAATGTTTGAATGTTTTTGGTAAAAAAAATAGTTCAAATGGCTCTAAGCACTATGGAACCTAACATCTGAGGTCATTGGCCTAGAACCGATCGGCCACAGCGGCCGGCGTTTGTGGTAAAGCATTGCCAGAGGACAGAGACAGCATTTGTTACATGTCTTTTGATATCTTCAGTCGTAGCCGAAGAAAATGTCTTTAACATCTTCCTCACCGCCGCATTCACGTGAAGATGGGATAATGTTGAGGCGATGGAGACATTGTCGGAATCTCCCATGATTATTCGTGCCATGGTCAGTATAATGTTTCTGCTGTATCTGCAATGTTGGTAACAAGCACGTGATGAGTGACTAGATACCACTGCGACATAATTTTTCCCTTCAACTTCGTAAGACCGATTGAGGTTTTCGTTCCATCGGATCCTATTCAGTCCTTATGGTACACAAGAGACTGTCAGGTGACACATCATGATATTTCACCAAACCAATGTACACACTTACTTGCAATGGAAGTTGTTTCACAATGCAACCGAAAGTTCCAGTTGTAATAACGCTAACGTTTTTGAGTTCGAATCTTCATAGTTGTTAATAACAGCCGCTCATACCTTAGCAGATTACATGCTGTAAGCCGAGAAAACGGCAACGAACATGAAAATTATACAGTGACTAAAGTATAAGGGCACTACAAAATTATTCATTTGGGCCCGTAGATTAAGCATGTAGGTATGTTATATATCTACATGGCAGTGTTCTACAAAGTCTACGACAACAGATCCAATGCCTAAAACTGAGTGTAGAATTAGCAAGACATAATGGATCTTTTTTGTCCACAGAGAAACAGTAGACCAATTTGTGATTCCATTGTGCTGCAACGGACGGGCCGTACTTGAGGGAATTAGAAAACTGCGACGGGCACGTATACTGCTGCCGTGTTTGTGTTTTCTGGGAATCAGTGCGTGGGGGTTTTGATCGATTCCTTTCATCAACAGCGTAAGACCTGTACAAGGAAGTGACACAGAAAGATCGAGGACTCTCATTTCGGCACTATTCTGTAAGGGTTCGTATCCATCTTGACCACAAAATAGGTCGAAACAGCCGCGTACAAAGGGATCAGCATTTGCAGTGGAAGAAGAAGAGAATTGTATGTATACTGTTCTGCTACCAATTACATAAAATGCATTGTAACGATATTCGACCATACCTGCTTTTTTATAGATCGGTTTTATTTCTTGTTACTAGTTTCGAGTATAGCTAATTTTAAAAAAAATGGCTCTGAGCACTATGGGACTTAACATCTATGGCCATCAGTCCCCTAGAAGTTAGAACTACTTAAACCTAACTAACCTAAGGACATCACACAACATCCAGCCATCACGAGGCAGAGAAAATCCCTGACCCCGCCGGGAATCGAACCCGGGAACCCGGGCGTGGGAAGCGAGAACGCTACCGCACGACCACGAGATGCGGGCAGCTAATTTTCAAGCGATATCTAAATATAATCGAGCTATTATCAGAATATATATGTGTAATATATACTTGAAACATAATTTTTATTTCCGCAACAAGATCGTAAAATGCTGTTGTTCAGATGGGATGTATTATTGTTTTCTTATATTTTTACTTGGTTTTTATATTATGAATCTGTGTGTCTACGATACAGACCGCTTTTAAAATTTTTATCTTTGATGAAAATCTTTTTATTTCGTAATAAAATGTAAGATTGTTTTTTGTTCTGAATTGTCTGTCACCGATAAGAATTTTGTCGAAATTCTCAATTTATTTTTTATTTTTGAGTTCTATCTGTTCATTTTGTACATTATTTGAATTTTTTACCAGACGTGTGTAGACCTCTGTTTCTTCTAATGCGCTCATGCAGCTTCGTTTTTTTGGCTCTATGAAGAATAGACAGATTAGTGTTCATAATAACTGTAGAGCGTTGATTTTATCCGAAGTTACATACTAAATTGGAGAGGTTGTTTTCACTGTTTGTCCGATGTAGATCTTGTCACAATTAATATAATTTTACATATTCCTAACTGGTTGTATTTCTGAGGTTTGTTTTGTGTAGTACCTGTATTCTTAGTTTAGTCTCTGGCCAGAAGCTAATTTTACCATTATAACTGTACTACGAAATGTGTTACTTATTTTTTTGTGAAATATTGCCCATTTCTGGTAGAGTACCGAATTTTTCCTTTTTTCTTTGTTTGATTCTTACTTCATATTGACTAATTTTATTTTCTCATTTCTGTTTGCACTTTCCACCCTAATTTTCTTTGTCTTTTTTATCTACTATATTAGGACTGCAGTCGTTATCTGCGGCTACAGTTGTAATTGTATCTACTTCTGTCTTCATGTTTTCTTTAGTTAAAGTCTAATCACATTATCTATAACAGCGCGAAAATACGCTGTTTTATTTGCCAGTGGGTGACATGTCGAGTTACGTATTATACTGTTCAATATAAATCGATTTTCATCAAAAATAAAAATTTTAAAAGCAAGCTATGTGTCTGAAACATTTCCATAACATAACGACCAAGCACAAATGTAACAAAATAAAAGTGCATCCTATTCGAATAACAGCATTACGATCTTTCTGCGTAAGTAAAAATTATGTTGCAACTAAATATTGAACACACGAGTTGTCAGACGCATTTTCTCTGATGTTTCAGCAGGTATTTAAAATTTCGTTTCTGTATTGTGTAGCTGGTGTCAGACCAAACATATAGTGTTAGCCACGTTTTTCATGCGACGCCCAATGCTGACGAAAGCGTCGGTCTGTTTCCAATCAAAAACAATATTTTTTTAAGGTGGAATATTACGCGCCCGTTAGCTAAAGTGCTCCCACATTAGTCTAGTGCGATATTTGTTTTATCGATTTGTATTATCACTCTGCCGTCCGGCGACACCACACTGGTGTCGTGAGCATAGAGTCGCGCAGTGGCCGGCGACAGCACTTTAGTATTTTTTGCATTCTGTTGGTGTTTTGTTGAGGTAACAATAAGTTACACACGTCAACAAGCTTTTTGTCTTTATACGTACTTGTGCCCTACCATCATGGCAGACGAAAGAGACGATACGATTATTTACGATGAATGCGAGGAGCAAAACTTGGAGGTTGCCACTACATCGAGTACGTCTCATCATGATCCGGTTGACAGACTTTCCGGTCACGTAAAGCAGCACCAACTAATAGGCCTACGTATTTCCGAAACCAATAAACGAAAACGAAGAAACTGTCATGTATGTCACAAAAACAAAAAAAGAACAATAAACTTAATGTGCAAGTCATAGTTGTGTAACATCTTGGTGACTGTTGTGCTGCATAACATATGATAGAGAAATATTAAGTAGTAAAGACAATGTAAATAAACAAATATATGAAACAAACGAATTTTGTATTTATTTACGTATGTATATCTTCGAAATTTCATGAAGGTAAGGGAACAGGGTTGGGAACTTATGAGAACTAACAATGAGATTAGTAAAACGTATCAATTTATAATCTCCCGATAATGTCAAGAACGGCCGGCGACAAGCCAAGTAATCCGAATTAGCACTGCCGGTGCCAATATAATAAATCTGTACGAGGCGTGCGGACGACACAATGTTAACAGTGACAGTCAAACTGTAAGAACAACCAGTACTGCAGCAGCGACAGCACCCCCTGGCCTGCGCTGATTGCTACCGCCAAACATACAGCACTACTGAGTCGCTACTGGGTTGCTGTTAATTCTTCGTGTCTTACTGTCGCTATTAATATATATCGATAAAACAAACATCGTACTAGACTAACCTGGAACCTCCATATCAATTGGCACATAAAATTCGGATTTAAAAAGAATTTTGTTCGTAATAGGAAAGAAATTGACGCTTTCTATTGAGGAAAGGTGTCAAATGAAAGACTTCACGAACAGTAGTTGTTTGGGCTGACTCTAGCGATAAAATGTGAAAACAAAATTGCAAATTCCTGCCGAAAATCAAGAGAAAATGCGCCGACGACTCTTGGGAGTAACACCTGGAGTATGCTCTGATAATAGCTTGATCACGTTTAGGTACAGCTTGAAACCGATAGCCATAAATAAAAATGATGTATAAAAAGCAGCTCTGATGTAATATGGTTAAAATGATTGTATACTGTGAACAAACAACATATGCAGTAACGACGTAAGTGCAGTATCTCCCGATGCGCTCGATAGTTAAGTTGAGCCGCATGCAATCATTGCTAGAAATTCTGTAATCAATAAAAAGCTTGTATGCGGATTTCTGGAGGGAGTAAGCGCTCTTGCCCCTCTCACCCCCTCCCCTGGGGACACCCATGTACATAGGGGTGCGCGGATACACTTGGCCAGTAGCGTAGATGCAGCAGTCTCGGCGCGGAAGCCCGGAGCACGCGCGGCGGGTTGCCCGCCCGCGAGGCGCCACCGCCTCCCCTGGCTGCCATGGCGGCGGCCCGCTTCCTCCCCGCGATGCCCGGCCGGCGCCCCTCCGGCGCGCCGCCCACTCTCCGCCACGCGCCACGGATCAGTGGGAGGGGCTCGCGTGACGGCCTCATTACGGCCGGCCGCTGCGGGCCAGGTGCCACGCACGCGCCGCGCCAGCTGCCGGATTGTTCTTGCCTCCCCCTCGTGCCGCTGCTACACCCGCCTCTTCACCTCCACCTCTTCCTTTCTTCCTCCCTTACCTGCGTTAGCTACTTTCCTCTTTATATAGGTGTACACTTTGTCTGTACGGGGTGAGCCTGAAGTCTTGACATGGCTACAAAAATTTACTTGTAAAGGTCCCCGCACACGCGATCAAACAAAATGCCAAACTTTACTGGGTTTGTCAAACATCTGACAGTGTGTGGCCTCTGATTGACGTGTTTGTCACACATAGACCGTGTCTGACATCTGAAAGAAATTTTTAACGCCATAATTTCTGAAGCGTTTTCCTGTGATGGAGACACGAGGTTCCTTGAAATCAATAAGCAACGCGCCCCTGTAATCTAAGAACAGTGTGAGCATCACGACAATCACAGTATTTGGCGCACCGTTTCACAAGGGCGGATTCGACAGACATACTGTCCTATACAAATTCTTCATTCTCCGCGGGATTTTTACCGGCATTTCTCTTTTGATAGCCAAGAAAAGACTAGCAGCACGTTATTCCGATCTGAACGCATTTGGTAATAACGTCGTCATAGTTGATGTTTCTACATTTACCGCAAGCTCGTCGGAAACACATGAGTACCATACCAATCCCATGTGTACATGTCGGTGCTTAAATAATATCCCCGCTACACTGCATGTACGGTGCAGCAGCGCACTCAAACGGAAACGTTTTAGTCGCCCCTTATACAATTTATCTTAGGGAATCGTGAGATCCCTCAACTATGGGAGCTCTGATCAAGGACAAAAACAAAACAGCACAAGCAATTAGCAAAATGGTAGAAGCGCCGCTTCTTTCCCTGTCACATATTTACTCAGGAAGAGGTTAAGGACATACAAGTGGGAGTGCAATAAAATAAAAATATCGCAGCTCTCCGGCTCTTCCACGAACGATGTGGGCTACATGTTCCCACGTTGTGGTATTTCAATAAAATGTCATTAAGCGACCACGAGCAAGAAAACAAATTTTCACATACTCGGGCCCTTTTTCAATGTAAAGGGCAGTAACTCAAAACAAGTTTTTAATAGTTTCACAAGCCATTTGGAGAAATTTGCTGTAATCAGCAGGTGTAGCATTTCATGTAACAGGTTTCCATGTGTATATTTCTCTCTCGTTTTAAACAATTCTCTGGACTAGTGTCTTGTTTTCTTCTTCTTTAAGCGCAGTGCCATACGCTAGAAACGCTTTACCTATTGCCGTTCCCACTAGTGCCAACACTGAGCACAAGAACAGCGTCTGTTTCAAAAGTGAGGTTACCGAGGAAATTCGAACCCAGTCGGTGTTTGTCTTTGTGTGGAGTCCGTGTAAATCATGAAATTCTGCTAGACAAGCTCAAGTATTGTGGCATGAGTGGGACAGTGCACAAATGGTTTAATTCGTACCTAACTGGAAGAATGCAGAAAGTTGAAATAAGCAGTTCTCATAATATGCAAAGATCAGCACATTCCTCAAACCGGGGAACTATCAATAATGGGGTTCCACAAGGGTCAGTTTTGGGTCCTTTGTTGTTCTTAATATATATTAATGACTTGCCATCCTATATTCATGAAGAGGCAAAGTTAGTTCTCTTTGCTGATGATACAAGTATAGTAATCACACCTGACAAACAAGAATTAACTGATGAAATTGTCAATAATGTCTTTCAGAAAATTACTAAGTGGTTCCTTGTAACCGGACTCTCACTGAATTTTGATAAGACACAGTACATACAGTTCCGTACAGTAAATGGTATGACGCCATTAATAAATATAGACATTAATCAGAAGCATATAGCTAAGGTAGAATATTCAAAATTTTTAGGTGTGTCCATTGATGAGAGATTAAATTGGAAGAAACACATTGATGATCTGCTGAAACGTTTGAGTTCAGCTACTTACGCAGTAAGTGTCATTGCAAATTTTGGTGATAAACATCTTAGTAAATTAGTTTACTACGCCTATTTTCACTCATTGCTTGCATATGGCATCATATTTTGGGGTAATTCATCACTGAGGAATAAAGTATTTATTGCACAAAAGCGTGTAATAGCTGGAGCGTGTAATAGATCATCCTGCAGACATTTATTTAAGGATCTAGGGATATTCACAGCAGCTTCTCAGTATATATACTCTCTTATGAAATTTGTTATTAACAACCAAACCCAATTCAAAAGTAATAGCAGTGTGCATAATTACAATACTAGGAGAAAGGATGATCTTCACTATTCAAGATTAAATCTAACTTTGGCACAGAAAGGGGTGAATTATACTGCCACTAAAGTCTTTGGTCACTTACCAAATAGTATCAAAAGTCTGACAGATAGCCAACAAATATTTAAGAAGAAATTAAAAGAATTTCTGAATGACAACTCCTTCTACTCCATAGAGGAATTTTTAGATATAAATTAAGAAAAAAAGAAAAAACCAAACAAAAAAGTATAAAAAATTTTAAAAAATAAAAAGTTGTTATATTAACTTAATTATGTTAAATTAACTTAATTATGTCATGTATTGGAAAATTTGACTCGTTCCACATCATTACGAAATATCGTATTCATGATCCATGGAACTAGTATTAATCTAATCTAATCTCTAATCTAATCTAATCTGAAGAGGCCCAGTGAATCGTCTAGTTGACGGGGGTCCAGCGTGTCCGACACTGTACTATGATGTTGAAGTCTGTGCTCCGCTTAAACTAATGGGATTACCTGGAGCTCGGCCTTCTCATCAGTGTTATACAAGGAATGTAGTTGAGCACTGACATGTCTGGGTCACTTCGAACCATTTTTAACTGACGAACAATGGCCCTTTCTGCGGAACTGTTAGTGCTAACCATTGCAGCGTGTACTTCTGATGCATCCGTTGATGATGCGCAATATTTTATGTAGTCTGGGATGCAGTTTACTTCCATGACTACTATACAACCGCACAGAGAAGTAATATTCCGTGACAGAGTACACTACTCCTAGAGTAGAGCCTCTCACTGTGGAAGCATATGCTCGCCACATGCTGCCGCACAGTCTGACAGGTTACTGTTGAGTTTCATGCAACTGGCCTAAGTAAATCACAGTTTTTTTATGGATACAGTTCACATGTCTTCACGCGCAGCACAATTACTCAAACGTTCTTTTTCAGTGAGCGTACTATTACTGCATCAGTTTATCTCAATATATGGGAGCATTACGATGCACCTCAGTTACAGGAATATATATCATGGGTAGTGTTTCATCAAGATTGTGCACCATCGCACGGGTAAGGGGGGGGGGGGGGGAGGGGACAGGGGGCAGGGGGGGAAATAGAAGCATAACGTAAAATACATAGGCCTACTGATCACTCCACACCAAAGTAATAACCTAATTGATGTCAAACGCCTATACAAGGGTACTACAAATGATTTATTCGTTTTCGAAGCTCTATTTTTCCCGAAATATTGCATGTACAAATATGATGGATGCATGAGAAGAATCGTAAACTCACCGAGTTTTCTTTGCGTACACCAGCTGATGTTACGAGTACAGTGTCTTGACAAGGGAAGAAAAGAGTTTTTGTGTGTTGTTGTATGCGAGATGTTTATCTACTACAACAGTGCAGCGTGCATACCGTACAAATTATGGGAAAGATCTGCCAAGTAAATGGAGTGCAGTGGCCGGGTATCGTCAATTTAGGGGACACTGACTGTACCTAAAAACGGAAAAGTAACTGTCGACCAAATGTGCCAGATGCAACAAGACATACATTCAAGACGTAGTCTTTATGTACCCTCACGGCTAGGAACATTGGAACACCTCAGAGTGCGCATCAATGACCAATAACAGGATGCTGCAACATAAGATTCGAATTAAGTTGACTACGGCTTGAATGTATGTCTTGTGACAACAGGGCCACCCATAAAATATTCGTAGGTTGCGAAATGCTAACTTTTTGAGCTTACGGCCCTATTCAAGTATCAGTCATATTCGTACACATAATAATTTGGAAAAATAGAGTTTAAAAACGAATGCCGGCCGGTGTGGCCGAGCGGCTCTAGGCGCTTCAGTCTGGAACCGCGCGACCGCTACGGTCTCAGGTTCGAACCTTGCGTCGGGCATGGATGTCTGTGGTGTCCTTAGGTTAGGTGGGTTTAAGTAGTTCTACGTTCTAGGGGACTGATGAGCTCAGATGTTAAGTCCCAGAGTGCTCAGAGCCATTTGAACCATTTTTAATAACGAATGAATCATTTATAGCAGTGCTGTATTATTATTTAGGTATGTAACCGTCACACATTTACCGTTATCAATTACTATTGAATACATTATGGGCACAGCAGTGATCAATGTCTTATAAATAATTACTATTAAAAACAGTCTTGATCACGATTTATTTAACAAGGTGACCGGTTTCAACCACTACTGTGGTCATCTTCAGACCATTGGGTAGGAACCTCTTTCTGTTAAATAAATCGTGATCAAGACTGTTTTTAATAGTAATTACTGTTATCAACTTTCTACTTATATGTCAGTGTCGTCCTAACCGCCGTCTGCTTCACGTCTGCTGTGCAGCGAGCTACCTTAATTTTAGTATTAACTGTATTTTTCTTACTTGTCACTTCTTCTTCCGTGTGTTTTTGCTTTTAGGAAGCTTTAATTGTCGAGTGCTATTAATAGTGTTCCATAGATTTCGTGTTTGCTTTGAATACAGTCAGAGAGAGTCCCTTTAGTCAACCATAGTGCCAGTAGTGCTAGTGTTTGTTTTCAATACAGTCCAGAGACAGGTAGTGCTATTTTCATTGCTTTCTACAAGAAGTGGCTAGCAATCACAGTTTAGTCAATAATCAGCCGCCTTTAGTGAATTAGCAGTCTAGTTAAAAGTTGATTAACTCTCTTCAGTAAATTGATTCCTTAGGATGGATAGGATGTGTGACTGCTGTGTACGGACGCAGGAGGAGCTGGCCACTGATCGTGAACAGCTGAGCGTGTTGATGACCGCGGTCAGCCGTCTTCAGGCTGCTGCCTCGGAGTGTAGCGGCAGTGGGGAGTCTGGTGCGTCGCAAGGTACACCCCAGGTGTTACATGCTTCACCCACTGTCCCTGCTGTCGAGACATCTTCGCGGGTACCGGGCGCGGTTGGGCCACCCTCTCCCCAAGGGGAGTGGCGGGTTCAGCGGCGTTCGCGGCGCACTGGGTGGAGGGTAAATGTGGAGGCCGGCCGTGTGGCGTCGCCCGCTCTGCCTGTGAGTGGACATGTGGCTGCTCCTTCAGCAAGATCCGAGCAGGCACACGGGGGGAGGGGTTTATTAGTTATTGGGAGCTCCAACGTTAGGCAGGTGATGGAGCCCCTTAGGGAAATAGCGGAAAGGTCGGGGAAGAAGGCCAGTGTTCACTCTGTCTGCTTGGTTCAAATGGCTCTGAGCCCTATGGGACTTAACATCTATGGTCATCAGTCCCCTAGAACTCAGAACTACTTAAACCTAACTAACCTAAGGACATCACACACATCCATGCCCGGGGCAGGATTCGAACCTGCGACCGTAGCGGTCACGCGGTTCCAGACTGAAGCGTCTGTCTGCTTGCCGGGGGGGTCTCATTCGAGATGTGGAGGAGGCCCTACCGGCGGCGATAGAGAGCACTGGGTGCACCCGACTGCAAATTGTTGCTCATGTCGGCACGAATGACTCCTGCCGTCAGAGGTCATCCTCAGTTCGTACAGGCGTTTGGCGAAGGCAGAAAGCCTCGCTCGCGGGGTGGAATCAGAGCTAACTATTTGTAGTATCGTTCCCAGAACCGATCGCGGTCCTCTGGTTTGGAGCCGAGTGGAAGGCTTAAACCAGAGGCTCAGACGATTCTGCGGAGATCTGGGGTGCAAATTTCTCGACCTCCGCTATCGGGTGGAGAATGTAGGGTCCCCCTGAATAGGTCAGGCGTGCACTACACGCCGGAAGCGGCTACAAGGGTAGCGGAGTACGTGTGGAGTGCACATGGGGGTTTTTTAGGTTAGAGAATTCCCTCCCTAGGCACGACAAGACGCCTCCTGAGACGCGGCAAGGTAGGAGTAGGCAAAATGCAACAGGGAATAACAATATTAATGTGCTAATAGTAAACAGCAGGAGCGTCTATAGAAAGGTTCCAGAACTGCTCTCATTAATAAACGGTCACAATGCCCATATAGTACTAGGGACAGAAAGTTGGCTGAAACCAGACGTATACAGTAATGAAATCCTAAACTCAGATTGGAATGTATACTGCAGAGACAGGCTGGGCAGTGAAGGGGGAGGCGTGTTTATAGCGATAAGAAGTGCAATAGTATCGAAGGAAATTGACGGAGATCCGAAATGTGAAATGATTTGAGTGAAGGTCACGGTTAAAGCAGGCTCAGACATGGTAATTGGATGTCTCTATAGGCCCCCTGGCTCAGCAGCTGTTGTGGCTGAGCACCTGAAGGATAATTTGGAAAATATTTCGAGTAGATTTCCCCACCATGTTATAGTTCTGGGTGGAGATTTTAATTTGCCGGATATAGACTGTGAGACTCAAACGTTCATAACGGGTGGCAGGGACAAAGAATCCAGTGAAATTTGTTTAAGTGCTTTATCTGAAAACTACCTTGAGCAGTTAAACAGAGAACCGACTCGTGGCGATAACATATTAGACCTTATGGTGACAAACAGACCCGAACTATTTGAAAAAGTTAACGCAGAATAGGGAATCAGCGATCATAAAGCGGTTACGGCATCGATGATTTCAGCCGTAAATAGAAATATTAAAAAAGGTAGGAAGATTTTTCTGTTTAGCAAAAGTGACAAAAAGCAGATTACAGAGTACTTGACGGCTCAACACAAAAGTTTTGTCTCAAGTACAGATAGTGTTGAGGATCAGTGGACAAAGTTCAAAACCATCGTACAATATGCGTTGGATGAGTATGTGCCAAGCAAGATCGTAAGAGATGGAAAAGAGCCACCGTGGTACAACAACCGTGTTAGAAAACTGCTGCGGAAGCAAAGGGAACTTCACAGCAAACATAAACATAGCCAAAGCCTTGCAGACAAACAAAAATTACGCGAAGCGAAATGTAGTGTGAGGAGGGCTATGCGAGAGGTGTTCAATGAATTCGAAAGTAAAGTTCTATGTACTGACTTGGCAGAAAATCCTAAGAAATTTTGGTCTTACGTCAAAGCGGCAGGTGGATCAAAACAAAATGTCCAGACACTCTGTGACCAAAATGGTACTGAAACAGAGGATGACAGACTAAAGTCCGAAATACTTAATGTCTTTTTCCAAAGCTGTTTCACAGAGGAAGACTGCAGTGTAGTTCCTTCTCTAGATTGTCGCACAGATGGCAAAATGGTAGATATCGAAATAGACGACAGACGGATAGAGAAACAATTAAAATCGCTCAAAAGATGAAAGGCCGCTGCACCTGATGGGATACCAGTTCGATTTTACACAGAGTACGCGAAGGAACTTGCCCCCCTTCTTGCAGCGGTGTACCGTAGGTCTCTATAAGAGCGTAGCGTTCCAAAGGATTGGAAAAGGGCACAGGTCATCCCCGTTTTCAAGAAGGGACGTCGAACAGATGTGCAGAACTGTAGACCTATATCTCTAACGTCGATCAGTTGTAGAATTTTGGAACACGTATTATGTTCGAGTATAATGACTTTTCTGGAGACTAGAAATCTACTCTGTAGGAATCAGCATGGGTTTCTAAAAAGACGGTCGTGTGAAACCCAGCTCGCGCTATTCGTCCAAGAGACTCAGAGGGCCATAGACATGGGTTCACAGGTCGATGCCGTGTTTCTTGACTTCCGCAAGGCGTTCGATACAGTTCCCCACAGTCGTTTAATGAACAAAGTAAGAGCATATGGACTATCAGACCAATTGTGTGATTGGATTGACGAGTTCCTAGATAACAGAACGCAGCATGTCATTCTCAATGGAGAGAAGTCTTCCGAAGTAAGAGTGATTTCAGGTGTGCCGCAGGGGAGTGTCATAGGACCGTTGCTATTCACAATATACATAAATGACATGGTGGATGACATCGGAAGTTCACTGCGGCTTTTTGCAGATGATGCTGTGGTGTATCGAGAGGTTGTAACAATGGAAAATTGTACTGAAATGGAGGAGGATCTGCAGCGAATTGACGCATGGTGCAGGGAATGGCAATTGAATCTCAATGTAGACAAGTGTAATGTGCTGCGAATACATAGAAAGATAGATCCCTTATCATTTAGCTACAAAATAGCAGGTCAGCAACTGGAAGCAGTTAATTCCATAAATTATCTGGGAGTACGCATTAGGAGTGATTTAAAATGGAATAATCATATAAAGTTGATCGTCGGTAAAGCACATGCCAGACTGAGATTCATTGGAAGAATCCTAAGGAAATGCAATCCGAAAACAAAGGAAGTAGGTTACAGTACGCTTGTTCGCCCACTGCTTGAATACTACTCAGCAGTGTGGGATCCGTACCAGATAGGGTTGATGGAAGAGATAGAGAAGATCCAACTGAGAGCAGCGCGCTTCGTTACAGGATCATTTAGTAATCGCGAAAGCGTTACGGAGATGATAGATAAACTCCAGTGGAAGACTCTGCAGGAGAGACGCTCAGTAGCTCGGTACGGGCGTTTGTTAAAGTTTCGAGAACATACCTTCACCGAAGAGTCAAGCAGTATATTGCTCCCTCCTACGTATATCTCGCGAAGAGACCATGAGGATAAAATCAGAGAGATTAGAGCCCACACAGAGCCAAACCGACAATCCTTCTTTCCACGAACAATACGAGACTGGAATAGAAGGGAGAACCGATAGAGGTACTCGGGGTACCCTCCGCCACACACCGTCAGGTGGCTTGCGGGGTATGGATGTAGTTGTAGATATGTTTTGTATAATGCTTACTTCGTTCTTTGTGTCTGTATTGTAGTGAAAAGATATGTCGTGTGGCTAGGGCCTCCCGTCGGGTAGACCGGTCGCCTGGTGCAAGTCTTTTTTGTTGTTTTAGTTGACGCCACTTCGGCGACTTGTGTGTTGATGGGGATGATATGGTGATGAATACAACACAACACCTACTCCCTGTGCGGAGATAATTTCTTACCCAGCTGGGACTCGAACCCGGGCTCCTTTGCACAGCGTTCCGCCACGCTGACCACTCAGCTGTCGAGGCAGACTGTATTGCAGTAAAACTGAAGTAAAGATAAAGTCGGTGGCGCAAGCCCTTGGCCCGACTACTGGCGTCACTAAAGATATCAGTAGTCGGGGGGCCATGGAAGGCTTTCAGCCTGGCAAAGATCCCCGGTATTCACTTGATAGAATGCTGTTGATCTGCGGTCGCCCTGAATGGACTGGAACGAAGATGGATTCCCACCCGTATTTGGGTATTGAACCTGGGACCTCCAGTGCCAGAGTTTATTCCTCTACCCGCTTGACTTCGAGCCGAACGTACACTGCAGGTATCTTCTGAAAATGGCATAACGCCAAATACAGGCAACAGTGGAACAATAAATAATTTAGCCGCTCTGGTGAATATGCTGCCATCTGAAAAATACTGTATTACCTTAAACAGCTCCTAATTTGCGTCTTGACTACGTGACTGCTTAACGACGCGAGATGTGCCAACGTCCTCTCCGCTTCGTTATTCCGCGAAGAAATGTGTGAAGAATTCGACAACGCGATAAAGCTGCCGTCTTTCTCGGGGTGAGACTGCTGACAGTATCCGCTTCTGCAGACTAGATACAGGCAGGAAATCGGCAAAGCGGTGTCACGTGCTGCTACGGGGAAAACGTCAGGATTACGGGCCCGCTGGCGGAAAAGGGCTTACAAGAACGCGTCCTGCGCACTCTTCAAAGGCTGCCCCCTCCGTGTCCTTTCACTTCTTGCGGGAAGCCTCAGGCTTAACCTGCTTCAGCTTAGAGGAGCGACGGTTATGCCGTAAAACGGAAAAAGCATCTGATCCTGCACACGTGGCTAAGATATCTGCGCATTGTGTTGCCGTAAGTTCGTTACACACGTAGCACAGAACTAAAGCTCAAGAGGCTACGTAACACGAGAGTTAATTAAGCGATTTACTTTTATCTGCCGTATTGCACTGATGGTGAAACACTGTCAAAACGTGCCACCTTGAACTTTCGTAGCCTCCTGCAGTGTAATCCACGTGTACAGTTCCATTAATTGTTCTTTCTGTTAAAAAAAAAAGAAGACGGTAAAATCTTAGTGTTGCGGGTAATTCTGTATTTCCTTCACTGCGATAATACACTGTTTGCGGCAGTCTGTTAGAGAATATCTGTGGCTACTGTAATAGCGTAACTGCTAATTATCAGCAGTTACGATGATTTTTCTCTTTTTTCCGATCTCACCCACACCGGCCGATCTACTTGCACATCGCGTACTAAATTTAACATCTACATGGTTACTCTGCAAATCACATTTAAGTGCCTGGCAGAGGGTTCATCAAACCACCTTCAGAATTCTCTATTATTACGATCTCGTATAGCGCGCGGAACGAACACCTGTATCTTTCCGTGCGAGCTCTGATTTCCCTTATTTTATCTTTGTGATCGTTCCTCCCTGTCGGTGTCAACAAAATATTTTCGCATTCGGAGGAGAAAGTTGGTGATTGGTATTTCGTGAGAAGATTCCCTTGAAACGAAAAATGCCTTTCTTTTAATTATGTCCAGCGCAAATCGTGTATCATTTCAGTGACACTCTCTCCCAAATTTCGCGGCAATATAAAACGTGCTGCTATTCTTCGAACTTTTTCGATGTACTCCGTCAGTCCTGTCTCATAAGGATACCACACCGCGCAGCAGTATTCTAAAAGAGGGCGGACAAGCGTCGTATAGACAGTCACCTTAGTAGATCTATTACATTTTTTTAAGGGTCCTGCCAGTAAAATGCAGTCTTTGGTTAGCATTTCCCACAACATTTTGTGTGTGTTCCTTCCAATTTAAGTTGTTCGTAATTGTGATTCCTAGGTATTTGGTTGAAATTACAGCCTTTATATTTGACTGTACCCGAATTTTATTCAAACTGCTTGTTGACAATATTGCACAACAACAATGACAGGAAATACTGAGGGGCATCCTACTACCGACAATTGAAATGAAAAAAAAAGTTGCAAGCTTGAAGTTACTTTTAAGTGAAATTGTTCTCAGTTACTATTAAGTGGAAAAAGCAACATTACTTCCAAAAGGGTGACAGTGTTTACGCAAGATACATTTGCAAATTTTACGACAGTATTTTTTCTTTGTTTCACGGTTTGGTGTCATATTTTATCTTTGCAGTAACAATAACGTAACCGTATCGATCCAACATTCAGTTAAAAATCAAGGGTAATTGAGCGTATTAGATTTAATAAGATTATTCTGGGAGAATTAGATTAGGAAATGGGATGCTGAAAGAAGTTTTCATATTTGGGCAGCAAAAACGATACAGACTGACAACAAGAAGAAAAGTTTTCCTGTAAAATGCGAACTTGTTGACATCGAATAGAATTAATTTAAGCGTTGTGAAGTCTTTTCTGAAAGTATTTGAAGTGTAACATTGTATGGAAGTAAAACGTGTAAGTTCTATGGCTCTACAGAAGAAAGCTGAGGATTAGTCAAGTAGATGGTTTACATAATGAATGTCTGTTTAATCGAATAAGGAGAAGTAGTTTTGCGGTAGAAATTGACTGAAAGACGGGATAGGTTGAAAGGATACGTCCCTAAACATCAAGAGATATTTAAATTAACAGTGTAAGCAAGTACGGGGACTAACAACTGCAGAGCGTGACAAAATTCGATTACAGTCAGTTGGTTCAAACGAACGTAGGCTGCAGAGACTTTAGTAGTACAGAATAGCGTGGGGAGCTGCATCAAACTAGTCTTCGGTTGGAAGATAATCTCCACAACTACGAACACGACAAAAACGACAACAGTAACAACAACAATTAAAAAGGCCCAAATAACAAAGTTAAAATAGTCATAATAGTGATCATAACAGCCTTTCTCGCTACACGTTCCCTCTGAACAGGATGAATAAATGCTTTACTGGGTATGCTTCATACGACTTCGAGATTTGTGTAAAAGTCTGCTAAAAACAAAAATTTATTATTGTGGATCGTCATGAAATGATCGAAAGGTCGTAGTAGTTGCGATTCCCTATTCACATTGAGAAACAAGAAGGAAGTTACCCGGGCACATGAAATACAGATTAATTATCTTGAATAAAAGGGAAACACGCGTAGTTGAAAAATATTAGCAGTGGGCACTCAAAAGGCAGTTAAGTAACGAAATGCTATGTTTCTGTCCATTCATAATAAACGTTCACTAGAAGGCAGGTAGTAAGTATGGTTCAAATGGCTCTGAGCACTCTGAGGTCGTCAGTCCCCTAGAACTTAGAACTACTTAAACCTAACTAACCTAGGGGCATCACACACATCCATGCCCGAGGCAGGAATCGAACCTGCGACCGTAGCGGCCACCAACGGCCGGCTAGTGAGTATGGAGGAAAACCGTGTTCGAAAGTCGAAAGTGGTCGTGCAATAAATGTGGTACTGGAGGTGATCATTAAAAATTAAGCGTGCAGATAATGAATGGAGAAAGTTACCTTTTGTTTTTTTACATACTTTTGATATTGCTACTTTCTAGAAAGACTATCAGTCTGCCACAATAAGTCTTTCTAAATTCGTTTCGTGGATGAAATACCGTAATAACAAGTTACAGTGTAGTGTAAAAATGAGAGAACAAGACTTTGTTTGGCCGCGCGGGATTAGCCGAGCGGTCTGGGCGCTGCAGTCATGGACTGTGCGGTTGGTCCCGGCGGAGGTTCGAGTCCTCCCTCGGGCACGGGTGTGTGTGTTTGTCCTTAGGATAATTTAGGTTAAGTAGCGTGTAAGCTTAGGGACTGATGATATTAGCAGTTAAGTCCCATAAGATTTCACACACGTTTGAACGATTTTTAAAGACTTTGTTTAATTAAAACCTACGAAGCACACAAGCGATGCCCAATATGACAAATTAAAACGTGGTGTCAATTCATGAAAATGAGTAAGAGCAGGCCACCTTCTACAAATCAGTCTTAATGTTAACGCAGCTTCGGAAATAAAAAAAAAAAAACACAACCCACGTATGATGACACACTGGTGTCGAAATATGTATGAATGGAATAAGGAGTAAAAGGAACAAACAGTTTCCCAGAAGGGGGAGTGAAAAAAATCATGTTTAACCAAAAAATTTGAAAAATGATAGGAGCTTCTAACCTTAGCAGAATTATTGAATGTGGAAAGCGCAACAATTTACTACAGACAACTCATGACTTTTGCAGTGTCATAATGGAAATGGTCAAATTTTGTTGCTTGTTCGTGAATTTTTGGTCGAAACAAATACTGTAATGTTGCCCCAGCTTCCCTATTCGCCAGGCATGACCCCATTTGTCATTTTTCTGCTGCCGGAAACAAATAATACATTAAAACGCCTTCGAATTACATGCGTAAATGTGATTAAAAGCGGATCCATGAGAGACTTCAAAGCTGTCCAAAAGACAGAGTTTCAGAAGTATGTTGGGGATTAGAAAAAAGTCTGCTCTAAGTGTACAATATCTAATGGGGACTGTATTAAAGAGGAAGCCATTGATGTAGACGAATAAATAAAATATTCTCACTTTTGTAAACACATCACGTAAGGAGAATAATTACTTCCTTATGTTAGCCACGAACCGTACAACAGCCATTGTTGTTTAGTTCCTGCAAACGGTAACAAAAAAAGAGAGTATATTTACTGAGTATATCCTGCAGGAAACTGACAAAGCGTCTGCCACACTATTCTCGAAAACCACTGTATCACCTTGTTCTTTATCTCTGTTGTCGAAACTCATGGCTGGTTGTACCCAGAAGTGCGGACACCCTCTTTAATGTCCTGTTGAGATAAATACATTGGCATGTTGCTATCATACTGAATGGCAACAAATTATGGTGGGCGATTACGAATGTTATTTGTACTTATTATTCTACTCATACATCTTTCGATACGTAGACAGGCAAGAACTCCTTTAAGCCCGTTTTACAGGAGACAGTTTGTGGCCCAAACCGACTACTCTTTCATGCCTTTCATGCTTGCGCGTATATCAGCTACCAACCATGTCACGAGTGTGTCGCGAGACGTCAATGATAAATTTCTAAGTACGCTGCACACAGCGCATGCGCAGAGACAAGTGACTATGGCGGCATTTGCTATTCTAATCGAGCTCGCTAGTGTTATAGGTGGATTTCGTGTCTTCTTAATCATTACTGTGTTTTTTGCTTTATTTTCGCGGCACACTGAATAGTTATAGAAGGTTCGGGTATCTTTTTCTATTAGTGTTCTCCCACCAGAGAGACAAAATATCTCAAATCAAAAACTATTTTCGTTTTGCAGAGGAAAAAAAAAACCTATACTATGTAAAAATATTTAACACATAAACGTGTTTTAATGAAAATTATTTCAACAGTGACAAAGTCAGATTTACTGAACGAGAAAAATAATCTTCGTTGTATTTTGGCACTTAGCAAGAAAACAAGGTACAAAGGATAAACCAAAAAGACACCGTTTATTCTGTTCTACATATTGACTGGCGTGCTTGCAAGTAGATATTTTCTCCAGCAAATAGATGATTATGTTCTGAAATTTCTGGACGACAATCTTCCTATTCTTTCAGTTCCCATGAGTATAGAGAATTTAGCACACGACCGCTGACAAGAACTTCCACTATTAATTCTGCCTTGGTCATTAATAAACTCTACTGTTCTTACTTGTTCCTACATGTGGTTACCATATTTCGATTCTTCCGTAAATTTGAAAGTTCCTCATAACGCTCCTTTCACAGTCCAGATGCCAAACTGCGCAGCAGACAATCGTCACAACACCGGCAATTTTGGCGCCGACGTGTGCATGAAAATGACCACTTGAAACGGACAAGAGTCAGTACGGCAATAGAAAGCCAGGGGCGCTGCAGTAGACGGACTTATTTCGAGTAGTCCATTGAGACAAGGAAGTCGACGGTGTAAAATGAGCGTTAGACTTGTTTTGACGCCAACTTTGAGACAGCTGCAGTTCGCTACGAAATATGCATGCACCGATACCATAGCTGGAGTTCTCTGCGGACGTGGATGCTCGCAACAATACTGATTTTTTATCATATCTGCAGTAATAACTTTGGGGCTAAAAGTTGAAGGACAATATAAATATCACGATTTTCGTCTATTTCTACGTAACAGCGATGGATAATAATGGATATTACTGTTGAAGTCATTATTATAATCCATTTGGAACATGGTACAGCTAGAATGGCTGGTATAAGTGGTGTCGTGGAAATGGTAGATCCGATGTCTAAAACTGCAAGTGATAAAGATTTTTCCACATAAGTACATGTCCGTCATACCAGCAGCTTCTGTGGTCTGAATCATTCCTCTTTCATGTATATTAACAGGTCTGTCACAAAGCGAACTGAAGGATGCTAGGACGTTCGCTGCACTGGAATCTTTGCTTCATGGCCTGACTCCTGTTTGTGTTCGGCATAAAATCAGTAATGCTATATATGTCTCTCTTAAAAATACAACGCTCATTATACTTCGATATGTTGCCCGGTAACAGTTTCAAATTATGGCCAGTTAACATATTTTATAGACTGTGTGAAAGATGTGACATGGTGTCACATAGCTTCATTTGACTGCTCAATGTTGAGCACATATTTTTCAGAAAACTTTATAGATTATGTTTTATTAACTACAACAGTAAATAGCAATCTAAGGAGTGTGTCAAAAATATGACAGGTTATGTAATACTAAAATGTAGCCATGTTTCGGCCTCTATGTTCTTAGTCTATGAAATGTAAATTAGTAGGTCCAACTTCAACGGACGAAAATTCATATCAGACGTAATCCTACCGTTAGAATTATGGCGCACTGAACTGGTTAAGGTTGTTTACAGTATTTTAATATACGGGCATGCTGATGTTCTTCATATCCGCTCGCACCTACGGTCCATAGCGCATGCCGTTCATTGTGTTGGCCTGGTTGCCTACGTCTTGAGGGACCTGCCTTGGAAATGTTGGGCGCCGTGCGGGAAGTAAGCAATTTGCAGAGGCCTTCAACTAAGGGAGACTATCGAATAATATTACGCTGTATTGAGACACAATTCTGGAAGAAGTTACTTTTCCGCTCTTTGAATAACGCGCATTTTTCCTGTTTTACTTATATAGTCCTCTGAGGAAGCGAAACAATGTAGAACCAGACTAAAAAAGTTTGAATCCGTGGGGGAAGTTGTGTGTAAATCATGGAAAAAATTGAGTATCGTTGGAAGAAGGATGACAAAAGCATGATAAAAGTTGCATATTTAATAATTCGCTACTGTTCTTTTTACTCTTCTTCTAAATGCAGTTAAAATGGTTTTATGTCTGGTCCTCAGATTTCTTAGCATCGCGTGACATCCCACTCTCCGCGGCACTATCCACTCCTCGTTTGTGGTCAGACAAATCACGAAACGTACTGTTCCGAAGCTTAATTAGCAACCTTTTATTGCTGGATTAGTATCAATTTTCTGCACTACTACACATAAAATAGTGTTACCAAGAGATCACCAGCCGCTCTTTGACAAGCGAACCGTACGTTGTAAATAAGAACATGTGGTGCACATTGACAATTCCTTTCGTGACCGAAAGAAAGAGGTTTACAATGGGGTGCAACGTTTGTAAATTGCGAAAAGAAGAACATCCTTGAGAATGTATTTCATTGCAAGAAAACCGAAAAAATAAATGCGCCAGGTGGACATTTCACGCAAGTTTCATTCCAACACAAATACGTTACCCCCACACGTTGCAATTTATTGTTTATCCTAGGGCTACTCACAGGAAACAAATGTATAATTTGTTTTGATGAAAGCCTGAAGAGAACCGTCTGATGATGAATTATGGAAGTTTCGAAACCGGTGACGGTACTTTTTGAACAGATTAACCTAAACCCAATTTGTGGCTGGTTGACTTAAACAATCACTATTGATGTCATAGAACAGTCACGGTCTCCGACCATGTCCTTATTTGAGAAAATTGCAAAGAGCTAATTTAACTGCAAAAAATGGAACGCAAAACTTTAAACGCGTTTTTCTTGAAGACAGGTTTTTCCAACTGGCTAGAAACATAACTTGAGAACAGTAGACATTTTTTTGATTAGAATTTGATGCCAGCATTCTAAATTAAATTTTCTGTGAGGGTAGGTAAGCGTTTCACAATGTCTGATTTCTGTGGTTTCTTTTTTCTCGATGTTTTAGGAGAAGAAAATGACTGTTTCAACGCCATTTTGTTAGAACGTAATATTTTTCAGATATCGTACGTATGCTGACAGAAAATGTACTGAAAATGACTTATAAATTATTATTTAGTTACAGATCCAATACAAGGCGTTCGGTCCCGCCGATCGCTAATGTTCCGGCAGCAAGGGGCCTTTCCAGCTGTTGCAGCTATCACAGTTAGCGTCCAATGTGGATATTAAAAATGATTTTTTTGAGAAAAAAGTGTAAGAAAACAATTAAATCACCAGTTTTAGCATTTTTTTACTTAAGAAAAACACGAGGATCACCTATTTTTCATGCTTTCGAAAGGAGCTACCTCATTCATTTACTCATATAAGATGTAGTACATGTAAGACTAATTATGAAAATGAAGATCAACTGATTCAGTCCTCAGTTTGTAATACGACTTTTGTGGAACAATACGCTGAATAATGGAAAAAAATGTCTCATCGAGCCAAGTTACTTGGCAGTAATACATCATTGGGCATACCATCCTGTGTACTGACTCCTGTTCATGGGTTGGAAAGTGTACATGTGAAGAAGGTGGACACAAAACTGAACGACACAATGCGCTGCATTACTGGTTCCATCAAATCAACCCCAGGCCACTGGTTACCCGTACTGAGGCACACCCCTCCACCTCACTTGAGGAGGAAACAAGCCCTACTGAGGGAGGCCAAGAAAATCTCTGCATCACCTTCTATACCACTGCACCAGGAATTCTGTCATCCGCCACAGCAACGATTGCGATCAAGAAGACCAGCAACTGTTACTGCAGGACAACTCATCGCGGATGGTTTTGATCTAAATGAAAGCTGGAAGCATGAATGGTCAACTAAAACATTGGGAGCAAGAGCCCATCACCTTGATCCCACAAAGAAGCCAAAAGGTTCTGACCTACCGAGGAACCTTTGGTGCCGCCTCAACAGGTTAAGGACTGGACATGGTTGCTGTAGCAACTTCAGGTACAAATGGGGCTGGATCAGTTCACCAATGTGTGAATGTAATAGAGAAGAGCAGACAATTGAACATTTAGTCCAACGCTGTCCACTTCATTCATACCCTGTAATTCCCGATGACTTGTTCACTCTCACACCCAGCTTAATTAACTGGTTGAAATCACGGACTTCAAGGTTTAATCTTGTCTTATATGTTTATTGCGTTGTGTTGGCTGAAGAGTCAACACCGTGTTACGAGAGGAGGCCGAAATGCACGCGTTTAGCTCCCGCAGGCTGGCGTGAGCAGGGAAGGACTTTACTGACGTGAGGTCTCTAACATGACAAGGAATTAGAATTCAGAAAGCGGACGTAATTAGTTTGATACTTAAATTTAATCCATTAATGATGACCGTCGCTCTTGACGGTACATGAGTCACAAAATTATCTGTTCAGATTATAGTAACTGTGTGTGGCGCCTTGCTAGATCGTAGCAAATGACGTAGCTAAAGGTTATGCTACACTGTCGTCTCTGCAAATGAGAGCGTATGTAGTCAGTGAACCATCGATAGCAAAGTCGGCTGTACAACTGGGGTGAGTACTAGGGAGTCTCTCTAGACTAGACCTGCCGTGTGGCGGCGTTCGGTCTGCAATCACTGATAGTGGCGACACGCGGGTCCGACGTATACTAACGGACCGCGGCCGATTTAAAGGCTACCACCTAGCAAGTGTGGTGTCTGGCGGTGACACCACATATTGTATAAAATCATTTGCCTTATATCAACTGTATATTGTATGAAATCACCATAGGATTAAATAAATAAATAAATAAATGGGCGACATCAATTGTTGGTAAGCATCTGCTTGTTTACGTAACTGAACACAGCACTTTTTTTGAAGGGTGTCTATTTCTGAAGGACTACTTCACAAATCTTTGAAAAGGATTGTTTTCCCTCTGATGGGGTTTATTGATACACGAACACCCCATGAATCAAGTACCATTTCCGCTTGACAGTTGTTAAGTGGATGGCCATTCACACAGATAAGGAATAGGAGTGGACCCAAACTTGAACCTTGTAGGACTAACTCTGTGATTTCTCCCTAGTCACTACAATTTTTTCTCCTTCCAACGTTGTTTGAATTATTCAGTACAACTTTCTGAATTCTGTTCGTTAAGTACAGGGCGATCAAAAAGTCAGTATAAATTTGAAAACTGAATAAATCACGGAATAATGTAGATAGAGAGGTACAAATTGACACACATGCTTGGAATGACATGGGGTTTTATTACAACAAAAAATATACAAACGTTCAAAAAATGTCCGACAGATGGCGCTTCATCTGATCAGAATAGCAATAGTTAGCATATAGTAAGACAAAGCAAAGATGACGTTCTTTACAGGAAATGGTCAATATGCCCACCATCATTCCTCAACAATAGCTGTAGTCGAGGAATAATGTTGTGAACAGCACTGTAAAGCATGTCTGAAGCTATGGTAAGACATTGGCGTCAGATGGATCCTTTCAGTATCCCTAGAGATGTCGGTCGATCACGATACATTTGCGACTTAGGTAACCCTAAAGCCAATAATCGCACGGACTGAGGTCTGGGGACCTGGGAGGCCAAGCATGACGAAAGTGGCGGCTGAGCACACGATCATCACCAAACGACGCGCGCAAGAGATCTTTCACGCGTCTAGCAATACTTTTTTTTTTGACCTAATAAAACCCCATGTCATTTCAAGAATGTGTGTCAATTTTTACCTCTCTATCTACATTATTCCGCGGTTTATTAAGTTTTCAAATTTATAATGACTTTTTGATCACCCGGTACAGTCCAACGTAATTGTTTGTAAAGCAAGGACTGGAAACCTGGCAAACGCTGCTGCAGACCAGTTACGAGGTTGAAGGAAAGCCGCTGGGACGAAGGTGGAGGTGGTTGGGGCCAGGCCAGGCCAGGCCAGTCCAGAGATTTGTTAGCGAGGGCGATCCGGCGGCAGGTGTAGCGTGTAGGAGCGGGCAGAAGGCAGCAGCTGCCGAAGGGCCGGCGCGTGCCCCGCGCTGGTCTGCCGTAATGCAGCACAGCTGACGGCCGGCCCCAGGAGGCTGTGTGTGCCCGCCACCTGTGTGCCGGCTACTGCCTGCCACGAGTACAGTCCTGGGAGCAAACGAGGGGACCCTCAGCGTCTTCCCTCTTACCTGTCACCGCGTATAGATATAACTCGAATGTTTCATTTATGTCTTAAATAACAACAAGCCATCGATCTTTCCAAGGAATTTAACGGCCGGTGTGGTCGAGCGGTTCTCGGCGCTTCAGTCTGGAACCGCGCGACCGCTACGGTCGCAGGTTCGAATTCTGCCTCTGGCATGGATGTGTGTGATGTCCTTAGGTTCGTTAGGTTCAAGTACACTACTGGCCATTAAAATTGCTACACCAAGAAGAAATGCAGATGAACGGGTATTCATAGGACAAATATACTAGAACTGACTTGTGATTACATTTTCACGCAGTTTGGGTGCATAGATCCTGCGTATTCAGTACCCACAACAACCACCTCATGCCCGTAATAACGGCCATGATAGTCCTGGACAAAGAGTCAAACAGAGCTTGGATAGCGTGTACAGGTACAGCTGCCCATGGAGCTTCAACACGATACCACAGTTCAGCAAGAGTCAATGATCAATGGTGGCCGAGCAACTGGCTCGTCACAATACGCCAGACGCTTTCAGTTGATGAGAGATCTGGAGAATGTGCTGGCCAGGGCAGCAGTCGAACATTTTCTGTATCCAGAAAAGCCCGTACAGGACCTGCAACATGCGGTCGTGCATTATCCTGCTGAAACGTAGGGTTTCGCAGGGATCGAATGAAGGATAGACCCACGGCTCGTAACACATCTGAAATGTAACGTCCACTGTTCAAAGTGCCGTCGATGCGAACAAGAGGTGACCCAGACGTGTAACCAGTGGCATCCCATACCATCACGCCGGGTGATACGCCAGTATGGCGATGACGAATACACGCTTCCACTGAGCGTTCACCGCGATGTCGCCAAACACGGATGCGACCATCATGATGCTGTAAACAGATTCTGGATTCATTAGAAAAATTACGTTTTGCAATTCGTGCACCCAGGTTCGTCGTTGAGTACACCATCGCAGGCGCTCCTGTCTGTGATGCAGCATCAAGGACAACAGCAGCCACGGTCTCCGAGCTGATAATCCATGCTGCTGCAAACGTCGTCGAACTGTTCGTGGAGATGGTGGTTGTCTTACAAACGTTCCCATCTGTTGACTCAGGGATCGAGACGTGGCTGCACGAGCCGTTACAGCCATGCGGATAAGATGGCTGTCATCTCGCTTGCTAGTGATACGAGGCCGTTGGGATCCAGCACGGCGTTCCGTATTACCCTCCTGATCCCAAAGATTCCATATTCTGCTAACAGTCATTGGATCTCGACCAACGCGAGCAGCAACGTCGCGATACGATACACCGCAATCGCGATAGGCTACAATCTGACATTTACACGAAGCATCACAACAACGTTTCACCAGGCAACGCCGGTCAACTGCTGTTTGTGTATGAGAAATCGGTTGGAAACTTTCGTCATGTCAGCACGTTGTAGGTGTCGCCACCGGTGACAACCTTGTGTGAATGCTCTGAAAAGCTGATCATTTGCATATCACAGCATCTTCTTCCTGTCGGTTAAATTTCGCGTCTGTAAACGTCATCTTCGTGGTGTAGCAATTTTAATGGCTTGTAGTGTAGTTCTAAGACCTAGGGGACTTATGACCTCAGATGTTAAGTCCCATAGTGCTCAGAGCGATATGAACCATTTTTTCCAAGGCATTTGACTATGGAGATCATGTTACTCTCTTATAACAACTCAAATTTTATGGATTTGATGGCTGTATGCATAGCTCGTTTGAAATATACTGTACTTAACAAACAGAATGCAACACGTTTTATTGAATAATTCAGACAATGTTAAAAATATAGAAAAATGGGTAACTGTGAATAAACTGAGGCAGTCATGCAGGATTCAATTATATGGGCATTCCTATTCCTTATATACACTATCTGATCAAAAGTATCCGGACACCCCCAAAATCACACGTTTTTCATATTAGGTGCATTGCGCTGCCCCCTACTGCCATGTATTCCGTATCAGCGATCTCAGTAGTCATTAGACATCGCGAGAGGGCAGAATGGAGCGCTCCGCAGAACTTACGGACTTCGAACGTGGTCAGGTGATTGGGTGTCACTTGTGTCGCACATCTGTACGCGAGATTTCTACACTCCCAAACATCCCTAGGTAAACTATTTCCGATGTGATACTGAAGTGGAAACGTGAAGGTACACGTACAACACAAAAGCGTACATGCCGACCTCATCTATTGACTGACAGACTGCCGACAGTTCAAGGGGCTCATTATGTGTATTAGGTAGACACACATCCAGACCATCACACAGGAATTCCAAACTGCATCAGGATCCACTGCAAATACTACGACAGTTATGCGGGATGTGAGAAAACTTTGATTTCATAGACGAGTGGCTGCTCATAAGCCACACGTCACGCCGGTAGATGCCAAACGACGCCTCGCTTTGTCGAAGGACGACTGAACAGTGGAAAAACTTTGTGCGGAGTGACGAATCACGGTATACGATGTGGCGATCCGATGGCAGTGTGTGGGTATGTCGAATGCCCGGTGAACGTCATCTGCCTGCGTGTGTAGTGCCAACAGTAAAATTCGGAGGCGGTGATGTTATGGTGTGGTCATGTTTTGCACGGAGGAGGCTTGCACCCCTTGTTGTTTTGTGTGGCATTGTCAGAGCACCGGCCTACATCGATGTTTTAACCACCTTCTTGCTTCCCACTGTTTAAGAGCAATTCGGGGATGGCAACTGCATCTTTCAACGCGATGGAGCACCTGTTCCGCCTGTGGCGGAGTGGTTATAAGACAATAACATCCCTGTATTGGTCTGGCCTGCACAGAGTCCTGAGGTGAATCCTGTAGAACACCTTTGGGATGTTTTGGAACGCCGACTTTGATCCAGGCCTCACCGACCGACATCGATACCTCTTCTCAGTGCAGCACCCCGTGAAGAATGGGCTGACATTCCCCAGGAAACCTTCCAGCACCTGATTGAACGTATGCCTGCGAGAGTGGAAGCTATCATCAAGGCTAAGGATAGGCCAACACCATACTGAATTTCAGCATTACTGATGGAGGGCGCAACAAATTTTTAAGTCATTTTCAGCCAGGTGTCCGGATACTTTTGATCACATAGTGTAGCTCCCTGAGATCCCTGTTTTTGTTTTCGCCTTTATCCTCCCTCACAAAGTGGTCCAAACATCTTCCGCGCAGGATTTTACTTTTAAAGATATTTATCTTTCTCTCTGTAAACAAATCTGTTCTCCACATATATCTCCCCTCTATAGTAACACTGACGTAATTATATTTTTTATCCTTCTTTTGTTCCTCTTGAAAGCAATTTGGATGATAGTAGTTTATTGGGTGAATATGACACACTGGATACCGGTTTGATCCTTCGCTTCTATATCTTGTTTCTAACCATTTCTGTTATTGGCTGCCACCCGCATACATTTAAAGTCATCTAATTCTTTAAACTCGTGTATATGAATCTTCAGCGTTTCCCGTCTTTTTGTCTTGTATTTTTTTCTGTCCTCTTAATTCTGTTTTCTTACAATGGGATGAAACCGAGAACTAAAACGAATGCAGTTTGGTCGGAAACAGCCTAAAATAGAATTCTCTCTACTATTTTCGTGCGTCGAATAGAAGACACAACCAAAATCTTGAAGAATTCGTAGCGGCCTAGGCCGAAGAATATTTTTACGAGAACAACACGAAGCACGCAGGTGACACCAACAGCACATACTGCAAGTAATAAAACGTAAGTGTTGGGCAAGGACGTGCTAAAACTAGAACTGTTTGTAGCTTATCACTACAGTACTCATCCACACCGCCATGCTAAACTCATTGTTTATTCCACTGTCGGCACTCAAGATAAACAAGTATCGTGAATTAACACCATACAGTTACTACGTGAACTCTGAAGAGAATTCCCATTCAATAAAGGCGCCATTAATAAACGTTGCGTGTGTACATTCACGATATATTCATTAGCTGACGTTATTTTTGTCGGAGGGCCAAATTATTTAAAAAAAAAAAAAGTCGTATCCGGCCCTCTCACCGTGAAGAAGATTTTAAGTGTTGTGTTTCCCTACAGAAGGCGATTGCTTACCATCAACACGTTTCGACAGTCTGTCTTCAATATTTAACATTTCGTTTCAGAGCTACTTGATATGAACATTCGAAGGAATAATTATCCTATTCGGATTTTATTTGGGACGGGGAGTCTGACCCGTGGTAAGGCTCGTCCTGGTGACGTGATTTTGGTTGTAATCGACGCAGGATGCGTGTTTCCTCGAGTTCCGGGGGCTGTTAGTTTCACTTTGTCTGCCAGTCCAGAGATGATCAACTGCTTTCCGCAAATACGCGTGAAGTATGTTGGAGTAGAAACACATACTACTTATTGTGTGAAACACGTGGTCATAGCGTAGTGGGCTTGCATGAAGACTACTGACTTCCCCATTACCTCAGGTAATTTCCAGCACCATTTAAGCTTGCGAGAAGTCCTGTCAGAAAGCATTAATTTAAAAATGTCAGGTAATCATAATTAAAAAAGAGTGCTGTTGACTAGCGAAACTCTTTATATCTTACTCCTAAGGCTTACTGGCCGAAAGACATCCTTAAACAATTTTTGGGCGTTAATGAGAGGTCTACAAAAATCTGTTGAGCTTCAGCGGTCGTAGATGGCAACTCGTGAGGCCTTTACGGAAGAGGAGCTGTTTGATAATTTTAAGGTTTCCTATATCGGAATTTACTGATTCACAGAGATCGATAAACTTCATCTCGCGGTTATCGAAAGCTTATAAGAATTTGCAAATCCGTTTCCTTGCGTGCGCATGTAATTTTGATCAGCTTTTCTGATTTTTCCAGGCACATGTTGTGGCTTAGAGAACCAAGAGGCCTGGTATCAGACCGTTGAGGTTTTAACCAGACAGAAATAGAGACGGACTTGATGACAATTAATTGAAGCTAACCTAATAAACTGAATGTGTTTACGCTGAAATTTGAAGTGTTTGGATTTGGTTTCACAGTTAGTTAAGTACTGTACCATCAAACCGTTACCCTGTTTTGTATTTGAGGAGACAACGGACAAGAGACAAGGTCGATGCGGTGTATTCCACTTAGCGGCATTCGTCTTCCAAATCCGGTGGTCGAATCATGGAAATATTCTCAAAGCAGATAGTTTGATCAGTCAGTTTGATGCAGGGCATTTGTCAATGGTGTTCGAGTACCAATGATTTTAACCCTGTCCCACATATCTAACTTAGGCTGGTGACCCTTGTTGCCCCTGTTTCACAGGGTTTTTCAGTATGAAGAGCTAATATTTTAAGAGGCGTTAATATCGATTAACTCGAATAAATTTCATAGAACTTGTTTACTGTTTTTGTTGCTAGGTAACAAAAACATTATGTGACCGATATGCAGTAAGAAAAACATGCTAATTTCTGGGGTGTAATGTCTGCAGAACGGGATGGCCAGGGTGTAGGACAGTTGCTTCCAATCCACCGATCCGGACATTATTCCCCCTCTCCAAACATTACGCCCCTTGACTTTTTTTTTTTTTGTGGCTACATCAAGGACAGAGTCTTCGTCATACCACTTGCTGACGTCGACGAACTTAAGGACAGGATACAAGCTGCTGTGGGTACTGAGAGAGAACACATGTTGCGAAACACCTGGTGGGAGGTGGAATACCGCCTGGACAGTCTTCGAGCTACCAAGGGAGCACACGTTGAGGTTTACTAACGTAAGCCGCCTTAAAAGAACTAGTAACACTAACCTATGTAACGGCATCAAATGTAACTTATTATGTCAAACGGTTATTCTGTTATAAACTTTTATAATCAAGGCAGGACTTTGTGCTCACACTGTATATTTTCAGAACTTACTTCTCGAAAAACAATATCGAAATTGAGCTGTGCCGCACTGAATGCGAGCATCAGAGCGAAAACTAAAGTGGGCACTGCTATTGTCAACAGTGAATAGAACACGTTTTTCCAAGCTCGGCTTTGAATGAATGCAATCACACTATAACGGGGCACCGTAGACCGCGAGGCAGTTAACTTTACGAGATACTCAGTAAACATTCCTGAGCAACCTCCAAAGTTTTGTCGATGGGGTTAATGTTCTCCTGTACATTCCTTGCTTCGGCCGACCAGTATAGTTTTAGTGTTCACAGAGGTCAGTTATTTGATTTCTTCCATTACTGCGCTCTTCACCATTTTGACGTTGTGCTTAATTAGATACTATCATGAAATGGGAAATAACGCTACTCAACAACCATTTTTTATCTTGTGCATAAGACATCAATTCCTGTGCGTTTATGATTGTGGAATCAAAATGGAGCCTTATAAACATGTTTCGAGATAATTAAAATTACGTATTATGCCTTTTCTTACATTTGTTATTTTTTTGTGGGACAGCCGAGATATCAGAAACCAAATGCTTCAGCTTCATATTAAGTTAGACCACGTAAAGAAGTTTCTTGTGTATATTAATGACCTTTCATCTGTTATATTACCAGATGCCAAGTCTGTCTTATTTGCAGATGATACAAACATTGCAATAAATAGTTAATCAAATATAAATTTCGGAAGGGCAGCTAATCAAATTTTTACTGACATTAATGAGTGGTTCATAGCCAGCTCCCTGTCATTAAGCTTTGAAAAGACCCATTATATTCACTTCAGAACTTCCAAGCGATTTCCTTCTAGTGTGTGTGTATAAAATATGACTACATGGAAATAGGAAAAGTTGAGAGTGTAAAATTCTTGGGATTATAACTTGATAATAAATTTAGTTGGAAGCGATATACTAACGAACTCCTAATGCGCCAAAACAAGTTTGTGTTTGCAATGCGAATGATGTCAGACATAGGAGATATAAATATAAAAAAACTGGCATATTTTCTTATTTTCACTCCATTATGTCATACGGTATCATATTTTGGGGTATCTCCACAAACCAATAAAAAAGTTTTAGAGTACTGAAGCGTATAATACGAGTAATGTGTAGTGAAAATCCAAGAACATCATGTCGGAACCTATTCAAAGAACTGGACATACTAACCACAGCTTCGCAGTATATTTATTCCTTAATGAAGTTTGTTGTAAATAATACATCTCTTTTCGCAACTAGCTGCTTCGTTCACAGTAACAATACTAGGAATAAGAACAATATACATAAAGATTTAAAATCACTTACTCTTGCCCAGAAAGGAGTCCTATATTCAGGAACGCATATTCTCAATAAGTTACCAGCAACCATTATGAATTTAGTTTCAGACAAATCACAATTTAAACATAATTTAAAAGAATTTTTGGTGGCCAACTCCCATTCATGAAATTCTCAACAAGTGCAGTAGACCATTTTAATGAACATTTATTATACATTAATTTTTGACAATACTTGGTTGTAACAGCCAAGTAACTAGCTACTGTGTGAATGATGGATTTAATGAAAGCAGATGTAAGTATTAAACCTGTAAATATTAGAAGTTTAATTTTAATTCATGTACATAATTTTACTGTTTATTGACTGAGGATCATTAAAATTAATGAAACTCAAGTGTTTCTAATTACATTTTTGTAATGTGTTTATCTGACATGTTCCACACCCAGGAGGATCCCCTACATACATACGTACATTAAATACATTAATCCTTGTTCCATGGATCGTGAATACGACATTTCATAATGATGTGGAACGTGTAACTTTAACGTAAGTTTTCTTTACACAAATCAATTAAATTAATTTTTTTTTTACAGTTACTACTTCATATCTAAGAATTCATCTATTGAGTAGAAGGAGTTGTCATTCAAAAATTCTTTTAATACGATTTGGCAAATGATCGAAGATTTTTGCGGCAGCATAATTTTGGTATTCTTACCATTGAACATAGCACCAAGGCCATTGGATCCCGTCAATGATTACCTATTACAGTTGGGTGTTATTTAGAGGGACTGATGAGACATCTTACAAAGGAAAAGCATCCATCCCGATTTCTCCTAACAAAGTAACATTAGACTTCCTGATACATTAACAGTCCTGATTATAATTATAATTTTTAATTTATATGTAAATATCTGTATAATTTGATCATTACTTTGTTGTTTAATGCAAGTGTTCGAATAATGTTCATTGAGCCAAAATATTTTGACAAAAACTGAATGCCACTTGGTGCGGTTGCGGGCAGGTGACGCGCTGAAGTCGTCTGCACACGAACCGTGCATCCGAACGTTGAGCGTGCCGAGTTTCTGACGTCATAGCGTGGAACAGCACGTTCGGGAGTCTTTCCGAACGTGCAGAACAATATCCAGCATGTCAGATATTCTCAACGTGCGTCTGAGTTGACCAATCAGATGGCACAACGCCACCTACGTCACACGCACGCCATCACCCTTCAGCACAGATCTGAGAGGCGCCACGTTGGCATTCAGTTCAAGCCTATACGTATATATGCCGTTTCTGAGCACCAGCAAATTGAGAACCACTCTAAAACCCCTTGATTAACTGTGTGATTCATTGCAATAAAATAATGAGAAACGTCATATTCGTGGCAAAATATTTATTATAACTTGTGTATTATGAGGGTACTCGTGTGTCATCTGAAGGTAGCGACACACTGAGGATGCACCAAAAATCCATTGTTCTTGGTACAATTTGTTATAATTAAATTTCAGGTAGTAACATAGCTACGATTAAGGAATTTATGACGTGTAACATGTTATATTTGGCCACAGATGAATTGTTGTCACTTTAGCGTAGTGAGCAGCGTCAATGATTCACGACTGACGTATTTAATAGGTTAAGATGCTTTATTATTAGTTTAATGTCAGTATATACCACATATTAGATATCACGTAAATATAAATTCTCCCTTTTTTGAGGAGTGAGCCTGTACAATTGGATTAATCTACAGGACAGCTTGCGCTGTATGAAGATATTTTGTTCCTTTTTCTTTTGAGTTTCGTAATTCACGTCTTTTAAAGATTCTGCTACTGGGCAGGAACTGTGATCAAGTAAGAATGACCTTAGGGTTTTAACAAAATGTGGGAAAAATAAAATAACGTTTATCTTACGTGGAGAACTATTGCATATTTGTGTCGTACTGTTTGTAACGGAACTTTTATAAGCCTGTGTCCTTATTAATTGGACATGGTACTTTCCTATCTGTCTTAAAACATGTACATCGATATTGAAGTTTTTGTGTATATTACATATGGAACAACGTGACTAGGATATGGACAATGGAGGAAATGTGCGTTTTCGGCTGTTCCCGGCGGAGGTTCGAATCCTCCCTCGGGCATGGGTGTGTGTGTGTGTGTTTGTCCTTAGGATAATTTAGGTTACGTAGTATGTAAGCTTAGGGACTGATGACCTTAGCGGTTAACTCCCATAAGATTTCACATACATTTGAACATTTTGAAACGTGCGTTTTAATAGAGGTAACGTGGGAATTTTACACGCGGCCGTTGAGTAAACAGTGTGATTTACGAATAGAAACATTCCACAACTGCCGCTGGAGTGCGTTGCGATCGCGTATACCACGTTGGGTCCCATGTACCGTATGCACAAGTCCGCAACGTTTCTGAGCGTTCAGCAGCACGTTGAACTCGGCACGCCCAGCGTTGACGTTCGAAAGCACGGTCCGCGCGCCGACGGCTTAAGGTAAGTACAGAAGCAGAGCAGAGACGAACGCGAAATCGTTCTAGTGGTGATACGGACTTCAAATGGGAAATCTTCTGGCAAAAGTCAATTCGACAGAGGGCAGATTGCTACGGCCCAGTGCTTGGGAACTAGCATCTCGCAAACGGCTAAAATGGTCGGCTGCTCCTGTGCTACGGTTGTATCTGTGGAAAATAGTTAAGGAACGATGAAACCGCAAGTAGGCGACAATGTGTACAACGTCCACGTGTCAATCCATAGCATTGAGGGGAGATGCCTCCCCTCTGTGTGGAGAAGAATGGGCTGCAATCTGTGACATGTCTGGCGCCAAATTACAATGCTTGGACAGGATAAAGTGTTTCCGAGCACACTGTCCAGGGCACATTTTTGAACAAGCATCTCCGCAACAGACGTCCACTACGTGTTCCCATTTAGATGCAGCGATGTCATCGCGTACGACTGGAGGGGGCAGGGAATCATCGAGATGGGATTGTGGGTCATTGGACACGTGTCGCCTGGTTGGACGAATCTCTTTTCTTGTTAAACCATGCCGATCGTCGCGTCTAGATACGCCGTCAACCAGAGGACAGGGTACTCGAGCAGGCATTGCGCCACGGACGCAGGCCAGTGGCGGCAGTATGACGCTACGGGGGGCGCTCACCTCGTCTTCCATGACCTTCCACAGTAATCGAAAGGAGCTGAGGACTAAGTGAACATTACGGACCACCACATTCACCCTTTCATGCACTCTATACACGTTACTACCTTCTTTAAAGCTCTCGGCAGATTTATTTCAAATTTTTACACACTCCTCTAACAAAGACTTCGACAGGCGTAAGCTACATATTTTTAACCTACGCAAATTACAAACACACTCACAGGTGCCTATGTATATTACGAATTTATTTTCCAAAACTGCTCGCAATCGAGGACTGAAATTAATTCAATGGCGACAAGTGAAGATTTGTGCCGGATCGGGTCTCAAACCCGGACTTCCCGTTGTAAAGCGGTCGCCTTAACCGTCCGCTATCAGAGCCCACTTCACGTCCGGTCCTAATCGCCAACTTACTGCACACGACCTACGTATCACCCCCTGTTCATTACCGTGTTTGCTCGCAGCCTCATTCCCGCAAAAGAGAGAAGAGTGCATCTGCGCCACAGTGTAAATCGAAAAATCGGGGTCTGGGTTCCGGTCATGCACAAATTTTCACTTGTTCCCATCGAATTCGTTTCAATGTCCGATTGCGGACAAGGTCGGAATTTCACTTTCGTCGTGTATACATACGGCTGCAGGTTCAGAAACAAGTGGTATCTGTTCTTCCGGACATGTCCGAATGGATAGACATTACACGTATAAACATAGGCTATATATATATATATATATATATATATATATATATATATATATATATATATAGCCTATATAAAATCGAAAGGAGCTGAGGACTAAGTGAACATTACGGACCACCACATTCACCCTTTCATGCACTCTATACACGTTACTACCTTCTTTAAAGCTCTCGGCAGATTTATTTCAAATTTTTACACACTCCTCTAACAAAGACTTCGACAGGCGTAAGCTACATATTTTTAACCTACACAAATTACAAACACACTCACAGGTGCCTATATATATATATATATATTGAACAACAATTTGTTGGTTTTGTATTAAAACCGACTGCGAGAAAGAAAACTAGGGGCTGTGCAGTGAAAATGTGCAGTTTTGATAACTATTTCAGTCTGTTCTAACAACGATAGCAGGGCATTTAAACGATTAGAGAAATGGTTTCTGTCGAATATATTCGTCCACTACATATAAAATTTCAAACAAAAATCGTACACACAACAGTTTTAACGGAAAATAGGAAAGTAGTTTCTACGATTTATTGGCTTATGATGAGAAAACTAGTGCGGTACATGAATCGTCCAAAAGGTTGTAATCCTACTCGCTCGCAGATTTAAACTACGCGAAATACTGTCATTGAGGCTACTATGCTCACATACCGAGCAGCTGGAGAAGTGTCTCTCATATCCCGAATACAAATGTTACCAACCATTTCTCCATTCATTTTAAGCGACTTCCACTACCAATCAAGGTTTCGTTTGCAATAATAATAAACGAGGCTCCAAGCCGGAGAGAGCGTGGAAAAGCGGATGGGTGGAAGAGGGAGAGGAAACTGACGTAGATTGGTAAGGAGGAGGTAGACAGAGAGAAAGGGAGAAAGAAATTGGGAGAAATAAGGAGCAGGAGGATATGGACAGAGAGGCTAGAGGGGGGGAAGGGAGAGGAGGAGAGGGAGATGGACACGGTGAGACGGCAAGAAGAAATGGACAGAGAGGGGAATGTTCGAATGTGTGTGAAATCTTATGGGACTTAACTGCTACGGTCATCAGTCCCTAAGCTTAAACACTACCTAACCTAAATTATACTAAGGACAAACACACACACCCATGCCCGAGGGAGGTCTCGAACCTCCGCCGGGACCAGCCGCACAGTCCCAGAGAAGGTTCCAATCCTGCCTCGGGCATGGATGTGTGTGATGTTCTTAGGTTAGTTAGGTTTAAGTAGTGCTACGTTCTAGGGGACTGATGACCTCATATGTTAAGTGCCATAGTGCTCAGAGCCATTTGAAAAATTTGACCTTCTTCCTGTGAATCTCAGTCTGGTCTCTTCTTTTCATACTACTCGTTTAATGTTATCTTTCGACTTAAAGTCGCTCTGGATAGTTACGCTTATAGACTTTACAGTGCATATTGTTTACAGTTGCCATCGAATGCAGAGGTCATCGGTCCCTAGACTTACACACTACTGAAACTAACTTACGCTCAGAACAACACACACACACACACACACACACACACACACACACTCGAATCTCCAGCAGGAGGGGCCACACAATCCGTGACATGGCGCCTCAAACCCCGCGGCCACTCCGCGCGGCAATTTGCCATGAACAGTGTAGTTGTACAGTAGTGGATTTATTTCCCTATGCGTGCGCAATACGTTGCTTTTATTTACGATCAGTGTGAACGGTCAGTACCTGCACCATTCATCAATCACCTTCACGTCATTTTGCAAATCGATACTGTCTTCTGCCGTTACGATATTTTTATAGACAACCACATCATCTGCTTTCAACGAGTTTTGCTAGTTCATTTGTATATATCGTCAACATTAATGGGCCTGACACACTTCTTTGAGATACTCTGGATATTACCTTTAAATCTGTCGATGTACTGAGTCGTAAATCTGGTCCGATATCCGGTGGGTTTTTTTTTTTTTTTTTTTTTTAGACGACAGTGCGGGACGGTGTCAAACAACTTCCTTAAGTCACTGAATTCTGCATCAAACTGAGCGCCGTTGCTACTGCGTTACGGATCTCATGGAGAAACAGAGAACCGAGTTTCGCAAGATCTCTGTTTGCGGAATCCATGTGAATTTTTACACAGCAGATTTTCGTTCTCGAAAAACGTCATAATTCTTGAGCATGAAGTCCATCCCAATGCACGAGAAGATTGGAATAAAGTAATCAGTGCAATGATGAAATTTTCATAAAAATGATGGATTAATACGAGGCGGAAGAGTCGACGCTTGTCCGCGGTTTGGTGAGGAAGAGGCACGTGGTGATTGGTTGGCGTGTAGGCCCCGGCCGCAGCTGGCTACCGGGGCAGTGGCAGGTGTCGTGTGGAGTGCATAATCGCCGCCCCGCAGGCGCAGCGCCGTCTACGCTACGATATAATTTATTCCGGCCACCAAATCCGTGCGCCACGCTGCATCGGGAACTGGCCTGCGCTTCCGGCGCCTAATTGGTCGACATATGGGCCTTGGCGCTGCACTAGCAACGTCACTACGGTGTTAGCTGTCCCTGCCTCGTTTCCTGTCGCCGCATCTGCCGGGCCAAAACAAAGGGCCCAAGCTAAGTGCGACAGGGAGCCAAAGAGAATCAAAAACTTGTATACAGCTGATTTCATTTTTTATTGATAATGTTATAGAGACGTGAGGTGCAGGGAAGTGTGGCTAAGAAATATCTCCCAGTTGGCAAAACATATGTAACGGTGCGCATGCGAAAAATCGCACCAAAAGCCATCCTGCGCAGGACGTGAAAGGATCCGCGGACGTGGATCTGGTTCAGTTTTTGACGTCGCGAATAAGTGTTCCACGCTGTGAGGCATTACCAACAATGACAATGAGGCAAGTTAAATTTTTGCTTTGTGGGCAGCTGTTTGGCTGACCAACTAGGTGCACAATCGCTTTCTATGTCAAAAGCAGAACTTATGAGAACCCACACTGATTTGCGTCGTTTGCAGTTGAAGCCAGTTTTCGTGGTTTTTATATTGTAGTTTACGCGCTATAAATGTAGCGCTACCGGTAAATTAACTATCTCTCGGAAATGCATAGTGTTTCGTAAGTTTTAACATAATCAAATGACAGTTAATGACGTATCGCTGGTTAAAATTGTTAGGAGATCTTATATTATCAATAACATAAATGAAATGCGCACGTAGAATATCTTGCCGGGAACCCCCTTTGGAGAGTTCGGCCGCCTAGTGCTAGGTTTTTTTATTTTACGCCACTTCGGCCACTTGCGGGTCAATGACGATGAAATAATGATGTAGACCCTCCCCCCTCCCTCCCCAAAAAAAAACCACACAGAACAGACACATGTATACACATACACATTATATATATATATATATATATATATATATATATATATATATATATATATATCCTAGAGCGGATTAAATACCGGACCCAGCTGGGAATCGAAGCCGGGACTCTGGGGTCGTGAGTCAGCAACGCTAACGATAAGACCACGAGCCGCTGACATCAATGACACAGACTGAGTTTTACTAGTGACGGGAAAAACTGAGTGAAAAGGACCGATTCATTCGATTGTTGGAGAACAGTCCACTCATTCGGTTATAGTTTTACATATTGGTTGAATTATTCATTCATTCTCTTGAGTCTGTGGGAGAAACCAAATGGGAACAGCCGTTCAGTTGGGGGGACTACTCGGTCCAACTGAGCACATCGGTTGTAGTTTCACATATCGGCTGGATTATTATTTATTTATTTTTTCGAGTGAAAGCAGTCTGTGGGAGTGACTGAATGAAAACATTCGACACTGTTGCAGATTTCAATATTGACTGAGTTAGTAGTTCCTTCTTTTCCAGTGAAAAATGTTGTATTAAATAGGTTTTTATTCAAATAGTTACTTTCTGTTTTTTAGTCTTGAGTGTGTAAAATTTTTCAATTGGTTTTAAACATTTTGATGAGATTACAACAGAGACATGTGGTAAATTACAGGTTTATTTAGTTTTCCCTTCAATTGAGTCGACCAATATTTTGCTGCCTCCTATGTATATATCGCAAAAAGACACCGAATGAAACAATGACAGAGAATCGAGCTTACACGGAAGCTTGGCTTGAAAGTTCCAGGCATCTAGCTTATCTGGAAGTTAGTTTAAAGCCGGCCGGTTCTAGGCACTTCAGTCTGGAACCGCGTGACCGCTACGGTCGCAGGGTCGAATCCTGCCTCGGGCATGGATGTGTGTGATGTACTTAGGTTAGTTAGGTTTAAGTAGTTCTAAGTTCTAGGCGACTGATGACCTCAGATGTTAGTCCCATAGTGCTCAGAACCATTTGAACCATTTTGAGTTAGTTTAAAATAAATTGCAAAATTTCAAATTTTTTACGAAACGAATAGACTAGGAACCGTTCTAGTAAAAACTTGTTAAAAAGTGATTGTTCATATATGTAGTGCAGCATCAGATATTAAATTTAACCCCAACCAAAAATTCATATTTAATGCGAAAAGTAGGATGATTCGTAATTAAGTAAATATATACATTTTGCAAGTAATTTATTTTTGGAAAAATAATTTCAATTCACGTGTCCTTGAAATAAAATACTTTATCTCTAAAAAAGTTATCAATCTTAAACCGAACAGGCTGATAAGTATATACACAAAAAATTCAAACCCGAAGACAGATTGAAGATATTCATATAGCTGACATGGCCGCAGAGAGTAGTACTTCATTCGGTTGTTTCATTCGACTGAACAAAACCGACTGAACAAAACCGACTGAACAAAACCGACTGAACAAAACCGACTGAACAAAACCGACTGAACAAAACCGACTGAACAAAACCGACTGAACAAAACCGACTGAACAAAACCGACTGAACAAAACCGACTGAACAAAACCGACTGAACAAAACCGACTGAACAAAACCGACTGAACAAAACCGACTCAAGAAAACCGACTCAAGAAAACCGACTCAAGAAAACCGACTCAAGAAAACCGACTCAAGAAAACCGACTCAAGAAAACCGACTCAAGAAAACCGACTCAAGAAAACCGACTCAAGAAAACCGACTCAAGAAAACCGACTCAAGAAAACCGACTCAAGAAAACCGACTCAAGAAAACCGACTCAAGAAAACCGACTCAAGAAAACCGACTCAAGAAAACCGACTCAAGAAAACCGACTCAAGAAAACCGACTCAAGAAAACCGACTCAAGAAAACCGACTCAAGAAAACCGACTCAAGAAAACCGACTCAAGAAAACCGACTCAAGAAAACCGACTCAAGAAAACCGACTCAAGAAAACCGACTCAAGAAAACCGACTCAAGAAAACCGACTCAAGAAAACCGACTCAAGAAAACCGACTCAAGAAAACCGACTCAAGAAAACCGACTCAAGAAAACCGACTCAAGAAAACCGACTCAAGAAAACCGACTCAAGAAAACCGACTCAAGAAAACCGACTCAAGAAAACCGACTCAAGAAAACCGACTCAAGAAAACCGACTCAAGAAAACCGACTCAAGAAAACCGACTCAAGAAAACCGACTCAAGAAAACCGACTCAAGAAAACCGACTCAAGAAAACCGACTGGACGGAAAAATAATCGGTTGACCAATCGGTTGTTAGAAACAGTCGGTTGTCCCATCACGGAGTTTTTACAGCTAGCAACTGTGGTATAGTGCACAGAGTCGCGGATCGTGATTTCAAGGGATGTGTATTTTTTATTCACCTTAACGTTTTTAAAAAGTTTTTTAAATTTCTTTCACTTGAATATAAATAAGTGGTGTAATATTTGATGTTTTGTATATGCCAGAGCATTATCCGTTCAGGAGTGGATTCGATCGATTCTGTGGAGGTGCCAGAGAACATGGACCAGTGAACTCCAAGACTGCTGTCTGATTCGATAGCAATTCTATATTCATTGATCCATCAGAAAATTTAACTAATATTCCTGTAAATAAAGGAGTTTTCCCAACATATTCCACGTCAGATCTTGCACTATCTGCAGTTGACGATTTTGCGCTTTGTTGTTTCAAGCTATATTTCTCATGTTTTGATAATCCTGTTACTGATTAGAAGCAGCGATGAAAGAACAACTTTGCTATCGTTTGGGCAATGGAGAGAAGTTTGTTTTAATAGAGCTAACGTATAAATTTTACACGAGTCCCGTTTTTTAAACAAACTGTATGTGACGTCGCGAGATACAGCCGACAAGTACCACTGGGGAGAGTTGTGGCCGCAAATCACGATGCGGCGTACGTTGTGTGTGACAACCAGCTCGTTTCTAAACGTGCATCAACGCGATGGGAACTGTTTGGCGTGCTGCACGATGAGAAACATATCTGGGGTGTGGACAGCTTAAGAGATCGTGTGCAACGTACGAGTCGCCATGAAGATTCAGAGGACGGTCATAAGCAACAATGAGAAAAGTATCCTTGGCGTACTTCTGTCTAGTAGACAATCGATCAACGGAGTCTTGCTTAAAGCAAGATCATTATTGAATGTTAGGAACATTAAGAAAGTTACAATTTTTTGCTCACCAGGAGTGATAGGAGGCGAACTGCAGAGTATCTGAGTAGTATACATAAACTATCGACTTTGAGAAAGAAGGAAAAAGCGGTATTATTTAGACTAGTATGCACCGAGCAAGGTTATGAGGCATTAAATGACCCATTGGGGTTCAGTAGATGTATTAGATAGTTGCTACGAGAGCAAAGAAGGGTTCATCACAGATTTAAACGACGTCAAAGGGAGCAAAAGTTCAGTGAAACCAAAATGAGAGTAAGGACAGCAATACGAGAAGTTTATTTTCTTCTAGCGAGGCCCCACAGCCTCGATATTCCCAACTTCTCTTGCTATACATGTACCTGAAAATCTCCCACGGGCGAAACTCGTAGTAACAATTTTAAATACGACCCGGTGAAATAATGTCTTTCTTAAAAAACGCGGTAAGTGTTCAGTGAATTTGAAAGTAACATTTTATCAATCGTAAGAAGTTTCGTTGTATGTAAAGTCAATAACTGAATCGAAGTCATGTTTCGAGATGCTCAGCGACCGTACTGGCAGCGAAACGAAATATGGCACAGAGAAGGACAAATTTGGAATTGAATTGAATCTTTTGAAATTGTTTCACCGTGGAAGGTCGTAATATGTTTCCTCCTAACATCCATTTCTACTGTAGGGGCTGTTTGATCGTTAGCCCTGTGACTGATATGATGCGGCCCGACACGAAATCCTCTCCTGTGTCAATCTCTTCACCTCATAGCAGCATTTGCAGCCTAACCTCGTCAGTTATTTGTTGAATACACTCCAGTCCCTGTTTTCCATTACCGTGTTCCCCCTCTACAGCTCCCGGAAATTATTAGAAGACCAATGAATTTATTTGCTGATGTCTTAAGACATGTCCTATTATCCTGTGCCCCCTTGTCAGTTTTCCAGATACTTCCTTCCTCGACGATTCTGTGGGGGAACGTCCTCATTTTTATTCTTATAAGCCTATCTAATTTTCAACATTCTTGTGTAGCACCATATCTCAAACATTTCGATTGTCCTCTTTATTGGGTCTTCGACAGTCCATACTTCAGTACCGTACAACGCTGTGCCCCAGACGTAGATTCTCACAAATTTCTTCCTCATGTTACGGCCGATATTTGATGTCAGTAGACGTCTTTTGGACTGCAATTTCTTCTCCGCGTGTGTTTGACTGCTTTTTACGTTCACCTTGCTTCGTCCGTCATACGTTCATCTACTTCGTGGTACCTAATTTTGATCTTAAGTCTCTCGCTATTCTCATTTCTGCTACTTTTCACTACTTTCGTCTTTCTTCGATGTAAAACAATTTTCAGTCATTGGTGAAACTTATTTTTGGTTTCATCCCGGATTTTAATCCAACTCTTGAACCTATCTTGTATTTCCGTCATTGTCTCTTTGGTATGATGAGTGAACTGTAGCTCCGTTCTTGGTCTACCATGGTTGTTGTTCCTTGTTGATTCATGCACATTTTGTATGTTACCGTGTTTCCCTATACATTATACTTATTTTAGTGAGGAGTTCGAACGTCTTGCAGCGTTTTGCATTATCGAAGGATTTTTAGAGGTTGGCAAATCCTATGAAGGTGTCTTGATTTTTCTAAGCCTGCCATCCAAGATAAAGCGGAGCGACAGAACTGCCTCTGTGGTGACTACCTTTCCTGAAGTCAAATTGGTCTTCCCCAGAGATCCTAAACAGTCTATTCTGTTTTCATATGCATTATTCTTCTCAGCAACTAGGATGCATGAGACGTTAAAGCTGATTGTGCGATAATTCTCGAATTTGTCTGTCCTTGCTACTTTCGGAATTGTGTGCATGACCTTCCTAAAGGCTATGATATCTCTACCGTTCTCGCTTCCCGAGCACGGGGTCCATGCGTCGGTTCCCGGCTGGGTCATGGATTTTCCCCTGCCTCGAGATGACTGGGCAAAGTTTCGGAATTTGTACGGGCGCTGATAACCACGCAGTTGAGCGCCCCACAAATCAAATCATCATCATCATCATCATCATCATCATCATCATCATCGTGATCATCGTCATCATCGTGATCATCGTGATCATCGTCATCATCGTGATCATCGTCATCATCGTGATCATCGTCATCATCGTGATCATCGTCATCATCGTGATCATCGTCATCATCATCGTCATCTACAGCTCTCATGTATTCCGCACACTAAACTGATTAGTTGGTTAGTAGCCACTTCCCCAGCGATGTTAGAAATTCCGAAGGGATGTTACCTATGCCAAGTGCATTATTTAATCCTAAGCGTCCAAAGCTCTGTCGAACACTGACCATAATAATACGTCTTAGATATTAAATTCCATTTCTTCTAATATCACATTAGCAAAACGAACCTCCCCTCGTAGATTCCTTCGCTGTATTCTCTCAATCTATCCGCTCTCCTTTCCACACTTAAGTCCGCAGCTCGTGGTCGTGCGGTAGCGTTCTCGCTTCCCGCGCCCGAGTTCCCGGGTTAGATTCCCGGCGGGGTCAGGGATTTTCTCTGCCTCGTGATGACTAGGTGTTGTGTGATGTTCTTAGGTTAGTTAGGTTTAAGTAGTTCTAAGTTCTAGGGGACTGATGACCATAGATGTTCCATAGTGCTCAGAGCCATTTGAACCATTTTTTTCCACACTTAAAACCAGAATTCCTCCTGCACCTTTGTTTTAATTGCACTGGAGATTGTTTTAACTTTTCTGTATGCTGACTCTGTCCTTCCGACCGCATTTCCTGTTTTTTTCAATTTCTTCTAATTTTTCCTGCAGCTATTTCGCTTTAGCTTTCCCGCTCTTCTCACTTATTTAATTCCAAAATTTCTGCCTTCGTGTCCTTTTCTGTAGATTTCTGCACTGGTTTCTTTCATCGATCAATTCAAGTATTTTTTCTGCTGCCCAAGGTTTCTTCGCAGTTGCCTAGCTCGTGACTATAGTTGTCCGTCCAGCTTCTGTGACTGTCTTTTTTAGAGGTGTCCATTCTTCTTCAAGTGAACAGCGTACTGTGATATTCATTATCGAAGTATCAAACTTCATTGCGAACTTCAAACGTATCATTCCTCATTACCCATTTCTTTCCACTTTAATTCTTCCGTGTGACATTCTTAAACTTCAGCTTACTTTTCACCACTACTAAATTGTGATCTGAGTCTATATCTGCTCCTGGATATGCTGCCTTACAACCCAGTATCTCTGTCTCACCATGTTGTAATCCACCTGGTACGTTCCCATGTTTCCAGGCCTTCTGCAAGTATATCTCCTATGCTTGAAATTTTTGAATGGTGTATTCGCTATGACCAGCTGAAATTTAAAGCTGGATTGTGTCTTTTTCCTCTCACCGCTACTACCAAGCCCATATTCTCCCATACCGCTTCAGTTCATTCCCCTACTACAGCGATCCAATCCCTAATGCTTATTAATCATCTCCCTTCCCACTGCCTTCTGCATCCTCAGGCGCCGCACTAAAGAGAAAATTAGTAATAAGAGGGCTTTTGGGAAAATACGATCCGATCGGTCGAAAAGTGGAAACCACGGTGAAACTCAAAATTGTTTTATTCGGAACAGTTAGTTACGCGTTCCAGCTGCTTCTCTAAATAGTCGCCGCTCAGCCTTCAGACATTTGTCGTAGCATTGCACTAGTTTTCTAATACTCTCGTCATAGAAAGCAGCCGCCTGTGTTTTCCGCCATTTCTCTACGCTAGTCTGCAGTTCGCTGTATGTGCTAAAACGTTGTCTTCATCGCTAGCAGTTCGTGACAGCAGAGACGAATATCAGAGGGGTATAGTGGGTGATCAAACACTTCCCATCGAAAACGCTGTGGGGACGTGCTCTTTGGCCTTGCAGAGTGTCACGAAGAAAGAAATGCATGACAGGTACGTTATGTGGGGGCTACACGATATCAGGTGAAACCTCGCAACGAGTACCAATACTTGGTGGGAGATGGCACTGTTCTAGGCACCTTTAAGTGCTCTCTGTATGCTCAGAACAGAGGTGAGCGTTCGACAGACACACTACAGACTTTAACACATCTGTGCAAAGCTTCATCGGAGTTTCACTTTCGTTTCATATTCGCCATCAGTCTGATCTTACTTCTAAATAACCCTCGTACTTAGAGAGATTGCGGGTATAGTAAAACATCCGAAAATTGCGCGACAGTGGAAAATCTGGGTCGAATGATATACATACGAGATTGTATGGAGATTATGAAAGAAATTTCTTCCCTTCTAGGAGTCCGCCTACGTAGCTGACTACTATGCGGTGGGAGGGGTGGTGGCTGGTTGGGGGTGGGGGGAGAGTGGTCTGGGATTTACCCTGTCATGGTCAGGATGTTGTGTCATCATCATCATCGGCACTGAAGTCACCGAAGTGGCAGCCAGGCTGCTTAATAATCCCAGATGGGATCTTCCTACCAATAATGCCTTAAGATCATTTCCCTTCTATCAGTAGCTCATTGTAGGTAGTTAGAACGAAGAATAATAACAACCGATTGAAAAAAGAAAATCCCAGGTCGTGCACTCTAGAAAGGTCGTCGGGCAGCTGCACTTAATTATACGCCTATGCCAAGCATAATGATGGATTTTCGAAAACGAAAATATCTCAGTGTGTATCAATATACACGAAGCGCCAGAGAAACTGGTGTAGGCATGCGTACTCAAATACAGAGATACGTAAACAGGCAGAATACGGCGATGCTATCGGCAGCGCCTACATAAGACAACAAGTGCGTGGCGCAGTTGTTAGAACGGTTACTGTCGCCACAATGGCAGGTTATCAAGATTTAAATGGGTTTGAAAGTGGTGTTATAGTCGGCGCACGGGTGATGGGGCATAGCATCTCTGACGTATCGATGAAGTGGTCGTTTTCCCGTACGATCATTTCACGAATGTACCGTGAATAATCCGGTAAAACAACAAATCTCCGATATCGGTGCAGCCGGAAAAAGATCCTGCAAGGACCGGATCGACGACGACTAAAGAGAATCATTCATCGTGACGGAAGTGCAATCCATCCGCAAATTGTTGCAGATGTCAATGCTGGACCATCAACAAGTGTCACGAGAGTGAACCATTCAACGAAACATCGTCGATACATCATCGATACGGACTTTCGTAGCTGAAGGCCCACTCGTGGCCCTTGATGACTGCACGACGTAAAGCTTTACGCCACGCCTGGATCAGTCAGCACCGACAGTGGACTGTTGATGAAAGGAAACATGTTTTCTGGTCGGAGAAGTCCCGTTTCAAATTGTATCGAATGGATGGACGTGTACGGTTATGGGTACAACCTCATGAATCCATGGTTCAAAAGGCTCTGAGCACTATGGGACTTAACATCTGAGGTCATCAGTCCCCTAGAACTTAGAACTACTTAAAGCTAACCAACCTAAGGACATCACACACATCCATGCCCGAGGCAAGATTCGAGCCTGCGACCGTAGCAGTCGCGCGGTTCCGGACTGAAGCGCCTAGAACCACTCGGCCACACCGGCCGGCCATGACTCCATGGTTCCTGCATGTCAGCAGGGAAGTGTTCAAGCTGGTGGAGGCCCTGTAAGTGTGTGGGATGTGTGCAGTTATATGGGACCCCCGATACGTCTACATACGACTCTGTCAGGACACACGTATATAAGCATCCTGCTTGATCCTGCTTCCATTCATGTCCATTGCAAATTCCGACGGACTTGGGCAATTCCAACAGGACAATGCGACACCCCACGCGCCCAGAAATGCTACAGAGGATCCCCAGGAACTCTCTTCTGAGTTTAAACACTTTCGCTAGCCACCAAACTCCCCAGACATGAACATTACTGAGCATATCTGGAATGGCTTTCAACGTGCTGTTCAGAAGAGACCTCCACCCCTTCGTACTCTTACGGGATTGATGGACAGCCCTGCAGGATTCACGGTGACAGTTCCCTCCAGCACTACGTCAGACGTTAGTCGTGTGCGGCACTTCTGCGTGCTCGTGGAGGCCCTACACGATATTAGGCAGGTGTACTAGTTTCTTTGGCTCGTTATGTTCGTCCATGAAATACAGAGCGCCGTAGATACAGGCGCTCGAGTTGTTGACGGTTTCCTTACCTTTCGGAGGGGAATCGATACAGTTCCCTACTGGCTTTTAATGGCCAAATTACGAGCTTGTGACTGCATTCGGAACTACCTAGCAAAGTGAACTCTACAAGTTGTTCGTAACGTAACGAAAGCGACAAAGGTCAGCGTCTGCTGTGTAAGTCTCGATAAATTTAAAGACAGCACAACTTTTAAAAAACAGCATGTAGTGAAGATGTCTGTTTTCAATTGTAAAGGAAATCTGAGGAGTATTCCAAAACGGTGTAATAGGGTCGCAATATAAATTAATGATGTAGTCCATAACGCCAGAGGCTCTATGAGACTATTAGCAAATGCTATTACGTCAGATATCAAACGAAATACACTCCTGGAAATTGAAATAAGAACACCGTGAATTCATTGTCCCAGGAAGGGGAAACTTTATTGACACATTCCTGGGGTCAGATACATCACATGATCACACTGACAGAACCACAGGCACATAGACACTGGCAACAGAGCATGCACAATGTCGGCACTAGTACAGTGTATATCCACCTTTCGCAGCAATGCAGGCTGCTATTCTCCCATGGAGACGATCGTAGAGATGCTGGATGTAGTCCTGTGGAACGGCTTGCCATGCCATTTCCACCTGGCGCCTCAGTTGGACCAGCGTTCGTGCTGGACGTGCAGACCGCGTGAGACGACGCTTCATCCAGTCCCAAACATGCTCAATGGGGGACAGATCCGGAGATCTTGCTGGCCAGGGTAGTTGACTTACACCTTCTAGAGCACGTTGGGTGGCACGGGATACATGCGGACGTGCATTGTCCTGTTGGAACAGCAAGTTCCCTTGCCGGTCTAGGAATGGTAGAACGATGGGTTCGATGACGGTTTGGATGTACCGTGCACTATTCAGTGTCCCCTCGACGATCACCAGTGGTGTACGGCCAGTGTAGGAGATCGCTCCCCACACCATGATGCCGGGTGTTGGCCCTGTGTGCCTCGGTCGTATGCAGTCCTGATTGTGGCGCTCACCTGCACGGCGCCAAACACGCATACGACCATCATTGGCACCAAGGCAGAAGCGACTCTCATCGCTGAAGACGACACGTCTCCATTCGTCCCTCCATTCACGCCTGTCGCGACACCACTGGAGGCGGGCTGCACGATGTTGGGGCGTGAGCGGAAGACGGCCTAACGGTGTGCGGGACCGTATCCCAGCTTCATGGAGACGGTTGCGAATGGTCCTCGCCGATACCCCAGGAGCAACAGTGTCCCTAATTTGCTGGGAAGTGGCGGTGCGGTCCCCTACGGCACTGCGTAGGATCCTACGGTCTTGGCGTGCATCCGTGCGTCGCTGCGGTCCGGTCCCAGGTCGACGGGCACGTGCACCTTCCGCCGACCACTGGCGACAACATCGATGTACTGTGGAGACCTCACGCCCCACGTGTTGAGCAATTCGGCGGTACGTCCACCCGGCCTCCCGCATGCCCACTATACGCCCTCGCTCAAAGTCCGTCAACTGCACATACGGTTCACGTCCACGCTGTCGCGGCATGCTACCAGTGTTAAAGACTGCGATGGAGCTCCGTATGCCACGGCAAACTGGCTGACACTGACGGCGGCGGTGCACAAATGCTGCGCAGCTAGCGCCATTCGACGGCCAACACCGCGGTTCCTGGTGTGTCCGCTGTGCCGTGCGTGTGATCATTGCTTGTACAGCCCTCTCGAAGTGTCCGGAGCAAGTATGGTGGGTCTGACACACCGGTGTCAATGTGTTCTTTTTTCATTTCCAGGAGTGTAGTTACTATTTTACAAGTCAATCAACAACCTCCGAAATTTTGTCGCTGAATTCTGTTGCACCGTATGTTCTTGAACAGAAATATGGGGACATCACAAACACAACGCATTAACTTGCCTGATACGGGGGAGAAACCCTGCTGAGATTCTAAATAGCCTGAAGTCGTCTTCGAATGGATAAATACAAGTCCCGTTTGCCTTTCAAGATAATCTTCTACCATTCTTCCTGAAAAATAGTGGAAATTTCAGGAAATTATGATGGAGGTGGATGGCGATCACGCATGCTTCTGTCCAACGTAGACCACAAAGGTTCAGTAATATTGAGATACGGTGACTGGGGCCAGGAGAAATACGACAACTCATCGTCGCACTCAAAAAACCTGTCCTGGACGAAGGGAGCTGTGTGAACTAGTTCCATGTCGTCTTGTTATGAACAACATTGTGCCATGGGATGAACATGATAGGCCAAAATCGTCATATTACCCTAGTGAGTCATGCGACGTTGCATATTAACCAAGAGGCCCATAGATTACCACGGTATCTCTAATCATCTCCGAGTCCCTGCCATGTTTCCGTGTTGGGGCATAAACACTACCATAAGTTTGCAACAGTCTGAAACAAGAGTCATACGAGCCAATGACTTTCTTCCACAGCTCCACAGCCCAGGTTTTATGCCCTCAGTTATGGGCATTTTCGTAACTGATGTGAGGTTTTGGAATTCCAATTCGCTGCTTATTGAGGTGGCTTAGTTTTGTTTTTGTGCTGATAGGTTCAAATGGCTCAAATGGCTCTGAGCACTATGTGACTTAACTTCTAAGGTCATTAGTCCCCTAGAACTTAGAACTACTTAAACCTAACTAACCTAAGGACATCACACACATCCATGCCCGAGGCAGGATTCGAACCTGCGACCGTAACAGTCACGGTGCTGATAGGGTTCGCGACTGCCACTTAATGTTCTGCAGTGACTTTTCCAGCAGTCGTCCTCTTACTTTTTGTTACAGTCCTCTACAATGACCATCTATTACAACCACTTAACAAATACTTTCCTCCGCATTGTGACTTATCGGATGATGTTCTTCCACGATCCCTGTACGCCGCATAAACCTGCGATAGGATGCATCTTGAAACACCAACACTTCGGCTGTCTTAGTTACGAAAGCACCCACCATTCGAGTACCAACAGTTAGTCCATATTCGAATTCACTTACCTCCAACATAATGCACCGGCAACTACACAGAATACTGTTCTGAACACGAAGACATGACAGACACTTGCAACGTAATGAGGACAGTCAGATACAACAGCGAAACCTGCAGGCCTGGCTAGCATCTTCAATTACGTCCAAGTATGCATTTCTCACAGTGTTTCCGTATTTTTGTCCAACTCCATTCACATCTGAACAAACTGACAGCAGAACATAATTTTGGATAAAACGGTACCTGAGAAAAGGCGGCGGCGCGGCATTACCTCTGTCATACTGTACAAATGTATAAAACTCTCCCTATTCCGCACATTGCAGCACCATTGCAGCACAGCACTACTGTGATGACGTTGCAAAGTCGTCAGTCTTAAATGGGGACCCACCACGCACCATGTCCTTCGCATCGTTTTCATTACACCGGCGCCTGTGCTTGAGGAAGGGCAGAAAAGTTATGGGCGACGGGGGAAAAACCGTGGAAGAAAAAGCTCTCGCTGTGATACTTGATCACACCAGCTGCAGCAACAAAGTGAAACATCATCTCGTCCTTCAGCCCAAAACTTCCGCTAGCGCCAGTGTGTGTGTGTGTGTGTGTGTGTGTGTATGTGTGTATGTGTGTGTGACGTGGCACGTGCACCGGGTGGAAGAAGGAATGCTTCCGCTCATCGCAACAGAATGCAGTGACGCATATCAAGGCCACTTGAAAGTCGCTCACCGAGTCATTCTTGGCCCCGGGCGGATGGTATCTTATGACGTCATACGGAAGCCAAGCTTCTAGCTCATACTTCTAAACAAACAAAAACGGTAGTGACATGGCTATTAGAAAGCTGCTCCAGAATACCTGCTTATAATAATCTTTATTAATTACTGATGTTTCGGCAATTATCGCAACTGCCAAGTATCTGAAAATACAATTTTTGTGAGACCTTGCATAAATCTGCATGTCGTTTATGTTAAAATAACTATGCTGCGCTCACGTCTAGAATTATGTGACATCCATATTGCGCAGTTAGTGAACTGTTTTGATTAGATGGTAAAGGACGTAAATATATTGAAAATAATACGCAAATTATGGTTTGACAGTAGTTGGACAGTTCTGCTCTTGCGACGTTTATGTAGATGGACAGCGATATTATTTTATTAATTAAATTCTGTCACGATTACCTTTGGTTGCTGCATATGTGATTTACGATTTATCCTTTTCCAAGTCCTGAAAGTTCACTGAAGTACTTGACGTAGTAGTTGTGTCTAAATTCTGTGTGTTCCTTTAATATTTATTGTGGGTGTTTTCTGGTATGTATACAGAGTTCCAATTCTTCAAGAATGTACACTGAAAGACCCTTTAATACTCTGTTCAGGATTTAGATTGTATTTTCCATAGTATCAGCATTGTGGTTTCCATTTTTCAAATGTAGCTAGAAGCTCGTCTAATTATTCTCGCAGTTTCTAATCTGTTCTGTTTGAATGACGTTAAAATTTCTTCCTGTTTGGCGAATATATTTACATATTTACCACCTAATCAAAATTTTGACAGATATATGACAGTTCGCAAACAACGTAATTACGCACGTCACATCATTCTAGACGTGAATATAATACAGTCACTTTGTATAAATGACTACACATTTACACGTGGTCTCACCAAAAATGTATTCGCAAGTAATTGGCAATCGTGATAAATGTCGAAACAATCTGTCGTTAATAAAGATTAATTATTATAAGCAGCTGTTCTGGAGCATCTTTCGAATAATCATGTCGCCGGCCCGTGTGGACGAGCGGTTCTAGGCGCTTCAGTCTGGAACCGCGCGACCGCTACGGGCGCAGGTTCGAATCCTGCCTCGCGCATGGATGTGTGTGATGTACTTAGGTTAGTTAGGTTTAAGTAGTTCTAAGTAGGGGACTGATGACCACAGATGTTAAGTCCCATAGTGCTCAGAGACATTTCGGCGATGCGTAATGCTTTGTGTCGTGCAGTCATCAAGGGTACACGAGTGGGCCTTCGGCTCCGAAAGCCCAAATCGATGATGTTTCGTTGAATGGTTCGTACGCTGACACTTGTTGATGGCCCAGCACTGAAATCTGCAGAAATTGGAGGAATGGTTGCACTTCTGCCACGCTGAACGGTTCTCTTCAGTCGTCGTTCGTCCCGTTCTTGCAAGATTTTTTTCCAACAGCAGCGATGTAAGAGATTTGATGTTTTACCAGATTCCTGATATTCACTGTACACTCGTGAAATGGTCGTACGGGAAAATCCCCGTATCATCGCTGCCTCGGAGATGCTGTGTCCCGTCGCTCGTGCGCCGAATAAAACACGACTTTCAAACTCACTTGAATCTTGATAACTTGTCATTGTAGCAGCAGTAACCGATCTAACAGCTGCGCCAGACGTATGTTGTCTTAGATAGGCGTTGCCGACCGCCGTATTCTGCCTATTTACGTATCTCTGTATTTGAATACGAAAGCCCATGCCAGTTTCTTTGGCGTTTCAAAATGAATATCGCTGTTTTAAGGCTTTGTAGCATTTATTGCATTAAACTTACAATCATAAATAATACAGCAAATGAAAGAGGAACTCAAACAGATTTGTTCGCATTTGTCACAGGCTCTAAAGCCTCCAGACTACTGTTTACGTGCTAAGTTTGCGAACGCGATGTTACTGCATGACATTGAAGATTTTGTGGGTCCGTGTCGTGTTCATTGATGAACCGATATTTCATGTGAGTGGTAATGTTAACATACTGTACGCATCTGGGGGTCAGCAAACCCCACGAGATGGTACAGTTTGTAATGGTACTTAAATTACGTAACTATTACGGCACCTCACCTCAACCTCTCGATACCAGCAATATTCTACTGTGTTTCTGTAAAATAGTTAACATATTTCTGTGACAACATTCAGATTTAATTTCATTAATGTAGAGGTACTTCGATACATCGATATGTATATATTGCAATGATATTATTCTTATGTGTATTCTTTCTTTTGTTTCTATGATTTTTGATGTACTTGTAACTCGGATTTTAGGGCGCGTAAGCGGTTATTAGTCAAGCTTTGGTCGTCATGTTAAAAAGACGCAAATTGTAGTCAGTTTATGAAATGTGAACTTTAACAGTGAGGAAGATATTTTCAAGTATGTTTTATATTGTGAAGTGATGTTTTGGAACGAGTTACGTGATATTGCAACAAAAGTAATAAAAAAGAAGTGTAGCTTAAATTCGGAGTGCTGATTATTTTTTACATCACCATTGTCCTAACTTGCAAAAGTTTAATCATGAAAAATGGTTTGTGAAACACATCTATAAAACTTTTGAATATCGCAGAATAACACCTAGGCCTCTTTGCATCCGAGCTTGTAATCATCACTACCTAGATTTTCGACGATTGAGCCATGAGTTCACAACGAGACCAGCGTGAGGAACACGAAAAGATGAGTGCCTAGTTTATCCATTATTTCAAGAAATGACATTATTAACTGTGCTCTAATGACACCTGCCACGTAATATAACTTTGTTGTTGCCCGAAAATGCAATATTTAGCAGCGTGAGAAAGACTACAATCGTAATTAATTTTTGACCTTTGTTGTGGTAGGGTTGTTAGAAGTTTCAACGAGACTCCCGTAAACTGAATATTTTTTGTGCTACAGCAGAGCGGAAAGTTTATGTGCCTTGTTTTCTTGGTGTTTCATATCTTGATGGGAAAGAACTATGGCAGTTACCTCAATTGGAGGAAGCCGAACCATAGTGCGCTGCCTCACTGGCGTAACTCAGGATGCGATTTATCGAACTACGCTGTACCCGACCGCTGGCTTGGCGGCAAGGAGCCGGATGATAGAGATTGTTTCGAATGGCCACCACGTTAACACCTGATCTGACATCATGTTATTTTTACCTTCGGGGGTTCATAAAGGGTCACACGTATGCACCTCCGCCAACACCTGATGCAGTCGACGGAAAGAAGAGGGCTGGAACAGTCGTTACAACAATTACTTCAGACACTGATCAAGGTTAGGGAAGAAATCGCCCGTTGACTCGCTGTGTGCCGTGTGACGAATGGTGCTCACAGTGGACCTTTGTAAGAAAAACTGTCCAAGTTGCTCTTTCATTTTATGTATTACTAGCTTATCGTCTGCTTCTTTGCTCGCAAAGACTGTATCGTCTGCACAAATTTGTTTGTTTTCCTTTAACAGAATTTTTATGTTGTTCACAAAGTGCAACACCCAAACTTTTCACAGTAATTAAGACCATGGAAGCATGGTCACTTCCGAGTTTACTTCTGACCAAAAAGCGAATCTGGTAGCTGGAGTCCAAGGTATTATTTTAAAATTTCTTAATCATGCCTTCTGCGTTCTTGCGGTAATATAGCCATACAACTGTTCGTCCCCTAATACATATTTCTTTATATTTTAGTATTTTCAACATTGAACCCCAGTCAGCAATCGTGATAATCTAATATATAATCAAACCAACCTTTACCTAGGTTTCAGCCCAAGTAATTGAGCCTTCTCCAGAAGATAAACCTGATTCTGTATACACTACTGGCCATTAAAACTGCTACACCGCAAATATTACGTGCTACAGACACGAAATTTAACCGACAGGAAGAAGATGCTGTCATATGCAAATGATTAGCTTTTCAGAGCATTCACAAACGGTTGGCGCCAGGGGCGACACCTACAACGTGCTGACGTGACGAAAGTTTCCAACCGTTTTCTCATAAACGAACAGCAGTTGACGGGCGTTGCCTGGTGAAACGTTGTTGTGATGCCTCGTGTAAGGAGGAGAAATGCGTACCAACACGTTTCCGACTTTGATAAAGGTCGGATTATAAGCTATCGCGATTGCGGTTTATCGTATCGCCACATTGCTGCTCGCGTTGGTCGAGATCCAATGACTGTTAGCAGAATATGGAATCGGTGGGTTCAGGAGGGTAATACGGAACACCGTGCTGGATCCCAACGGCCTCGTATCACTAGCAGTCAAGATGACAGGTATCTTATCCGCATGGCTGTAACGGATCGTGGAGCCACATCTCGATCCCTGAGTCAACAGATGGGGACGTTTGCAAGACAACAACCATCTGCACGAACAGTTCGACGACGTTTGCAGCAGCATGCACTGTCAGCTCGGAGACCATGGTTGCGGTTACCATTGCCGCTGCATCACAGAAAGGAGCGCCTGCGATGGTGTACTCAACGACGAACCTGGGTCCACGAATGGCAAAACGTCATTTTTTCGGATGAATCTAGGTTCTGTTTACAGCATTATGATGGCCGCATCCGTGTTTGGCGACATCGCGGTGAACGCACATCGAAAGGGTGTATTCGTAATCGCCATACTGGCGTATCACCCGGCGTGATGGTATGGAGTGCCATTGGTTATACGTCTGGGACACCTCTTGTTCGGATTGACGGCACTTTGAACAGTGGACGTTACATTTGAGATGTTTTACGACCCGTGGCTCTACCCTTCATTGGAAACCTGCGAAACCCTACATTTCAGCAGGATAATGCACGACCGTATGTTGCAGGTCCTGTACGGGCCTTTCTGGATAAAGAAAATGTTCGATTGCTGCCCTGGCCAGCACATTCTCCAGATCTCTCACCAATTGAAAACGTCTGGTCAATGGTGGCCGAGCAACTGGCTCGTCACAATACGCCAGTCACTACTCTTGATGAACTGTGGTATGGTGTTGAAGCTGCATGGGCAGCTGTACCTGTACATGCCATCCAAGCTCTGTTTTGACTCAATGCCCAGGCGTATCAAGGAGGTTATCTGGGTACTTATTTCTCAGGATCTATGCGGACAAATTGCGTGAAAATGTAATCACATGTCAGTTCTAGTATAATATATTTGTCCAATGAAAACCCGTTTATCATCTGCATTTCTTCATGATGTAGCAATTTTAATAGCCAGTAGTGTATGTCTGCGAGGGCATGGTCTAGAAGTAAAACTGAAACAGCTTGAATAGGCGTAGTCACCTTTTAAAAATGCGGTACATAGGTACTTGGTGGTGATTTACTACCTATGTACCACATTTTTAAAGTGTGACTACGCCTATTCAGGCTGTTTCAGTTTTATTTCTAGACCATGCCCTCGTACACATGTTATGGAATCAGGTTTATCTTCTGAAGAAGGTTCAATTACTTGGGCTGAAGCCTAGGTAAAGGTTTGTTTCATAACCGCAATCGAGGCTGATAGTTTCTTATGCATCATATTTCTTTGTATCTATGTGAGAAGTGAATACCAAATTTTCAAAGATTTACTTTCAAATTTTTTTAACACAGTGAAATATTTTTGCCTTGGGCAGATGGAGGGAATATTTTGAAGAGTTGCTCAATGTAGGTGAAAATACGATTAGTAATGTTTCAGATTTCGAGGTAGAATGGGATAGGAATGATCATGGAAATAGGATCACATTTGAGGAAGTGGAGAAAATGGTCAATATATTGCAGTGCAATAAAGCAGCTGGGGTGGATGAAATTAAGTCGTATCTCATCAAATACAGTGGAATGTCACGTCTTAAATGGCTACACAGGATAATCGAATTGGCCTGGGAGTCGGGACAGGTTCCATCAGACTGGACAAAAGCAGTAATCACACCAATCTTTAAACATGGAAACAGAAAAGATTGTAACAACTACAGAGGTATCTCTTTAATCAGCGTTGTGGGTAAAATCTTCTCAGGTATTGTTGAAAGGAAAGTGCGAGTATTAGTTGAGGACCAATTGGATGAAAATCAGTGTGGGTTTAGGCCTCTTAGAGGTTGTCAGGACCAGATCTTTAGCTTACGGCAAATAATTGAGAAGTGTTATGAGTGGAACAGGGTATTGTGTCTATGCTTTATAGATCTAGAAAAGGCATATGACCGGGTACCTAGGAGGAAGTTATTGTCTGTTCTACGAGATTATGGAATAGGAGGCAAACTTTTGCAAGCAATTAAAGGTCTTTACATGGATAGTCAGGGAGCAGTTAGAGTTGACGGTAAATTGAGTTCATGGTTCAGAGTAGTTTCAGGAGTAAGACAAGGCTGCAACCTGTCTCCACTGTTGTTCATATTATTTATGGATCATATGTTGAAAACAATAGACTGGCTGGGTGAGATTAAGATATGTGAACACAAAATAAGCAGTCTCGCATATGCGGATGACTTAGTTGTGATGGCAGATTCGATTGAAAGTTTGCAAAGTAATATTTCAGAGCTAGATCATAAATGTAAGGACTATGGTATGAAGATTAGCATCTCCAAAACGAAAGTAATGTCAGTGGGAAAGAAATATAAACGGATTGAGTGCCAAATAGGAGGAACTAAGTTAGAACAGGTGGACGGTTTCATGTACTTAGGATGCATATTCTCACAGGATGGCAACATAGTGAAAGAACTGGAAGCGAGGTGTAGCATAGCTAATGCAGTGAGCGCTCAGCTACGATCTACTCTCTTCTGCAAGAAGGAAGTCAGTACCAAGACTAAGTTATCTGTGCACCGTTCAATCTTTCGACCAACTTTGTTGTATGGGAGCGAAAGCTGGGTGGATTCAGGTTACCTTATGAACAAGGTTGAGGTTACGGATATGAAAGTAGCTAGGATGATGGCAGGTACTAGTAGATGGTAACAATGGCAGGAGACTGTCCACAATGAGGAAATCAAAGAAAAACTGGGAATGAACTCTATAGATGTAGCAGTCAGGGCGAACAGGCTTAGATGGTGGGGTCATGTTACACGCATGGGAGATGCAAGGTTACCCAAGAGACTCATGGGTTCAGCAGTAGAGGGTAGGAGGAGTCGAGCCAGACCAAGGAGAAGGTACCTGGATTCGGTTAAGAATGATTTTGAAGTAATAGGTTTAACATCAGAAGAGGCACCAATGTTAGCACTGAATAGGGGATCATGGAGGAATTTTATAAGGGGGGCTATGCTCCAGACTGAACGCTGAAAGGCATTATAAGTCTTAAATGATTATGATGATGAAATATTTTTTAAAACTTTTCAGCCCTTATTTCACCCTGTAAGTAGGCTATTTAAGTTTTCTTATTGGTAACGCTACGTAGCGCTCTGTATGAAAATCACTGGCTGTGGCTAGTTTGCATTGTCTGCCATTGTAGTGTTGGGCACCTGGATGTTAACAGCACGTAGCGTTGTGCAGTAGGAGATGAGCCGCCAGCAGTGGTGGATGTGAGGAAGTGAGATGGCGGATTTTTGAGAGCGGATGATCTGGACGTGTGTCCATCAGAAACAGTACATTTGTAAGAGTGGATGTCGTGAACTGCTATATATATTATGACTTTTGAACACTATTAAGGTAAACACATTGTTTGTTCTCTATCAAAATCTTTCATTTGCTAACTATGCCTATCAGTAGTTAGTGCCTTCCGTAGTTTGAATCTTTTATTTAGCTGGCAGTAGTGTCGCTCGCTGTATTGCAGTAGTGCGAGTAACGAAGATTTTTGTGAGGTAAGTGATTTGTGAAACGTATAGGTTAAAGTTAGTCAGGGCCGTTCTTTTGTAGGGATGTTTGAAAGTCAGATTGCGTTGCGCCAAAAATATTATGTGTCAGTTTAAGCACAGTCATGTACAATTTTTCTAAGGGGACGTGTCAACCCCCTTTGCTGCTGTATTTTAAAAAACAGTGAAACACCTATTTTTTACTTCTAACAGAGGTCAACACAAATTTCCTTAAACGAAGCTTTAAAAATGCTATAGTAGTTCTTTAATTGTAAGTTATTTTTTTAAAAAATCTTTCATTCACTGTTTTACTTCTTTATTGGTGGGATTTCCAAAAATTGGCTGAATTTCCAAAAATGCTGAAACATGGACTTCTTGATTTCTGACTGATAAATCAAACTCCAACTGTTATAGTTCTAGTTCCAAAATTGTCTTAATAGCAACATATTTTCAAAAGCTTTCCATTATCAATTTCAACCTCTTAGGAGTGGAATTTCGAAAACTCCCCTTTTAAGCGAGGCCTATAAATATCTCACGAGATAAGCGTCAAACGAAAAAACTACAAAGAACGAAATTCTTCCAGCTTGAAGGGAGAAACAGCTGGCGCTATGGTTGGCCCGCTAGATAGAGCTGCCATAGGTCAAATGGATATCAACTGCTTTTTTTAAATAGGAACCCGTACTTTTATTACATATTCGTGTAGTACGTAAAGAAATATGAATGTTTTAGTTGGACCACTTTTTTCGCTTAGTGATACCGCTGTAATAGTCACAAACATGTGGCTCACAATTTTAGACCACCAGTTGGTAACAGGTAGGTTTTTTTAAATTAAAATACAGCACGTAGGTACGTTTGAACATTTTATTTCGGTTGTTCCAATGTGATACATGTACGTTTGTGATCTTATCATTTATGAGAACGCATGCTGTTACAGCGTGATTACCTGTAAATACCACATTAATGCAATAAATGCTCAAAATGATGTCCGTCAACCTCAATGCATTTGGCAATACGTGTAACGACATTCCTCTCAACAGCGAGTAGTTCGCCTTCCATAATGTTCGCACATGCATTGACAATAGAGAGAGAGGTAGGTAGGTAGGTAGGTAGGTTTATAATTGAAAGTTTAATACAATGCACGCTACAAAGGTTTAAAACAAGATATCCTTTTAAGCCGCGGTTCTGTTCGTATCAGGCAACGTGACCGCGACTCCAACAGGCCACACACAATCTCGCGGTGGGCAGTGGTCGTGATGTTTTGGTTGATCAGTGTATAAGCCGTGCGTAATCCGGGGAAAATGGTTTTTAAATTCCCTCTTGGCGACCCTGACGCGGCTCCGAGAACGCTGCGTGAGGCCGCTCTTCGGCTAATTACAGGAGGACGGTTGCGCGAGGTCAGGAAACGGCAGCGCGTGACGCACCGCGCAGCCACGCGCGCGCGTCTTTCTGGAAAGTTTCTCCGGATCCGGCAGGAAGCTGACTCTGCGAGCGCCTTCCAGGAAGAGGAGCGCCGCACTTCGCCACTCTACCCTGGCGTGATTCACAGAGCGCCGGTCCCATTCATGAAGAGAGTCGGGCCTTGGCCTCGTGTACTTGCGGCCGCCTGACTCACGGCCGACCTTCCCGCCCCCACTCCGGCCGCGGGCCTCTTTTTGTCGCCTCCAGCAGCGCAAACTCCTCCGCTCGTTGTTCGGCGACGCAAAAAGCCGCAGCCTTTGACGTCACAACAGTCGGCACGCCGCAACGAGAGTGGAAGGAAAGATCCACATCCCCGAAAACAGCAGGTTACTTGGATGGAATAACACGTCCACAGTCCAAAAAAGATTAGGGATAAAGTACAGACACCAGAGTATTACCTACAAAGACGTTTCTTCATCTACATCCACATCAGCCTCCGAAAGCCACATAATGGCCCTCCAACCCTGTTCCACTCGCGAATAGTGCTTGGGAACAACGACAGTTGGTAAGCCTCTGTATTGGCTCTAATTTCTCGAATTTTCTCAAATGTTCAAATGTATGTCAATTCCTAAGGGACCAAACTGCTGAGGTCATCGATGAGCCACAGAGAAGAGGATTTGGTGGTCTGTTGGATTGCTGATAGATTCATATACCCCTGGTCTGGGTTCGATAATGAATACAGCTCACCAGTGTGGGATCCGTATCAGATAGGGTTGATAGAAGAGACAAGAGAAGATCCAACGGAGAGCAGCGCGCTTCGTTACAGGATCATTTAGTAATCGCGTAAGCGTTACGGAGATGATTTGATAACTTCCAGTGGAAGACTCTGCAGAAGAGACGCTCAGTAGCTCGGTACGGCTTTTGTTGAAGTTTCGAGAACATACCTTCACCGAGGAGTCAAGCAGTGTATTGCTCTCTCCTACGTATATCTCGCGAAGAGACCATGAGGATAAAATCAGAGAGATCAGAGCCCACACAGAGCCAAACCGACAATCCTTCTTTCCACGAACTATACGAGACTGGAATAGAAGGGAGAACCGATAGAGGTACTCAGGGTACCCTCCGCCACATACCGTCAGGTGGCTTGCGGAGTATGGATGTAGATACCTAGACTTGCACACGAGTTACACTAACTTTAACTTATGTTAAGAAGAACACACACACTCATGCCCGAGGGAGCACTCAATCCTCCGACACAAGGACCCGAGCAAACCGCACGGCCACTCCGCGCGTCTCCTAGTGATCGATACTCGAGATGTATGTGGGGGGAGGGGGACGTAATATGCTCTCCGACTCCTCGTGAAAAGTGTTGCCCCGAAATTTCAATAATAAATCTCTCCGTGATGCACAGCGCCTCTCTTGTAAAGTCTGCCAATGGAGTTTGTTTAGCATCTCCGTAACGCTCTCTCGCCAGTTAAAAGATCCTGTGACGAAACGCGCCGCTCCTCGTTGGATATTTTCTATCTACTGTATCATTCCTACCTGATAGGGATTCCAGATAGATGAACAGTGCTTAACAAGCGGGCGGATAAGCGCCTTATAAGCCACTTCTTTCGTGGATGAGTTACATCTCCTTAAGATACTTCCTATGAAACTGAGTCTAGTGTCTGCTTTTTCGCGTTATTTGTTTTATATGGACATTCCAGTAAAGGTCGCTCTGGATAGTTACGCCCAGATATTTTACGACAGAAGCTGTCTCCACCTGTTTGTCATCAATAGCGTAACTGTGCAGTAGTGGATTTCTTTTCTTATTTATGGGCAGTATGTTACATTTATTTACGTTCAGGGTCAGCTGCCAGAGTCTGCACCAGTCATCAATTCTCTGCAGGTCGTTCTGCAAATCCTTACTATCTTCTGGCGTTGCTACTTTGGTATAGACAACTGCATCATCTGCGAGAAAACTTAAAGAGCATCCGACGCTTTCTACTAGTTGATTTATAAATATTGTAAACAGCAACGGTCCTATCACACTTCCTTGTGGTACTCCGGATATTACCTTTACATCTATCGATTTAGTTCCGTTAAGAGCGACGTGTTCAGTTCTGTCTGCAAGAATCAAAATGCAAGTCTCCTCCGATACTCCGTAAGCTCGTATTTTTTTTCCGTAAACGGAAATGCGGACGGTGTAAAATGCCTTCCTGAAATCAAGGAACAAGGCATCAACCTGAGCGTCGTTGTCCACTGCGCTGAGGACCTCATGGAGGTAGACAGCGAGCTGAGTTTCACAGGATCTCTGTTTGAGGAATTCATGTTGATTTTTATAGAGGAGCTGTTCATTTTCCAAAAAAGGTCATAATTCTTGAGCATAAAACAAGTTCCATAATTCTACAACAGATTGACGTCAACGGGAATGACCAGTCGTTAGGTACCTTTCGTAGCTCAAGAGATCTACGATAAACTACTGTTAGAAGGGGAGCAAGTTCTTTCCCATAATGTTTGTAGAATCTTATAGGGATCGCATCTGGCGGGGGGAGGGCGGGGGAGGAAGAGAGAGGGAAAGGAAGGGAGAGATACACGTACAAACGAAAGGGGGCAAATACAGGACAAGACATCGGCAAATAATCCTAGTAAACATAGATCTCGAAACCAATTATTTTCCCGGTGTATTACGACTGAGTATAGAAACATCTTATTACAGAGTTTCTGAGAATCCAAACTGCAGATATCCACTTGAGAACAAACACATTTAAGCAAGTATACCACGTGGCCATCGTCCACCCGATATAAATACACGTACAAAAATCCCGATGGTGTTCCGAATGCACTGACAACAACCCACAATGCGTTTCCGGAGTTCATCGACACTATCAACAGAGCTGGAACACACAATTTTTTTAATATCCCCACACAATAAAATCCAGGTCGTTGAAGCAGGACGTATTTACCTTCGTATTCTAACAAACATCAGTAAGATATCAGCTTGGTGTAAGAGTATCTGGGATCCGTATAAAGTTCTGACCGTACACACCGCTTTTGGCGACCCACGACGTTATAGCCTTTTTATCAAAGATTCAAGCTATACACTGATCAGCCAGAACATTATGACCAGCGACGTACTAACGATTAAGCTTGTCCAGGCGATAGCAACGTCAACTGGCGAGGAAAGACTGACACGCACGGTGCATGTAGTATCAGTGAGCGTGCTGTCCCTGCGTGGAATGGGATAGGCGAGCGATCCATCCGAGTTTAACCGAGGGCACCTTGTGGTGGTCTGGAGGCTCCGCATTAGCATGCCGCAAACTGCCCAAGTTGTCAGGTGTTTGCTACGGTGTCTTCAACAGGTGCTGAAACGAAGGCGAAACCACGTCGTGGGGTTAAATGTCGGATTATCGTAGCTGGGTAGGCTGGCAAAATAGGACAGGCGGCGAACTGTGGCGGAACTAATGTCAGACTTTAATGCTGGGCAGAGTGCAAGTGTGTCTGAACACACAGTGTACCGAACACTCCTAGCAATCGGCCTCCGCAGCCGACAACCCATACAAGTGCCAATGTTAACACCAAAAAATGTCAACTACCACTTAAATGCGGACGTGACCATCGACACTGGACGTTGCCGCTGTGGCAGAGTATTGCACGGTCTGCTTGGTCATGCCGATGGCAGGGCGCGAATCCGTCGTCTTCCAGGAGAACAGCTCTTGACACCTGTACTGCGAGACCGAGGCAAGCTGGTTCAAAATGGTTCAAATGGCTCTGAGCCCTATGGGACTTAACATCTGTGGTCATCAGTCCCCTAGAACTTAGAACTACTTAAACCTAACCAACCTAAGGACATCACACACATCCATGCCCGAGGCAGGATTCGAACCTGCGACTGTAGCAGTCGCGCGGTTCCGGACTGAGCGCCTAGAACCGCTAGACCACCGCGGCCGGCGAGGCAAGCTGGCATCGGCTCCACCATGCTCTGGGGAACATCCACGGGGGCATCCGTGTGTTCAGTGGAGCTCGTGCAAGACACAATGGCAGCCGTACAGTATAGTGCACTGGTTGCAGACCACGTACGTGCCTTCATAACAATCATGTGTCCCTACGGCAGTGGCATTTTGCATCATGATAATGAGCCACGTCACAAGGCCCGCTGTGTGATGGAGTGGTTCGAGGAACGCAGTGGCGGGTTCTAATTGGTGTGCTATCCAACTCTCCAGATCTGTACCCGATCGCACACAACTGGTACGTGACTGAGCGAAGCATCGGAGCTCATCACCGCTCCCCCCCCCCCCCCCCCTCCATGAAATTTACGTGAATTAGGTGAATTGTGTGAGCAGATGTGATGCGAACTCTCTCTAGCGACATACCAGGGCCTCGTTGCTTTCCAAGACTCGACGAGTCGCCGCTGCTACCCGTGCCGAAGGCGGTTATACCGGCTATTAGGTAGATGTTCATAATATTTTGGCTCATCAGTGTATGTTGAAACAAGAAAGGGTAGCTGTGCACCGTCATGGATATATCACAAACGGATCCTTTCACCATGAGGAACATCATCCAAAACGTACCCTTAGAGATTAACAGCGTTCTATCATCGGCAATACTGCACACGTGCATATATCGTGTCGGGGAAATCATTGGCTTCTGGACATTCTTTTGTTAGGATTATTTGCGTTACTCATTGCCCTCTCCCTTTTGTTTGTACCAAAAGAAGTCAAATTCCCGTACATATACGAAGGTAATCCCAAAAGTAAGCTCTCCAATTTTTTTTATACGTACAGAACTCTGTGTGGCAGTTGGTCACACTGTTATGAAGAGTGCTTCACGCGCTGTGTGTAAACATGCGCACGCCGCGCTGAGCCGTTGAGAATGGAGCTCCCGTTGGATGTTACCGCCAAGTGCGAATTGCGCGCAGTTATTCGGTTTTTGAACGCAAAGGGCACTGCGCCTATTGAAATCCATCGCCAATTGATGGAAGTGTATGGTGAGTCGCGCATGAATGTCAAAAATGTTCGTAAGTGGTGTAGAGAGTTTGCAGCTGGTCGGACCGAAATTCACGACGAACAAAGGAGCGGGAGAGCGTCAATTTCTGAGGAGACAGTGTTGAAGGTTGAGCAAAGCATGCGTGAAGATCGGCGGATCACCCTGGATGATAGATAAACTCCAGTGGAAGACTCTGCAGGAGAGACACTCAGTAGCTCGGTACTGGCTTCTGTTGAAGTTTCGAGAACATACCTTCACCGAAGAGTCAAGCAGTATATAGCTCCCTCCTACGTATATCTCGCGAAGAGACCATGAGGATAAAATCAGAGAGATTAGAGCCCACACAGAAGCATACCGACAATCCTTCTTTCAACGAACAATACGAGACTGGAATAGAAGGGAGAACCGATAGAGATACTCAAGGTACCCTCCGCCACACACCAACGGGTGGCTTGCGGAGAATTGATTTAGATGTAGGTGATGTCTGCACGATGGTTCCTGAGGTTCCCCCAAGCACCGCTCGCAGAACTTCAACGGAAACATTGAACTATCGGAAGGTGTGCGCAAGATGGGTGCCACGCGTGCTGACTGAAGACCACATGCGGCAACGAGCTGGTGCTTCCCGCGCATTTCTTCACCGCCTTGCAGGCGAACAGGACAACTTTCTTAACTCAATTGTCACGGGCGACGAAACGTGGGCATACCACTTTACACCTGAGACCAAGCAACAATCATGCCAGTGGCGGCATCCTTCTTCGCTAAAGCTGCGGAAATTCAAACAAACACGGTCCGCCGGTAAAGCCATGACAGCAGTTTTTATTTTTTGTATCGGAAAGAGGTATTGTTGGTCGACTTTATGCCCACTGGGACCACAATTAACGCTGTCAGGTACTGTGAGACTCTGAAAAACTCAAACGGGGAATTCAGAACCGGAGAAGAGGAATGTTTAGCAATAGCGTATACATTCTCCATGACAACGCTCGCCCACACATCGCTCGGCAAACCGTTGCTCTCCTGCAACAGTTTCAGTGGAACATAATCAGCCACCCACCCTGCAGTCCTAACGGCGCCCAGTGACTATCACCTGTTCCCTAGGTTAAAAGAACATTTGGCCGGAAAGCGATTCAGCTCCGACGACGAGGTGAAAGATGAGGTTCATAACTTGCTGAATAGCATGGCGGCGAGCTGGTATGACTTGGGCATACAGAAACTGCCACAGCGTCTATAAAAATGCACAGACAGAAATGGTGATTATGTCGAAAAATAGCTACATGTTCAAGCTGCAAATTGATGTAAACCATTGTAGAAATAAACAGGTCTATGTACGTATAAAAAATAGGAGACTTTACTTTTGGGATTACCTTCGTATATACTGACGAGTAACTCCTCATGTTATCTTCAATGCACGAGCCGCAGCTTAACCCTTTGTTGCCTGACGGTACTTAAAAGTACCAGTAAGTTTTGACTCTCATTATTTTCTCGTGGTGCAGTTTCGTGATCTGAGAGCCTGTCGGTACGTAACAGTAACTCTGCTCTACTGTTTCATAGATGTAATTGTGCTATACGTAGACCTCTCTGGCGGTCAGAGCTTGAAATTGTTTTTCGCGCGCTGCTGTGATAACAGAAGATTGTATGTGCTTGTTTCCATGGTGTTGCCTGAATTTCTGCGCTATTTATTGAAACTTCCGTTGAGTTTTAAATTTGTACGTACTTACCTTCTTTGTTTGTTTATAATAGTTTGAAGCATTACGTCACAAGTGAATGAGATAAAGTGGAATATATAAGGCGGACTTATTAGTACAGTCAGGTTGTGCGAACACTTTATTGTAGCAACAATGCGTTACCTCTCACTAGTTGTTCTGTCCACTTTTTCTCACACAGAAATCGGTAAATATATTTGCCTGTCGAACAATTAGAACAAACAGGAAAGGTTTGCCAGGGAATTTACCTAAAGAAAAATGTCTAAATCAAATCACAGAGAGTCATCTTTAGACCTAACAGTATTTCAATGGAAGGAAAATAAAGTAGTATATTTTGCGTCAAACTTCCATGGCATTGAACAGAGCGTAGTGACAAGAAAACAGAAAGATGGAACTAGTATGTCTATACCATGTCCAGTTATTGTATGTGATTACAATAAAAACATGGGTGGTGTGGATCATGCAGACAGATTACGTTCAACTTATGGTCTTGACAAGCGATCAAAGAAATGATGGCACCGTCTCTTCAGGGGAGCAATAGAAATTGCTTTTGTCAATGCTTACGTCATTTTCAGTGATCTACATGGGGCACTGCCACTGCTGGAATCCAGGCGTACTGTGGCACTAGGGCTAATGAATGAACAGCAAGTGCCAAATCTCAAAAAGAGAAACTCTGGTAAAGATGAAATAACTCTCCCAAAGAGAAGGAAGGATAACTTTTCTGTTCCGAAGGATGTACGTCTTGAAAACCGAGGAAACCATTTTGTAGTGTTCAGTTGTAAAAGAGGACGATGCGAAATGTGTGCGAAAAATAAAATTCAGTCGAGACCACATTCACAATGTAGTACACGTAAAGTGTATGTGTGCTGCAATGAGAAAAAGAACTGTTTCCTACAATTTCATGAGGTATCACTAAATATGTGATATGTATATACTGTCAAAAATGTATAGCTAAGTTACTGTGTATTGTGAAGTAACTCTAGAATAAATTTATGCGAAATTTAAAAAAAAAAATTACGAAAAATCATATTTCTGTTAATTAATTTTCTAATGTAAAAATATGTAATATTTATGTGGAATAAAGTACAAGTTATAAAAATTGGAGCATTTTCCTGCGCATGTTGTGATTCTGTCCATGGAGTCTGACGGTACTTCTGAGTACCAGGAGAGAAAAAGTTGTGAAAAATAAAATAAAATTTTACAAAAAATCCTACCGTCATTTGAGGCCACAATAGCATAAATTCTGCAAAGCAAATTTCAAAAAGTAAATTTTTTATTATGTCAGGAAACAAAGGGTTAAGCTGTTGGTTCTCAGCAATGTAAACCCAAGATAGGTACGACTGCACAGGGAAGCGTCTTCTGTGGCTCTTTCACTTTCCCTCTTTTCCCCTTCCTCTGGGTCTGGTCGTGGCTGTGGATGAAGGACGAGAGGGAGGGACAGTAACCGATACTCTGACCGACTACCTGGGCAGCGAGCGGTAGCGCGAGGAGTATCGTGTATCAGACGGCCCGCACACCGCAGAACCGCCGTTTATCTGCATGGAGGCGCCGACGCTTATACGCGAGCCATGGTTAACACATTTCCCGACACGCTCACAGAACTACTTTTTGACACACACGTCACAGGTATTTGTCTCCGTATACTAATGAACACCGCTAAGGCATGTAGCTCTTTATTCACATGATGTGTTGAGTGCTATTGAGAAGGGATTTCAGATCGATTCCGTATTTCTGGATTTCCGGAAGGCTTTTGACACTGTACTACACTAGCGACTAGTAGTGAAATTGCGTGTTTATGGAATATCGTCTCAGGAAATCACAAATCCAGTCACATAACTGTCAGTTCGTAGTAATTGACGGAAAGTCATCGAGTAAAGCAGAAGTGATTTCTGGCGTTCCCCAAGGTAGTGTTATAGGCCCTTTGCTGTTCCTTATCTATATAAACGATTTAGGAGACAATCTGAGCAGCCTTCTTAGGTTGTTTGCAGATGACGCTGTCGTTTGTTGACTAATAAAGTCATCAGAAGATCAAAACAAATTGCAAAACGATTTAGAAAAGATATCTGAATTGTGCAAAAATTGGTACTTGACGCTAAATAACGAAAAATGTGAGGTCATCCACATGAGTACTAAAAGGAATTCGTTAAACTTCGGTTTCACGACAAATCAGTCTACCCTAAAAGCCGTAAATTCGACTAAATACCTAGGCATTACAATTACGAACAACTTAAATTGGAAGGAACACATAGAAAGCGTTGTGGGGAAGGCTAACCAAAGACTGCGTTTCATTGGCAGGACACTTAGAAAATGTAACAGACCTACTAAGGAGACTACCTACACTACGCTTGTCTGTCCTCTTTTAGAATATTGCTGTGCGGTGTGGGACCCTTACCAGATAGGACTGACGGAGTACATCGAAAAAGTTCACAGAAGAGCAGCACAATTTGTATTATCGCGAAATATGGGAGAGACTGTTACTGAAATGATATAGGATTTGGGCTGGACATCATTAAAAGAAAGGCGTTTTTCGTTGCGACGGAATCTTCTTACGAAATTCCAATCACCAACTTTCTCCTCCGAATGCGAAAATATATTGTTGACACCGACCTACATAGGGAGAAATGATCACCACGATAAAATAAGGGAAATCAGAGCTCGGACGGAAAGATATAGGTCTTCGTTCTTTCCGTGCGCTATACGGGATTGGAAAAACAGAGAATTGTGAAGGTGGTTCGATGAACCCTCTGCCAGGCACTTAAATGTGATTAGCAGAGTATCCATGTAGATGTAACTAGAAGAGTATCTCAGATATTTAAAAATTCTGTATCGTACACGCTGCTTTTGCAAATAAGCATTTAAATGCAGAATTTTGACTCCCCAGATATACAGGTTCCCCGTGGGCTGAAGAAACGTGTGAGATAAACGAAAGACACGCCTGCGTTGTGCTAACGCCAGTATTACGCTGTAATATAACTTTGCAATGACACCAATACTAACTTTCCACACCTGTACATACACATATATACTTTAAACTTTTATATATTACACATACCTTTAACGTAATACTCTTATTATCTCATGTTCGGTTGTTTGTTACGGCCTGATGCCAAGCGTGCCAGAAAATGACAATGTACACTTAAAACAAAGGGAAAAGTTGAAACGAGCCAGTAGTGTGGAATGAAACGATTTGTTACAAATAAACTGACTGCCTCTGCGGTAAAGGATAGTGTATTTTAGCTGGTTAGTAAAAGCAAAATTTCCTTAGCTAACCGCCAAAAATAACTTCACTGTTCTCCAAGACGATTACGGAATGGCTGTATCTGTTAATAACGTGGAAATAAAATAAAATCAGAAAACTAAAATTAATAAATATATTTCGGTTTTCCGTGATTATGTGAATGTGTTTTAATTGACTTGATAGCTCGCGGTCTCGGAAATCTGTTCTGTTGACGTGAGAGACATACTCAAAGAGAAAACAGCAAAATCAGGTAACGTAAACACGGGGCACGTGGATACTATCTTCCTACTACAATTCAGACTGGCGTGCGCATGCACGAATCTGGTAGCTTGCGCGCGCCAGAAAATTGTTTCCGGGTAGCCTCTGAATGCTCAAAAAGCCACTCTGCAAGTACCCAGAATAGGCGAAGGCGCTGCTCAGACGCGACTTAAACAACTGTACGCATGTGCGTAGTATACAGAGAAGAGAACAGTCTGAGCTTTGAGTGTATCGGATGATCAATATTACTACACACGGAAGGCACGTGGGTATTGTGTTATGGTTGCTTTGCGAGAGAAAGCGGGGGGGGGGGGGGGGGGGGAGGGAGGGGGGGAAGGGGGAGGGGACAGACCGATATTAATTTTGGTATTTATATGCCATGACTGGAGTTGTCTTGTAGTTTGTTATTCAGCGGTTACTTGCAGAACCCAATTCGTCATTTTTGTGCATGTGTCGAGGGGCCATATATTGTAAATATAATTTCACTGTAGATCTGTGGATAAAACACGCAGTTACTATCAGTGCTATGAATACTAAAATAACACAGGAGTCGGACACTGGAACAGGCGAGAGGAGTTGAGTTTTAGATTTTCTTGAGTGATGGAGATTTTTCTGCCATCGGAGACCTCCTCGCGCTATCTTACTGAATGAGCACGTGGCAACGAATTGCACCCATTTTTAGGAGCTTTTCGAAAGCAGGCTTCTTGAGAGAAGTGGAAACCCAGGAAATACTTACTGAACCTAACGGACCCATCCCTATGTACTAACCTAACACGTCTTTCCAGTATCTAAAGATTGTACACTTCGAAATATGGTTTCTAACACCATTGTGTGTTACTTCAGTTTCCTGAAATGTAATATGAAGCATACAATAATAAACACTTTATTGTATTTCACTTTCAGCTGGCAGCCATGACATCGATCCAAAATTTCATTACGTCGTGTCTACATACATACATACATACATACATACATACATAAATATATATATATATATATTTGTATTGGTACTTGTATTTTATATTTTTAGATTAAAAATTAAGGAAAGAATGAACAATTATAATATTTACGCCAGTTATTCCTGTTTTTATATTTTACGAAATAAAGTTTTCAAAATAAATTTCAGTGTACTTCACTATAACGGGCATAATGTATTGCAATATTAGTTGCAATGATAATTTTAATTTATATGCCTAGTGACAAAATTATATTTTGCTGTAATTATTTTATGAATTGGCTCTGAGCACTATGGGACTCAACTGCTGAGGTCATAAGTCCCCTAGAACTTAGAACTACTTAAACCTAACTAACCTAAGGACATCACACAATCGACCTCTGTGCCCGAGCGGTTTAAGGCGCTTCAGGTTCTAATCCTGCCTCGGGCATGGATGTGTGTGATGTCCTTAGGTTAGTTAGGTCCAGGTAGTTCTAGGGGACTGATGACCTCAGATGCTAAGTCCCACAGTGCTCAGAACAATTTTTTTTGACATCACACACATCCATGTTCGAGGCAGAAATCGAACCTGCGACCGTAGCAGGAGCGCGGTTCCGGACTGAAGTGCCTAGAACCGCTTGACCACAGCGGCCAGCACATAATTAATACCATACATTATTCAGTGGTAGTCCATTACGGATTTTGTATCCTTACGGAATATAAATCGCATTTTGTAAGTAAGTTAACTGATTGCGTGATTTCTGCACCTTTACGTAATTAAAACAGTTTTGATGCAAGAACAATTTACATGCACAAACATAAGAAAATGTACATAATTATTATTGTAATCGCGTACTCAATAGAACATTCTTTATCATGACCGAAGGTATGCGGTTCCTGTTATCATTGATAAACGCGAAAGTTGTTTATGAATAGTAGAAACATGTTTTATTTTAAGTTCGACGAAGTATTGAAGCGATGTCTGAATTTTTTTCGTTTTGCGATTCTTTTTAATTTTCCATTTTGTTGAGCAAATTGCGTTCTCTAACGCTCTATGATAAATCTATTTGTTTTCTTTATTTTTACTACAACATTCCCCCATTTCACGTTACAAAACCACAATTTTCGAATTCAACGTGAACTTCAAAATGGTTCAAATGGCTCTAAGCACTATGGGACTTAACATCTGAGGTCATCTGTCTCCTAGACTTAGACTACTTAAACCTAACTAACCTAAGGACACCACACGCATCCATGCCCGAGGCAGGATTCGAACCTGCGACCGTAGCAGCAGTGCGGTTCCGGACTGAAACGCACAGAACCACTCAGCCACAACGGCCGGCCAACATGAACTATAAAACTGAAGATTTCTGTTTTGCTATAAATATTGTTCACTTTGAAGTAACAAAAAATGGTTCAAATGGCTCTGAGCACTATGGGACTCAACTGCTGAGGTCATTAGTCCCCTAGAACTTAGAACTAGTTAAACCTAACTAACCTAAGGACATCACAAACATCCATGCCCGAGGCAGGATTCGAACCTGCGACCGTAGCGGTCTTGCGGTTCCAGACTGCAGCGCCTTTAACCGCACGGCCACTTCGGCCGGCTTTGAAGTAACAGATAGGAGGATGACTACATAGGATAAATGTTCAAATGTGTGTGAAATCATATGGGACTTAACTGCTAAGTACATCAGATTACACACCACTTAACCTAAATTATCGTAAGGACAAAGACTCACACCCATGCCCGAGGGAGGACTGCAATGCCCTAGATCGCTCGGCTATTCCCGCGCTGCACTACGTAGAACATAAGTGTTCCGTAGGTTACGGGGTTTGTAGAAGATCCATACTTCTGGCTTTTAGGGGAATCTAGTAACATACTGATCGCGTATGTCAGATAACATTATAGGTCTTCCACAGAGAATGTTATCTCTGTGAACTATCTGTAAGAAGATCTTTGTAACTGTTTTGTTTATATAAGATATTTTCGACGTGTAAAGTGTACAAGTTGTATGTGATGTTAAGTGTGTGTGAGACTCTACACAAATGGACCATTAGAAAACTGTAAGTACAAATTGTTCTCAAACTTGAGCCACTAACCTCACAGAAGGAATTGATACCCAACTAAAAATCGCGTTTCTTATGTATTACAGTAAAAGCCAACAAAATGAAGCAGACTCACACACACTGACGACATCAAAAGAAATGGCTTAACACACATCAAAAAAACGCACTTGAAAATGGGAATTATTTATCGAAACGCGTCGTGCGAATAGTAAAATAAAGAAAAATCGTGACTGGTAGCAGAAGATTTATTTATTTATAAACAAACCTATTGTTACTTTAATAGATACACTGCAAAACTGAGTCCGCGCCTGCACAAAGCCCTGCCCGGACCCCGCCCCCTCCCCACCTGCTGCGCTACGACTCGACTGCTCGGGATGGCCGCGTGGCTTAGCTTGGCGTGGCGCCTGCTCTTCCCTTGTGCTGTGCTCTCGCCTCGCCTCGCCACGGCGCGGTGCGGCTCCTCTTTTTTGTGGCGGGCCATTCCTCGGCGCCCGTGCCGGCTAGGCTCCCAGGGAAGCGAAGCGACCGCATTCCTGGCGCCCGCCGCCGCTGGAGCTGGAGCCGCCGGAAGCTTACCCGCTGCCCGCGCCGGACCGCGCCGGCTAGCGCGTGTTTACGCGCGCGCTCGCTCACTCACACGCTTTCCTCGTTAGCAGCCTTTGTTCAGGAGGCCGTTGCAATGAAGACGACACTGCCGCAACTCTGGAGGCTGCTTCAAGCTAGGCGCTGCAGTCATGGACTGTGCGGCTGATCCCGGCGGAGGTTCGAGTCCTCCATCGTGCATGGGTGTGTGTGTTTGTCCTTAGGGAATGATGACCTTAGCAGTTACGTCCCATAAGAAAAGCATTGATTTGTTCCCAACATGATTTTTAAAACTTAATTTTACGTACCCATTCTATAGAGATGTTCCAGATTAGTCAAGTGCGGTATTTATTTTAGCGATTTATACAAGGTGTTACAAAAAGGTACGGCCAAACTTTCAGGCAACATTCCTCACACACAAATAAAGAAAAGATGTTATGTGGACATGTGTCCGGAAACGCTTAATTTCCATGTTAGAGCTCATTTTAGTTTCATCAGTATGTAATGTACTTCCTCGATCCACCGCCAGTTGGCCCAATTGAAGGAAGGTAATGTTGACTTCGGTGCTGGTGTTGACATGCGACTCATTGCTCTACAGTAATAGCATCAAGCACATCAGTACGTAGCATCAACAGGCTAGTGTTCACCACGAACGTGGTTTTGCAGTCAGTGCAATGTTTACAAATGCGGAGTTGGCAGATGCCCATTTGATGTATGGATTAGCACGGGGCAATAGCCGTGGCGCGGTACGTTTGTATCGAGACAGATTTCCAGAACGACGGTGTCCCGACAGGAAGACGTTCGAAGCAATTGATCGGCGTCTTAGGGAGCACGGAACATTCCAGCTTATGACTCGCGACTGGGGAAAACCTAGAACGACAAGGACACCTGCAATGGACGAGGCAATTCTTCGTGCAGTTGACGATAACCCTAATGTCAGCGTCAGAGAAGTTGCTGCTGTACAAGGTAATGTTGACCACGTCACTGTATGGAGAGTACTACGGGAGAACCAGTTGTTTCCGTACCATGTACAGCGTGTGCAGGCACTATTAGTAGCTGATTGGCCTCCACGGGTACACTTCTGCGACTGGTTTATCCAACAATGTGTCAATCCTCATTTCAGTGCAAATGTTCTTTTTATGTGTACGCGCTGACTACGCGGAACTATGTATACAACAATTTATATATATATATATATATATATATATATATATATATATATATATATATATTTCAAGCTAGGCCAGTAATTTAGTCAACTGGTGGGTCATGTAATAGCTCTACGAAGCTACACGGTGACTCAAAATAACGGGACATTTTGGAATGGAGAATAATGGGTCAGCGCAACTGCTCTACACATATTTATTCATGCCAATGTATAGTATAGAGTATGTTATTACTGAATGGCACAAGCATTTTTATTTATTGAATATCACATCCGATAAGTTAACTCCCCTTCGGCGCACACATTTCTGTAGCCTGGTACGAACATAATGCGTGGCTCGACCTAACATTTCGATAGGAGTCCTGGACATGTACTGCCTGACGTTCTTTGATGGTAGCAGATCGGGTACGGTAAACGATATTCGTCAGGGGGCTCCACAAGAAAGAATCACGCGTTGTCAGATTAGGCGATCTTGGAAGCTACGAAATGCCGCCGTCCCTGAAACCACCAAACAATCGTCTCGTAGCTATCATCGATATCAGTGCCATAGGTACTGTTACTCCGTCATGTTGAAACCAACTGTCAGCAGGAAGATGCGGCAGTTCATCCACAACAAAACTTTCCATCATGACAACATATCGAACAGATGTTACAGAGGTTGCGCTCACATCATCCTCTTCAAAAAAATGGGGGCCTATAACGCCGCTCGATGACATACAGTAATCTTACTGCTATGTTGTGGACGCCCGTGTAGCTGACGTGAGTTTTGCTGAGATCAATAGCGATATTTCTTCCTATTGACAAATCCAGTGCGGTGGAAGTTATCACCAGACGTCCACAGTTTCTTAATGATACTGCCGTCGTTATCCTTTGCTAAGGAGCATGCAGTATATCGTCTAGGCATTAGCAGATCATTAGTGGGACCGATGACATAGCTGTTTGGTCCCCTCCCCCAAATTAACCAACCAACTAACCAATCGTTAGGTCGAAGTTGGTCAACATTTGCAGCTTGTACGGATGGAGATTTAAATCCACTTCCAGTATTCGTTGAACACCCAAACAATTAAACTGTTGAGATTCTGCATGACGTCGATAGAGCACTGTGGGCTCCTTACGAAAACATTTCGCACAACCTCGATACCGTCTCCTCCATGAGAGGTTTGCGGTCTCCTTGCAGACTGCTTCTTCAATGCAGAAACAGTTGCTTTCAAACTGCAGATCCTACTGTTAATTACATGCGCTGAGAGAACACGACCGTGCCGTCCGTTGTTGAGATGACTCCGAAATTCCCGACGCGTAACTTCCATTCTTGTAACAGGCTTTTACCACAAATTCACGATGCACAGCATTCCACTGCTCCACGATTAATGTTTACTAAATGGCAAGAGAGTGCGAGCAGCATTTCGTTACATGCCATTCGGCGACACACAACTCGCGGAGATGTCACAACACGTTCCAAAATTTCCCGTTCTTTTGAGTCATCCTGTATAAAGCTGTCAGCCATGTCAACAAATTATGTAACACTTGAGCAAGGGTCAGTAGACAGTGCCCAAAGTTCTAAATCTTGGAGGTATACATACTGATGTATAACTATGCCCAATGTAGCAGGAACTGTCAAAGCCGAACGAATGCAGTGGCCGGGAATGTGGCCCGTATGCAAGATCACAGATGGCCTCGGAAGCTCCTGGATTTCACACCTACAGCAAAGAGACCCCAGAGAGACCCAAGAAGCTTAGTAGAGATGGCCTGCATGAAGATTTAAACCAAGCATCAATACATGTGGACGGATGGCGGATAGCAGCAATGGACAGAATACAACGGAGGAGGAAACTTGTAGCAGCGTACGGTCCACTGTGTCTGATCTCGTAGAAGAAGAAGATACATATTGATGACAACTTTAACTGAAATAAATATTACGGAACTGCTCAAACAATTCCATTCAGCTACTTTTACTCTTAGGGTAATTACTTGTCTTGAAAACAAATTAACAGTTTATTAACATATTTTGCATACTTTTACTCAGTTATGCTTTATGACATAATTACCGTGGGTAACTCATCAGTTAGAAAGAAAGTACTCATTGAGCAAAAGCGAGCAGTAAGAACAATGTGTGTTCACCCATGGTCGCCTTATTGGTGCCTCTTCGAACAGTTCTGCGCTGTAACCCCCCCCACCCACATATATTGAAACTCACATCTCTTCCTAAACCACTGGATCGATTTCGACCAAATTTGGTACACATGCTACTTATTGTCTGGAAAGAAGTACTATGGGGTTAAGAAACGCCTAGCTGCCGCAGGAGATAGGGAGGAGGTGAAAAGCTCTTTGGAAACATGTGATGTGTAGGCTGACCTGCACAACTGGCGTGTTCTATAAGTAGTATCTGAATATATTCCAGAGTGTGGATGGTGGAGAGACGGAAGGACAGGGGGGCGGGGGGGGGGCGGAGATGAGATGGGCAGAGAAAGGGAGTAAGAGATGTCCAGAGGGAGAGGATGGAAGGAGGACATGGATAGGTATAAGTGAAAGGACCAGGTGGACAGAGAAACGGGAAGGAGGAAATGAGAAACAGTGGGGGAGGAGGTGTAGAAAACAGGTAGAACATGGATAGTAGTAGTAGTAGTAGTAGTAGTAGTAGGTGGAGGAGGAGGAAATGTGTGCAGTATACGTGCGCGGCGAATCTGAACGAAGCTGCAGTAAAAGGACAGTGTATATATATATAGTAAACGTGCAGTTAAAACGCCTAACTCTTTCAAGAGGTACCCACAAGATGACTGCAGTTGAACATAAATAATCCACGATAAGTTAAGAATAACGCTGAAGTCATTACTTACAACACTATAAGGAAGGGAATCACCATTAGTACTGATCATTTAATCCGTTACTGATTTTGAAAGGATTTCGTTATGCACCAACAAAAAATTTGCGTCGTTTGTCCAGTAACGTAAAATGACTCGCAGATGATACAGCAAGATTCAAATATAACCTGAAATCAGCTCCTCTAGTAAAGTCATGTAATCCCACAGACGTATTTTTATCAATACTTTGAATATCTATTTTTAAGTACCGAATGAGTTCGCGCCTGCTAACACGCAACCCAAAGAACATATTAGCAAAGCGGGCTGCAGTCGCGCCTTTCCAGACAATTTATACCAGTGAACTGCACTCTCGCACTGACGTCTGCCGCATTTCAAAGTTATTCCCATATTCGGCACCTATAAATACGAGTTAAAAATTTGGTGAGAAGCTCCATCCATTGAGGTTTGTCTGTTTGCTGTATACCTCTTGAGGAGTGGTAGATACTGAGTGATTACGGAGAAGGACATGCAGCTGAGACAGCTTATGCACCTCGCAGAGGTGGCCTGCGCTGTGTACATGGTGATTAGCATTTGCAGAGAGCTAGCTCTCTGGCACTCTTCAAACAGCAAAAGGCTGTTCTCTGACAGTCTTGCTGTTTAAACTTTGAAGAAATCGCCCCACCACTGGAGAGCAACTTGAAATTACTCCCAAAGAGAGCTGTACTGACATTGTCAGGGCGGCTGCGAGTGCTTTCAGCACAAAAGTTAATCGACAACGGGTGCTGCACTTGGATGCTGAGAGTGCTCTCTAACACTCCAAATCCACTCACGATGTAAATGAGTCCTTGAACCTACTGGGTGCAGTTAAATGGCACTAACTCCTCTTTTGGTTACGGAAGTCAATCCTTTCGAGATGTTTGTGAACATATACTGCCTGACTAAGAAGACAAGCATCCAGGAGACACGGTCAAATGTAGGTGTAACTTTGCTTACTTACACACCATCATCAGGGTATCTGAATGGTTATAGAGTTGTACTTCTGCTACCGATAGAACAACCACCTAAGTGCATTACTGTTGTTCATGTTTAGTGTTGTTACCAGGTTTGGTACAATATATGAGGGGGTGTGGAGAGTGGTAGATATTGAGTGGTCACTGGGAAGGACACGGAGGCGAGACAGCGTAATCAGCCACTGACAGGGTTTGAAAGAGGCATCATTGAGGATATCTGTTTCGCCGACTACTCGAATCACGCACAATATCCAGTCTGGTGAGGCATTCGAATGTGACAGTGTCCAGATGTTAGGCTGCATGGGAACGTGAGGGCAGTCATACTAGCTGTCAAGATTCCGGATGGTCACGTTTGACCACCATATCGCCGTATTGCATACCAGGCACATCGTAACGCCTTCACATGGTCGCCTGCCGTCAGAGAACAGGCAATGGACTCTATGCTCATTTTGTGTCATCTTGAACCAGTGGCCAGGGACCAGCAGCAGCCCGACAAGGGAACTGTCGTCCTGTACAGAGTCTACCATCAACAGCACAAAGCGAAGGGCTGTGTCTGGAGTGGTGCCGTGACCAGGACGCACGGACTACTGATGAATGGTAGGAGGATGGGGGGGGGGGGGGGGGGAGATCCCATTCATGCAGTGTTTCGCAAGGGCACAACGACGTTACTCCCCCCATCACGGTGGGGGCAGCCATCGGATATGACTTGGGGCCACAGGTGGTGAGCTGGTAGTGACAGACACAAATCTGGTGACACAACTGTGCGTTACAGAGCATCTGCGTTACACGTGTGTCACGTCTCGTGTGACAGTATAACGGTGCCATTTTTCAACAGGGCGATGCTCGTCACACATGGCGCATGTATCTATGAACTGTCTGTGAGATGTCGAGCAACTCATGTGGGCGGTACAAGATGTGTGGGACCAGTTCGGACGTAAACTCCGTGACACCGTCCCTAGGCTAGTATCCAGCATATCAAGGACCAGTTACAACAGACGTGGGCCAGATTACCCCAGGAGAGAGTGCAACGGCTTTATGACATCCCTCCCAAGCGTATCAGTGCAATCATCCAGACGTGAGGAGGTGCAATCTCGTACTGGTAAGTGTGCACATACTGCCAAGTTCTTTGTAAATTTGATTGTATTTTGGAATCACTGAAAAACCACCACATACCTTCCCAAACGGTCAAGTTTCATTCCGTTTCCTCCTTCCATTCTGGTGTCATCACTTTCTTAGTCAGGCAGTGTATTTCAAGGTGTAAGAGGAAAAAAGTTATTTGTACAGTTCCAGGGACACTCTTTTATAGCCAGCAGCTAAGTTCAATGTTAATATTATCATCTTAATATGAAAATTTAATTTTTGGGGGTCCACTGCTTCAGCTTATTTTGTGAATGAAACCATGGTATTATTATTATTATTATTATTATTATTATTATTATTATTATTATTATTATTGTTAACGATCGATTGGCCACTTTCGACCTTTGGTCATTTTCAAACATGTATTTTAAGATTCCAGTTGTATTTTACATTGTAATATATCGCCGGCGCTGGTGACATGTTGACAGGAATACACACAGAAGTAAGATGTATTCTCGTAGACATGTACCAGCGATATGTTATAATTAAAACGAAGCTGGAAGCTTAAGATTTGTCTTTGAAAATGACCAAATTGGCCAATCGAATAGTTAATACAAAAAATAATAGAGACTACCGGGATCATATTTTCCTTCACAAAATATTATCGTCTTGCAATCACACTGTAAAACGAATATTAGAAGCCCAGAAGGGCAAAACGACGATAATAATACTAACATTCTCTCATTAACCCTGTTGTGAGAATCCAAGTAATGTTGCGAGCAGTAGACAGTGTGACATCTGGAGGCTTGGATAGGTCCTAGAAGCGTGCAAGTATACCACCTATCTCGCTCGATAAGCTGGAAATTGTATCCGAATCACGGTCTGCCACATTATCTCGTGCGTCACCCACAGGTAACGTTTCCATAGTTAATACAGCTGATATCAAAAGAATCGGAAATTGCGAATAAATTTCGTGGTACTACACTATTTGCCTTTAAAATTGCTACACAAAAAAAAAAGAGAGATGAAAAACGGGTATTCATTGGACAAATATATTATACTAGAACTGACATGTGATTACATTTTCACGCAATTTGTCCGCATAGATCCCAAGAAATCAGTACCCAGAACAACCACACCTGGCCGTAACAAGGGCCTTGATACGCCTGGGCATTGAGTCAAACAGAGCTCGGATGGTGTGTACAGGTACAGCTGCCCATTCAGCTTCAACACGATACCATAGTTCATCAAGAATAGTGACTGGCGTATTGTGACGTGAAAGTTGCTCGACCACCATTGACCAGACGTTTTCAGTTGCTGAGAGATATGGAGAATGTGCTGGCCAGGGCAGCAGTCGAACATTTTCTGTATCCAGAAAGGCCCGTACAGGACCTGCAACATGCGGTCGTGCATTATTCTGCTGAAATGTAGGGTTTCGCAGGGATCGAATGCATGGTGGAGCCACGCCTCGTAACACATCTGAAATATAACGTCCACTGTTCAAAGTGCCGTCAATGCGAACAAGAGGCGACCGAGACGTGTAACCAATGGCACCCCATACCATTACGCCGGGTGATACGCCAGTATGGCGATGACGAAACACGCTTCGAATGTGCGTTCACCGCGATGTCGCCAAACACAGATGCGACCATCATGATGCTGTAAACCGAACCTGGATTCATCCGAAAAAATGACGTTTTGTCACTCGTGCACCGAGGTTCTTCGTCGAGTACACCATCGCACGCGCTCCTGTCTGTGATGCAGCGTCAAGGGTAACCGCAACCATAGTCTCCGAGCTGATAGTGCATGCTGCTGCAAACGTCGTCGAACTGATCGTGCAGATGGTGGTTGTTTTGCACACCCCATCTGTTGACTCAGGGATCGAGACGTGGCTGCACGATGCGTTACAGCCATGCGGATAAGATGCCTGTCATCTCAACTGCTCGTTATACGAGGCCGTTGGGATTCAGCACGGAGTTCCGTATTACCCTCCTGAACCCACCGATTCCATATTCTGCTAACAGTCATTGGATCTCGACCAACGCGAGCAGCAATGTCGCGATACGATAAACCGCAATCGCGATAGGCTACAATCCGACCTTTATCAAAGTCGGAAACGTGATGGTACGCATTTCTCCTCGTTACACAAGGCACCACAATACGTTTCACCAGGCAACGCCGGTCAACTGCTGTTTGTGTATGAGAAATCGGTTGGAAACTTTCCTCATGTCAGCACGTTGTAGGTGTCGCCACCGGCGCCAACCTTGTGTGACTGCTCTGAAAAGCTAATCATTTGCGTATCACAAAATCTTCTTCCTGTCAGTTAAATTTCGCGTCTGTAGCACGTCATCTTCGTGATGTAGCAGTTTTATTGGGCAGTAGTGTAATACAGCTGCATGAAGCGAAACAAGCGTTGTGTTGTTTGTGAGATACAGATACGAGCGAGCGTGCCGCTAGTATGTCTTGATAATCACCTAGTACTCGAAAATGGCCACTAGCACAGTAAATAAATGATGGAAATATACAGCCTACAAATAGCCATGTTTTCCTTTACGGTATCACTTGTTACTTTTCAGGGACTTTAAAGATCGTACTCTGGTGTACACTGACGGCTAGGAAGCCACAACCGTTGTGATGCGCTACGAACAGACTTTTTGGCCGGGGATGGAAAGGGAGCAGAAATATGGGCCGCGAATCGCGGGAGCGGACAGCACGTGTGCGCAGGTGGGAGCCGGCCCACGTGTGGCGCAGGCGCGCGCGAGGGCGGTGTCCTGGCGAGCACGCGGCTGACTCACTGCTGGAGGCCGCGGCCGCAGCCTCGGCGTGCATGCGTGCATTCCTGGCAAGCCGGGCCGCGGTCAAGGCCGCCACCACCACCACGGGCCATTCATGCCGGCCGCGCGCCGCAGCGCACGCACGCACGCACGCACGCACGCACGCACGCACCGCGACACCGCCGCGCGCGACGCGCAACTGACAGCGCGCCCTCTGCCGCTTCCAGCTGCCGCGTGCGAGGAAAACACCGGCAGCGCGGCGGAGGTGGCTCTGCGAAGCTTACTCCTCTTCGACCCACCTGAGCTGATGTCGTTAGATAGCGAGGAGCCGTAAATGGTAACTTGCCAGGCCGAAAAACAGGTACACTTCACACAGAAAAGATTAATATAACAACTAGTGCGAACTCTTGTTATGAATATTGAAATTTGGTAAGTTCAAATGAATGCAGTTATTTATAACAATCCAAATAAACTCAGCAATGAAAATTTACTACCGACTGAGAAATCCGGTATTACCTGGGTGTTCAATTCGCCAGTTTCCTTTTAAAATGGTTCAAATGGCTCTGAGCACTATGGGACTTAACATCTATGGTCATCAGTCCCCTAGAACTTAGAACTACTTAAACCTAACTAACCTAAGGGCATCACACAACACCCAGCCATCACGAGGCAGAGAAAATCCCTGACCCCGCCGGGAATCGAACCCGGGAACCCGGGCGTGGGCAGCGAGAACGCTACCGCACGACCACGAGATGCGGGCAGTTTCCTTTTATAAATGAAACCTTATACACTTAGACACCTCTAATACCAAATTCTCATTTTCCCCGGCTTATTGCAGCAAGTCGACGTGCCATGGATTCAACAACTCGTTGGAAGTTGCGAGTGTGTGGGTTTTATTTTTGTCAACTTGAGCAATGGATTGATCCAACAAGTACCCTTTGGCTCCTGCAAGAAATAATTTCGACCTCACACTACTACAGAAGTCAGACAGACACTCCTAATGTACCAACAAGAACTGCTTGAAAAACATTCAGCAACAAATATCTCCCGGAGTCGTCCGCTGTAAGGAAAAAGACACAAAAATATTCTATTCTTACGTAACTAGTGGGATACTTGGGTACGGGAGTATTGCTAGTTAGTGTAAGAAAAACATTAAACGAACTAAAATTATTATTTATTACAAAAAATTCTGAGAAATCAACTGAAACTTTTTCTTAAAAAATAATAATAAATTTCAGGGTTCCTTTTGGAACAGTAGATTGCCTCTTATAGATAGGAATGCTATTATTTTACAAAGTATGGAAAGGTTCTTTTCTCCCTTTTCTTTAAGAATGTTATTTACTCGGCAGAATGGCTGACAGCCACGCCTACACAACTTGAATAACTTTTCTAGGTTCGGTCAAGGCTGTCGCATGAGAAATGTAATGGAGTGTAATGTTATGGAGGACAGATGGGGCTCGCATACACTGTAGCATACAATACCGTGACCTGCGACGACTGTTCCAAGGGTATATCATTCGCTGCCTTCCTTCACTCCTCTGACTCTTTGCGTCAGAAATATTCCGCCAATCAGCGTTGCTCTTTCAAACGGGACAATGACGTTTCGTTTAAGTCGGCCAACGCGGAAATCTGTAGCATCTTCGGTACGCAGATACTGTCCTCCTGAGAGAACTCTGTAACTACGCAGTCGGTCTATGAAAAAATGCGTCATCTGGGCGCTCCCACACCATGTAGCGGAATTTCGTTTTAAGTCGAACATGAGGGTCGTTATCCCTTCGCTCCGGCAAAAGCTATCTTCTCTCTCGGCGGTCACTTCGGCTGAAGGAGTTAGTTGTTGGCCCAGCCCTCTGAAGGGACGGTCCTCCCAGTGGGTTGGTTTCCTCTTTAGAACGAGATTTCCTGTGGCCGTCATGTTGTGTACGCCAGCCTCGACTTTTTTCAACCTCAGTGCGCACTTGCGATTTACTTATTAGATTTGCATGTCGGTTACATGAATTTATACAAAATTAACTATACCTTATCGAGTTTGGGTTTAAATGAAGCATCTTGATGTGCAGAATACGATTGTGAGGAGGGAATATGTAGGAAATGAAGTTCAGGAGACCACGCCACCTTACAAAGTCCCATGCAGAAATACTGAGGCATTCTGCATCTACGAGGGCAGTTCAATAAGTAATGCAACACATTTTTTTTTCTCGGCCAATTTTGGTTGAAAAAACCGGAAATTTCTTGTGGAATATTTTCAAACATTCCCGCTTCGTCTCGTATAGTTTCATTGACTTCCGACAGGTGGCAGCGCTGTACGGAGCTGTTAAAATGGCGTCTGTAACGGATGTGCGTTGCAAACAACGGGCAGTGATCGAGTTTCTTTTGGCGGAAAACCAGGGCATCTCAGATATTCATAGGCGCTTGCAGAATGTCTACGGTGATCTGGCAGTGGACAAAAGCACGGTGAGTCGTTGGGCAAAGCGTGTGTCATCATCGCCGCAAGGTCAAGCAAGACTGTCTGATCTCCCGCGTGCGGGCCGGCTGTGCACAGCTGTGACTCCTGCAATGGCGGAGCGTGCGAACACACTCGTTCGAGGTGATCGACGGATCACCATCAAACAACTCAGTGCTCAACTTGACATCTCTGTTGGTAGTGCTGTCACTATTGTTCACCAGTTGGGATATTCAAAGGTTTGTTCCCGCTGGGTCCCTCGTTGTCTAACCGAACACCATAAAGAGCAAAGGAGAACCATCTGTGCGGAATTGCTTGCTCGTCATGTGGCTGAGGGTGACAACTTCTTGTCAAAGATTGTTACAGGCGATGAAACATGGGTTCATCACTTCGAACCTGAAACAAAACGGCAATCAATGGAGTGGCGCCACACCCACTCCCCTACCAAGAAAAAGTTTAAAGCCATACCCTCAGCTGGTAAAGTCATGGTTACAGTCTTCTGGGACGCTGAAGGGGTCATTCTGTTCGATGTCCTTCCCCATGGTCAAACGATCAACTCTGAAGTGTATTGTGCTACTCTTCAGAAATTGAAGAAACGACTTCAGCGTGTTCGTAGGCACACAAATCAGAACGAACTTCTCCTTCTTCATGACAACGCAAGACCTCACACAAGTCTTCGCACCCGAGAGGAGCTCACAAAACTTCAGTGGACTGTTCTTTCTCATGCACCCTACAGCCCCGATCTCGCACCGTCGGATTTCCATATGTTTGGCCCAATGAAGGACGCAATCCGTGGGACGCACTACGCGGATGATGAAGAAGTTATTGATGCAGTACGACGTTGGCTCCGACATCGACCAGTGGAATGGTACCGTGCAGGCATACAGGCCCTCATTTCAAGGTGGCGTAAGGCCGTAGCATTGAATGGAGATTACGTTGAAAAATAGTGTTGTGTAGCTAAAAGATTGGGGAATAACCTGGTGTATTTCAATGCTGAATAAAACAACCTCTGTTTCAGAAAAAAAGGGTGTTGCATTACTTATTGAACTGCCCTCGTATAACCGTCCACAATTTCGAAAGTGTTGCTGGTACATGATTTTGTGCACGAACTGGCCTCTCGATTATGTCCCGTAAATATTCGATGGTATCCATGTTGGGCTATCTGTGTGGCCAAATCATTCACTCGAATTGTCCAGAAGGTTCAGGCCCGATGACATGGAGAATTGTTATCCATAAAAATTCTATCATTTTTTGGAAACATGAAGCCCATGAATCGATGAAAACGGTCTCCAAGTAGCCGAACACAGCATTCACAGTCAATGATTGACTAAGCTGGACCAGAGGACCCAGTCCACGCCATGTAAAGACAGTCCACACCATTTTGGAGCCACCGCCAGCTTGCACAGTGGACTGTTGACAACTTGTAGCCATGGCTTCGTGGGGTCTGCGCAACAATCTAACCTTACCATCAGCTCTTACCAAATGAAATGGGGACTCATCCCCAGTCATCAATGGTCCTACCGATATGGTGGTGAGCCCAGGAGCTGCAAGCAATGTCGTGCTGTTAGCAAAGGCAGTTGCCACACTGTTCTGATGGAGACGTTCGCCGGACGTCCCACATTGATTTCTGTGCTTGTTGCTTTTCTGCTAGCACTGATAACTCTATGCAAACGCCGCTGCCCTCTGTCGATAAGTGAAGGCTGTCGGCCACTGCAAATTCAATGTCCCATGCTTCTAGCTCGTGTTACCATTTCGCGTTGAAAGTCTGTTAATTACCGTGACAGCCCTGCCCGCCAATGCAATGCACTTTTATACCCTATGTATGCAATACCATCGCCATCTGTAGACGTGCTATCGCTGTCCCCTGACTTTTCACACGACATTGTGGTTAGAAGTTGTGGAGCTGAAAGTGGTGCAGGCAAAAACCTACTTCACCCACAAGAAAAGATTAATTGAACAAGCAGTACCCACTGTTGTTATGAATATATGTTTTGTAAAACGTGAAATTTAGCAAGCTCAAACGAATGCAGTTATTTATAACCATCAACCTAGCAATAAATATTTACTAGTATCTGACAAACCGGGCATTGTTCGGGTATTTATTATGCCGATTTTCTACTACTAACGGAACCGTAAGCGTACTCCTGCAGTCCGTGGGACACTATCACAGACAATTTCTGTACCCTGGGCACGGCTGTTTCGCGTGTCTACAACGTCTTTTTGTGAACGTCTCAATAGCAACGCCCTCTCATAGCTCTGTAGACGGCTGTTTTCGCCTACAGCCGTTTGCTCTTCACAGTTGGAAGCTGTCAAAAGCGATGCCATATATCAGGGACTCCTGTAACTCCATTCGACTGTAGCAGTGTTCAAATAAGGTTCAAACGGCTCTGAACTCTATGGGACTTAACATCTGAGGTCATCAGTCCCCTAGAACTTAGAACTAGTTAAACCTAACTAACCTAAGGACATCACACACATCCATGCCCGAGGCGACCGTAGACTGTAGCAGTGTCATAGTGGTAAAGAATAAATGTATTAGGCTACAACGTCATGAATGATACAGCACTTTTTACGCATCTCAGTGTTTATGACGTCAAATCTCCTGAACTATGATAAGCAGGTGGTTGTTACGCCTATAGCGATTGTTGCCTGACAGTAAGGAATGTCTGTACCAGCTTTCGTTGAGATCAGTGCAGTAGTATAATGTGTGTGTTTCGAAATCCGTACATATTAAGAATATGTACGGATTTCGAAATTAGTGAATATTAAAATTTGAAAACGTGGCCTTGTGTGGAGCATCACCTGACGCAGCGGATTCTGTTTCATAATATATTTAATAAAGCAGAGTATGAATTCATGTGCTACAAGAACAGACAGAAAACATTCTAATAAACAAATGTTCCAGAATAATGCATGTAGAATGAATGAACATTTGCTTAACGCTTCAGTTAACAAGCGTAAACACACCAGAGCACAACAGTCAATGAACAATAATAAAAACAACGTAAGATATATCCTTAACGTAAATCAATAAAGACTATTAGAACACACATAAATAAGTGGTAGTTCTCTCCTGAAAAGAGCCCGAGTTTAGGAACAATTAGCGAAACAAGGAATTACGTACAATGTAAATCTCAGCAAAGGGAGACTGTACAGAAACAGTGTTCGTTGCCTAATTTTGAGTCTTAATCTCAGGCTAGTCCAATAAAAGAATGAATGAATAAAATTTAAACAACAGTGCCCACATGACTTAAACTGCAGTACAACAGCAGTTAGTAATATTGAACTTGCATGAAAAACGAGTAGCACATAAGTGACACATCATCATCAGTTTTCCGCCATATTAGCAGGTCCTTTGCAACTCCATTTCAAGCGATCTATTGCTTCCTTCTTAATACCGGTATGTGTGCTGCCGTCCATCACACCATCTAGGATGTGAAATCTATTCTTCCCTCACCTCCTCTTTCCTTCCACACAACCTTCTATGACTGCTTTTATAAGCTCTCCTTCATTCTTCACATATGTCCACTCTGGCTTTGTTTCCGCCTTCTTATTACGCCCAGTAATTGTCTTTGCTCTCCTACTCTTCTCAGTAGCTCTTCATTTTTCATTCTATCCACCCAAATTATTCTTTCCATCCTCCGTCATGTGTATATTTCAAAAGCCTCCAGCCTTGCTGTATCTTTCTTTCTCAGTGTCCACGTTTCAGCACCATACAATACGACACATCATAGAAAACACGTTATCAATCTTTACCTTAAATCTTTGTCCTTATTGCTGTAGAAAAATCTCCTCTTCTTAGAAAATGCTCCTTTTGCCATTGCTATTCTGGATTTAATTTCTGTGCTGCTCTTCCAGCCTGTTTCTATCTTGCTTCCGAGACAAAGCTTTGTACATGTTCTAATACTCCTCCAATCAGCATTATTTTTACCTTTTTCTTTCCTCCCTATTCCACTACTTTTCCTTTCTTTGCATTGACTCATTCCATAATCTTTCTTTAGCTTCAATGGCATCCATTTCATCTTGTAATTATTTCTGATGACCATGTCGTCTGCAAACCTCAAAAACCATATTCAATGAGTTTATAAGTCGCTTGGTTTTCCAGTCGACTCTTTTCCCCCTCATATTAGTTGCAAGGTTATCCCAAGCCAGTCTTTCGAAAGCCTTTACCGGATCTATAACATCAGCCTCGCGGTTGGGCCTCCCGCCGGAGGTTCGACTCCTCCCTCGTGTGTGTGTGTGTGTGTGTGTGTGTGTGTGTGTGTGTGTGTGTGTGCGTGCGTGTGCGTTTCGTCCTTAGCGTAAGTTAAAGTTAGTTTTCTAGTGTGTAAATCTAGCGCCCGATGGCCTCCCTACTTTGATCCCTTAGGAATTCACACACATTTGAAAATTTGAACAATAATCATCACAAATAATATTCAAGGTACCACTTTAATAGTCTTGGTGCATTAATAACCTCACCATCATCCACCTACTGCTTCGGCGGAGTACATTCTTCAAAGGCCAAACAGATGAAAGTCGGATGATGCAAGATACGAGCTGTAGGGTGGATGAGGAAGAACAGTCCAACGGAGTTTTGGAGCCCCTCTTGGGTGCACAGACGTGTGTGAGGCCTCGCATTGTCGCGGAGAAGTTCGTTCGCATTTTTAGGCGACAAACACGCTGAAATTGTTTTTTCAATTTCATGAGGGTAGCACAATACACTTCTGAGTTGATCGTTGCACCATGAGGGAGAACGTCAAACAGAATAACGCCTTCAGAGTTCAAGAAAATTGTCGCTTTGACTTTGCCGGCTGGGTGTTCGGCTTTGAACTTTTTCTTCGGAGGAGAGCTTGTGCGGCGCCATTCCCTGGATTTCAGTTTTCTTTCCGGTTTGAACTGATGACTGCGGCGCCATTCGACATAAAATTTTTAAAACGTGCTAAGAACTGTAAAATAATGCCTCCTAGCCACATACAGATTCCAGATCCCATACAGATAGCCTAGAAAATTTGTGACTGTACATTTTTAATAACTATGAAAATGCTTGTACAATTTAAAACAAACAACGTAGGCCGCATGCAATACAGAAATGATGCAGGAACAATTCACCTCCTTACTATCTACTCCACGCGCCTACAAGTATTTTCACAGCTATTAAGAATTCACAAGGACTAATTTTCAGGACTATCTTCACGGGGTCAGGAATTTTCATGGGGTAGGAGGAATTATTTAATACTATTTGGTTCGTTTTTAAAACGTGTTACATTAAAAAGTTATTTAAATAATTATTTATAATGCATCGACTAAGATACAAATTTTACCATTTTATTGCATAAGATTCTTGAACAGGAACATACTGTATGTATCCAAACATAAAGCATGCAAGAAAAGAAACTTTTTACTCTTAAGGAAGAACACACCTAACATGTCTTCTCATTAAACATCACATCGAGAAAGCTTGTCGCTTCGTGATGTACACATCTTTAAGTCTCGTCTGAGTCATTTAGAAGACCCACAGAGTTGTGCATTCAGGAATATGGACACTTTCTGAACTATGCACTTAAATGAACGTTCTTATCCCGTCAGAACAGCTAAATATGAACACCACGTTTTATGCGCTCTTGAAACTTTGAACGTTTCCACTTCCCTAACTGAAACTGATAGAAATTTGATTTAAACTGATTTTGTACATAGTTTGTTCAAGTATAACAGCTACATGATAGAAAAAGATAACGTTGTGTTTAAAAAATTATAACTCATTTCCGTAATTCTCTCGAAAATATATAACCCCGTCTGAAAGAGTAAGGATTTTTTTAAGTGCACCTGTTTAAATAAATATTCCTTTAATGAATCACTTTTTAAGTTAGGGAGAGAAACATCTTATCTGAAACATATACTGTCTGAGTTGAAACCTATCTGCACATTAGTGTTTCAGTCTTGAGGCTTGTCCATATTCTCCCCGTTTGTGCAAAAAATAACTAAAATGGAAACCCTTATGTAGCCCAACAGTTACTAACCTGCAGGTAGTTACGCCCCGCCTCCCGTCCCCCTCCCCCCGAAGAGGGTAAAATATAATTTTCCAAGTGGTAAAAACAAAAGAATTCAATGCGGTCATGAAACTAAATTATTTTTGAATGATGATTACTGTCATCAGTTTTTCATAAAACTGTAATACTGAATGTACAAGTTACAAATAATTCTATTTTTTCTAACACTAGAATTAGCGCATGGCACACTGTGATAGAGGTTACAGCTTGCGAAACGACTATATGAACAGCATTCTTCTCATGTAGTCCACCAGCTACACACGTACTTCGTAATTTGTACACTGCATCTATGACAGTAAAACTAAGACACAGGTATCACACTTACTTAAATATTTCATGAAGATGCCTTCTCCGAGTTGTAGGTAGTTCTCCTAACGCGTCAGAAATTGCTACATTAATCACTTCGCAACTGTAAACGATCTAATTGACAGCACAACACAGAATTGTTATGTAATGGCTACAACATTGCTGCAGGGCCACACTATATTATTATTATTATTATTGATATAGGTCAGACACAAAGTAGTTGCAGCCTGAATTCTTTCAATTTATGCAATTTCAGAATTAAGGAGTCCTGCAGTGGAGGGATTTACAAACACTACGCCTAAGTATATTGGACACATTTTAAAGTGGTTGATTTCAAACATTGCTAAAAGGTGCGGGAGAAGGAAGTGTCGTTACGGACAGGGGCGATGCAGAGGAAGAATGTCTGTACAGGAGATGTAAGCAACATTAACGATGCATTGAGAATTGCTTCACCTTCCTATTAATAATAATAAAATAAATAAATAAATAAAAGTTTCTTAGAAATAAGCAGTATCAACTGTGCCTTTGCGTCATTAATTCGTGGTCTACTAAAACACCTACAAAAACTAAATGTCATTGACCCTCATCAACTAGGATTATGAGCACCGACTTACTATCCGCATAAACCCGTCCGGGCGATAGCAGTGTCCCATGGTGAGGAATAACTGCTAGTCAAACAAACATACGATGCGTGTAGTACGAGGGCAGTTCAGTAAGTAATGCAACACATTTTTTTATCTCGGCCAATTTTGGTTGAAAAAACCGGAAATTTCTTGTGGAATATTTTCAAACATTCCCGCTTCGTCTCGTATAGTTTCATTGACTTCCGACTGGTGGCAGCGCTGTACGGAGCTGTTAAAATGGCGTCTGTAACGGATGTGCGTTGCAAACAACGGGCAGTGATCGAGTTTCTTTTGGCATCTCAGATATTCATAGGCGCTTGCAGAATGTCTACGGTGATCTGGCAGTGGACAAAAGCACGGTGAGTCGGTGGGCAAAGCGTGTGTCATCATCGCCGCAAGGTCAAGCAAGACTGACTGATCTCCCGCGTGCGGGCCAGCCGTGCTCAGCTGTGACTCCAGCAATGGCGGAGCGTGCGAACACACTCGTTCGAGATGATCGACGGATCACCATCAAACAACTCAGTGCTCAACTTGACATCTCTGTTGGTAGTGCTGTCACTATTGTTCACCATTTGGGATATTCAAAGGTTTGTTCCCGCTGGGTCCCTCGTTGTCTAACCGAACACCATAAAGAGCAAAGGAGAACCATCTGTGTGGAATTGCTTGCTCGTCATGTGGCTGAGGGTGACAATTTCTTGTCAAAGATTGTTACAGGCGATGAAACATGGGTTCATCACTTCGAACCTGAAACAAAACGGCAATCAATGGAGTGGCGCCACACCCACTCCCCTACCAAGAAAAAGTTTAAAGCGATACCCTCAGCCGGTAAAGTCATGGTTACAGTCTTCTGGGATGCTGAAGGGGTTATTCTGTTCGATGTCCTTCCCCATGGTCAAACGATCAACTCTGAAGTGTATTGTGCTACTCTTCAGAAATTGAAGAAACGACTTCAGCGTGTTCGTAGGCACAAAAATCAGAACGAACTTCTCCTTCTTCATGACAACGCAAGACCTCAACACAAGTCTTCGCACCCGAGAGGAGCTCACAAAACTTCAGTGGACTGTTCTTCCTCATGCACCCGTGGGAGGCACTACGCGGATGATGAAGAAGTTATTGATGCAGTACGACGTTGGCTCCGACATCGACCAGTGGAATGGTACCGTGCAGGCATACAGGCCCTCATTTCAAGGTGGCGTAAGGCCGTAGCATTGAATGGAGATTACGTTGAAAAATAGTGTTGTGTAGCTAAAAGATTGGGGAATAACCTGGTGTATTTCAATGCTGAATAAAACAACCTCTGTTTCAGAAAAAAAATGTGTTGCATTACTTATTGAACTGCCCTCGTATAACTGGGCGTCCTGTCCGTGAGTAGAATGAGGAACGCGCGCGATCTATCTGGGCTTGAACGGGGGCAGACTGTGATGGCCCGGAGGCTCCTCAAGAGCAATTCGGAAACTGTAGGACTTGTCGGGTGTTCGAGGAGTGCTGTGGTGTCTTCAACACGTGGCGAAACCACGTCAGACGTCGTAGGTTTGGGTGACCACACCTTACTACAGATGTCGGACGTCGTATGCTGGGCAGGCTAGTAGAACAGGACAGGCGGCGAACTGTGCCAGACTTTAATGCTGGTCAGTGTACGAGTGTGAACAAACAGTGCACAGAACACTCGTAACGATCGGCCTCCGCATCCGACAACCAATGCAAATGCCAATGTTAACACCACAAAATCTGCAACTGGCAATGAAGTGAGCTCGTGACCATCGGCACTGGACACAGGTGGAGTGGCAGAGCGTTGCATAGTCTGATGAATCCCAATTTCTTCTTCATCATGCCAATGGCAGGACGCGAATCCACCAAGGGAACAGCTCCTTAACAACTGTACTGCGGAGACAAGCTGGCGCGGTTCCAGCATACTCTGGGGAAAATTCACGTGGGCATCCATGGGTCCAAGAAGTGCCATACACTGGTTGCAGACCACGTACACCGGTTCATGACGATCAAGTTGTCCGACAGAAGGGGCGCTTTTCAAAAAAATAATGCGTCGTGTGATGGAGTGGTTCGAGAAACACAGTGGCGAGTTCCAATTTATGTGCTGGATCGCCAACCCACCAGATCCAAACCCAGTCGACACTTCTGGGATATGATTGAACGTGGTGTCAAAGCTAACCGCCCACGCCCCCTACCGCTTCCAGGAATTTACGGAAATTAGATGCGTTTGTGTGCAGATGTGCCAACACCCCCAGCGGCCGTCCAAGGCCTTATTGCTTCCATGCCACGACGCGGCGCCTCTGTTATCCATGACTGCCGCGCGTGATTAGCCGAGCGGTCTCAAGCGCTGCAGTCATGGACTGTGTGGCTGGTCCCGGCGGAGGTTCGAGTCCTCCCTCGGGCATGGGTGTGTGTGTGTGTTTGTCCTTAAGTGATTCATTAAAGGAATATTTATTTAAACAGGTGCACTTAAAAAACCTTACTCTTTCAGACGGAGTTATGAACATAGGTTATGTATTTTCGAGAGAATTACGGAAATGAGTTATAATTTTTTAAACACAACATTATCTTTTTCTATCATGTAGCAGTTATACTTGAACAAACTATGTACAAAATCAGTTTAAATCAAATTTCTAACAGTTTCAGTTAGGGAAATGGAAACGTTCAAAGTTTCAAGAGCGCATAAAACGTGGTGTTCATATTTATCTGTTCTGATGGGATAAGAACGTTCATTTAAGTGCATAGTTCAGAAAGTGTCCATATTCCTGAATGCACAACTCTGTGGGTCTTCTAAATGACTAAGACGAGACTTAAAGATGTGTACATCACGAAGCGACAAGCTTTCTCGATGCGATGTTTAATGAGAAGACATGTTAGGTGTGTTCTTCCTTAAGAGTAAAAAGTTTCTTTTTTTGCATGCTTTATGTTTGGATACATACAGTATGTTCCTGTTCAAGAATCTTATGCAATAAAATGGTAAAATTTGTATCTTAGTCGATCCATTATAAATAATTATTTAAATAACTTATTAATGTAACACGTTTTAAAAACGAACCAAATACTATTAAATAATTCCTCCTACCCCATGAAAATTCCTGACCCCGTAAAGGTAGTCCTGAAAATGAGTCCTTGTGAATTCTTAATAGCTGTGAAAATTTAGGTTAAGCAGTGTGTAAGATTAGGGACTGATGACCTTAGCAGTTAAGTCCCGTAAGATTTCAGACACACATTTGTTATCCATGCCAAAGGTCGACATACCGGCTTTTAGCCAGGTGGTCATAATGTTCTGGCTAATCAGCGTATATTTCGTCATTTTAGAAATGAAAGAGTTCGAAGAAAATGCTTCTTTATTCAGAAGTTTCATTAGGCGTTGACGTTGATTCCGGCGGAGGTAGGCGAAGTGGCGGCAAGCTAATATCTGACTGGACTCCGAGTGGGAACCACAGGCCTACATGACCGCAATTAACTGCCTGAAAACTACAGCTAGACTGACCTCAGTATCGAAATTAGTAAAATAAAAATTTCATGTGACCTTATGACCTCAAATTGTGGGGAAGTAAAATATTACGCATTAAAATGTGAGTACATAATACCGAACAGCGCGACCGCTACGGTCGTAGGTTCAAATCCTGCCTCGGGCATGGATGTGGGTGATGTCCTTAGGTCAGTTAGGTTTTAGTCGTCCTAAGTTCTAGGGGACTGATGACCTCAGATGTTAAGTACCATAGTGCTCAGAGCCGTTTGAACCGATACTGAATATGGGACCCGCAGATAGTCAATACTACGGACCCCGTGCAATCTTAAACCGTTACAGACGACAATGGTGTGACGGACAACTTTCTATCCCGAACAAGATTACATCTTCGTTTCGATACCCGTGGTACTTCTTATGCAATATCTATCACCTAAAGAAAAACAGCTTTCAGAATAAGGACGTTCTTACGTCAATATTAGTCCGTGAGCGGTTGTCGATAAACTCTTCGAGGAAACTGAAGACCCCCGCCCATGCCGTTCGACGGGTTCGCTCTTGACAGACAGGTGCCGGTCGAGAGAAAATTGTAGCCCAGGTTTCAATAGCGATAAATTCGCGGAAGAAAAAAAGTGGAACAATTACTGCCAATCATTAATGGGCGACTCAAACCTTGGGGCAAACATTTCAACATTAACGGAACTCCTTTGCGCGTCGACGGCTCTCCACAGTTTCTGAGAAACACTTACCTCCCAGCAACAGAGAAAAGAGCACAGGCGTCCCGTTTGTAACGGAACTGAGATCACCCCATCCTCCCCTGCCTGCCAGCAAGCTATCCAATGCTCTCCTGAAATCAGCTGTCACGTATTCGTAAGCACCACATTGGTAGCATCATCTGAAAAAATCTTAGGACAAGAGTTTTTTTATTTTATTTATTTATTTATTAATTTTTTTTTTTTTTTTGCTTCAAGTCCGTGTCTCTATATCCGTGTCTATATATCTGTGCAAGCACAGCAAAAACGTGGACATACGATGTGTCACCGTAGGAAATCCCTTCCACAGTACTTTGATTCAAGCCTGATGTAGAGTTGTAACAGAGCTCAATGTACAGGGTGATCAAAAAGTCAGTATAAATTTGAAAACTTAATAAACCACGGAATAATGTAGATAGAGAGGTAAAAATTGACACACATGCTTACAATGACATGGGGTTTTATTAGAACCAAAGAAAAACAAAGTTCACAAAATGTCCGATAGATGGCGCTGGACGGCAAACCTTCTACCGTGACGGGTGAGATGTACGCCGATATGTTACGGAATCGCATCATCCCCAGCCTGGCTAATAAACACCTGCTGGAACGTACGATATTTATGCAGGATGGCGCTCCACCCCATATTGCTAGACGCGTGAAAGATCTCTTGTGCGCGTCGTTTGGTGATGATCGTGTGCTCAGCCGCCACTTTCGTCATGCTTGGCCTCCCAGGTCCCCAGACCTCAGTCCGTGCGATTATTGGCTTTGGGGTTACCTGAAGTCGCAAGTGTATCGTGATCGACCGACATCTCTAGGGACGCTGAAAGACAACATCCGACGCCAATGCCTCACCATAACTCCGGACATGCTTTACAGTGCTGTTCACAACATTATTCCTCGACTACAGCTATGGTTGACGGATGATGGTGGACATATTGAGAATTTCCTGTAAAGATCATCATCTTTGCTTTGTCTTACTTTGCTATGCTAATTATTGCTATTCTGATCAGATGAAGCGCCATCTGTCGGACATTTTTTGAACGTTTGTATTTTTTTGGTTCTAATAAAACCTCATGTCATTCCAAGCATGTGTGTCAATTTGTACCTCTCTATCTACATTATTACGTGATTTATTCCGTTTTCAAATTTATACTGACTTTTTGATCACCCGGTACAACGATGAGCCAAAATATTATGCCCACCTGTTTAATAGCGTGTTGTTCCACTTTTAAATCACGGTACTACAGAGATGTAGTATTTTAGAAGCCCTTGACAGGATTCCAGAAGTATGTGGCACGAGACGTCTACGCACAGGTGAAGCAATTCCCGCAAATTTCGGAATGGTGGTTTACGGGCACGCAGCTGGCTCCCAATGTGTGTTCCAGCAGGTACAGAGGAGTCACCTTTGCTGGCCAAGACATCAATGTGAGTTGACTGTAACGCTCCTCAAACCACTGTAGCACGATTCTGATTTTGCAACAAGGACAGCTGTCCTGTTGGAAGATGTCATCGCATGAAGCGATGGAGGTGGCCCGCACGTAATTCAATGCTGTCTTGATCCTTTGCATTACCACCACAGATCCCATAGAGGCCCAAATGGCTCTGAGCACTATGCGACTTAACTTCTGAGGTCATCAGTCGCCTAGAAGTTGGAACTAATTAAACCTAACTAACCTAAGGACTTCACACACACCCATGCCCGAGGCAGGATTCGAACCTGCGACCGTAGCGGTCGCTCGGCTCCAGACTGTAGCGCCTAGAACCGCACGGCCACTCCGGCCGGCATAGAAGCCCAAATCTGTGTATCCCATAGCATAATTGTGCCCTCACCGGCCTGGATCTGCAGCGCGGTGCATGTTTCGTGCAGCCATTCGGTTGCACTGCAGTTCCTTCTCTAAATCCTCGCACAAACGAAAAAATGGCTGACATCGAAATAAGTGTCCAAGGAATAGAAAAGCAACTGGAATCACTCAACAGAGGAAAGTCCACTGGACCTGACGGGATACCAATTCGATTCTACACAGAGTACGCGAAAGAACTTGCCCCCCTTCTAACAGCCGTGTACCGCAAGTCTCTAGAGGATGATTGGAAAAGAGCACAGGTAGTCCCAGTCTTGAAGAAGGGTCGTCGAGCAGATGCGCAAAACTATAGACCTATATCTCTGACGTCGATCTGTTGTAGAATTTTAGAACATGTTTTTTGCTCGAGTATCTTGTCGTTTTTGGAAACCCAGAATCTGCTATGTAGGAATCAACATGGATTCCGGAAACAGCGATCGTGTGAGACCCAACTCACGTTATTTGGTCATGAGACCCAGAAAATATTAGATACAGGCTCCCAGGTAGATGCTATTTTTCTTGACTTCCGGAAGGCGTTCGATACAGTTCCGCACTGTCGCCTGATAAACAAAGTAAGAGCCTACGGAATATCAGACCAGCTGTGTGGCTGGATTGAAGAGTTTTTAGCAAACAGAACACAGCATGTTGTTATCAATGGAGAGACGTCTACAGACGTTAAAGTAACCTCTGGCGTGCCACAGGGGAGTGTTATGGGACCATTGCTTTTCACAATATATATAAATGACCTAGTAGATAGTGTCGGAAGTTCCATGCGGCTTTTCGCGGATGATGCTGTAGTATACAGAGAAGTTGCAGCATTAGAAAATTGTAGCGAAATGCAGGAAGATCTGCAGCGGATAGGCACTTGGTGCAGGGAGTGGCAACTGTCCCTTAACATAGACAAATGTAATGTATTGCGAATACATAGAAAGAAGGATCCTTTATTGTATGATTATATGATAGCGGAACAAACACTGGTAGCAGTTACTTCTGTAAAATATCTGGGAGTATGCGTGCGGAACGATTTGAAGTGGAATGATCATATAAAATTAATTGTTGGTAAGGCGGGTACCAGGTTGAGATTCATTGGGAGAGTGCTTAGAAAATGTAGTCCATCAACAAAGGAGGTGGCTTACAAAACACTCGTTCGACCTATACTTGAGTATTGCTCATCAGTGTGGGATCCGTACCAGATCGGGTTGACGGAGGAGATAGAGAAGGTCCACAGAAGAGCGGCGCGTTTCGTCACAGGGTTATTTGGTAACCGTGATAGCGTTACGGAGATGTTTAACAAACTCAAGTGGCAGACTCTGCAAGAGAGGCGCTCTGCATCGCGGTGTAGCTTGCTCGCCAGGTTTCGAGAGGGTGCGTTTCTGGATGAGGTATCGAATATATTGCTTCCCCCTACTTATACCTCCCGAGGAGATCACGAATGTAAAATTAGAGAGATTAGATCGCGCACGGAGGATTTCAGACAGTCGTTCTTCCCGCGAACCATACGCGACTGGAACAGGAAAGGGAGGTAATGACAGTGGCACATAAAGTGCCCTCCGCCACACACCGTTGGGTGGCTTGCAGAGTATAAATTTAGATGTAGATGTAGTAGATAACGGCGTGTAGGGACCCAACCATCGACATGGTGTAATAAGAAATGCGGTTCATTCGAGAGGCGACACGTTTCTATTGAGTCACGGTGAAAACTCAGTAATCCTGTGCCCACTGCAATCGTAACTGACGATGCCGTCGGGTCAACACAGGAACACGTAGGGCCGTGTGACGTGGAGCTCCACATTCAACTATGACCTTTTAACAGTGTGCTCGGAAGCCCTTCTGCCAGCACCAGCACTGTACTCCGTCGTTAGATCTGCCAAAGGTAGCTGCGTACCCTGGATTACACAGTGGGGGATCCTCCGACCTCTACATTTTGTGATGAGACGTGGTCACCCAACACCACGCGGCCTCTTCGTTATTTCACCAAACTTCAACCACTTTCCACAGGTTCTCGCGAAGGTAGTACGCCAACAGGTGGCCAGCCTCGCCTTTTCAGAGATACTCTTTTCCAGCCGCAGCGCCACAACAATGTGCTCTTTGTCAAAATCGCTTTTATCAGTGGATTTCTGAATTTGCGGCTCGTATCTTCGCTGTAATAACTGCCCATTCGTCTCTGTTCCGCTTACAATCTTTCTCTGCTGCGTCACGTGCCCTCAACAGCACCAGGAGGCATTCAAACTCGCCGTGACCGGGGATCACAATGTTTTGGCTCAGCACTACCACACTTCAAGAAAATCTGTCTGTATTGCTAAGCGTCCACGTTTCACTTTCACACAGGGATAGGGTGACCAGACGTTCGCATTAATCCGGACATGTCCTCCTTTTTAGCTCTTTGTCCGGGGTCCGGGCGGATTTTTACGGTGTCCGGCTTTTTCGCAAAGTTAAATTTACAATTCGTCCCGTTCTATTGCTCTTTTCTTAAATACTTTAACTATTGGCACAGCCTTCGTGATATACACGCACGAAGACTGTGTTAGTAGGTGACACCAGGATCGTCGATGTCATCGCTGATCGACCATAAGCGAATGCAAATATCGATTATTTAAAATTTTCGTTTCGCTTTGTACTGGGTTCGCTTCCTGTAGGCCACGTGCGAATTGCGAGTGTAATTTTTAACCGAGTGAGTTACGTAAAACATATGGCTATGCCTAAACAAAAGTGTACATTTTCTGATGTCCTTTCCGATAAATATCCGGCTTTCAAGAAAGGGAGAAATGAATTTGAAGCGGAATGTAAGATATGTGAGCTGAAACGTACGTCTCAGTGGCCAATAAAGGTAAGAAATAACTCGACAGATTGCCATGGTTTTATTTCATTGTTTCATAGTCATTCAATTTATCTCTATTCGGAAAGTTCAAGTGCAGTTTACATGTCATCAGCTGCTACTTGAATTGTAGATGTTGATAGCGGTGCGTGAATGAAGGGAGGGGAATGGTCTTCCGTTTTTCAAAATGGTTCAAATGGCTCTGGGCACTATGGGACTTAACATCTATGGTCATCAGTCCCCTAGAACTTAGAACTACTTAAACCTAACTAACCTAAGGACATCACACAACACCCAGTCATCACGAGGCAGAGAAAATCCCTGACCCCGCCGGGAATCGAACCCGGGTTACGTTTTTCGCTGCGTAAACAATTCCGTGTTGTTGACATGACAAAACAATTCACGCCACACTGTCACCACAATCAATGTTTTTAATTTTTTATATTGCTCAGTTAACCACCACCTGACCATCAGTAACAATTAACTACTAGTTTTACCGGTAATTCACGGCAGTCACCTGTTTGATGTGTCCCCTTTTTTCTTCCTTTGTCCTCCTTTTTGAAGCTGTTTGTCCTCCTTTTTAAACAATTGCATCTGGTCACCCTACACAGGGATGCACTCGAAACAAATACAATGAGAAATAACTTCCTAACACGTAACTATAGACAGTCTGCATTTTATATCTTCTTTATTTCTGCCACCGACGGTTGTTTTGGCGCCCAAATATTAAAACGCTTTATTACTTTTTGTGTTCCTTCTCCTAATTCCCTCGCCATCGCTCCATTTAATTCGCCTTCCTTCCATTATCCTAGTTTCCTTTTGTTCACGTTCACTTTATACCCTCTTTTCGCGACACTATCCATACAGTTCAACTCTTCTTCCAACTTCTTGGTCTGCTCTGACTGCATTCAATGCCATAGGTGAGATCGAAAGTTTTTATTTATTCTCCCACAACCTTATTTCCTTGTCATATTCATCTTTGGCTTCATTTATTGTTTCCTCATCGTAATGACGGAATAACATTGCTGATATGCTAAAAATCTTGCATCATTCCACTTTTACAATCAAAGGCATTGGTGCAATAACCTGGTACGTTCACTTTTGGCCGAAAATGAGTTTCTCCTGCCGTTGAAAATTGCTCTATCATGTGGTGGAACACTGGGACCTGTCCATAGGACTAATTCATAATAATAGAGGGAATGAACTTGTCGATGTCAGGTGTCGGACCAAGAACCCGCCATGTCCAAAGCATGCTTTGCCATTCCACCAAATATTAGAAAAACTCTGGCACTGAAATAAATCCGAGAAGTTCACTGTTGTTGATGTTACGTAAGAGCAGTTTTTAGACTTCCTGTTCGACCCATAAAAGTTGTTACGATCTAACATGAAGAGTGGTGAGACAGAGAGGATTTCTGTTTCACAGTATAGGTTCTCTGAGCACTTCACTGCACACAAGTATATAATTTGCTGTGGTTCCTCATTATCAGAAGTTATATATCATGATTTCATCACTGAGAAAGCCTCATCTCTATTGATTTTCCCCGCGGAAAAACTTTTAAAAAAGTGCCTCAGTCAGTCAGATCTGACAAATGTAAAGAGGTCATGAAGTTTGCCAAGAAATGTGCAAACCTCAGAAGTGGATTTTATAATGAGGTGGTCTGTGACAGAACTGTTACGGATGCTACATACTAGAGGAAAAGCACAATACATTACTTATTAATATTCCATATTTTTAAATTTTATTGGGGTCTCCATTTTTTTTAAACTGCCAGACTCATCATCATATTCGGTAACCTGCATATTGCCGATAGTTGTTTTCTCTTTAGTTACATGTTTATTTTTGACATATAAAAAAAAAGTGTGGGCAAGAGAGAGATGGGTCAATTCTTTTAAAAATTCAGTACATATAATAAACCTTTGTTTGGTTGTGTAATAAGCTGTTGCGGTATGTTGGCGGCCCAAGCAAAAGGTTAGAATAAGACGAAACAGATTAATAAAATTTTCAAGTTTCTGGGCAGGTTTTTGTTTTTTACGTGAATGTATGCAGAGATGGCGTATCTGGTTCTTACACCAATGTCTTTAATTGCAATTTATCCCTCCCTGAATTCTATCTCTGCTAAATACTAAAAAAAAAAACCACTGCCACGATAAGGCGACACGATGGTCTGATGGTGACCATCCGCTGTCATCCTGTGCCATGTAGCGTCATTTGGGTGTGGTATGGAGAGGCATGGAGTCAACACATCCCTCCCCCAGTCGTCTTCGTCTTTCCGGACCTCTGAGTTGCTGCTTCTCAGTTGGCATGTTGAGGCTCAATAGACCTCGTTCTAATCCTCTCAACAAGGAAAAATCTCAGGCAGTAACGGTAACTAAACCCAGTGCCTTTGCATAGCAGTCAGATGCACTGACCATTCAACAATGGACGCGGGAAATATTATCTTCTGCTAACTCCGGGGTTTCAAACAGGATATTCTAAAACACGTTCTAATTTCCATTACTGCAGTCTAATTTTATCAAGGTTGTGAAGGTTCGCTTATAGCGCTCTTTCTGATTTACTGGCATTCCCTAGTGCATGGGCAAATAGCCACAATAGCTACGACTATTGCTGAGAACTGCACGAGTTACATTCGTGGGAAAATTTCTCCCACGCTAATGTGTTGGAAAGTATATCGCAGAAGCATCACTTGTAGAAACTATGCTGCCTTGTCTGACTAGTTGATCAAGAAAGTGCCCCCCCCCCCCACCCCCAAAAGCGCGATCAACGACTGCCGCCTTCCAATGTGTCGATCTCCATGGAGTCTCGAACGTCGCTGAAAAAATTAATACGAAAAACTTAACTGATTCTCACTCCTTTTGTTTTCATGTGGAGTCATGTTAATGGTGCAGGTGCAAGGCCAGATCTAATTACTGAAACAGGGTGAACTTAATAATCATTAAAGACTAGTTAAATAAGAGACACACATGGATGTACTACACACGAAAGATAATCGAATTTGTGTAACAGCAAATAATGGTTTTATCATCAGTTGTTTGGGAGACTGGAGTACCTATTTTGTTCCAATTTACGTTCAAGAGTTTTACTTAAGTGATATTGAACGAAGACTTGAATACGGGCTAGTTGTTTTACTCCATAGAATTTATGTACGCTCCTTGCACTCTGTTAATTTTGAAGTATCAGCGCGAGACTAGGAACTTTTCTCTTGATGGACGAAAAGGAAAAACGGTAAGACACTGCGCTTCGACAGTTCAGAATATTCTTTGGGGTCAAGCAGTAACCCGGTACGAAGTTACGTAGGCTTTGACCTGTCATCTGATACCATGCAGGCGATTGAGAGTGTCTGTTATGACGGCACCAATATAAAGACAACACCGATTCCCCAGAGGAGATTTTCACACTACAGTTTTCAAGGAGTTTTTCTTCGTTGTAGAGCGTATGTTGGAACTGAAGTATCCCTCTCAAATATTCGCAACTGAGTGTCCCTCCGGCACAAAAGACAGCTCTCTCGTTGTTTGCAAGGACCTTGGCTATCCGGTGTACTGGAAATCTAACAACCCGCTTATATTTAAGTAGCGAAGTTGAATATAGTCAGTCAATTTTGGTAAACATTTTTGGAATACAGTGATCAATAGATTATTATATTTTGACTAAAGTTCAGTCTTGATCACACCATTTATGTTTCAATGATATAGGTAACCGGTTTCGGTTATTTTTACATAACCATCATCAGACCCATGGCTCCCTTAGCAGTTGACTTCGTAGCAGCTGAGGAGAACTCCGCCTACCATCCTAAGGGAGCCATGGGTCTGATGATGGTTATGTAAAAATAACCGAAACCGGTTACCTATATCATTGAAACATAAATGGTGTGATGAAGACTGAACTTTAGTCAAAATATAATAGTCAGTCAAGTTGCGACAAATTAATTTGTCATCTTCGGAAGCCGACAAAATTTGGGATATTAAAACTCATTAGACCTCGGCCACTAGTTTATGTGACGTATAATAAGTGTATTACAGAAACTTACTTAGTATTTGTTTAGCAGATGCCAGTGTCTTCTTCACAGAAACATAATGGCACGACAAATTCAAAAATTGCACACATTGTATGTGGTTATTGCAAACGCCGATTGACAGGTTGATGATTTACCGTAATGTACGTATCAAAACTGTTGTGTCAGCAGCAAGGAACATAGATAAAGTCAGATAAAAAGTATAACTACGGTATATAAGAAAATTATACATAATGAATTTGAAAAAACGGCACATAGTTCCAGTACTTAAAAGGAATGAGCTATATCCACATTTTTTAAGAGATGCTATACAATGAACACGGTATCTGTTTTTCAATACAGGCTGATCAGTCAAGAAATCTTTTGAATTTAGGCAGGAATGTCTATATATTTTAATTTCTTCTGAAAGGTTAATTTTGTAGCTCTTGTGGATTATATGCAAAACTGCCATTTTAAGCAGGGGTGGAAGAAGAGGAGTGTGTTTCTCGATTTTGAGATCTACTGCTAAAGTTAAATTTTAGGAATTCTCACCGTCTTTGTTGAGCAAGTCCTAACGAAAGAGGGTCTTAAACGCCCTCCCTCTGTGTACCAAATAAAACTGTTTTTTTTTTATACATCCAAGATCTGAGAAATTTTGCTCTTAATTGACAGGGGCTACAATCTTTCACAGGAATTTGAAATCTATAAACTGTTCTACCTAAATTCAAAAGATTTGTTGAGTGATAATGTTCTATTGAAAAGCAGACACTATTTTGGTTGTATAACTTCTTTTCTAACATGTGAAAATTAGCTCAATCCTGTTAGATATTAGAAGTATGTGCTATGTCTTTCAAATGTAATATATATAACTTCTTTATATACCTTAGTTATTATACTTTGTATGCTGGACATTAACGTAGTTTGATATATTTACCGTAAATCTGTCAATCTCTGTTTACATACAGCATGTACGGTTTTGGAAATGTCATGCCATTATGCTTTTATGAAGAACTTACTGACATCTGATAAACAGTTACTAAGTACGTTTCTGTAATACAATTCTTGTACTATACATAAAAGTATGCTCAAGGTCTAATGATTTATAATGTTCCTAATTTTGTAGGTTTATGAAGATGACTAATTTGTTGAAAGCGGTAAAGCGAAACGAAAATATCTGTCCAACTGACAACTGTACTTTGTTCTGAAGTATATACTACAGTTGCTGATAAAATAACACCTATGAATAAAATAAGAAACAAGTTAGAGATGCAATCGCACTCTATGAGACAACTAGCTTTGAGATTTCTGGCAACAGGCAAGTCATTCGAATGCACGACGTTTAGTACTGTAATACCAGCAGATTCAAATACCGAAGGATTTGCTGCTGGGATATACTAAGGTAATTTGATATTTTGTGATAATTTGGTGAGATTGATGTGCATTTCGCAGACATCTTGCTGGTCATTCCACATATATTACCTACTTGTTGAAACAAAAGCCTTTTTTCATATGTCTGTGTAGTTCCCCAAGCTAATCCTACGTTTTCAAATTGATAAAGAACGCAATGCTACTGTTAATTCTCCCTGACCATAACTACACTGGTAAGTACAATGAGTATCACTACATACACCTATAAAAAGTGTCGTGTGTTAAAATAACTACCTGAAAAACTGACTCTGATTTGCACAAAGACGAACTGTATACAAATAGCGTACACTAAGACTATGTGGATGTTTGGGTCAAATGGCTCAAACGGCTCTGAGCACTATGGGACTTAACTTCTAAGGTCATCAGTCCCCTGGAACTTAGAACTACTTAAACCTAACTAACCTAAGGACATCACACACATCCATGCCCGAGGCAGGATTCGAACCTGCGACCGTAGCGGCCGCGCGGTTCCAGACTGTAGCGCCTTTAACCGCTTGGCCACCACGGCCGGCTATGTGGATGTTTCATGAAGCTTTGTTAACACCTCAGTGACGAGTATTATTAAACCGTCAGTATTCCAGCTCTGGAGCTCATAACGTGTTATCAATCCTGAGAACATCTTCGGGGCCATTAATACAGCTCGTCAACAGTTAGAGCACTGACAGTACAATAATAGGCGCTCTCAGTCGGTCAATATATTGACCATTTGACACTATTACTGAAACGTATGAGGGGCCTCTTTAGAGGCAGAGAATGAAAAGCGTTTAAAAATAATAAAAATGTTCAACAGATTGAGTTGAAATAACATTTTTTTGTGTCTGAAATTGTCAGTTACAACTTCCACGATCCAGAGGTTTCTTGCAATGACATCGGTCAGAGCAGTTGTTTTCGAGTAAGAGAGAATTCTAATAACGCACAACTAGTTGCCGTATGTTGCTGTAAACACTGCGCTGAAGTACAGCGGGGCGCGAGCGAGACGGGGCGGCGCCAGCGCACGTGTCGACGAAATCGGCGTCGCGGCGGCGCCGGCCGCGCGCTTGCGCGCGCCCTCTCCCTTCCCCTACCCCCCTCCACCCACAGAGGTGCCCGCCCCCCCGTTCCCGCGGAACGTCAACAAACAGCGCTCCCACGCCGGCGCGGGGTCAGTAACACGCGGAAGGACACCTCCCTACACCATCCCTACCTCCACCTCCACCTCCAGCGCACAACCAGCCTACCGCTTCTTGCATCCCGACGCCAGCTCAGGAATCCCGCCGCCCGCTGCACGCGCACGTGCATTTCCACGCGCGTCACCGCTCCTGGCTGTCTTCAACAAACCAACCTGTCGGCTGAAGCACTTCTCTATCTGCCGCAGCAAGGTAACGGCACCCATCCGCAAAACACGCTGTTCCCGTACGGTGCTGCTGGTATACAGGAGTCGCGATGGCGATGTGTTTATGGTTTAAACGGACATAACTACGAGGTTGGCAGTCTCTATCCACTTCGAAAAATGGAACAAATAAGTTGTTTCTGTTTACCTATCATGGACGGGGGACATCAGCTGGTTAAGTAATTGTCAACATGAATTAAGTTCTCCAACAGCCGTGTAAGTAATATTTCTTTTTTTTTTTTTAATTGTGACGACAACCAGTTTCGGCATACCGTCATGCCACCTTCAGGCCCCACGCGCATATCTCACAATAAACGATACTGCCATGGAGTGCCATATACACCTAGATTTCGTGAATTCAAACCGTTTCACTAGTCCATCATCCGAGGACTTGATAGCAACTGAGCACACCTGCAGTCGAAGAACTTTCAGTCCTTCCCCCCCCCCCCCCCCCCCCCCCCAGTGATCTCGATCCACAGAATATATAGAGGCATTACGGTATACATCTACATACATAAATACTACACAAGCCACCATACGATGAAAGGCGGAGGGTGTCTTGCCTGACTAGTAGTCACCTTATTACCCTCGCAAGATTTCTCAATAGCGTTTCGCGAAAAGAACGCCGTCTTGACTCCAGGGATTCCCATTTGGATTAGCTTCCGGCTCTCTCTCTCCCTCTCTCTCTCTCTCTCTCTCTCTCTCTCTCTCTCTCTCTCATAAAATTAACTCGCTGCGCAAAGAAATGAAACAAACGACGAAAACAAATCACGACAATTAGGTTACTGGCTGCAACCAATAGACTATTCGTAACTGACGTAAAAGGCACTCGATGCGGTGAGGAAGAGCACTATAACACAAGTGAACAGAAAACGAGATGAAGCACATTTCATGATTGAGTGTTGGTACAGACCTGCCTTGTAAACAACTCGCAGCTAATCACTGCTGTTTTGATCAAGGCGTAGTTAATCATTAAGGCATTTAATTCTCACAGTGTAACTCAAACAGAACAGTTGATCAGCACATGTAATATCAATAACAATAGCCTATTAAAACAACATAAAACTCGAGTTATGCCCTATTTTAAATCTGTAACTAATATGCATGAAACCAATGTTGCGGTGCATTTGAGATCATTGACGGCAGATGCTTCTGCAAACAACAGAAGGCGAAACATACCTGTGATACGTTAAGTGAGAAAGAAAATAGACGTGTAAGTTCAAGGAATTCAGGGCCGCAGCAAAGCTTCTATTTGTTTTTTGTTGTTGCTTTAGGGTACAAAACGGTTGAGGTTGAGGTTCGATGCACCCGTGTCATAACTTAAAATGGTCAATTACCGAATGACTTTGAAGTCGATAATATTCAGAGCCTAAACGACTGGCGTAGAGGTTTAGCTAAACCCTTTGAAGAGGTTGCTCAAACAGCTGAAAATTATATTTCCTTCGCCATATTACTACGTCAAATAAAAAGTAAAACGAAATCTACAGATTTTGCTGTATCTGCTAAAAAAAAAACCGATAATTCAGATGGAAAACATACATTAAAACGTAAATGATATTAAGTCGGTATTAGGTCAGAAAATGGCGCACCGTCAATGGTTGGTTGCAGTAAGCAGAGAGTGGTGCGGGGGCCTCCACTTTAGAAATGACGGCGACTGAAATGACAGTGCCCAACATGCAGCCTAGCTGAAAGTATCTCCTCGCGAGAGAAAGTCGTCCCAGCCGTTATGAGGTGTTTAATTTCGCAAAATTTGTTCCCATACAGAGAAGAGCAATGTTCATGCTGGCGTGACACTGCGCTCTTATGTGCGACAACAGAGATCATTTTAAGGGACAGAGTAGGTAAAAGATCTAGGTACTCTGACTGCATAGTTGACAGCATCATAGGCAGTTTCGTTCCCCGACACTCCAGGGACCCACTTGAACATCATGTTGGCCCGTGTGTATAGCACACACAGTCTCTGGAGGGCACTAAGTGAATCTGAACATAATACACAATTGAGAAACCTGTGTCGTCCGATGTACTGGGTGGCCTGATAGAGGCTGGAAAGCCCTGCAGTAAAAATCACAGCTAAGTTGAGGGCCTGCTGGAGTAGGGCGCCAGCGAATTTCACCACCTCAGTGCTCGCTCCCTAAGCCGGTGGGAAAGACTCATTATTGGACTACACAAAGCAGTTACGTCAGTTAAATGTCTGGGAGTGTAAGTGGCAATTTAAAGTGGAACGACCACATATAACTTATCGTAGGAAAAACAGACACCAAACAGATGTTGACTGGAAAAATCCTGGGGAAGTGCAGACTGCCCGCGAAGGAGATAGCCTGCGAAACACTCGTTCGACTAATCTTAATTAAATATTGCTCGTCAGTCTAGAACCTGTACCAAATAGGCCTGATAGAGACAACAGACAAAATTCTCACAAGGGCAACGCGTTTCTGTGCAAGCTGCTTCAATATGCGTAACGGAAATGCTCAGCCAACTTGTAATGCGCCTCTACAACGCTGCATATTCAATGACCTGTCCTTAGACTGGACATTTGTCGATATTTCGAAATGAGATGCATTAAAGGGTATATTTTATGTATTAAGTTTTTTCTTAGCTACCTGCCTTTATGTTAGCTCTTATGAATTCTTTAGAGGCATGACGATGTCCGCAGATTTGCCTAGTAGATACAAAATTAACTTATGTCAAGATCGTGAATAGCTGGTAAATTTCGACTTACGAAATGAAGTAAAGCATCTGAACTTTGAAACGTCTTGTATTCCGAAACTCTTCGCACATTACAATGACACCACAAATGCCCACCAAGTCTGTGCACGATGAAGTAGTGCAAAGATCCTATGCCAAGCACAGCTTTAAATTATAGACAAAGACAATCGCATTTAGCAAGACTTAACAAAACTAAATTTAGAAAATTTGATGTCAAAACCGTCATTTTTATTTTGGAAGCGAAGAAGGAAGGAAGGAAGGAAGATTGGGTTTAACGGTCCGTCGACATAGAGATCGTTAGAGACGGGGAACAAGCTCTGATTATGTCAAGGACGGAAAAGGTAATCGGCCGTGCCTTTCAAAGGAACCATCGCGGAGAGAGATTTAGGGTAATCACTGGAAACCTAAATCTGGATGGCCGGACGCGGGTTTGTACCGTCGTCCTTCCGAATATAAACGAAGAGAGCGATATTCGCTGGTATAGTACGATTTATAATGTGTCATGGGCTTATTACGGTACAAATTCCAGTGGCAGATGCTACAAGAGGGGCATTGTGCACCACTGTGTAGTTCACCGTTGAAATGCTGATAGCGTAAGTTCCCAGAGGAATCAACCAAGATATTGTTTGCTCCTATGTCAATCACGCATAGCGATTATGAATAATTCTTTCTACCGCGCACCATTCTCGAATGTAACAGGACAGGGTGGGTCTCATAATTCCCCCCCATCTGTCTTCGACGTGAAACTATATACACTGAAGAGCCAAAGAAACTGTTACACCTGCCAAATATCGTGTAGGGCCGCCTCGAGCTCGCAGAAGAGCCGCAACATGACATTTATAGACTCGACTAATGTCTGAAGTTGTGCTAGAGGGAATTGACACCATGAATCCCGCAGGGCTCTCCATAAATCCGTAAGAGTACGAAGGAGTGGTGATCCCTTCTGAACAGCAAGTTACAAGGCATTCCAGATATGCTCAATACTGTTCACGTCTTGGGAATTTGGTGGCCAGCGGAAGTGTTTCGATTCAGAAGACTGTTCCTGGAGCCACTCTGTAGCAATTCTGGACACGTGAAGTGTCTCATCGTACTGCTGGATTTGCCCAAGTCTGTCGGAATGCACAATGGATACGAATGGATGCAGGTGATCAGACAGGATGCTTACGTATGTGTCACCTGTCAGAGTCGTATCTAGACGTATCAGGGGTCCCATGTCACTCCACCTTCACACCCCCCAAACCATTACAGAGCCTCCACCAGCTTGAATAGGCCCCTGTTGGCATGCATGGTACATGGATTCATGAGTTTGTCTCCATAACCGTACACGTCAATCCGCTCGATATAATTTGAAACGAGACTCGTCCGACCATGGAGCATGTTTCCAGTCATCAACAGTCCAATGTCGGCGTTGACAGGCCCAGGCGATGCGTAAAGTTTTGTGCCGTGCAGTCATCAAGGGTACACGAGTGAGCCTTCGGTTCAGAGAACCCATATCGATGATGTTTAGTTGTATGGTTCGCACGCTGATATTTGCTGATGGCCCAGCATTGAAATCTGCAGCAATTTCAGGAGGGGTTGCAATTCTGTCATGTCGGACGATTCTCTTCAGTCGCCGTTGGTCCCGTTGTTGGATGATCTTTTTCCGGCCGCAGCAATGTTGGAGGTTTGATGTTTTACCCGATTCCTGATATTCACGGCACACTTGTCAAATTTTCGTATGGGAAAATCCCCACTTCATCGCTACCTCGCGAGATGCTGTCCCATCGCTCGTGCGCCGACTATAACATGAGGTTCAAACTCTATTAACTCTTGATAACCTACCACTGTAGCAGCAGAACCTATCAGAGAACTGCGCCAGAAGCTTGTTTTATATAGGCATGGTCGACGGCCGCGCAGCTCTGATTTGTCCCTCACTGATTTTCATCTGTTACAGAAGATGGAAAATGGCTAGTGTCAGAGAGACCAGGAGACGATGACTTAAAGGAGAGTGTCGAAAGCGCGGTATATCGCGCAGGCGGCAGTGAAAAATTCGTTACTCGATATGACAAGCTCAAAGGTGTGTATTATAATCGGCCATCTTCCATATATTTCGTTTTTATGAGGCTTCGTCTCTCGAGCAATCTTTGCCACTAAATCTGTATCACATTGATCGACATCAGCACGTTCACTGCTGCTTCGTCTACACTTGTCTCTCTGCTTGAAACCTTCGAGGCCAACGTGGCTTGAGGCCCCTAAACACGCACCAGTTTATCGGCTGACGATTTTTGTGGCGGCCTACACACATGCCGACCGACTGCCTCAGTGATTACAGAGCCGTCCTGTTATTGTGATTTGTTTGTCTAATGAACATTGAGTTTGTCTGTGACGGATGTCCTTTGGTATAACACGGAAACAAAAGTCGGGATTTGCCCTGGCTGTTTTAGTGGCAACAAGGCAAAAACAAAGCCGAGAGACAGCTGTGGGTGAAGAACTGCCTATTGCATAGAAAGAAATTCACACACGCTCTGTTACTTAGGGATATGGGAGTCGATTTTCGTAATTATCCAAGAACGTGTGAAACATAAACATGATCAAGCGATTCTTAACCAGAAAGAACATAGTTGTGAGAGTGGTTTTAAAATGCGAGGAGAGGCTGTTAGATGCAGTACGGTTTCTAGCCACTGGCGCCTCAAATTCAGTGCCGTTGTGTCCCCACAATTGTCGTCTAATACCATTCCTGAAACCTGCAACGTGATTTATAGTTGCCTGAGGAAATACCCATTGGCACAGCAAAATAAAGAAAACAAAAGATGTTCATATAAACTTCATTAACTTCTTTATGTATACACCGATGCCCGTGTAATTTTAAGAAAATCATTTCAAACGAGAAGAAAAAAACTAAAAGTGGTGGTGGCGCACATCATCTGATAAATAGAACAACAAATATTTAGGAAACGAATCATTTAGCAACTGTAAGAAATGTAAAAAGGGTCTCACGCTTTGCTCTTCTTAGCAGAAGGCTTGGATATGGGCTGCACTTTATGGATACAGGGTACTTATAAATGATGGAAAAATCGAAATTTTTATAACTTTATTATATTCTATAGTTTTCCTGATTACATTGATATATACATTATAGGGTTTCTGTGGTGTCACTGCCAGACACCACACTTGCTAGGTGGTAGCTTAAATCGGCCGCGGTCCATTAGTACATGTCGGACCCGCGTGTCGCCACTGTGTGATCGCGGACCGAGCGCCACCACACGGCAGGTCTCGAGAGACGTACGAGAACTCGTCCCCAGTTGTACGACGACGTTGCTAGCGACTATACGGACGAAGCCTTTGCTCTCATTTGCCGAGAGACAGTTAGAATAGCCTTCAGCTAAGTTAATGGCTACAACTTAGCAAGGCGCCAATTGTATCAGTGCATGTATCTTACGAGTCTCATTTGTATAGTCAAGAGAGATGTACCAAAGGAAGCATTAAAAGTTAAGTATATTCCAAAGCTACGTATTTTCTTTATAGCAGTCATAAGTCTCCTGTTTCAGACCTCACTCCATCCTTCGTGAGTTAGCGCGTGCATCTTGGCCGCCTCTTTCAATTAGTGTGCGTAGTGTTGGCAAGTCTGCCGACACTACAATTTTAAATTAAAAATGACCTATATACGCCAAATTTTAGTTATGGTCATGTATGCTGCCATGCACCCTTTATTTCTGTTACAGAAACCAGTATTATTTCGAAAATACCTGTGAACTTTCTGTTTCCAGCGATTATACGTATGATACATTGTATATGTTGGTAGCAGTGAATGTTTCTAGTGTCTGTAAATGATTATCTTTGCAAGTATTTACTTTTGTTTCGCTGAAGCAGTTTGTTCATGTGTTACTGAATGTTTGTTTCCCAAGTGCTACATATAATTGTGGAAGTGCGTATCCGTTAGTGTGCAATAAATACGAACCATGCCATGCATCAAGAAATTCAATAAAAGGAAATTCCTTGGTAACCAGTTCACAAACAAAGCAAGCCATACTGTTGAAAGTAACCTATGTATCAGTTCTTCAGGGAAGAAACTCCCACATGGCACGCCTCCTGGTGATTCAAATTTGTGTGTTCACAATGACGCTGCTTGAAGTGGATTTGTTGTTGTTGATGTGAGCATGTTATCTTCTATGATAAAGAAAGTGGAGAAATGTAAACAATGTGATGGTGTAGGCTGTCTCGAAGTAACTGAGCAACAATGTAGCAGGAAGGTTTTAGCATCCAAATTAGTTGTTCCGTTAAGATCCTGCAATAAATCTTCCTCGAAAGTGACTTTGAACATTGTTCATAATTCATATGATGTGAATTTTAAGTTAGTGTGTGCAAGGAAAAATAACTGCTCAAACGTTTTGTGGTTTGATAAACCTTCCTATTCCTCCTCCTCATCCTCCTCCCAGTATGCTCAATAAGTACATAAAAATACTTCTAGGTGCCTTGAGGTTTGTGTCTCAAGCATCTATGAAACGTGCTGTGGAAGGAACTATAAATGTTAGTGGAAACAGGGACATTGCTGTTGCACTTGATTCTTGTTGTTGTTGTTGTTGTTGTTGTTGTTGTTGTGGTTGTTGTGGTCTTCAGTCCTGAGACTGGTTTGATGCAGCTCTCCATGCTACTCTATCCTGTGCAAGCTTCTTCATCTCCCAGTACTCACTGCAACCTACATTCTTCTGAATCTGCTTAGTGTATTCATCTCTTGGTCTCCGTCTACGATTTTTACCCTCCACGCTGCCCTCCAGTACTAAATTGGTGATCCCTTGATGCCTCAGAACATGTCCTACCAACCGATCCCTTCTTTTTGTCAAGTTGTGCCACAGACTCCTCTTCTCCCCAATTCTATTCAATACCTCCTCGTTAGATATGTGATCTACCCACCTAATCTTCAGCATTCTTCTGTAGCACCACATTTCGAAAGCTTCTATTCTCTTCTTGTCCAAACTATTTATAGTCCATGTTTCACTTCCATACATAGCTACACTCCATACAAATACTTTCAGAGACGACTTCCAGACACTTAAATCAATACTCGATGTTAACAAATTTCTCTTCTTCAGAAACACCTTCCTTCCCATTGCCAGTCTACATTTTATATTCTCTCTAATTCGACCATCATCAGTTATTTTGCTCCCTAAATAGCAAAACTCCTTTACTACTTTGTGTCTCATTTCAGCCGGCCGCTGGTGGCCGAGCGGTTCTGGCGCTACAGTCTGGAACCGCGCGACCGCTACGGTCGCAGGTTCGAATCCTGCCTCGGGCATGGATGTGTGTGTTGTCCTTAGGTTAGTTAGGTTTAAGTAGTTCTAAGTTCTAGGGGACTTATGACCTCAGCAGTTGAGTCCCATAGTGCTCAGAGCCATTTGAACCATTGTCTCATTTCCTAATCTAATTCCCTCAGCATCACCCGACTTAATTCGACTACATTCCATTATCCTCGTTTTGCTTTTGTTGATGTTCATCTTATATCCTCCTTTCAAGACACTGTCCATTCCGTTCAACTACTCTTCCAGGTCCTTTGCTGTCTCTGACAGAATTACAATGTCATCGGCGAACCTCAAAGTTTTTATTTCTTCTCCATGGATTTTAATACCTACTCCGAATTTTTCTTTTGTTTCCTTTACTGCTTGCTCAGTATACAGATTGAATAACATCGGGGAGAGACTACAACCCTGTCTCACTCCCATCCCAACCACTGCTTCCCTTTCAAGTCCCTCGACTCTTATAACTGCCATCTGGTTTCTGTACAAATTGTAAATAGCCTTTCGCTCCCTGTATTTTACCCCTGCCACCTTCAGAAATTGAAAGAGAGTATTCCAGTTAACATTGTCAAAAGCTTTCTCTAAGTCTACAAATGCTAGAAACGTAAGTTTACCTTTTCTTAATGTTTCTTCTAAGATAAGTCGTAAGGTTAGTATTGCCTCACGTGTTCCAATATTTCTACGGAATCCAAACTGATCTTCCCCGAGGTCAGCTACCAGTTTTTCCATTCGTCTGTAAAGAATTCGTGTTAGTATTTTGCAGCTGTGGCTTATTAAACTGATAGTTCAGTACTTTTCACATCTGTCAACACCTGCTTTCTTTGGGATTGGAATTATTATATTCTTCTTGAAGTCTGAGGGTATTTCGCCTGTCTCAGACATCTTGTTCACCAGATGGTAGAGTTTTGTCATGACTGGCTCTCCAAAGGCCGTCAGTAGTTTTAATGGAATATTGTCTACTCCCAGGGCCTTGTTTCGACTTAGGTCTTTCAGTGCTCTGTCACTCTTCACGCAGTGTATTATCTCCGATTTCGTCTTCATCTACATCCTCTTCCATAATATTGTCCTCAAGTACATCGCCCTTGTATAAACCTTCTATATACTCCTTCCCTTCTTTGTTTAGAACTGGGTTTCCATCTGACCTCTTGATATTCATACAAGTGGTTCTCTTCTCTCCAAAGGTCTCTTTAATTTTCCTAATTTTCCTGTAGGCAGTATCTATCTTACCGCTAGTGAGATAAGCCTCTACATCCTTACATTTGTCCTCTAGCCATCCCTGCTTAGCCATTTTGCACTTCCTGTCGATATCATTTTTGAGACGTTTGTATTCCTTTTTGCCTGCTTCATTTACTGCATTTTTATATTTTCTCCTTTCATCAATTAAATTCAATATTTCTTCTGTTACGCAAGGATTTCTATTAGCCCTCGTCTTTTTACCTACTTGATTGTCTGCTGCCTTCACTGCTTCATCCCTCAGAGCTACCCATTCTTTTTCTACTGTATTTCTTTCCCCCATTCCTGTCAATTGTTCCCTTATGCTCTCCCTAAAACTCTGTACGACCTCTGGTTTAGTCAGTTTATCCAGGTCCCATCTCCTTAAATTCCCACCTTTTTGTAGTTTCTTCAGTTTTAATCTACAGCTCATAACCAATAGATTGTGGTCAGAGTCCACATCTGCCCCTGGAAATGTCTTACAGTTTAAAACATGGTTCCTAAATCTGTCTTACCGTTATATAATCTATCTGATACCTTCTAGTATCTCCAGGATTGTTCCATGTATACAACCTTCTTTTATGATTCTTGAACCAAGTGTTAGCTATGATTAAGTTATGCTCTGTGCAAAATTCTACCAGACGGCTTCCTCTTTCATTTCTTCCCCCCAATCCATATTCACCTACTATGTTTCCTTCTCTCCCTTTTCCTACTCTCGAATTCCAGTCACCCATGACTATTAAATTTTCGTCTCCCTTCACTACCTGAATAATTTCTTTTATCTCATCATACATTTCATCAATTTCTTCATCATCTGCAGAGCTAGTTGGCATATAAACTTGTACTACTGTAATACGCATGGGCTGTGTGTCTATCTTGGCCACAATAATGCGTTCACTATGCTGTTTGTAGTAGCTTACCCGCACTCCTATTTTTTTTATTCATTATTAAACCTACTCCTGCATTACCCCTATTTGATTTTGTATTTATAACCCTGTATTCACCTGACCAAAAGTCTTGTTCCTCCTGCCACCGAACTTCACTAATTCCCACTATATCTAACTTTAAACTATCCATTTCCCTTTTTAAATTTTCTAACCTACCTGCCCGATTAAGGGATCTGACATTCCACGCTCCGATCCGTAGAACGCCAGTTTTCTTTCTCCTGATAACGACGTCCTCTTGAGTAGTCTCCGCCCGGAGATCCGAATGGGGGAATATTTTACCTCCGGAATAGTTTACCCAAGAGGACGCCATCATCATTTAATCATACAGTAAAGCTGCATGCCCTCGGGGAAAATTACGGCTGTAGTTTTCCCTTGCTTTCAGCCGTTCGCAGTACCAGCACAGCAAGGCCGTTCTGGTTAGTGTTACAAGGCCAGATCAGTCAATCATACAGACTGTTGCCCATGTAAGTACTGAAAAGGCTTCTGCCCCTCTTCAGGAACGACATGTTTGTCTGGGCTCTCAACAGATACCCCTCCGTTGTGGTTGCACCTACGGTACAGCCATCTGTATCGCTGAGGCACGCAAGCCTCCCCACCAACGGCAAGGTCCATGGTTCATGGGTGGGGGGTGGGTGGGGGAGGGGGGGGTGCACTTGATAGGATATGCCAATGTCGAGGACATCGTTCCTTGAATGGCATTTGTACGTGCTGCTTCTCTGGAGAATGGAAAAGATGTTGAATGCTTATCTAAGTACTGCCACACCTGCCATGGTAACACTGAAGGACACATTAAACATCAGTGTTCTAAGAATTTGATGGTTACAGTGGAGGTATGGAGTGTGATGGACCTCTACAAATATTTCAGAGGTCGGTGCCCGTTTATAACGTTAGATATACGAAGTACCTAGGCGATGGGGATTCTAAAGCTTTCAATAAAATTAATGAGTTCAATGTTTATGGTGATACCTTGGTAACAAAACTGTAGCGTTGTGGACACGTACAAAAGAGGATGGGTGCTATATTGAGGAAGCTACAAAGAGAAAGGAAAGTTGCTGTCTGATGGAAAATCTGTCTGGCCGAGGCAGGTTGACAGAAACTGAAATAGACCTCCTTCAGAGTTATTATGGACTGGCCATTAGACGAACTGCATCTCTGAATGAAGTTACAGCAATGAGAAATGCTGTATGGGCCACCTAAATTCGTAAGTTGTCCACAGACGACCATCCTGTTCACGGAATTTACCCTAAAGGAGCAGATTCTTTGTGCGGTTACCAAAAAGCAAAAGAAGGTGATCAAAAATACCATCATAAGCATGCTCTGAGAATGTTGTGAATGAAATAAAACCAATTTTTAGAGACCTGAGTGACCCTGTTCTGCTTAGTAAATGTGTTTATGGGGGCACTCAGAATATAAATTAAAATTTCAACCACAGCATATGGGAAAGATTACCCAAGAATGTTTCTGTACGACGTAATGCGTTAAAATTTGGTGTACTAACTGGATGCAGTGATGTGTTTCAATGATAAAGTGATAGGAAGGTTGGAAGATCTGAGAAATTTAGGCATAAAATGTGGCTCTAATATGGAAGATCAATTGCTTGCGTGTGACTGACAACGGGTGCATGAAGCTGGAAGATTCGTTCTGCAAGTTACCAAAGAAGCAAGAAGTGCTAAAAGGTATGCCAAGAGTAAGCTTGAAGATGATGAAATGCTGCAGGATGAAGACTATGCCTCAGTAATGTCCTGAGGCACAGTTGTCCATACTTATGCAGCAGACCTAAGCTTTTTTTGCATAATCAACTAAATTGTAGAATAAATAACATTTTTATTAGGAAAAAATTATAAAAATTAAAATGTCAGATGTCATAATTTTTCATACTTTTAATATACATAATAGGTGGAATTAAATAGGTCTAGTACTTCAGCCAGCATGTCATGCATATCTGGTAAAAATTTGGTCTCCTTCAAATGTATAACATTGGGTTAACTGGTACCTGAATTTGAGGAAGCATTTTTGGAAAAGATGCGTCAATTTCTTTGTAATTTTTTAATAAGCCTAAGCAGGTTCAAAAATATTCAAAATGCTTCTAATTTGTTCAGACAGTATGCTGCATCACCTGATAACAAAAAATCTGTGAAACATGTTCATTATGAACAGTGCCTGAAAGGAAGAGGTGTTGATTTTTACGTAATATTGAGCCGGAAAAGTACCCTGTTTACTTAAGACTAACAATGAAGCAAGTATTTTTGTGAATAAACGGCTATTGACTGACTATTTCGGTTTCAGCGTTTTGCTTCCGGTACGTATCGGAAATTAAATCCAAGATCTAATCTGTCTGTATTTTGGTTTGTTAGATTTTATTTCCTATGAGTATCGGAAATAAAACCCAAAAACCGAAATACGGAAGGTCGACGGACTTTTACTCATACCTCCTTATGTGCGTCATAAACCGCTGTGGATTCGTTAAAAATTAAACAAGTGTTTCATTTCTTGAATCTCTGGTGCTATACTCCTTGCACGACGTGTCCCACAATCGTATCCGGGCTTTAAATTTCTTCAGGAACTCAAAGTAATACAGCATTTAACCGGCACGCACTGACCAAAGACAACTTTTGTCGGGAGGTTGGCACGACAGTGCTACACAGGGCACGATTTGTGGGGTGAAGTTGTGTAGAGGGGGGTAAGGGTTGGCTGTCGGTCAGAACGGCTATACATGTCCGATCGGTCGGTCGGTCTGTGCATAGGGCCCTTTACGCCAGCGTCTAGTGAGGGCGTGATCGCCAGAGGGCCTACCGGTTCTGAAGAAAAAACAAGGCGTTCTTTTTCGTATCCATTTCATTTGGACTCCTTTGGAGTGAAGTCGTGTTTTGTTAGTGTGTGATATGGTGTGCTAGCGAATGTGACTGCATTAACATGTACTGAGAGAGAGAGAGAGAGAGAGAGAGAGAGAGAGAGAGAGAGAGAGAAGCCATGCACGAAAGCAGCAGTGGACTAAACTTGACGAAGTATTATTATTTAGCATATGCAGCTCCTCTCTACGCGCCTGTTCTGCAACATAAGGCAGTGTGTTTCTTTATTAATTGCCAAACTGTACTGAAACAGTGTGGGTGCTTAGGCTAAGTTGTCGGAAGTCATGGTTAGTATCAATATTGTGCAGATCCCGTGCTATTCACGTGTTGTTTGATTCGTGATAATAGTTAAGGGGAAAAAATGTGTGTGAATTCCTAAGGGACCAAACTGCTGAGGTCATCGGTCTCTAGACTTACACACTACTTAAACTAACTTATGCTAAGAACACACATCCATGCCGGAGGGAGGACTCTAACCTGAAGTGTAAGGGGCCGTGCTGTCTGCGACATGGCGCCTCAAGCAGCGCGGTCACTTTTTTAAAAAAATCTCATTTTTTCGTTATTGTTAGTTGTATTTGTTCGTGGCGGACGTCCGTTGAAGCTTGTTTAATTTTATCGTTGATCCATTCACTCAGTTTTTTTTATTGCAGATAGTAGCTAATCCTCTGACCGAACACGCTGAGCTACCGTGCCGGGGAAGTATAAAACTACCTGGAAGATTAAACTCGGGACCTTGCCTCCCACGTGCAAGTGCTCTACCAACTGAGCTATACAAACACCCCACACCGCGCGGCTCGAGTTCAGCAAACCGATATCTCATTCACCAAAAGATTCTTAATTTTATGTTTATCTTTCTAATTCACGTTATGAAGCAGGTGTTTTTATGCTTGTCCTGAGAGCACGTAAATCACGTATCATTAATTTCGTTGTGCTGTGTATAATCCTTGTGCTTCTTGGGATAAAATAATAACCCTAAAGTTAAAAAGAAACTTTTGTTACTGTTATTTCGTTCCTTTCAATAATTCAATAAAATATTATTAAAGTACTTTGGCAAGAAAGTATTATTAAATAGCCACAAGATTTGCGTTTCGTAGAGGTAATTACAGGCCTAAAATCGCGTTTGAAGTCGGTAAACAGTTCACTTATAAACACGTCTGCTCAGAGGAATTTATTTAAACATAAGGCATTCTTGGCATTAGCAAATTATTTTCAAATCACAGAAGGTAAGTTTGCCTTTAATATTTCGACGCGCTTCAGTCTGGAACAGCGCGACTGCTACGGTCGCAGGTTCGAATCCTGCCTCGGGCATGGATGTGTGTGATGTCCTTAGATTAGTTAGGTTTAAGTAGTTCTAAGTTCTAGGGTACTGATGACCTCAGATGTTAAGTCCCATAGTGGTCAGAGTCATTTAAACCATTTCGACGCGGCAGCTGTTCTGTCGTCTCATTATGTTCAGTGACAAAGCTACTATTGTACTTGTAAATATGGTCACATGTTCTTGACTACCTTCATGGCAAACATTATCGTAGAAAACGGCTCAATTGTTTATTGCTTGACTCCAGCGGTTTGATAAACTGGTGCTTGATTGATTGACTGATTTAGAGAGTTTATAGGACCAAACGGCGTGGTCATCAGTCCCGCTATTCCAAAGTTACTTATAGAAGAAAGAGGGTCCGCAACAAAGTGGACGGATCCAGTCAGGGGAGCCAAATTATAAAATACTGAAGTTAAAAAACACACACTAAAAGGCATGAAATGTGAGAGCAAATCGAAAACCTGTAGAAAAATGGCGGTCTTTCAATGTTGGAGTGGTCGTGGGGTCCCAGACCGAGAAGACGAAGATAAGTCCCAACCACAACCACCCTGTCCCTGCTCCAGGAGTAAAGCAAAATCGTGTATCTGAAAATGGAAACCACTTTCACGGAGGAAACTGAGGAGCAATTCAACTAGCCGTGCATCGTCTGATAATATTAAATTTAAAGCTACTTAGCACGACGAAGCAAAAGAAGGGGACACTCCGCCAGTATGTGAGGAACCGTCAGTCTGGCTCCAAAAATACATAGTGGGGGTGGTTCGTTACGCAGGAGGAAGCAGTGGGTGAGTCTGGTATGGCCAGTGCGTAGACGGCATATAACAGTGGACTCCTTGCTAGCGGAGTGGAAGGAAGAGCGCCAAACTGAAGTAGACACCTTCATTGTGCGGAGTTTGTTACTGTGGGCAGGAACGGAACAAATGTCATTCCACTTTTGGGTAAAGAGATATTTGACGTAGATCCGCAGCTCCGCAGCTGGAATCATGAAAGGGAATGAGGGGGGGGGGGTCAAAATCTCCTCCTCGAGCCAAATGATCAGCCAGTTCATTCAATGGGATGTTCACATAACTCGGGACCCAGAGAAAGGCAACTGAGCAAGCGGCCAAAGGCAGAGAGAATGTCAGCCTGCATGTTGCTCACTAAGTCGGAACAAATTAAAACACTGCGAAGAGAGGCCTGAGAAACAAAACTGAGGGCTCTATGAATGGCTAGAAGCTCTGTTGTGAACATACTACATGATCCCTGCAATAAACGGTGTTCTGAGCCAGTAAGAGACGTGAAAGCGTATCCCATGATATCGATCGTCTTAAATTCTACTTGTCATATATACTACGAAGCTTAGTAATGGTGTCGTTGCTTCCTAATAGTCGTATATTTGTTTTATATCTTACAATTCATCTTCTGGTGGCTACTTAGAGGAAATATCAAGCAGTAACAGTTACAAGAATGTTAGTTTATATCACGTGGGCCCCCGTCGGTGATCATCTCGTCTTTTGCTACTGAAATTAGCACAATATGGATGGTGCAGAGTTTAATTTTGACACAACCGTACTGGGTTGAAAAATGGCTCAAATGGCTCTGAGCACTATGGGACTTAACATCTGAGGTCATCAGTCCACTAGAACTTAGAACTACTTAAACCTAATTAACCTAAGGACATGACACACATCCATGCCCGAAGCAGGATTCGAACCTGCGACCGTAGCTGTCGCGCAGTTCCAGACTGAAGAGCCTAGAACCGCTCGGCCACAACGGCCGGCATACTGGGTTATTTGCTGGGAGACCTTCACCTGAGAAGAAGTTACAACAACCTCAACGTAGAAAGGTATGCTCATTTTGTCATTTGAGCAAACGAAGAATGACCACATTTTCTAAACACTGGTCAAGACAAATTTCTACACAAAACCGAATTATATATTGCTTGGATTGTAAAAACCTCGGTAGTAACTACAGCAGAAGATTCTGTATTGCTTTTTTGTATAAAATACTTTTCGAGTTATAATAATTATAATAATTTCTAACTAGTGAATACCACAAATTACGACTTCTTTCCCAATAACTTTCTAAGCAGTAATGTCGTTGTTACAGAGTACAAAACAGGACATTTTCTACTCAATTTCAATGTAAGATACACTGGGTATTAATATTTGTAATTAACTTGCGCTTAACCTATAAATAACCCGCTACGGTCGCAGGTTCGAATCCTGCCGTGGGCATGGATGTGTGTGATGTCCTTAGGTTAGTTAGGTTTAAGTAGTTCTAAGTTTTGGGGGGCTGATGACATCAGATGTTAAGTCCCATAGTGCTCAGAGCCATTTGAACCATTTTTTATAAATGACCACTTCCTTTGAATAAAATCTACAGTAGTAAAATTTACGATGCCTTAGTAGCGTGTTCCCATTTCTAGTGATGTTGAGTTAACCTAGGAGGTATCTACGTAGAAAACAGCTGACAGTTATTGGTTTACGTTGTTTATAATAATAGATTATATAATGGTTGATTATACAAATTAACGTAACTTAGTTTCTGAATATACCCTGTAACTTCGAAGGTTTGTAGCGTCGTTCGATGATATGTTCTGAGATGGGTTTCACTCCTCAAATGGTTCCACAAGACACACTTACAACACAAAGATGTTTGTTGGTATCGCCGTATTGCGGCCAGTGCACGTTGAACAGCAGAGGAGAAAGACTTCATCTCCATCTTCTCCCTCAGTTTTTCATAGCAGTCGCTTAAAATCGCCGTCGAAAACAAACCATGTAAACATTATAAAACAGTACAGTGCTGAAATTCATGGACTGCCGTGTTCGTGAAGTCCCTAGAGCGCACCAGCGCTGATAGGGAATATCCGTCACGGAACGTCAACAAACCGGCTGTTCGCTTGGAGGGAGAGGGGGGGAGGGGGGGGGCGCCAGTGGGTCAATAACACGGTAGAAGTAGGGGGAGGGGAAGGGAATCCACGGCCTGGCATGCGACTGACCCGGCTGCTTCGGAATGCCTTCCATAAACATTCCACTGCAACCGGCTCCACGCACACCAGAGCGCATGCGCGCTCGAGAGCAGGAACAGGTCCGCCCGAGGCCGGGCCGGGCCGGGCCGTCAGTCATCCCACACGCTCTCCTTCGGAGCTTCTTCGGCGAGACCACCTCCGCCACGAGACCGCCTCCTCCGGACAAGTGCATCATCCCATTCACTTAGCGCGACGAGGGCCCGTGGGCGGCCCCCGGGGGACTTTAAATACTGGCGGCGAGCGGCACTCGTTTTGTTCGCGCCTGCCGCTGCAATTGGCGGTGGGCACGTGTGCGGGCGGCTAACAAGTACACCTGCCCTGCCCGGAGTCGCCGGCATAAACGCTACCGGTGCTAATGCTCTCGTATTCAGCTTAAGGAACATACACTGCCTGACAAAAAAAGTGAAGCACCCTGAAGACGCAGTGGAATGTCAATGTAACATCTTGCATGCAAACACCTTGTCCGGGAACGTAGATCCTCTTTGAGATACACTACTGGCCATTAAAATTGCTACACCAAGAAGAAATGCAGATGATAAACGGGTATTCACTGGACAAATACACTCCTGGAAATTGAAATAAGAACACCGTGAATTCATTGTCCCAGGAAGGGGAAACTTTATTGACACATTCCTGGGGTCAGATACATCACATGATCACACTGACAGAACCACAGGCACATAGACACAGGCAACAGAGCATGCACAATGTCCGCACTAGTACAGTGTATATCCACCTTTCGCAGCAATGCAGGCTGCTATTCTCCCATGGAGACGATCGTAGAGATGCTGGATGTAGTCCTGTGGAACGGCTTGCCATGCCATTTCCACCTGGCGCCTCAGTTGGACCAGCGTTCGTGCTGGACGTGCAGACCGCGTGAGACGACGCTTCATCCTGTCCCAAACATGCTCAATGGGGGACAGATCCGGAGATCTTGCTGGCCAGGGTAGTTGACTTACACCTTCTAGAGCACGTTGGGTGGCACGGGATACATGCGGACGTGCATTGTCCTGTTGGAACAGCAAGTTCCCTTGCCGGTCTAGGAATGGTAGAACGATGGGTTCGATGACGGTTTGGATGTACCGTGCACTATTCAGTGTCCCCTCGACGATCACCAGTGGTGTACGGCCAGTGTAGGAGATCGCTCCCCACACCATGATGCCGGGTGTTGGCCCTGTGTGCCTCGGTCGTATGCAGTCCTGATTGTGGCGCTCACCTGCACGGCGCCAAACACGCATACGACCATCATTGGCACCAAGGCAGAAGCGACTCTCATCGCTGAAGACGACACGTCTCCATTCGTCCCTCCATTCACGCCTGTCGCGACACCACTGGAGGCGGGCTGCACGATGTTGGGGCGTGAGCGGAAGACGGCCTAACGGTGTGTGGGACCGTAGCCTAGCTTCATGGAGACGGTTGCGAATGGTTCTCGCCGATACCCCAGGAGCAACAGTGTCCCTAATTTGCTGGGAAGTGGCGGTGCGGTCCCCTACGGCACTGCGTAGCATCCTACGGTCTTGGCGTGCATCCGTGCGTCGCTGCGGTCCGGTCCCAGGTCGACGGGCACGTGCACCTTCCGCCGACCACTGGCGACAACATCGATGTACTGTGGAGACCTCACGCCCCACGTGTTGAGCAATTCGGCGGTACGTCCACCCGGCCTCCCGCATGCCCACTATACGCCCTCGCTCCAAGTCCGTCAACTGCACATACGGTTCACGTCCACGCTGTCGCGGCATGCTACCAGTGTTAAAGACTGCGATGAAACTCCGTATGCCACGGCAAACTGGCTGACACTGACGGCGGCGGTGCACAAATGCTGCGCAGCTAGCGCCATTCGACGGCCAACACCGCGGTTCCTGGTGTGTCCGCTGTGCCGTGCGTGTGATCATTGCTTGTACAGCCCTCTCGCAGTGTCCGGAGCAAGTATGGTGGGGCTGACACACCGGTGTCAATGTGTTCTTTTTTCCATTTCCAGGAGTGTATAATATACTAGAACTGACATGTGATTACATTTTCACGCAATTTGGGTGCATACATACTGTGAAATCAGTACCTAGAACAACCACCTCTGGCCGTAATAACGGCCTTGATACGCGTGGGCATTTAGTCAAACAGAGCTTGGATAGCGTGTACAGGTACAGCTGCCCATGCAGCTTCAACCATACCACAGTTCATCAAGAGTAGTGACTGGCGTATTGTGAAGAGCCAGTTGCTCGGTCACCATTAACCAGACGTTTTCAGTTGGTGAGAGATCTGGAGAATGTGCTGGCCAGGGCAGCAGTCGAACATTTTCTGTATCCAGAGAGACCCGTACAGGACCTGCAACATGCGGTCGTGCATTATCCTGCTGAAATGTAGGGTATCGCACGGATCGAATGAAGGGTAGAGCCACGGGTCGTAACACAACTGAAATGTAATGTAGACTGTTCAAAGTGCCGTCAATACGAACAAGAGGTGACGGAGACGTGTAACCTATACCATCACGCCGGGTGATACGCCAGTATGGCGATCACGAATACACGCTTCCAATGTGCGTTCACCGCGGTGTCGCCAAACACGGATGTGAGCATCATGATGCTGTAAACAGAACCTGGATTCATCGAAAAAAATGACGTTTTGCCATTCGTGCACTGAGGTTCGTCGTTGAGTACACCATCAGAGGCACTCCTTTCTGTGATCCAGCGTCAAGAGTAACCGCAGCCGTGGTCTCCGAGCTGATAGTCCGTGCTGCTGCAAACGTCGCCGAACTGTTCGTGCAGATGGCTGTTGTCTTGCGAATGTCCCTATCTGTCGACTAAGGGATCGAGATATGGCTCACGATCCGTTACAGCCATGCGGATGAGATGCCTGTCATCTCGACTGCTAATGATAAGATGCCTGTCATCTTGACTGATAGTGATACGAGGCCGTTGGGATCCAGCACGGCGTTCCGTATTACCCTCCTGAACCCACCGATTCCATATTCTGCTAACACTCATTGGATATCGACCAACGCGAGCAGCAATGTCGTGTTACGATAAACCGCAATCGCGATCGGCTGCAATCCGACCTTTATCAAGGTCGGAAACATGATGGTACGCATTTCTCCTACTTAGACGAGGCATCACAACAACGTTTCACCAGTCAACGCCGGTCAACTGCTGTTTGTGTGTGAGAAATCGGCTGAAAACTTTTCTCATGGCAGAACGTTGTAGGTGTCGCCACCGGCGCCAACGTTGTGTGGATGCTCTGAAAAGCTAATCATTTGTATATCACAGCATCTTCTTCCTGTCGGTTAAAATTCGCGTCTGTAGCACGTCATCTTCGTGGTGTAGCAATTTTAATGGCCAGTAGTGTATATACCGGACACCAGAGTGAGTAACAATTGTTTTTTAATTTGACGGTTACCCGCCATGGTAATGAATACAAGGGGCGAGAAGAGCGTCAGTTCTTGAATGATCACTGTGAAGGCCACGAATATGCCGCGTACTCCTGCCAGGCAGCGTCATCAGATCCTGACAGTCTGGGGTGGGCCTCGTTGTGGATGTCCACTTGTCCGGCTCCTCGGATCGTGTAGTACTGAATTTTTAGGGATTTCGGAAGTGACAGTGATCATATGTTGGACTGCATGGGGCGTGAGGAAAGGCCTACTCCTGAACAAGGTTCCGGGCAATCGCGTCTGACTATCGCAAGCGAGCATCGCCATATCGAGCACCAAACACCGTAGCTTCCTGGCATCTGCGCCTGCCACCCGAGAACAAAACACCGCATCATAAACGACTCCGTTTGGAGTGCTGCTGTGACTAGGAAGCAAGGAATGCTGATGAGTGGCGGGTAAGACAGTGTTCAACGATGTATTGCGGCTCTTCACTACCAGGGCGACCATAGTCACTAACAAGGGAACCTCCCCATCGCACCCACCTCATATTTAGTTATAAGTTGGTACAGTGGATAGGCCTTGAAAAACTGAACACAGATCAATCGAGAAAACAGGAAGGAGTTGTGTGCAACTATGATAAAAATAAGCAAAATATACAAACTTAGTAGCAGATGCGCAAGATATGCAACATCATAGGTAGTGGAGCTCAGGATCGCCGTGGTCCCGTGGTTAGCGTGAGGAACTGCGGAACGAGAGGTCCTTGGTTCAAGTCATGCCTCGAGTGAAAATTTTACTTTCTTTATTTTCGCAAAGTTATGATCTGTCCGTTCGTTCAGTGACGTCTCTGTTCACTGTAATAGGTTTAGTGTCTGCGTTTTGCGACCGCACCGCAAAACCGTGCGATTAGTAGACGAAAGCACGTGCCTTTTCCAATGGGAACCGAAAACATTTGATCGCGAGGTCATAGGTCAACCGATTCCTCCACAGGAAAACACGTCTGATATATTCTGTACGACACTGGTCACGGCATGTGCGTCACATGACAGGAATATGTTGTCGACGCACCTAACTTGTGCACTTGGCGAATGGGTGAAAAGATTCTTCTACCTTGCCCGATTTAGGTTTTCTTGTGGATGTAATAGTCACTCCCAAGAAAGTGATGAAAACATAAGAGTTTGTCACAAACTGCAACAAATGAATGCAACAGTTTCACAGTCGCACAGTTTTCCTTGTGCTCTGTCAAAACATATGTTTTTAACGTTTTCAAATTTTTCCATGTGTAGACCGTCAAATCCTGCATATGTCCAAGCAAATATGAACATGTCTTGGAATTTCGGAGAGCGAAGTTGACTATGTGTGAGTGCCTGAACTTTGATAATTGACACACGATCACGTAAACACTACTGCTCTGTGTACCTGTGCAGCTTCGCAAAATCATAGAATCTTTTCACAAAGTATTTCACTTGCCGAAAACCAAACATATCTAACGGTTGCACAAGAGGTGTACAACCTGGAGGAATGGTAATCAAGTCTACTCCCACACTAAAATTGTACAATGCCTGATCCTCCTGTCCTGTATAGCTGTCAAGGAGTAAGGCAAAATCTTTGTCCGCGTAAGGAGCAATCACACGTTCATTAGTCTTTCACCAGTCTTTTCTCCATTTTTCCTGACGCATTGCAATTCACTACCGCGCAGTTACCTCGCATCGGTCGGACAGATAACAATTGTCTGAAAATAAAAAAAATTAAAATTTTGACTCGAGGAAAGACTCGAACCAAGGACCTCACATTTCACAGTTGCTCACGCTAACCACGGGACCACGGCGCTCCCGAGCACACATTTTCCTAGATGTTGCCTATATTGCACATGTACTACTCAGTTTGTATATTTTGCTTATTTTTTTTCATAGTTCCACACAACTTCTTCCTGTTTTCTCGATTGATCTGTGTTCAGTTTTTCAAGGCCTATCCACTGTGCCAACTTATAACTAAATCTGAAGGGGGTGCGATGGGGAGGTTCCCTTTTAAGTATGGTAGCGACGTGGGCAGAGGTCCAATTGTTCCAGTGTTTTGGAGAGGCACAGCGTTGTTGGCGTCAGGGTGTGGGAAGCAATCAGATATGACTTCAGCTCTGGTGACTGAGGGAACCCTGACGGCCCAAAGGTGCGTCAAAGACATCCTGCGTCCTCATGTGTTCTCTCTCATGCGACAGTACCATGGTGCCATTCTTCAACAGAACAATGCTCATCCATACATGGCACGGTATATGACATATTTAGCTACTTCCGTGGCCAGCAATATGCCCAGATCTGTGCCCGACTGGACACGTGGGAAATCCGTTCGAGAAGAATGGTTCAAATGGCTCTAAGCACAATGGAATTTAACATCTGAGGTCATCAGTCCCCTAGACTTAGAACTACGTGAACCAAACTAATCTAAGAACATCACACACATCCATGCCCGAGACAGGATTCGAACCTGCGACCCTAGCAGCCGCGTGGTTCCGGACTGAAGCGCCTAGAACCGCTCGGCCACAGCGGCCGGCTGCTCGGACGTCAACGTCGCCCCATAGTATCATGAATATCAAGGACCAGATACAACAGTTGTACGGAAATTTGCCTCAGGGGAGAATACAACGACTTTATAAGAGCATTCCCAACCAATTCAGTGCATTCAGGCCATTCTTCCAAGTCCTCAGTAAATATGAGTCGATAGTGTACACACTGAAATAATATCACATATCCTCATTTCTTTTCCTACGAATCTTGTAGATGCTGCACTTTTTGTGTAAGGCAGTGCACTTTTGGAAGAAAGGGGGATCAGGATTAAAAGCTCCGTCAATCACAATGTAGTAATTAGGGACAGAGTACAAGATTGGATCAAGGAAGGATGGAGAGTAAGTATGAAGAAACCATCTTTATATCCGCCTTAAAGAAATGAAGGAGATCACGGAAAACCGAAATCCGGATTGCCGATCAAGGAAATATCATCGGATATCTTCATGGATACAACTGAACGTACTGATACCCAATGCTGCCTTCGTCCTGCACCGTAATGGTGTTGTAGAGTGTCATTAGATATACGGCCAAACAGAAAGACAACAGAACACTTACAGTATTTCTTTTACGTCTATATTACTTTTTGGAATGTACCTTGCGGCAACAGAATAATATCTGCAGCCACGTCCGTGGTCGATGTTTTGTCGGAAGGTGATAGTTTGGGTGCTGTGAATGTGAATAAGAAATCGTAGATGTGGTGAAATACTGATCTCTAGCGTACCCGAAGGCCTACGTTAGGTTGGAAGGTTACTGTTTGGTTGTGTGATCGATAAGTGGTACCGACAGCGTCAGTTAATCTCCTACTTGTAATATTCTCTGCATCTTTTGAGACAAATACAGGGGTAGTTGCCCATTAACGACTATTTTTAATTTTTCTTGGTCTTAGGACGCTCGCTGTGGTGGTTCAAATGGTTCAAATGGCTCTGAGCACTATGGGACTCAACTGCTGTGGTCATCAGTCCCCTAGAACTTAGAACTACTTAAACCTAACTAACCTAAGGACATCACACACACCCATGCCCGAGGCAGGATTCGAACCTGCGACCGTAGCGGTCGCGCGGTTCCAGACTGTATTGCCTAGAACCGCTCAGCCACCCCGGTCGGCAACTTGTTTGTTTTTAATTACATACAATGTAAATAAACGCAAATGATGGTCAATATATTGTATTAAGTAATATTTTTAAAAAATGGCATGAAAAGGAAAGGAAAAATAGGTCTATGAGTAATCTGGGAAATTTACAACCTTTTATATATTTACAGGTGTGAAGAACGAATTTCTTCTGTTAACTGATTCACTGAGAGGACGAACAAATACACGACGAAATATTCAAGATAAAGGATGGCCATCACGTAGTATTAGCCCCCCTTCTCACCCCCCCCCCCCCCCCCCCCGTCAACCAACTACCAAATGCTCTCGCTAGTGCTGCAACGCTGCAAAGCTACAAAACTGCACTTACCGAGAGAGAGAAATTACTAACGCTTGGCCATCTGGAGCTCAAAGATCTATCACTTTAATTTCCGGTTATGACCTGCACATGGCATAAATTTGGACGAAATCGACGATTACGAGCAGACGCGGTCCCCTTGTGAGTGTCTCTGCCACCGACTTACGATGCTGCATTCTTCGCAGGCCGTTCTTAGTTCACAGTCGCACTAAGTGTCTCCTATAACGGACCCACGAAAGACTACCAGCCGATCGCGCATTTGCGCCTAGCGTGGTGGCCGGCTTACTTAGAGTAAGCTGCCGCGGGGTGCCTCTCCGACGCGGGAACACTGTGCGCTGACAGCCTCATGCTATCGGGTGCCTAGCTAAGCAAGCAGCACAGTCAACAGCAAGCGCGCGCCAGTGAGCGCTGAGCACAGCAAGGTAACGCCTTCAACTCCTGCATGAATTCTAATCAACAAACTTGTAATCTCTAACTTTCTTAATGATTCCACAACGGTCGACCACCTGTTCTTATAAAGCTAGTGGCCTGTATTGTCTTCGCGACCTGTAATGAAGTCAACAACAACTCGAACCATCCTGACCCCGTTGCAATACCTGTAGTATCTACAATCAAATTTGAAATCTCTTCTTAGTTCTAATTGTGGTGTGTTGTTGTTGTTGTTGTTGTTGTAGTCTTCAGTCCTGAGACTGGTCGGATGCAGCTCTCCATGCTACTCTCCCCTGTGCAAGCTTCTTCATCTCCCAGTACCTACTGCAACCTACATCCTTCTGAATCTGCTTGGTGTATTCATCTCTTGGTCTCCCCCTACGATTTTTACCCTCCACGATGCCCTCCAATACTAAATTGGTGATCCCTTGATGCCTCAGAACATGTCCTATCAACCGATCCCTTCTTCTGGTCAAGTTGTGCCACAAACTCCTCTTCTCCCCAATCCTATTCAGTACCTCCTCATTAGTTATGTGATCTACCCATCTAATCTTCAGCATTCTTCTGTAGCACCACATTTAGAAAGCTTCTATTCTCTTCTTGTCCAAATTATTTATCGTCCATGTTTCACTTCCATACATGGCTACATTCCATACAAATACTTTCAGAAACGACTTCGTGACACTTTAAATCAACACTCTATATCTCGCCGGGGTGGCCGATCGGTTCTAGGCGCTACATTGTCAAAAGCTTTCTCTAAGTCTACAAATGCTAGAAACGTAGGTTTGCCTTTCCTTAATCTTTCTTCTAAGGTAAGTCGTAAGGTCAGTATTGCCTCACGTGTTCCAGTATTTCTACGGAATCCAAACGGATCTTCCCCGAGGCCGGCTTCTACTAGTTTTTCCATTCGTCTGTAAAGAATTCGTGTTAGTATTTTGCAGCTGTGGCTTATTAAACTGATTGTCCGGTAATTTTCTCATCTGTCAACACCTGCTTTCTTTGGTATTGGAATTATTATATTCTTCTTGAAGTCTGTGGGTATTTCGCCTGTCTGTACATCTTGCTCACCAGATGGTAGAGTTTTGTCATGACTGGCTCTCCCAAGGCCATCAGTAGTTCTAACGGAATGTTGTCTACTCCCGGGGCCTTGTTTCGACTCAGGTCTTTCAGTGCTCTGTCAAACTCTTCACGCAGTATCTTATCTCCCATTTCATCTTCATCTACATTCTCTTCCATTTCCATAATATTGTCCTGAAGTACATCGCCCTTGTATAAACCCTCTATATACTCCTTCCACCTTTCTGCCTTCAAAAATGGTTCAAATGGCTCTGAGCACTATGGGACTCAACTGCTGAGGTCATTAGTCCCCTAGAACTTAGAACTAGTTAAACTAGTTAAACCTAACTAACCTAAGGAGGCAGGATTCGAACCTGCGACCGTAGCGGTCTTGCGGTTCCAGACTGCAGCGCCTTTAACCGCACGGCCACTTCGGCCGGCTTTCTGCCTTCCCTTCTTTGCTTAGAACTGGGTTGCCATCTGAGCTCTTGATATTCATACAAGTGGTTTTCTTCTCTCCAAAGGTCTCTTTAATTTTTCTGTAGGCAGTATCTATCTTACCCCTAGTGAGACAAGGCTCTACATCCTTACATTTGTCCTCTAGCCATCCCTGCTTAGCCATTTTGCACTTTCTGTCGATCTCATTTTTGAGACGTTTGTATTCCCTTTTGCCTGATTCATTTACTGCATTTTTATATTTTCTCCTTTCATCAATTAAATTCAATATTTCTTCTGTTACCCAAGGATTTCTATTAGCCCTCGTCTTTTTACCTACTTGATCCTCTGCTGCCTTCACTACTTCATCCCTCAGAGCTACCCATTCTTCTTCTACTGTATTTCTTTCCCCCATTCCTGTCAATTGTTCCCTTATGCTCTCCCTGAAACTCTGTACAACCTCTGGTTCTTTCAGTTTATCCAGGTCCCATCTCCTTAAATTCCCACCTTTTTGCAGTTTCTTCAGTTTTAATCTACAGGTCATAACCAATAGATTGTGGTCAGAGTCCACATCTGCCCCTGGAAATGTCTTACAATTTAAAACCTGGTTCCTAAATCTCTGTCTTACCATTATATAATCTGATACCTTTTAGTATCTCCAGGGTTCTTCCATGTATACAACCTTCTATCATGATTCTTAAACCAAGTGTTAGCTATGATTAAGTTGTGCTCTGTGCAAAATTCTACCAGACGGCTTCCTCTTTCATTTCTTAGCCCCAATCCATATTCACCTACTACGTTTCCTTCTCTCCCTTTTCGTACACTCGAATTCCAGTCACCCATGACTCTTAAATTTTCGGCTCCCTTCACTATCTGAATAATTTCTTTTATTTCATCATACATTTCTTCAATTTCTTCGTCATCTGCAGAGCTAGTTGGCATATAAACTTGTACTACTGTAGTAGGCGTGGGCTTCGTATCTATCTTGGCCACAATAATGCGTTCACTGTGCTGTTTGTAGTAGCTTACCCGCATTCCTATTTTCCTATTCATTATTAAACCTACTCCTGCATTACCCCTATTTGTGTTGATAACCCTCTAGTCACCTGACCAGAAGTCTTGTTCCTCCTGCCACCGAACTTTACTAATTCCCACTATATCTAACTTTAACCTATCCATTTCCCTTTTTAAATTTTCTAACCTACCTGCCCGATTAAGGGATCTGACATTCCACGCTCCGATCCGTAGAACGTCAGTTTTCTTTCTCCTGATAACGACATCCTCTTGAGTAGTCCCCGCCCGGAGATCCGAATACGTTAATTTGCATGAAATGGGTAAAATTTTCCCAAACCAGAAACAGTTCCAAACTCAATACACCGTATCTCGAAAACGATCGAAGTCATTGAATTTTGTTGTTGTTGTTGTTGTTGTTGTTGAGGAGCACTTTTGCGCCACACCTAGTCTGCAGCAGTGACTTGCCGCCGGGCACCACAGTGGTAAAATGACATCACAGGGAGAGATGTGTCGTCATTGTGGTGACAACGCACTATGAAGAGTGAAGACGTATTCGCAGTGCAAAAGTGCTCATTCAGGAAGCGGACGAAGCGGAATAAACTAGCCAGTGTCTCTGAAGGCTGAAGTTGAGCAGTACTCTAGCTCGGGGTAGGATTCTTCAGGAATTGACTAAACAAGAAGAGTAGAACGGTTGAAGTTGTCGCCACCGAGAGGCGAACTCAGCTGCTACGGCCTGTCGTCTCTAGTGGAGTACTGGCCAGGAGACTCCCACAGTACCTCCCCCACTCCCCCGCCCGCCCACCCCCAAAAAAATCATCTGTAGGCAACTTCAAGATGTGTGATCTTCCAGGTCCCCTGACCTAAATCCATGTGATTTCTGGTTATGGGGATACCTGAGGGATCGTGTCTATCAGGAATGTATCCGGACTACTCTTGTTCTAAAGGATAACAAAAAATGGTTCAAATGGCTCTGAGCACTATGGGACTTAACATCTGAGGTCGTCAGTCCCCTAGAACTTAGAACTACTTAATCCTAACCAACCTAAGGACATCGCACACGTCCATGCCCGAGGCAGGATTCGAACCTGCGACCGTAGCAGTCGCGCGGTTCCGGACTGAAGGGCCGGCCGGTGTGGCCGTGCGGTTCTAGGCGCTTCAGTCTGGAACCGCGTGACCGCTACGGTCGCAGGTTCGAATCCTGCCTCGGGCATGGATGTGTGTGATGTCTTTAGGTTAGTTAGGTTTAAGTAGTTCTAAGTTCTAGGGGACTGACGACCTCAGAAGTTAAGTCCCATAGTGCTCAGAGCCATTTGAACCATTTGAACCCGACTGAAGCGCCTAGAATCGCTCAGCCACTGCGGCCGGCAAAAGACTGCACGCGATGACACATCGTTCTGATTACACCGGGTATGATGCGAGCAACGGACGACCATAATGAGTTGCGGATGCAGCATGTTACTGAGTCACGAGACCATACTGAGCACATGTAACTTGTGACTTTGTCCTAATAAATGAGCCAGAACCGCCATTATCACGTGTTTGATCGTTGCTCCTCTTTTCACTTGGTGGCAGCAAGTAGAACAGTCACTTGCTTCATCATACTCCGTGAGCGTATCGATTTATGAACATACCTACGATGCTTCAGCGTCCTGTGATGTATACCACCCGCACTACAGCACTCGGAACACGGTCAGTTTCATTATGTTACACGAACGCCTGCTGTCTGTTCTTTCCGACATGTCCGAAAGAATAGACACCACGTATTCATGGACCTGATTCACCTCGATGGGTATTCGATCCACCATATTCATTACGGGTGCACAATTACGTCCAGCGTCCAGGGGAGTCCCGTTTGTCAGTTTTTTTTTTTTTACTTTCAACACAGTGATTTTCTTTACTATTTATATTACAATTGATATAATGGGCAAAATACGTGTAATCGGATGAACTTTTATTAAATTTACAATGTTATTTGGCAGTCTACAAATTTTTATTATCATCACAAATAATATAATTTACCATCGACTAGTAAACGACCAAACGCATAATATGATACTGAAAATGTATGCTTGTCCGTGTCTTCAAAATTGTTCGTATTTAATCGAAAGAGAAAGATAAATTGCTTCTCTTAAAGACGCTATTGAAATACAGTCGATACTGCATGACCAATTAGCAGCGCCGATATTTAAGGAAATGCTGCGTTATGTATGGATTCCTTCCAAATTATCGTCTGAAAGAGAGGTTTTTGAAAATGTTAACGAGGTTTGTTTCCCCACGGAAACCCTCAAAAGACCTTGCGTATGCGGAAACATAGAACTTATTCAGTGCAGCTGGTGCCGTTTAACTTTGTTTTTCACGTTTTTACGAAAAATACCATCCTGCAACTTGTACTCGTAATGTCAAAAGCGACGATTAATTGTACATCTTTCGAAAGCCGTCTGTGTCGGTCAAAACTTTGAGGTAACAAGTCGCTACGGGCTCCTTTCAGGTATGAGGGATTTCTCAAATCACGGACGAGCATACATTTTCAGTATCACTTCATGCGTTTGGTCGTTTTCTAGCCGATAGTTATGAATATTGTATTATTTGTACTAATAAAAATTTGTAGACTGTCAAATAACATTGTAAATTTAATAAAAGTTCATCCGATTACACGTATTTCTCCCATTATATCAGTTGTAATATAAAAAGTAAAGAAAATGACTGTGTTGAAAATTAAAAAAAAACTGACGAACGGGACTCGATCCTGCGACTCAACGATTACGGGGCTTGAACGCTAACCACTTTTTTTTTTGTTAATCTCATTCTGTTCGTTTTTGCTTGTTGTATTTGATTTGCTCGGGGTGGACGTCGCAATACACCTGTTTCAGTTCGTCGTTGATCCATTAAGGGGCTCCGGAAAGGCTCAAAATCATGAAAAGTTCAATTTTTACTTTTTTGCGTTTTCTGAATCTGCAGACTATTACCTTTTAATAGATATATAATTTATCCAATTCCGAAGACTACAACTATTTTTAAATTTTTTTTGAAATGTGTTCTACATGGGCGTGACCCACTGTGGCGCTGTTAAACTGCTGTCAAATGGTGTTATTATTAACGTCCGTGTTCATCAGGTACATTTTAGTGATGTGAGATAAAGTATGTGTTGTGGCTAATCTGTGATGGTTCAATATATATCGCTGGTGTGATTGTCGATTGTTTCATGTTTATTTACTCTGTCGTTATCTCGAAAATATTCGTAATTAATTCTGTTTCTTGAGTCTCTGTTATGTTGAAGTATAATAATGAGTAAAAGTAAAGTTATTAGAAATCCTCTGAAGGCTTTTAAGAAAAGGAGAAATGTTGGAAAGCCAAAGGTATGTGTTATTACTGTAAACAATAAAGACGATGAAAATCCCCAACATAGCTTGTGTCCCAAAGAAGAAGACAGTTGGTGTAAATATAACAAAGGATTGCTAACTGGTGAAGTGTACACTCATAAGCATAGTCTGCCTCATGCAATAATGGAGGTGATAAAACCTATTTTCAGAGACTTAGCAGCACCTGAACTGTTGAAAAAGTGTATTCACGGAAAAACTCAAAACCCCAATGAAAGTGTAAATAGTGTTATATGGTCGAGAATCCCCAAGACTGTATTTGTTGGAATAGAAACACTTCACTTTGGTGTGTATGATGCTGTTGCGACTTTCAATGATGGCAACATTGTAAGGTGCAAGGTATTTAGAAATATGGGAATGAAGATAGGTTCTAACATGGTACGAGTGATGCTTGCTTTAGACAAGGAACACCTTCGGGCTGCAGACAGGGCTGTAAAGAGTCTAGAAATACAAGCAAGAGTAAACAGGAGGAGGAACAAGAGGAAGCTGGAGGAGGAGCTTGCAGAAGATGAAGATAATCCATCCTATGGACCTGGAATGCACTAAAAAGTTAATCCAATCTTTGTCGCTCGATTCCCAAAACTTTTATTTTCTCATACTAATTACATGTTTTCTAAGGATCTTCCAAACATATTTGTTTCAAACTTTCAGTAAATGTTACACAGTACCTTCTGCATAATTTAACACAGCCTTTTTCCAAAAAACTGTATATTTTGAATATATAAATAAAAAATTGGAAAAAAATGTTGTGAATTTTCATTACAATTGAAAAAAAATCATCTTTAATAACTGAACTAAAATTTTGTAAAATCCCTGTGTTAAGTTGTAGCCCATATTCCAATAAATAATCTGTAAAAAGTTCAACTTCCTACCTCAAATACTTTGTGAGGAAAGATGTAATTTATAAGCGTTATTTTAAAATTGCAAGTATAGGGCGTTCCGGAGCCCCTTAACTCAGTTTTTTTATTACAGAGAGCAGCTAACCCTCTGACCGAACACGCTGAGTTACCGTGCCGGCAAACTTTTCACTCGAGTGAAGACTTGAACCAAGGACCTCAGTTCCACAGTTACTCACGCTAACCAGGTGACCACAGCGTTCCTCGCCACTGGGCTGCCGCTGCTCCATGGTAGAAATGGCCACGCACAGGTATATATTTGACGACCGAAATTATCTTGCGATTTTCTCAATAACGCTTGAGGAGAACGCGCTATTGCTTACACATTTTGTTGTCCTAATGGAGTACTACGAGTGTACGAAGTTTGCAGTAAATCCGCCTACCAAACGTCGTGGCCTCCCCTTGTCAGTAGCGAGCACGGAGGACGTGGATAGAGACTGCGGATAGGTGGGAATGTGGCTCGGCTGAGGGGCGTATCGTGGAGGTCCGCGCAATTCCGGTAAACATGTCCGGGTGGTGCAGTGGTTAACATAAGTCTAGTAAGGAGCAGATACCGGGTTCGGAACCTGGTCCAGCCCACATTTTCAGTGGTCGCCCCTGATGCCGCACAAAGTCCTGATGCAGCTGATATCAATAAGCCATTCCATTTATTTTCGTTTCTTTCCCTTCTTCTTCAATTTACATAGTAAAGTGTAGTTAATAAAGAACTGGTACATCGGCCACAACGTGCAGTCTGCAAGCTAAGCCCGTCCTAACTTCAGCGGGTTCCACTGCTTGTCCACGTCGCTGCCTAGGGATACCTGCTGATAACAGCTCGCTGAACTCTGTGGCTCAGTATGTCATCCCGTAGTCGGCGACCATACCTCAGTGCGTAACACGAAGGAAACACTAATTCAACGAGGCATGTTTACTAGCAGTCCGCCGCTAGCTTACAGTGGCCGTAACCACCGCCGCCGCCACCACCACCACCACCACCACCACCACCACTACCACCACCACCACCACAACTACTACAACTACTTTCGTCACAACAGATGACACGACCTAGGCCTTGACAGCAGACTTTTCCATACTGTATTTAATTTTTTCTTCAATTTTGTAAGTGCGTTAATGGCCCGATTAAAATTACAAAGGGCGTTCGAAAAGTTCTGTACAGTTGTCTCTAATTATTATTATTATTATTATTATTATTATTATTATTATTATTATTATTGCAGAAGACCCTGGCGTCACTTCAGCACGCGGTCGGTTGGCTGAAGTGACGCCGGGGCTAGAATTCAGTTAAGTAGTTTTAATTCGACACGGTACCACGCCACTATAGGGTTTAATTTTAGTGTTTACTGTGCCTTACTCTGGCATGTCATAATAATTTTATACTTCTGAACAAGGCTATATTATTCGAGCCGAAACCTGGGTAAAGATCAGAAAATTTTCGCAACTGAGGCGGATTTTTCAATGTATTAGTATTTTTTTCAAGGCATTTCTACTCTTTAAAGTAACTTTTTCAGCGGATTTGAAGAGGGGTGTCATGGCCTGAAACTAGTATGGGGCTTAATCGCATGCAAAACAATCCGACGTGTGAAGGTGAAAAATAAAGACTTTTAAACTATTCACGTTCGATCGCTGTGTCCACCAAACATGATTCTGTCAGTATTCATTAAGATGATATTAGTACGGCCAGAAACGAATCCTCAACGTGTTTCGATGCCGGCTCTTTCTCGTCTTGTTGTTAAGACCGCCCCTCTCTCGTATTTCTTTCTTTTCCTCTTTCACTATGCCTCAACGTCAAAAGTAGCGCCCGCATAGCGGCCACTACACGGTTCATATTACAAAGGCCTATTAACCTACTTAAATAGTGCTGCCCTTGTATTGTCTGATTAAAGCGGCAGCGGGGAACTGCTTCCATTGAATGAAGAGATCTACGAGTACCTCAGTCAAAGAAGCAGTGTCTTACAGCATGTTCGTCGTTTTATGCGCTGCGAAGATTTACTCCGCATGCTGACTGCCGTGCTGCAAGTCACACATGATTCGGATCGTAAAGGGCACCAGATGCTTCATAAAATGACTTGCAATTACTAATGCAAGCGCCTTGGTTTCCATATTTTTACAGGAGGTAGTATGAACCATAACAAGGGAAAATGTCTACATCTAAAATGCATACCTTAAGGGCAATGGGGAGTTGCCCAGTAGCAGGGATTTGTTTCACGGACTGAAGATGAACAGTTGCTCATTGCCCCTTAAGGTATGCAGTTTAGAGCCCATATTTATTGGACTTTTTTTGTTTTGGTACGCACTACCAAAGTTTCTTACCCTACAATCGTAGCAACAGTACTGGTCCCTTACTTCCAATTCATACGTTTACGCATCTCCATCATCCCTGAAAGTTGATATCATCACGGATTAACTCGTGTTATGTTACCAACATAACCGACTACTTCCGAATTTTAAACCCGTTACAGGTTGCCTATCCAAGGGTGTATAGGGACAACAAAAACGATTTTCACTACTTCGCGTAATTGTTGACCGAATTTAAAAATTTGAAATTCGGTCATAATCTTCTCATTACGTAATACGACCATACGTTAAAAGTTTAACAGAATAAGATAAGTATTACACATAGAGGTGTGTGTGTGTGTGTGTGTGTGTGTGTGTGTGTGTGTGTGTGTGTGTGTGTGTGTGTGTGTGTCTTGATACAATGTGACTGACAGCGCGCAGATACCTGGACTTTGTTCAGCCAGTATTTGAGAATGAGTTAGGGACTTCCTTTATACAAAATATAGAGCCTTAGGGGGCCGCTCCCGCCTCGTCTCGTCTCTCCCCCCTACACACACACACACACACACGCACACGCACACGCACACACACACACACGCACGCAAAATGAGGATAGAGGTTTATTGCATACTAAATTTTCGCTGGTCGTGCAGTAAAACCTCAGCAACAGACATGACTTAATTTATTATTTCTGTATTACTGTCCCTAATCACAACACAGTTTGCAGGCAGTATCGACATATACCACTGCACTTACGAGCCAAAGTATTTCACTGTACTACATATCATTCAGGAGATACAAAATCAGAGTCATTTAGGTGCGTGAAATACTAGCTTCTGCTTAAAACTTTCAACATCAGGCCTCTCGTTTTTATGTATTACGACTCAACTACCGACTATTCGCAACACAGTTTGCAGACAATTTCGTCGACATATCCTACTGAATGTTCCTGTAAAATTATATCATTGTACGAATCGTAGTTCGGGAGATATGAAGACAATCAGATGTGTGAAGAACATGCTTAAAATGGAGTGCAGATTACGGAGACTTTATTCATCCGCGGTTTCATAGTGAGAGCAATTAGCGACTTTCAATAAACTTTAGGCATAATTTCAAACCTTTCCTAATTTTTTCTCGAATTGCTGATTAACGTTACCTTTTTATGGCATTAACTCATTTGTAAAATAAATCAGATGTTTGATGCTATTTTATACCGGTAAGATCGAGTCGTTAAAGAATCGGTGTTTGCTGGTTCTCTAATGAAGAGGCAGTTGGAGACACACGGAGACGAACGCACATTCGTGAACTTTACTGTAACGATCTGCTGATGTTCTCGTTCTGGTTTCGAGCGCTGCAGCTACACAAGCCGATCTGCAACGTGTAAAAGGAGGTATTTTCTGCTGTGGTATTAGAAGACTCGAAGTCAGTTCTCCAGAAAACGGAATCTAGAACCCCTCAAGTTCTTGAATTTTCCAAAACTACGCCCAGATACAGACGTACCAATAGTATCAACACCTATGATAACGGTATCGGTGCAAAGCATTTGATAATTGCATAATATCGGAAGAACTAACAAAGTATCCGTATCAGAAATAACGAATGATATTAAAGAAAATAATATATAGCTGTTAAGAGAATGAGCCAGAAAAGGATGTAGTTAGAAGCATGGGTTTCTACAGCATAATCCTTTTTTTTAGGTTAGTTAATGATAAAAATAGCAACCCCCCAGCAGATATAACAATACGTGGACTGTTTGATAGAGACCTGTTCTAACACCCAGGTAGAACGGGATCTTCCGGACACGTTGCAGAAGCACACCCCGAAACTTCAGACAGCGGTGTATCAGTTACACGGAATCCTGAAGTGTCGTGAAGAGAACGCGTTCTGGGCGTCCCAGCAAGAGTGATGTAGTTGTGGGGCAGCTGATAAGAGGCCAAAGCGTTCGACATTTGCAGCAGAGACCCTGAGTCGCATCGACGTTGTCTCAGACCATCTGAAGAAGGTGATGTTCACGGACGAAACTTGCTTTCTTGTGGCCAAGAAGGCAGAGAGAGAGAGAGAGAGAGAGACAGAGAGAGAGAGAGAGAGAGAGAGAGAGAGAGAGAGAGAGAATCTAGGGCTCTGATAACCCCATTTTACCGTGACAATTGTGCAAGAAAGTCCAAAAATAAACGTGTTGTCTGGTCTGCTTCATGACCATGCTGTAGGGCCGTTTATCTTCGCAGGGGCTCAATAATCCCGACTGTTTATTTGGAAATGTTGGAAAAATCTTCACTTTGACAGGTCGAAGGACTGTAACCTCACGCCATGCTGCAACGGCATGTTGCCGTTCCTCATGTGGCCCTGAACGTTAGGAGGGTTTGGGACAACACATTTCCAGATCGCTGTATTGCCGGAGATAGACTTATTTCCTGGCACTCAGGTCTCCGGACGTAACTCCCTTCAATTTTTTTTTTTTGGGGGGGGGGGGGGGGGCTTTGTCCAGGATGCTGTCTACCACACCCCCGGGCGGGACCTGCAAGAACGGCGAGCTCGCATCGGAACAGTGTTTGCACACGATAAGGAGGACAGCATAGGCCGTGCATGGGGCAATCGGAATATCGCGTGCTACAGATAGCGCACATTTTAAACTCTTTGAACGGCTACTAAAACTTAAGTTGTGTGTGAACATTGTCACAAACTGAAACCACCGTAGCTCAGTTACTGTTTTTGATATCACCCTGACCAGAAACTACGGTATTTCAGTTTCATGTTACCGGTCTCCCCGATTCCAAAATATAGCTTTTGCATCTCGGTTTCCAGATTTTCTAGTTTTCTAGTTCTTTTTTTTGCAAGGGGAATATGATTATGATACTTCCAATTATAGGCTACGCTTCCTATGTGTACAGACAACATATCTCGAAGCAGTGTGTTCCATTCGCTTCTGCATGTTCATTTCGTGGATCATTGTTGGTTTCTCCGTCTATAGGGACAGCCTTCCCACCCAAGTGTAAAGAAATTGGAATTATATTAATACCTTCAGCTGCTGACGGGCGTTGATATATATCAACGGGAACAGGTGGAAATGTGTGCCCCGACTGGGACTCGAACCCGGGATCTCCTGCTTACATGGAAGACACTCAGGCCATCTGAACCACCGAGGGCACAGAGGATAGCACGACTGCAGATATCTCGCGCACGCCTCCCGCGAGACCCACATTCTCACCTTGTATGTCCACACACTATATTCATAGTGTGTGTCTCTCTCCCCCCCCCCCCCCCCCTTGAATGCACTCATTACTAGTGGAAGACATTCTTATGAAGTCCCGTAAGAGGTCGGGGAATATGTGTGCAACCGCACAGAAGAAGAAGGTCATGGCCGGTATTGCCAGAATTATATACTTACTTGGTTCAAAATGGCTCTGAGCACTACGGGACTTAACTTCTGAGGTCATCAGTCAGAACTACTTAAGGGGAGCCGGAGGTGGTCAAATCCAAAAAATTACGATTTTTTTTGCTACCGAAAATTAATTGGAACATTCCTCTTTAATGTAAACTTTGAATTATTGTTCTACTCGCCCTAGAAGTGGAGTTATTACCATTTTCCCCCACGCCTGCAGAGGAAATGGGCGGCCGCTGAATGCATCTAACACCCTAACGTGATTTCCTGGCGAACTGCTTGGGATTTTCTCGGCCTGTTACGCATACAGCGCCTTATGTTACGTATACAGCGAGTGTGCAAGGGTTGGCTACATTGTTTTCTGTGACAAATATTACCCGTATTTCCTTACAGCTTACTCCTATTTTCCTCAGAATTTCGAACATCTTGCTCCATTTAATATTGTCGTACACTTTTGTTCTGGTTACGATGCCACGTTTTAGTAATGGCTCTGAGCACTATGCGACTTAACTTCTGGGGTCATCAGTCGCCTAGAACTTAGAACTAATTAAACCAAACTAACCTAAGGACATCACACACTTCCATGCCCGAGGCAGGATTCGAACCTGCGACCGTAGCGGTCGCTCGGCTTCAGACTGTAGCGCCTAGAACAGCACGGCCACTCCGGCCGGCACGTTTTAGTAACCGTGTATATAAGAAGAGGAAGAACGTAGGGAAAAGAAAATTAACACTAATACCAAGTTGCGATACTACAATGAACAAGAGCGCGGAACATCGTCTCTTTGCTGTTTACCGTTTCGAATTAGTTCAGTGTTGCGCCTGTTGTTGGTAGTATTATACTTCTTGTGTAAAGCGGGTAATATGCAGTATGTACAAGAATCAGGAGGGTACAATAAAACCAATTTTTCATGACTTAGCACAGCCAGAATTGTTACACGAATGTCTACACGGAAAGACGCAGAATCCTAATGAGAGCGTAAACAATTTGATTTGGAAAGTGATTCCTAAAAGGGTGGCATAAAAACACTGCACTTTGGCATTTATGATGCAATAGCAACCTACAACCAAGGGAACAGTGTGAAGTGTGAAGTTCCCGTAAATTAGAATTTTTCGAATATAAGGAACATTTTCTCAAAATCCACTCAAGCTAGAGAGATGAAATTTTTGTACAGCACTCCTAGTGGTCAAACTTACATTGTAACACAGCCATTTAGCAATATGTTCAGTAGTTTCATTTCAGTTTAATTATAAAGCAATTATTTGTAAAAAAAAATTGGGTCATTAATAAAAAAATAATTGGGAGGAAACTAGAAAAGATACTCCAAAATCCCTCTGTCATAACTGCAATACTAAACCACTCTACATGTAAAAAAAAATTCAAATTTTTCTATTTAGTAGTTTATTCATAAATGTTCCTCAAACTTAGTGATTTTAACCTGGGCAGCATAGGCACCTCCGGCTCCCCTTAAACCTAACCAACCTAAGGACATCACACACATCCATGCCCGAGGCAGGATTCGAACCTGCGACCGTAGCGGTGTCGCGGTTCCAGACTGTAGCGCCTAGAACCGCACGGCCACTCCGGCCGGCCATACTTATATGGATATGGTGTCTGTTCTTTCGAACAAGTGTCTGTCCTTACGGACTTGTCCGAAAGAACAGACACCATATCCATCCAAGTGTAAGGAGATTCTCCCGCACTTCTATCCGCCCCTCAGAATGAGGGTGACTCCTTATACCGGAAATCTTCAGTCGCTATTGCCGATGACTCTTTTTCAAACTCTGAGCAGTGACTGAACGAACCCGTGACACAGAATTTTCGTATTTTGACGAAGATCGCAATCATGGAGGGAAAAAAAATAAAGCAATCAATACGGTGCGGTGCTGTCGGTTATATCGAATATGCTATCGAAACGGACCTATGCCCAGGACCACCTCCTGCCATTCTCCGTTCTCACTGAGAGCGCCCTCTTCCGGCGCGCGATGTAGACTGCAGCGGCGCAGTGCCGGCAAACGGCCGGATTATGGAGAGGAAGCTGGCAGTAAATCATAATTTATAGGCACCGCTTCGCCCTTATCTTGAAATATTTGTCCCTAATTAGGGACACCACTTCATTATGAGGGCCTTCTTAAAGCGGCCGCCGCGGCAGAACAGAATGCTGTTCCTGGCGACGCTGCACGAGGCCACAGTGTTGCGGCACTCACAGGGGGACCGACGTCACACCGCTCCAAGCTGCCGTCTGCTTCACACTCGCAGTCATTTTATGACAAAAATGAAGCCACCAACATCAACTGGTAAGTAATGACATATTTTCTTGGTGTAAGTCATTTTCCTGTGTGAGACAGACTTCTATTTGAAACAAGCACACTGTTGTTGTGTTCTTCAGTCCGAAGACCGGTTTGGTCCAGCTCTCTATGCTCCAATCTGTGCAAACAATCTATGAATAACTGCTGCAACGTACGTCCTTCTGAATCTCGTTATCGTATTCATCTCTTGGTCTCGCTCTACGTATTCTACCCCCCCCCCCCCCTCCCACAAACACACAGGCACACACTTCCCACCAGTATTTCAGTATTTCTACATCTACATCCATACTCCACTAGCCACCAAGCTGTGGGTGACGAAGGGCACAATTCGCGCCAAAGTCATATTTACCTCCCCCCCCCACACACACACACACTGTTCCACTCGAGGATCGCGCGAGGGAAAAACGACTGGCAGAAACGCCTCAGTACGAGCTCTAATTTCCCTCATCTTCGAATGGTGATCATTACACGATTTGAAAGTTGATGGTAATAATATATGCTCTATATCCTCGGCGAAGATCGGATTTCGGAATTTAGTGAGCAGCCTCTTCCGTTTAGCGTGTCGTCTATCTGCAAGTGTGTCCCACTTCAAACTATCTATGAGATTTGTAACGCTCTCGCGATGGCTAAATTTACCAGTCACGAATATTGCCTTTCTCCTTTGGACCTTCTGAATCTCTTGAATGAGACCCATCTGGTAAGGGTCCCATACAGCCGAACAACAAGACTGGACGAACTAATGTATTGTAAGCTATTTCCTTTGTTGAAGGACTGCATCGCTTCAGGATTCTACCAATAAACCGTCATCTAGAGTTCGCCTTAGCCGTTACATATGTAATCTGATCATTCCATTTGAGATCATTTCGAATAGTCACACCCACGTACTTGACGGATGTTATCGCTTCCAAAGACTGGGCATTTATTTTGTATTCGTACATTAATGATCTTCGCCTTGTTATACGCAGTAGGTTACACTTACTGATATTGAGAGATAACTGCCAGTCATTACACCACGCATTTATTTTATGAAAATCCTCATTGATTTGTTCACAACTTTCGTTTGATACTACTTTCCCGTAGACCAAAGCAGCATCGGCTAATGCCGCTGTCAATACCGTCAACCAGATCGTTTATGTAAATCGTAAAAAGCAGCGGACCTATTACGCTGCTCCGGGGAACAAATGAAGTTACGCTTCTTTCTGTTGAAGTCACCCCATTCAGGACGACGTACTGCTCTCTGTCTGTTAAAAAATTTACTATCCAACCGCATATGTCATCGGATAGACCGAAAGCGCGCGCTTTCTGGAGCAAGCGACAGTGTGGAACTGACTCGAACGCCTTTCGAAAGTCGGGAAAATGGCATCAACCTGGGAGCCGGTACCTAGAGCCTGTTGTATGTCATGCCCAAAGAGGGCCGGCTGTGTCTCACATGACCGTAGTTTCCTAAAACCGTGCTGGTTTCTGCATATGAGCTTCTCAGAACTACGGTCATGTGAGACACAGCCGGCCCTCTTTGGGCATGACATACAACAGGCTCTAGGTACCGGCTCCCAGGTTGATGCCATTTTCCCGACTTTCGAAAGGCGTTCGAGTCAGTTCCACACTGTCGCTTGCTCCAGAAAGCGCGCGCTTTCGGTCTATCCGATGACATATGCGGTTGGATAGTAAATTTTTTAACAGACAGAGAGCAGTACGTCGTCCTGAATGGGGTGACTTCAACAGAAAGAAGCGTAACTTCATTTGTTCCCCGGAGCAGCGTAATAGGTCCGCTGCTTTTTACGATTTACATAAACGATCTGGTTGATGCATTACAAGCGCGCATAAAATTTTGCCCCACTCTCCCAAATATCCCCATTCACTGTTGTACAAATGAAAGAGATAGCTACTACTTCAACAGACGACATTCTTATTTGTATCTACTCGGGCTTCGTACGCCAGCAAATTCAAATTCATGCAGGTACGAAAAAATCTACCGTGGATACATCATTTTTTTCACGGTAGCACCGCTATTCTTGACGCAGAAACATGTACGGTTTACAAACATTTGCCTCGCATGCATTGCTCACACAAAACCTCGTACAACCTTAAATATTCATTATTATTTGAACGACGCAGAATCTCAAATATTGAAAGAAGACGCGGAAGAATGATACGCCGAACATGTCACCAACGCTGGGATACTGCAACGGCAGCTTGTTTCAAATTCCACCGTGCTGGTTTCTGCATATGAGCTTCTCAGAGTCAAGAAAGGTCATTAAGTCTGAAAACAATGTCGAGATTGAATAACATCGGCTACAGGCTACAACCATGTTCAAATGGCTCTGAGCACTACGGGACTTAACATCTGAGCTCATCAGTCCCCTATAGCTTAGAACTACTTAAACCTAACTAACCTAAGGACACTACACACATCCATCCCCGAGGCAGGATTCCAACCTGCGACTGTAGCGGTCACGCGGTTCCAGACTGAAGCGCCTAGAACCGCTAGGCCACACCGGCCGGCTACAACCATGTCCCACACCCGTCTCAACTACTGCTTCCCTATCATGACCCTTGATTGTTAATGGCCGTCTGGTTTCTGTACTAGTTGTAAATAGCCTTTCGACCCCTGTATTTCGGCCAAGCAGAGTAGACGCGCGAACATCTCTTTAAGATACCCATTCGTCTTCTACTCCATTTCTTTCCCCCGTTCTTGTCAACCGTTGCCTAATACTCCCTCTGAAAGTGTCAACAATCTCTAGTTCTTTCAACTTTTCGAGGTCCCATCTCCTTAATTTCCAACCTTTTTCCAATTTCTTCCGTTCTAATCTGCACTTCATAACCAATAAATTGTGCACAGATTATACATCTGACCCTGGAAAAGTCCTGAAATCCAAAATTTGGTTCCGACATCTCTGCCGCCTTACCACTATATAGTCAATCTGAAACCTTCCGATGTCTGCAGATCTCTCCCACGTATACAATCTTCTTTCACGATTACAAGCACATTATCAGTGATTAATGAATTTCGCCCCCTTGGGGCCCTAAGGAGTGTTATTCAGGCGATGAAAGGAACAGTAAAGAGAAAAAATAGCAAAAGTATTTATATTTGTACGTATGTCAAATTCCAGACACAGCTGCATTTCGGAAAATAAAGTAGAATGGCAACTAAGTAGTTAGATTAGCGAAGAATTCTGTAAATTATAAGCTGAACTTAACACAGGATACTTTCCGATTGCTTGTGTGAGTAACGTGTTTACGAACTGCCGGTAACATTTTAGCGAGGTAAAGACGCACATTCCCAGGCTGACTGCCAGCTGATACCAACAAAACCGACCAGGCTTGTGAGTGCACTCCTAAAAACTATAAACCACAGGACGCTGAATAAGGAAAGACAGAATGGAAAGGCCCTCGAACATGAAAAAAAAAAACCTGATTTTCGAAAGGAGGTCCAAACGACTCAAAGAAACTGGACTCTCACATAGTTAAGCACAGTCTTCAGATTTATGTTCACAGTCGCAGTGCTAAGTGATATAATGCTGGGTGCACAATTCTATTTTATATTGTGTGAATTATGACTTGAGAGTTACGTTCTACATCACAGGTCTTAAGTTAACTGCACGATTCGTGTTCTTTCTGTAAACTATGACGCTGTGGGAGTTACAGTCTATATTATGGTTCACAAACTACGGGTAATTGCACGACACCTGTCTTCTCCAAGCAAATATTAAATTTCTCGGAAATTATTATTATAACTTTAAAAAAACTGGTTTGGCCTATGGTAACGACGTGAAATAACTAACGTCATCTTTTTTCCCCGAGCAGTTTTTCAGTATTTCCCGAAGTAGTGACCTCCTTCCTTCTATCCATATTACATCTTTCTCTCTCTTTTTCTCCTGGAAACCACTGAAACTTTTTACCTTCACTGTCTTTGCTTTGTTTTCCTTCTTAACTTTTCCCTCAGATCTGTTCTAACTACTTTGACCCACACCACTGATGGTTTTGTGTCCCTGTAAAAAACCGAAAAGTCTTTTTGTTGCTGTAGATGGTCAGAAACAGTCTGAAAAGCTTGTAAGAGTGTTGCAGGGTAGCTTGTGCTGAGAGGTAATTGTTAAGAAAAAATTCGGTATGTCGCGCCTTTTCTACGTTAATTGGTATTGAAGTTAGTCTATCAGGCCGTTTCGCGCGCAGTTTCAAGACGTTGTCGCCATGTTCCTCGTTTGGGTTCCTAGAACAGAATAAGAAAGCGATACCGTAATTGGATATGGGACGGTAGTAATGATCGAATCCGAGATAAAGGCTAAGCATTCTCGTGCGCTATCAAACACGCTATAAGAGCAACTAACACATGTATGTGGCTGGCCGCACGAACCTGCGCGCGCAAGGACCGGAATGGCTAACTTCATTGCTAATTAAATGGGAGACGGCGCAACGTGTCCGATTTTTTTTTCTAACATTTCTCAGCAGAACCTATGCTGCAACGCCCTTACAATACTGTTTATGACCATCCCATATACACACCGGGTGTCCCTCTTAAATGTCGTCAGCCGCATTTTCTCTCTCGTTTCAGCAGGTACTTACAATATTGTTCATGACGTCTTTCATGCAACATCTAGTGTCGGCGGAAAACATTGATTTGTTCCCGTTACAAACAACATGATTTTTAAAACTTAATTTTACGTGCCCATTCTATAGATATGTTCCAGGTTAGTCTAGTGCGATATTTATTTTAGCGATTTATACAGGGTGTTACAAAAAGGTACGGCCAAACTTTCAGGAAACATTCCTCACACACAAATAAAGAAAAGATGTTATGTGGACATGTGTCCGGAAACGCTTAATTTCCGTGTTAGAGCTCATTTCAGTTTCGTCAGTATGTACTGTACTTCCTCGACTCACCGCCAGTTGGCCAATTGAAGGAAGGTAATGTTGACTTCGGTGCTTTTGTTGACATGCGACTCATTGCTCTACAGTACTATCATCAAGCACATCAGTACGTAGCATCAACAGGTTAGTGTTCATCACGAACGTGGTTTTGCAGGCAGTGCAATGTTTACAAATGCGGGGTTGGCAGATGCCCATTTGATGTATGGATTAGCACGGGGCAATAGCCGTGGCGCGGTACGTTTGTATCGAGACAGATTTCCAGAACGAAGGTGTCCCGACAGGAAGACGTTCGAAGCAATTGATCGGCGTTTTAGGGAGCACCGAACATTCCAGCCTATGACTCCCGACTGGGGAAGACCTAAAACGACGAGGAAACCTGCAATGGACGAGGCAATTCTTTGTGCAGTTGACGATAACCCTAACGTCAGCGTCGGAGAAGCTGCTGCTGTACAAGGTAACGTTGAGCACGTCACTGTATGGAGAGTGCAACGGGAGAACCAGTTGTTTCCGTACCATGTACAGCGTGTGTAGGCACTATCAGCAGCTGATTGACCTCCACGGGTACACTTCTGCGAATGGTTCATCCAACAATGTGTCAATCCTCATTTCAGTGCAAATGTTCTCTTTACGGATGAGGCTTCATTCCAACGTGATCAAATTGTAAATTTTCACAATCAACATTGGTGGGATGACGAGAATCCGCACGCAATTGTGCAATCACGTCATCAACACAGAATTTCTGTGAACGTTTGGGCAGGCATTGCTGGTGATGTCTTGATTGGGTTCCATGTCATTCCACCTACGCTCAATGGAGCACGTTATCATGATTTCATACGGGATACTCTACCTGTGCTGCTAGAACATGTGCATTTACAAGTACCACACAACATGTGGTTCATGCACTATGGAGCTCCTCCACATTTCAGTCGAAGTGTTCGTACGCTTCTCAACAACAGATTCGGTGACCGATGGATTGGTAGAGGCGGACCAATTTCATGGCCACGCTCTCCTGAGCTCAACTATCTTGACTTTCATTTATGGGGGCATTTGAAAGCTGTTGTCTACGCAACCCCGGTACCAAATGTAGATGCTCTTCGTGCTCGTATTGTGGACGGCTGTGATACAATACGCCATTCTCCAGGGCTGCATCAGCGCATTTTGGATTCCATGCGACGGGGGTGGATGCATGTATTCACGCTAACGAAGGACATTTTGAACATTTCCTGTAACAAAGTGTTTCAAGTCACGCTGGTACGTTCTGTTGCTGTGTGTTTCCATTCCATGATTAATGTGATTTGAAGAGAAGTAATAAAATGAACTCTAACATGGAAAGAAAGTAAGCGTTTCCGGACACATGACCACATAACATATTTTCTTTATTTGTGTGTGAGGAATGTTTCCTGAATGTTTGGCCCTACCTTTTTGTAACACCCTGTATACATTGACAGGGCCAGTGCAGCATGAAGAATACCAGCGACTGAGAAACGTTGCTCCAGAGTGAAAACTGTCAGCGCGGCCGAGGATAGCGCGTTGCGCCTGCTAGAGAACTGGGTATTCTACTTGTTTTGCTGCTCATGTTAGTACATATAGCGCTAAAACAGATACCGCACTAGACTGATTTTGGACCTCTATATCTAAAGGGCATGTAAAATTACGCCTTATAAATCATTTCGCTTGTAACAGAAAAACAAACAGACGCTTTCCGTCGGCAGTGGACGTCGTATGAAAGACGTGATGAACAGTATTTATTTGGACTCGCTGTAGCTACATATTAATGGACCCACTCCCATAGAACATGGCCAGATACATAAAACAAAGGGAGCGAGAGGCTATTTACAATTTGTACAGAAACCAGATGGCAGTTATAGGAGTCGAGGGGCATGAAACGGAAGCAGTGGTTGGGAAGGGAGTGAGACAGGGTTGTAGCCTCTCCTCGATGTTATTCAATCTGTATATTGAGCAAGCAGTAAAGGAAACAAAAGAAAAATTCAGAGTAGGTATTAAAATCCATGGAGAAGGAATAAAAACTTTCAGGTTCGCTGATGAGACTGTAATTCTGTCAGAGAGATCAAAGGACTTGGGAGAGCAGTTGAACGGAATGGACAGTGTCTTGAAAGGAGGATATAAGATGAACATCAACAAAACCAAAATGAGGATAATGGAATGTAGTCGAGTGATGCTGAGGGAATTAGATTAGGAAATGAGACACTTGAAGTAGTAATGGAGTTTTGCTATTTGGGGAGCAAAATAACTGATGATGGGTAAAGTAGAGAGGATATAAAAAGTAGACTGGCAATGGCAAGGAAAGCGTTTCTGAAGAAGAGAAATTTGTTAACATCGAGTATAGATTTAAGTGTCAGGAAGTCGTTTCTGAAAGTATTTGTACGGAGGGCAGCGTGGAGGGTAAAAATGGTAGAGGGAGACCAAGAGATGAATACGCTAAACAGATTCAGAAGGACGTAGGTTGCAGTAAGTACTGGGAGATGAAGAAGCTTGCACAGGATAGAGTAGCATGGAGAGCTGCATCAAACCAGTCTCAGGACTGATGACCACAACAACAAAAGATAGGAAAAGATGGTGGACAACAAGGGGGCGTGGGGGGGGGGGGGGGGTAGGAGGGGACGCTTCCCCCTCCTAGAACCTAGAGTATGTGCTTTTAATTCATTACGACTCAAAACTCTCGAACACATTTATATATTTTAAAAAATGGCAATTTAGTAGTCTTGCGCCGCCCCGCCCCGCCCCCCCTTCCCGGATGAAATTTCTGCGGACGCCCCCAATAGTTCCATAGCTAATGTGGAAAGATTAACGTGTAATTGCTTCCCGTATGTGCTGAAATATACTAACAAGGAAAGTGCCTCGCCTGTAACGCTCAGAAACGCAGTAAAATGTGCTTAGAATGTGAATCGCCCGTGCTATAAACAGTGGTATGAGGTAGTCGCATGCAGTACTTTGCGTGTTACAGAGAGAGGCGTCTTACTACGGCGGACGGACATTTGAATGATTACGTGTACAAGCTCCAAGAGACTAATTTCGGTAACGCGAAGACACAAAATATCGATATAACACATTTCATGCCGTGGCATATTGCTACACTTCCTTCTGCTTAAAATAATGACGCCATCTGAATGGCCAACTTTTTCTGCTGGCCTGATAGTGGTGCACAGCTATTCAGATGTGAATGTTTAGGTTGGTATTTCAGTGATGTGTCAAAGCAAAGTGTAACAGAACAATATGCACATCTGCCTTAAGTCACTTTTTCAATCAGCAACACTGTTACATTAAAGCTACTGAATATCAAACGCAACATTAACTACATTTTCAAACGATGATATCAGCATGTCAGTGTCATAAAACGCCCTTTTCCAAGCATGTTCTAACACAGGCTTGTACTTCGCCACAGAAACTTGCCTTATGGTGTAAGGAGAAAAAGTTTGTTGATCAGATGAAGTAATTATTTTGAGCAGAGGGAAATATAACAACAAACACGACATGAAACACACATCGCACATAGACGGTGGTCTCATTAACTTGTTTGGACATGCGTGTTCCGTGAAAAATAGGGATATCTCCAGTATTTATCTCTTTCTCCCACGTACGTTATAACGGGATAAGATTCTATAGCTTATAAGGTCTGGTGTATGTTATGGGGAAAAATGGAGTTATTCCCCTTTTGCATCGAGGTCTTAGAGTACTGCATGTTGTTGATTTCTTCAGTTGATCACCTGCAAGGTACCATTATACACAGCAGATAACGTACTGTACTTTTATTTTACCTTATTGCGTCATCTATGAACGTCTGCTGCGATATTTACCTGAAAAAGAAAATGTGGAGTTAGAATTTTAGACATTGTGATTATTGCATTGTATTTATTACAGTCTTTGTATTTAATAAGCTATCAGCATTTGCATGCATAAAATTTGGGTATCATGGTCAACCTACTAGCAAGACACAGTTGTGTCAAGCAGCATACAGGGTGTCACAGATGGAAGTGTAAAGGTTTAGAGATATGACAGGAACGCTCATTTAGACAAAAAAAAATCACATTGACGTGTGAAATATTCCGAATGGTTTCGAAGATACAGCATATTTAATGTACATAGTTATCTATGGAATTGATGGCTTTACGCACAATTGGTCTCAAACATTTTAAATGCAGAATGCAAAACGTTCTCATAATGATTCAAACAATTTAGAATAGAAAACTTCCTGGCAGATTAGAATTGTGTGCCGGACCGCGACTCGAACTCAGGATCTTTCCCTTTCGGGGGCAAGTGCTCTACCAACTGCGATACCCAAGCACGACTCACGATCCGTCCTCACAGTTTCAGTTCTGCCAGTACCTCGTCTCCTACCTTCCAAACTTCACAGGAGCTCTTCTGCGAACGTTGCAGAACTAGCACTCCTGGAAGAAAGGATATTGCGGAAGGCAAAGGTCCCGAGTTTGAGTCTCGGTCCGGCACACAGTTGTAATCTACCAGGAAGTTTATTATCAGCTCACACTCCACTGCAGAGTGAAAATCTCATTCTCGAATTTAGAATAGGTATAAAATTTTAATGATTCCAGAGAAAACGCATTGGAACTCCTAAAGGATGTAACTTCATGGTCACTTTTTTTTTCCTATGGCAGAAAGAAATCCCAAAGAAAGAAGGTGAAAGCAACGAGTTTGGATGGACTAGATTAAAACGTCAAATAGGTTTTGTGAGTAAGACATGTAAGTGCGGGCAAATAGCCCGAAGACAAACAAATGTACATTAAACCATAAGTAATACATAGTACATCCATATGAAGCTTTTTTGGTTGAAATAAGTGTTCCTGTTACATTCTCGAATACCGACCAGGACTCCTCGGACAACCTGTATGTACGGTGAGATCTAGATACGTCAACAAAATTTTAAAGGTTGTTCAAGGATATTTTCGGAGGCTTTTTATCTTTTTAATAATCTATCCGTGGTACCCGGTGGCTCGTTAGAGATTAATTGCATTTCATCTGGACGGTCATCGCATTCCCGTTTCATGACCAGCTCGTCGCTAGAAATGACACCAATGGGCTAATACTTCTTGGGGCATAATTGAGGAGACTCCGGTAGATGCTAACATGTTTCTCGTTGCTAGGAAATTCGTAATCACAGAGATAGTACGCCAAATTCCTGGACTCCTTGAATGTGTAAGACAGTCGATGGTGCGTTGCTATACAGTCTATTTACATCGAAACAAATGTAATTCGTTTAGAAATATATACACCATCAGCTGCTGTTTTTGAAAACTTATTTGGGCTACTGTGAGGAGCCCTTAAATGAAAAGCAAACACACTAAAGCAGGATCATGGAATAGTTACATTCAAAAGTAATCACCACTCGCATTATTACATTCATCCCACTTTGCAATAAGACGATCAATTCCTGTTTCGTAGAAAGCGGTCGGCCACTGACAGATCAACAATCGCATCCACCCTCGCACTTCGTGGCGCGATTGAAACCGACATCGACGCATGTCTCATCAGGTCGCTAACGACGTGAAAAATCACACTGTGAACGATACGGGCTGTACGGAGGATGTTGCATGGTTTCCCAACCAAATCGCTGAAGCGTAGGCTTCGCCCGATTGGCAGTGTGGGGGCGGGCGTACTCGTGCAACTTCGACTGCAGGACACCTCTGCTCGTTGAGTTCTACGCGCGTAGAGCCGCAATCAATGCGCAGCGCTATGAAGACACTTTGCAGAAACTCTGACACGCCATAAAGCCTAAACTCGCAAGAATGCTGTCGTACGAAATCATCCTGTTGCACAATAACTTCCGCAACCACCTCAATACAACCAGGACCGTTCGACTGGATGATTTTCACATCATTTTCGACCTGATCAAAGACATGGGTTGACGTTGGTTTCAGTCGGAAGTGGAAGCGCAAGAATGGGAGCACTTTGAATCCGCCAGCCTACGACCGCGTGTTCGAAACAGGAACTGATTGTGTCGTCTCCCAGTGGGATAATTGTCTTAACGGGTGTAGGTGATTGCTTCGGAATTGGTCCCGATGCGGCGGGTACTCCGTTTTCATTTGACTGCCCCCTTTTAGGGTCAAAGCCTCAGTAGTGTGTGTCCTTCAGGCAATAGAACATCGAACGTCCGGAGCATTCCAGTCGTATGTGTACATACAGGAATCACTGTAGTAACTGGATTCCGTACAGGCACTTGGAACACGGTTTGCACTCCTCACACGTAATAACAACAGCAACATGCCCACTTTAATGACAATGAAAAGCTCCGTTAACTAGAGATACGAATGTAGTCGAATTAAGTCGGGTGATGCTGAGGGAATTAGATTAGGAAATGAGACACTTATAGTAGTAAAGGAGTTTTGTTATTTGGGGAGCAAAATAACTGATGATGGTCGAAGTAGAGAAGATATAAAATATAGACTGGCAATGGCAAGGAAAGCGTTTCTGAAGAAGAGAAATTTGTTAATATAAAGTATTCAAATAGTTCAAATGGCTCTGAGCACTATGGGACTTAACTTATGAGGTCATCAGTCCCCTAAAACTTAGAACTACTTAAACCTAACTAACCTAAGGACATCACACACATCCATGCCCGAGGCAGGATTCGAACCTGCGACCCCAGCGGTCGCGCGGTTCCAGACTGTAGCGCCTAGAACCGCTCGGCCACACCGGCCAGCTATCGAGTATTGATTTAAAGTGTCACATAGTCGTTTCTGAAAGTATTTGTATGGAATGTAGCCATGTATGGAAGTGAAACATGGACGATAAATAATTTGGACAAGAAGAGAATAGAAGCTTTCGAAATGTGGTGCTACAGAAGAATGCTGAAGATTAGATGGGTAGATCACGTAACTAATGAAGAAGTATTGGATAGAATTGGGGAGAAGTGAAGTTTATGGCACAACCTGACTAGAAGAAGGGACCGGTTGGAAGGACATGTTTTGAGGCATCAAGGGATCACAAATTTAGCATTGGAGGGCAGCGTGGAGGGTAAAAATCGTAGAGGGAGACCAAGAGATGAATACACTAAGCACATTCACAAGGATGTAGATTGCACTAGGTACTGGGAGATGATGAAGCTTACACAGGATAGAGTAGCATGGAGAGCTGCATCAAAGCAGTCTCTGGACTGAAGACAACAACAACAATAACAACAACATATCTACTAGAAGCTTGCACAGGATAGAGTGGCCGAAATTGTTTTCATTCCCAATTCGATATAAGAGATGAGAATAGACCCATATGCGTGACGAGTTTGACGACTTCTATAAAACCAGCGCATAAGTGAAATGATACCGCATTAGAAATCACATTCTGTATCTCATACGTTCGTTCCCTTGTTCCTTCCATGCTACACACACACACACACACACACACACACACACACACACACACACACACACACACACAATGTTGGAATTTAACAAGAACCCGCTTAAGAAGTTTGTGCCGATCATTAGCACTGAGTCACGAATATAATTTTTATTAACATATAATTACATGCTACTTGATATCTGATTTTCCCTAGGCTTAGCTGCGTCGTTTAGAACCTAGTGTAAAATGGCTCATACTATAAAATATAATCTGTCCAGTATTAATTTTCTTTTAAAACTTTCACTTTCCCTACTTTTAGACAATACACCCGGCAGCGATGACAGAGTGGTTCTAGGCGCTCAGTCCGGAACCGCGCGACTGCTACAGTCGCAGGTTCGATTCCTGCATAGGGCATGTATATGTGTGATGTCCTTAGGTTAGTTAGGTTTAAGTAGTTCTAATTTCTAGGGGACTGATGACCACAGGTGTTAAGTCCCATAGTGCTCAGAGCCAATTGAACAATTTAGACAATACATAGTATATAATCTCTAAACTAATATTGTTACTGCTACGTAATAATTCAGCAGAAACACGAACGCTATCTAAGAATCAATATTGGGCACTCGAATGCGTAAAAAAATTAACTGCAGTTTACATTTTCTGTCAGATACACGTTTTATTATGGAACATGGTGCGTAGGAGACATCGAAACACCGTTTGAATATCAAGATTTGAGCCGGCACGCCTACGACAAGAAAAAAAAACGAAAACTGATAGCAAATATCAGAGCTCACATTCGCCTTGTGACATGTGAATGTAAATACGCGCTTTTTGCATGTGAGCGGGTAAACACTGCTTTTATAAGTATAATTTCAGTTGAATCAAAAAATTTCTCTAAATTTTATCTACTTCACTTATTAAATTACATCTATCCGAGCAAGCCTAATGTCGAAGACGTTATGTATTGGTCATTCCCTGACAGTTACGTCTATAATTCTACAATACTGGCCATAAAAATTGCTGCACCACGAAGATGACGTGCTACAGACGTGAAATTTAACCGACAGGAAGAAGATACTGTGATATGCAAATGATTAGCTTTTCAGAGCATTCACACAACGTGCTGACATGAGGAAAGTTTCCAACCGATTTCTCATACACAAACAGCATTTGACTGGCGTTGCCTGGTGAATCGTTGTTGTGATGCCTCGTGTAAGGAGGAGAAATGCGTAACATCACGTTTGCGACTTTGATAAATGTCGGATGGTAACCTATAGCGATTGCGGTTTATCGTAACACGACATTTCTGCTCGCGTTGGTCGATATCCAATGACTGTTAGCAGAATATGGAATCGGGGGGTTCAGGAGGGTAATACGGAACGCCGTGCTGGATCCCAACGGCCTCGTATCACCAGCAGTCGAGATGACAGGCATCTTAGCCGCATGACTGTAACGGACCGTGCAGCCACGTCTCGATCCCTGTGTCAACAGATGGGGACATTTGCAAGACAACCATCTGCACGAACAGTTCGACGACGTTTGCAGCAGCATGGACTATCAGCTCGGAGACCATGGCTGCGGTTACCCTTGACGCTGCATCACAGGCAGGAGTGCCTGCGATGGTCTACTCAACAACGAACCTGGGTGCACGAATGGCAAAACGTCATTTTTTCGGATGAATCCAGGTTCTGTTTACAGCAGTATGATGGTCGCATCCGTGTCTGGCGACATCGCGGTGAACGCGTGAAAATGTAATCACATGTCAGTTCTAGTATGAATACCCGTTTGTCATCTGCATTTCTGCTTGGTGTAGCAATTTTAATGGCCAGTAGTGTATTAAACCATTTCCGGCAGTATTCTGCGCTGACATGGTTCGCTGTATTGTTGGGGGTAGAAACGAAATACAAATAAGAGCTATAGCCACGAAGCTGAATTTTTGGTACAGCTCTCTGCGCGAAGACCGGTGCCTATTTCGGCGCGTAATTGGAAACGCTTGTGACACCCCTGCGCCCTTGTAGCGAACACCCCGGCAGCCGGTGGAGCCCCCTGGCGGGGTAGCGGCGCACTATATATCACAGGGATGGCGGCTGGCGCGCAGGGGGTGGAAATTCTTTCTTGGCTAGACCCGCTGCTCGGCGCCACGAGCCACAAAAACTCTCACGCTGCTCTCGTCCGACCTTCCGGGGAAGTTGGAAGAGGCGCCTGCATCGAAATTCCACCAGGCGCTACAGGAGATCGCTACAATGCCTTTTTTGAAACCGTGATCTAGTTTATCTGCTGAATAACGTGTATATTGTTACCTAAATGACCTAGCAGTAACGCCAAACTTTTGCAGACGATGCAGTTACCTACTCCATAACGAAGTACTAAGTGGAAAAAGTTGCAGAAATATCCGGTCAGATTTTGATAAAATTTCGAAATGGTGCAAGGTTTGGCAACTTTTGCCCAGAATGAATTTTCACTCTACGGCGGAGTGCGCGGTGATCTGTCATTATCTTTACAAATCAGAGACATTCCGCTGCAGAGCGAGAATTCATTCTAGAAACAATGCCCTAGGCTCTGTCTAAGCTATTTCTCCGCAGTATCCTTTGATCTGCCTGATAGGGTTAGCAGCAATCTGCGACTGTTTGTTGGCGACGATGTAGCACGTGGGAAAAGATCGTTGTTGAGCGACCGGAGAAGGATACAGGGTGATTTCCAGACAATTTTTGTTCCGTGTGATGAATAGCAGATTGCTCTAAATGTAGATACATAGTAAGTTAATACGAATGAGTAGGAAGAACAATTGTATAATATTCTAATACAGTATAGTTGGTGTGCTGGTTGACAGTGGCATCGATGAAATATCTATGTGTGACGCAGCAAAGCGAGATATAATGAAATGACCACCAAGGTTGTAGGGAACGCCAATGACAGACTTCGGTTTACTGGGAGAACTCCAGAAAAGGTGGGTCATCTGTAAAGGATGCCGCACGCAGAAAATTTGTGCGACCCATTCTTGACTACTGTTCGGGTGCTTGGGATCCCCACAAGGTCGGATTAATGGAAAACATTGGAGCAATTCAGAGCCGGCGGATGGTTAAGCGAAGGGGCTCGGGTTTTGTCCCCGGTAAAGCCGGAGATTTTCTACACTCGGGAACTGGGTATTATTTTGTCCATACGTTCGTATCGTCATAAATGACGTTCCATTGTTGATGGCTTTATGGGCACGTCCTGAAAGCCAATAAATGAATGAAAACAATGTTGCAAACCGTTACTAATAGCTTGGATCATCACGAGAGTAATACGGAAACGTTCGAAGTGCCCTAACGGGAATCCCTGGAGAGAAGACAATGTTTTCGCTAAACACACTTTGGCAACAGGCGTTTGTGAAAGACCTCAGAACGATTCTACTGCCACCAACGTACATCTCGCGTATGTTCCGCGGAGACAATATAAGGAATGAAAATTTTAGTTCAATGTCCCGTCGACGTCGAGGTCATTAGAGACGGAACAAAGCTCAGATCGGTTCGAGGATAGGGAACGAAATTCGGCATGCTCTTTCAAAGGAACCACCCGGGATTTGCTGTGAGTCATTTAGGGAAATCACCGATAAATCTGGATGGCCAGACGTGGATGTGAACCGTCGTCCTCCCGAATGCGAGCGCAGTGTGATAAACACTGTGCCACCTCGCTCGGGCGAAGAAAAGGGAAGAGAAAGCATATAGACAGGCGTTTTCCACTCGCCCCATTTGCAAGTGGAACGGGAAAGGGAATAATTACCAGTGGTCTAGGTATCCTCTGACAAGCATCGTTTTGGTGGCTTGTCTTTCTTGGCAAATTACTACAATTGTAAAGGTGGACGCGCTGACAAATTCCAGTTCCAACACCAAGTACGGAAACTGCTGCAGCATCCTCTATACCATTTCAATATGGACCACGAAGAGCTGAAGTAAGTCATTCTTCCCGTGCTCCATACACGACTGCGACGGAACGAATCCCTAATAAATGATTTCCAGAGTATGGATGTAGCTGTAAAATCGGTGCTTTCTGGTCCCACGAGTTTTGAAACATTTGGTTGAAAAAAAATATCAAAACGCAAACAACGGATCATTGCTAGACATGATAAGGCACAGATGCTGTTCCGAATATTACTTCAAGAAAACAGTTATATTTTTTTTCTAAGGGTAAAACTAGTGTAAAACAAAACACTGAATCAAAATACTACGAATATGGCGTACAAGCTGCACATGAAGAACGCTTACACACAAATAAAGCCTTTCATGGATTCATGAACAAAATAACATTGATAACCATCAACTCTAATCATTTTATCAGATTATAAAAACGATGAATAATAAGTGACATCACTTAAGCACACTGACAACACACTAACACTAGTCCAAACACAGCACAACCATCAGAAATACTAGTATATATTCCACGAAATATGCGAGAAAGGGGAAAAATAACAGTCGATGTATAGGTCGCGCTGGACTTCGTGGTTTCTATAAAATTCGATATGTGTTTCGATTAAAAATTACTAACGAGCGACGGACTTACGACCATTCGCCAAAAGAAACTCAGATGGTGGATTTTAAAAACAGTGTTTTAGGTTCGACGATCGTTAGCTAAAAATAGAGAAAAATAATGGTATAATTGACATGGCTCAAATGGCTCTAAGCACTATGGTACTTAACATATGAGGTCATCAGTCCCCTAGACTTAGAACTACTTAAAACCTAACTAACCTAAGGACATCACACACATACATTCACGAAGTTGGATTCTAACCTGCGACCGTAGCAGCAGCGCGGTTCCGGACTGAAGCGCCTAGAACCGCTCGGCCATTACGGCCGGCAGTGCCAGCACCAATGAACAAATTATTTCCGTCATACTCGTGCAACGTCACTTGAAAACAAGTTTTACTTCTTATACGGGCTATCAGTTTTAAAATATAAAATCGTCCATGGAATAGTAATTGCTCAGAAGTCATGAATTAATGTTAAATGTAAGATTTGTTTTGCGATCTGTGAGACAACAAATCTTACATTTAACATACTTTCGAGGACTTCACTTTCATAGCGATGAAGCAGTGCGAGCAGAAATGGACTTGTAGCTCCGTCAGTAAAGTAGAACATTCTCTCGTGACGATATCAACAAGCTAGACCGTTGCTGGGAGAAATGAATTCGTCGCCAGTGTGACTATGTTGAGAAACAGAAACGAAGAACAATGTAAAACGAGTATTAGCCTAAAAAATTGGGAGGCATTTCTTTCTACCAAGCCGTCGTACATGCACTGTGATAGCAAAGCCCAACTGTTTGAAGAGGTACCCACATGACGACCGCGAGTGAACAATACATATTGTTCTTACTGCTCGCTTTTAAGCAAACAATACTGCCTTTCCAAGTTATGAGTTACCCCACAAAATTATAACGTAAGACATTACTGAGTGAAGATATGCAAAATGTGCAGGGGTTGGTTAGTTTTCAAGACTACCAACTACACAAGAGTAACAGTAGCTGGAGTGCCTTTACTTCTCTGTTACAGAAACACAATAACATGATCCTTGCAGTTCATGCTCTCACCAATACACGCAAAAATTTGGAGCATTGTACGCTATTTGCTGACACCTGCTCATCGGCCGAGCGGTTCTAGGCGCTACAGTCTGGAACCGCGCGACCGCTACGGTCGCAGGTTCGAATCCTGCTTCGGGCATGGATGTGTGTGATGTCCTTAGGTTAGTTAGGTTTAAGTAGTTCTAAGTTCTAGGGGACTGATGACCTCAGCAGTTGAGTCCCGTAGTGCTCAGAGCCATTTGAACCATTTTTGCTCATCTGCTACATCAATTGTTCATATGACCGAGCGAGGTGGCGCAGTGGTTAGCACACTGGACTCGCATTCGGGAGGACGACGGTTCAATCCCGTCTCCGGCCATCCTGATTTAGGTTTTCCGTGATTTCCCTAAATCGCTTCAGGCAAATGCCGGGATGGTTCCTTTGAAAGGGCACGGCCCATTTCCTTCCTCATCCTTCCCTCACCCGAGCTTGCGCTCCGTCTCTAATGACCTCGTTGTCGACGGGACGTTAAACACTAATCTCCTCCTCCTCTTTTAATTGTTCATATGGTTCTATTTTCTGTACAGAACAGAATATAGTGTTTATTTACTTTTGGATACTGATATTTTGTCATAATCTGTGCTATAATTTCATCTTTCTTTAAACTGTAAACTGTAGCGTAAAAGAACACTAGTTTATTTAACGGTCGTATTTTTCGATTTTAAACTTGTAAAAACTGACTATTATATTAGGTTGGTGCGTAAGTTCGTAGCGTTTTTGTTTTCCGTATTGTTATTGCGGTTGCTATGGGTTTATATGGCGATTGCGATTTTTTATTTGTAGTTTGCTGTTGCTGTGTGAGCTTGCATATCATCATTTTGTTATCTGGAGACAATGAGTGGATCTATGGACGGTAGAAGATGGAGGGCCAAGGGGAGAAATCGGTACATTTCCGGCATATTCTTCTGTTCGAGTTCAGTAGAGAGGTAACAGCAGCGGAGGCAGCCACAAACATTTCTGCCGTAAAGGAGGATAATGCCGCTGGATACATCACGGCAAGGAAATGGCTTTCTCGTTCTGAGGAGGATCGTTTCGACATTAGTGACTCTCCACTTTCAGAAAGACCTTCGAGGTTCGATGAAGATCGTTTAAACGCATTAACCCCCAACACACGTCACTAGCAAATGTGATGAACTGTAGTCATTCCACCATCGTACAACATTTACATGGAATGGGGAAGGTTCAAAAATCAGATGTATGTGTGCCGCATGCTCTAAGCCAAAATCACAGAAATCAGTGTGAGGCGACATGTGCTTCTGCGCCTGATCGTCATCATTTAGTTCGTGAACAAGATTAACCATTCCCACCCAGTACCGTTACTGGTGTCTCTAGGCTGACATATAGAAATGAAAGAAACGGCTGAGCCCAAACAGAGCAGCAACTTCCCTTACAAAGACCTTCGCGCCGCCACATAACAATGTTAGACATCTGGTAGAACAGCGACATTGTAGTGTATTAAGAACTGCTTCCCCGAGGTGTAAACAACATTTTTAACATTTATTAACTTGCAGACGCAGTGCGAGAACAACGACCTGGAAGACTGCGAGAAGTGATGCCACTCCAAGATAACGCCCGCCCACATACTGCTACACTGACGAAAGAATCTATGTAGGTGTTTGGGTTGGGAAGTGATTTCGGGCCAACCTTATTCATCTGATCTTGCAGCCTCAGATTATCACGTTTTCCGCTCTCTATCGAACAACCCAGGAACTTGCTTTTGGGATGAAAAAGCGCTCCGGACATGGCTCGACGAATTCTTTGCTTCAAAACCGCGGGATTTCTGCAGCTGCGGAATCGAAAACTTCCCCAGTTTGGCAAACTGGTTGTAAATAGTGTAGGAGGAGAATCTACTATTGCTGACTTTTCTGTTGCATTTATTAAACTTACGTAAACAAGCTGCGAACTTAGACACCAGTTTCATTCATAAATTTTAAAAACAGGAATGGAAAGATAGGAGCCGACATAGTGTATCTGCTCTAATCTTTTTATCAAAGGTAAGCATCGTCACCTCAAGGTATCGATAACCCTCTTCCGATACTTTTATGAGTACGATACTTTTCTTACGATGGTATCCGTTAAGAATCGATATTTTTCGTCCAGTACTGTCTTCCTACTTAGAAGTACGCTTGACAGTTATGGACTTTATGTATTTCAGTTACATTGCCACGTACAGTATCTCATCGAAAGTCCGGACACCCCCAAAAACATACGTTTTTCATATTAGACGCATTGTGCTTCCTCCTCCTGCCAGCTAATCCATATCAGCAACCTCAGTATTCATTAGACATCGTGAGAGAGCAGAATGGGGTGCTCCGCGGAACTCACAGACTTCGAACGCGGTCAGGTGATTAGGTGTCATACATCTGTACGCGAGATTTCCACACTCCTAAACATCCCTAAATCCACTGTTCCCGATGTGATAGTGAAGTGGAAACGTGTACAGGCCGACTTAGTCTGCCGGCCGAAGTGGCCGAGTGGTTAAAGGCGCTACAGTCTGGAAGCGCACGACCGCTACGGTCGCAGGTTCGAATCCTGCCTCGGGCATGGATGTGTGTGATGTCCTTAGGTTAGTTAGGTTTAAGTAGTTCTAAGTTCTAGGGGACTTACGACCACAGCAGTTGAGTCCCATAGTGCTCCGAGCCATTTTTCGACTTAGTCTGTTGACTGACAGAGACTGCCGACTGTTGAAGAGGGTCGTAAAATGTAATAGGCAGACGTCTATCCAGACCATCACACAGGAATTCCAAACTGCATCAGGATTCACTGCAAGTACTATGACAGTTAGGCGAGAGGTGGGAAAACTTGCATTTCATGGTCGAACGGCTCATGAGCCACAAATCACACCGGTAAATGCCATCGACGATTGGCTTGGCTAAAGGAGCGTAAACATTGGACCACTGAACAGTGGAGAAACGTTGTGTGGAGTGACGAATCACGGTAGACAATGTGGTGATCCGATGGCAGGGCGTGGGTACGGAGAATGCCCAGTGAACGCCGTCTGCCAGCTTGTGTAAGCCGAACAGTAAAATTCGGAGGAAGTGATGTTACGGTGTGCTCGTGTTTTTCATGGAGGGGGCTTGCACACCTTTTCGTTTTGCATGGTACTATGACAGCACGGGTCTACACTAATGTTTTAAGCACCTTCTTGCTTCCCGCTGTTGAAGAGCAATTCGGGGATGGCGACTGCATCTTTCAACGCAATCGAGCACCTTCTCATAATGCACGGCCTGTGGTGGAGTGGTTACACGACAATAACATCCCTGTTATCGACTGGCCTGCACCGAGTCCTGGCCTGAATCCTATAGAACACGTAAGGAATATTTTGGAATGCCGACGTCGTGCCAGGCCTCACCGACCGACATCGATACCTCTCCTCAGTGCAGCACTCCGTGAAGAATGGTCTGCCATTCCCCAAGAAACCTTCCAGCACCTGATCGAACGTACGCCTACGGGAGTGGAAGCTGTCATCAAGGCTGAGGGTGGGCCAACACCATACTGAATTCCGGCATTACCGATGGAGGGCGCCACGAACTTTTAAGTCATTTTCAGCCAGGTGTCCGGATACTTTTGATCAAGTAGTGTACCGTATCAACATCGACGTATGGGAAAAACCCCTAGTTTCCGTTCAATGATCATAGGCACGTTGTAATTTTTATCATTTGCGGCTCACTCTATATACACAAAATGGACAGGAGAAGCTTTTGAGGGTAGAAAGAGACGCGTAGAAACTCTGGGCAGAGAGCGCGAGCGCAGGGCGGGCACCCCGGCGGCGCGTGCCGCTACGTTTGCACCCCTGCGCGCGGCAGATGTCCTGTGAAGGAGCCGCCAGGTGATACCACGATAGCCGGCAGCGAGCATCTGCCGCCGCCCCACAAGCAGAAGGCCCTTGCGCCACTCCACGGACACCTACCCGCCGCTGCCAATCAGTACCCTAGTGTTCAAACTCCTACAAATTTACACACAGCGAGCCTACAGTGTGTCATGTAACTGTCGGTACCCTTGTGTAAGACGTCGAATATCTCTCACTGTAGTATCGTCATCGTGTCATCACTCGAGGGCGCTCATAAAAGGTCCGATTATCACCTCGGAAAAAAAGAAAACAAAAGTGAAGGTCAGTAGTAAGTTTTTTTTTTTTGTTTGCACGTACATGTCTGCAGTCCTACATGTTAGAAATCCTCGCTCCGCGGTACCAAGAGTATACGAGTCACAACATTACGCAGAAATGATGTTGCACAGCCTGCCAGTGACGCTAGCTTGTCACGTGTCTGAGTGTACTCTAGCAAATGGCAACCAGAAAAAAAGCTGCTAAATTCTTGTGACAAGCAAGAATATTGTAACTCTCATTGCTATTCGTTCCACTCGCAACCATTTAAGCTGTATTCCTAGGTTCCAGCCTAGCCTGCCGGCCGGTGTGGCCGAGCGGTTCTAGGCGCTACAGTCTGCAACCGCGCGATCGCTCCGGTCGCAGGTTCGAACCCTGCCTCCAGCATGTGTGTGTGTAATGTCCTTAGGTTAGTTAGGTTCAGGTAGTTCTAGGGGACTGATGACCTCAGAAGTTAAGTCCCATAGTGTTCAGAGCCATTTGAACCCGCCTAACCACATCCTCGGAAACCGAAATCAAGTAGCCAAATATTTGTAACAAGCAAGAATACAACTGTCATTGCCCTCTTTCTTTTTATAAACAGGCGGAAGTCACAAAATCGAAAACAGAGAACACCGTCTCGTATGTAAATAATGTTGTAGATAATATATCTGTTATATTAATGAGGAATTCCAAAATCTATTACAAAGGCAAATATGGAAACAAAGAAATCATATAGGAGGATACAAACCTACTTCCTTCGACTCTGACTCCACGGTCGTAACCACGCGACCGTAGTGAACACATACAACTCTCTAGAATATTATCGTCTATCTTCAGGTTTCCTGTAGGTTTCTGCCGCCATGTTTCATTAACTCATACTTTGATGTTTTCAGTTTTGCTGTTGTCTCGAAATGGCATCCTGTCACAACGCGCTTGACGACGGAGTACGACAAAATCCCGTGTGGTGTCTCCTCATGTTCATTTGTTGACTGCTGCCGACTTTCGTGGTCGCATTCAGACACACGTTTTTCTGACATCACTTCCACGCAAGGTTCGAGTGGGGCTAACTTCTACACCATTTCATGAGTGAGCTGTATCATTTTGTTTTCCCTCCTCCGGCGGCTTCCTACGGTACTGTGCCGCGAGAATTGCGACGTGTACCAAGACTGAATGAGATTTTCACTATGCAGCGGAGTGTGCGCTGATGTGAAACTTCCTGGCAGAGTAAAACTGTGTGCTGGACCGAGACTCGCACTTGGGACCTTTGTCTTTCGAAGGCAAGTGCTCTACCATCTGAGCTACCCAAGCCAAGACTCACGCTCCGTCCTCACAGCTTTACTTCTGCCAGTACCTCGTCTCCTACCTTCCAAATTGTACTTGCCCGCTAAAGGCAAAGGTCCCAAGTTGGAGTCTCGGTCCGGCACACAGTTTTAATCTGCCAGGAAGTTTCTGTTCCAAGACTGCTGGTCTGTATTTGTGAGAATTAAAAATTAGTTACGTAACGTTACTTTTTCAGTTATAATTAAAGCTTTGTGACAAACCCTGGGAAAGAAAACTAAGAACCTGTTAGATGGCGGCCTGTTTAACTTTCGGAAAGGTAAGACAACCTTAAGCATTTCTGAAGTTGCGATTGATAATAGAAGGAAGGTTAAAAAAAATCAAGGCACATTTATAGGATCTGTCGATCTGCAAAAACTGTACGAAAATCGAAAATGGTGCAGAATGTTCTGACTTCTGGGAAAAATAAGAGTAGGCTACAGGGGAAGAAGCATAGGGCCGACAAGGGGGATAACAACAATGTAATACAATGGAAGTAGTCGCTTGTGACGCAGTTGCTTTGCATGGAGTGAGCGATAGGCCTTAGTTGGTCTAATTGCGTTCTGATTGACGAAGCAAACGAGTGTTCATGAACAGCATGTCGCGCCCTCGAAAGTGATGAAAATAATTTAACATGACAAAACAAACATGAAAGTAGCTTCCTCTAGGCGACGCATAGAATAAAAAATAAATCGATGCAATGAAGTATAACGAAGTGTTAACAATACAGCTGGTTCAGTTCGATGGATCGACTCTTTACATTGAGTATTTTTAATACATCAAGATAGATCGTTAACCCATAACGCACGCAGTGTACTTTCCTCTGACTGTACAGGGACTGATAACCGTACAGTTTAGTCCCTTTAATCTACAAACCAACCAACCAATCTTACTGTGCCCCTCACCTAATGCCGTCAGATATCTCTACTTAGGAAGATACTCAGACTTTTAGGGTTGTCATGATCCGCCGCGCGTAAACCCTACGCAGGACGCCGAATGTTTCGACTTTTGGGCACTGCGAACAATTCGGAATATAACGCGTATTCACTTCAAAAATTGTGGAATACATGAAATTTCCGAAATGAGTTTCGGAATGCGACAATGGCGGAAACCAAGGAAGTTGGAATACGGTGCGCTAGAGGGTCATATTTAATCAATTAATTAAAGGGACGCTTCGGCGCATCCCCGCACTGTATGTTTCGAAAACATTCAGCAGCTTGGCTTCTACTGTGTCACTGCACCCACGTTGCTGTTTTCAACTTGCCTGCACTTCTTGCCCACTGACAGGTCGCAACGTCTCTTAGTACTTACAAGGGAACCTCCCCATCGCATCCCCCTCAGATTTAGTTGTAAGTTGGCACAGTGGATAGGCCTTGAAAAACTGAACACAGATCAATCGAGAAAACAGGAAGAAGTTGTGAGGAACTATGAAAAAAATAAGCAAAATATACAAACTGAGTAGTCCACGTGCAAGATAAGCAATATCAAGGATATTGTGAACTCAGGTGCGACGTGGTCCCGTGGTTAGCGTGAGCAACTGCGGACCGAGAAGTCCTTGGTTCAAGCCTTCCCACAAGTTAAATATTTAATTTTTTATTTTCAGACAATTATTATCTGTCCGTCCGATGCGAGGTAACTGCGCCGTAGTATGGGGACGCTACACCTAAACGAACATCGAAACAAAACATATGTTTTAATAGAGCACAGGGAAAACTGGGCGACTGTGAAACTGTTGCATTTATTTGTTGCAGTTTATGTGACAAACTCTTATGTTTTCATCACTTTTTTGGGAGTGATTATCACATCCACAAGAAAACCTAAATCGGGCAAGGTATAAGAATCTTTTTACCCATTCGCCAAATGTACAAGTTAGGTGGGTCGACAAAATATTCCTGTCATGTGACGCACATGCTGTCACCAGTGTCGTATAGAATATATCAGACGTGTTTTCCTGTGGAGCAATCGGTTGACCTATGACCTTGCGATCAAATGTTTTCGGTCCCATTGGAGAGTCACGTCCTTTCGTCTACTAATAGCACGGTTTTGCTGTGCGGTCGCAAAATGCAGACACTAAACGTACTACAGTGAACAGAGACGTCAATGAACGAACGGACAGATCATAACTTTGCGAAAATAAAGAAAGAAAATATTTCACTCGAGGGTAGACTTGAACCAAGGACCTCTCATTCCGCAGCTGCTCACTCTAACCACGGGACCACGGCGCCCCTGAGCTCACATTACCCTTGATGTTGCCTATCTTGCTCATGGACTACTCAGTTTGTATATTTTGCTTATTTTTTTCATAGTTCCACACAACTTCTTCCTGTTTTCTCGATTGATCTGTGTTCAGTTTTTCAAGGCCTATCCACTATGCCAACTTATAACTAAATCTGAGGGGGGTGCGATGGGGAGGTTCCCTTGTTAGTGATTACATTCTAGGAGAGTGATCCAGCCTCCTATCTGTTCGCTTGTTCCTGTAATTGTTCTTTTCGCAGTCAGAAAGAAAACGCCGGACGTAGGTGACTTACGTGCGTACACAGTGTACGTCGACGTTCTCAAATGTGGAAGTCACTGGAAATACGACTGGTAAGTGATTTACACAGGCTGGGCAAAATAAAACTGGCCTGGGAAATATTTCATGCACTTTGAGATAGGCAACACAGCTTACATCCTCCACACCCGGGGTAAATAATGTAATTTGGGTTGGCAATGGTAAGCTTCTATTTGTTAGCACAACTAACGTAACAAATCTGAATTAACCTTTCTGCAAGGTAGGTATACTGATAATGTGAACTAAAATAACAAGCCTAAACATCGACCCTCGTTACGTTTTGAAGTTTCATTTGCTTTCATAAGAAACGCAAAGTATTTAGTCCTTTATTATGCCTGTTTTTTCATGTGGAACAGTTATAGGCTCGGTTTTTTAGTAGGCGAACTTATGAGTTATAGATGTCAGGAACTGTATTCTCTGGAAAAATAAAAGTTTTGAGCATAGTTATACCAGTCTACTAATTTTGCACATAATCAGCAAGCTGTACACGTGAACCCGACCTGATTTCCAAAGGCAAGTAAGAAAACGTAAGAGACTTAGGTACTTGAAATTTTCATCATCACATGAAACAATTCAAAAAAATTTGTATATTTTTCTCCTAAGCGATTCCTTTTGTTTTGTTTCGTGTGCTAAATAGTTACCAGAAATGTCTACACTTAAGAGATGTTCACTCTGACGCAGCAACCTCTCGCGTAAGTGGGAAGGTTAATCGGCATAACGTTTGCATCTTGGGTTCGGAAAATCTCCACAGTTTTCAGACATGTATCAGAGACAGCGAAAAGATGACAGTGTGGTGTGCGCTGATGGAATATAGCGTACTCTTCTTCATCGAGGAGACAATAAGAGGAACCGTTCTTCTGGATATGCTCGAGCAATTTCCTGTCCCTCAGCTTCCTTCTCTTCAGCCAAATGTAATTTTCCGCCAGAATGCTACACCACTGCACTTTACAAGTTCGGGACTTCCTGAACTGAACATTTCTACAACGATGAATAGAACGTGAGGAATCAACCAAGTGGCCACCGCTGTCTCCGGACACAACCCCTCCGATTTTCTTCTTCTGGAATTATGTGGAAGACACTGTTTATGCCCCGCCTGTGTGTGGCCTTGGCTATCTCTGCACATGAATTGTGGATACAATAGCCTCCATCATCCCAGACATGTTTTTGCACAAATGGGTTTAGACAGAGTAACGTCTTGACATTTTATAGTTTACGAAAGCAGCCTTTGAATAAGTGTATTAATTTGTGTTCAAAACTTTTTGAGTTAATTCACTTGTTGCAAAAAATCGGTAAGTATTGATGTTTCGTTGTTTGAGGGACTGACTTCCAGAGGGAGACAAAACAACGGTAGTCTTAGTCCCCTTTTGCCCCCACAGAAAGTGAATTTACTTTGTAGTTCCTCTCCCTGTCATTCTATTAAAGCCAGCCGGAATACTTTAAGAGTAGTAGGAGACCATCAAATAATTCTTTATTAGACACAGTTTCTCCAGGATTTAAAGACTTAAATATTTTGTGTCTAGGTGCTCCGCACTGGAAGATTGAATGGGATGCGATTTCATCCCCACTGCCATAGAATCTATATTTAAGGGCTTCTTTCTCTATAACTATTGTTTGCAGGTGTTTTACGAAGTTCCACGGCAACTCGTTAGTCCTACCATGAGTCCAATCTGTCTCTTGTTCAATCCCAGGATTGCAGACCTTCTGTTAAAACATGTTATCGGCATCATAAGCTTGCCACGTTTTTCTTTTTTCGATCTACGTCCAACATTCTGCTTGCTTCCATCTGATCAAGCTACGTAGATTTGATTTTACCATTTTACCATCGTTTTAGTGATGGTTAGGACAAGTTTCGGACGAAAAAAATTGAGTCCTCGCCCTCTTCAGGCCATCCTATCAGCTTGTTCACTGCCACTAATTCATGAGTGACCAAGGAACCACAGCAGGTTTATCTTGTTGATATTCCTTAGCTTCACAAAGGATTCATGGAATTCTGCAAGTATGTTTGACAGAAATTTCAGAGCTGCCTTGCTGTCTAAATGACCCTAGCAGCACCTACATAGATTTCCCTCCGGACACGGTACGATAGCAAGTTTTTCCGCATGGAACACTGGTCAGCTTTGCTACAACGATTGTGCTCTAGTCTAAGATGCACCCGTATACATCTACAGGGGCAGGGGATGGATAAACTTATTGCCTAATACGGTGTACTAAAAACGTTGGCATTTAAAACAGTTTCCAGACATCTTCGAATGGATAAATACATTACTGGCCATTAAAATTGATACACCATGAAGATGACGTGCTACAGACGCGAAATTTAAGCGACAGCAATTGACCGGCGTTGCCTGGTGAAACGTTGTTGTGATGCCTCGTGTAAAGAGGAGAAATGCGTACCATCATGTTTGCGACTTTGATAAGAGTCGGATTGTAGCCTATCGCAATTGCGGTTTATCGTATCGCGACACTGCTGCTCGCGTTGGTCGAGATCCAATGACTGTTAGCAGGGTTGAGGAGGGTAATACGGAACGCCGTGCTGGATCCCAACGGCCTCGTATCACTAGCGGTCGAGATGACAGGCATCTTATCTGCATGGCTGTAACGGATCGTGCAGCCACGTCTCGATCCCTGAGTCAACAGATGGGGACGTTTGCAAGACAACAACCATCTGCACGGACAGTTCGATGGCGTTTGCAGCAGCATGGACTATCAGCTCGGAGACCATGGCTGCGCTTACCCTTGACGCTGCATCACAGACAGGAGCGCCTGCGATGGTGTCATCAACGACGAACTTGGGTGCACGAATGGCAAAACGTCATTTTTTCGGATGAATCCAGGTTCTGTCTACAGCAGCATGATACTCGCATCCGTGCTTGGCGACATCGCGGTGAAGGCACATTGGAAGCTTGTATTCGTCATCGCCATACTAGCGTATCATCCGGGGTGATGGTATGGGGTGCCATTGGTTACACGTCTCGGCCACCTCTTGTTCGCATTGATGGCACTTTGAACAGTGGACTTTACATTTCAGATACATTACGACTTGTGGCTCTACCCTTCATTCGATCGCTGCGAAACCCTACATTTCAGCAGGATAATGCACGACCGCATGTTGCAAGTCCTGTACGGGCCTTTCTGGATACAGAAAATGTTCGACTGCTGCCCTGGCCAGCACATTCTCCAGATGTATCAGCAATTGAAAACGTCTGGTCAATCGTGGCCGAGCAACTGGCTCGTCACAATACGCCAGTCACTACTCTTGACGCACTGTGGTATCGTGTTGAAGCTGCGTGGGCAGCTGTACCTGTACACGCCATCCAAGCTCTGTTTGACTCAATGCCCATGAGTATCAAGGCCGTTATTACGGCCAGAGGTCGTTGTTCTGAGTACTGATTTCTAAGGATCTATGCACCCAAACTGCGTGAAAATGTAATCACATGTCAGTTCTAGTATAATATATTTTTCCAATGAATAAACGCTTATCATCTGCATTTCTTCTTGATGTAGCAATGTTAATGGGCCGTATTGTACTTGTCTCGTATAGTTTTCAAACCAATCTTCATACCATTCTTCCTGCAAAATAGTTGCAAGTTCAGATAACGATGATGGAGGTGGATAGCGACCACGCACCCTTCTCTCCACAGCAGCCCGCAAAGGCTCGAAAGTATTCATATCTGTTGACTATGGTGACAGGGTGAAATGTGACAATTCATCCTCGCGCTCAAAAGCACTCCTGGACGATGAGAGCTCTATGAATAGGGGCCATTCCGTCTACGAATACAGCCTCACGATTGGAGAACAACATTGTACCATGGGATGGATCTGTTCGGCAAAAATGGTCACATAAATCTTGGCAGTAACGCGACTTGAGAATTAACCGTGAGGCCCATGGAGTACCGCGATATGGCTGCCCAAATCTTCACAGAAGAACGTCTCCATGTTTCCCTCTCGGGACGTTAAGTCGGCCAGAAGTTGTAAGCAGTGTCAGACAAAACTCATTCGATCAAATGACTTTCTTTACATTGCTCCCTAGTTTACGCTTTATGGCTTCGGCACCACGTTTCCCTGTTAATGGGCACTTGCAACAGTCGTGGTGCAGTGCTCTGCGTATGGAGCTCAGTGATGTCGTGGTGGTGGCGGCAGAGTTCGCGAATGCGATATTGAATTCTTCAGTGGCTTTTGTACCTGTCGTCGTCTTATTTTTTCGCCAAATACTTTTCCATGATCGTGCGTTACGATGATCCCACACACACGTCTGCGTTCTCTCTTAGCGGATAATGATTTCAGTTTTCGCTGTATGCTGTATACAGCGTGACCCAAAACTCCGTTAACAATCGAAAATTCAGAACTTCACTGAATAATGCATGTAAAGAGGTAAGGATGGACAGCCATGTCTGAAATGTCATGGGGTTTTATTGAAACAAGAAAGTCCACAAAATGATGGCGCTTCATACGATACAAAAACAATAACAAGCAGAACAATTTATTTTTAGTAAAGACTATGTTGTTTATAACAAATGCTCAAGGTGCTGGCCGTCATTCATCAGCGCCACCTGTAGTCGAGGGACAATGTTGTGAACAGCACTTTATAGCTTATCAGTACGTATGGCGAGAAATTGCCGTCGGATGCTATCTATTTTAGCATCCCTTGTGAGTTCTGACGATCGTGGTGCACTTGCGACTTCAGGTGACCCCACAACCAATAACCGCACAAATTTCTGACCAGGGAGGCCACGCATGGCAGAAATGGCGACTCGGCACCTGAGCCTCATAAAACTGAGCAGGAGATATTTCACACGTGGACCAATGTGGGGGGGAGCGCCACGCTGTGTAAACTACGTACCTTCCCGCCGATGTTTATGTTTGTGAGCCTGGCTAGATATGATCTGACTAGCTCTCTAACTATAGCTTATTTTGGGCGCAGCCCCGAATCCTCCCGAAACCATGTAGGTAAGCAGGTAACACGACCGAATCCTCCCAAACTGACACATTATATATTAGACCACAACATAATTTTCTGCCATGTTCCTTATCTACTTCCCCTACCCCTCTCATGTTGTAAACAAAAAATATTGATTCACTTATGCACGCTTTGCGCGTGACCTTGGGCGGGACTTAGTCGCTGGCGCTGTGCCGGCAAAACTTTATCTCAATAAGATAAAACTTATAAACATACTCGCAATACACCCGAAAAATGTTTACATCTTCACTGTAACTTCATATGCTTTCCCTTGCCTGTTTGGGGTATTCATAACTTTTAGAACTGCTACCTGCTTCAAACGGGACGATTCGGTGCCATCGTTTTTCAGACCCTTGCGGGCTTGGGAGGATTCGGTACCATTTTCCTAACCGCGGTAGTATTCGGGGCTGCACCCCCTCACTTTACATATATTTCAATAACACCCCATGTCAATTCTGTGTGTCTTAGCTCTCTACCCACACTGAAGCGCCAAACAAACTGGTATAGTCATGTGTATGCAAATACACAGATATGTAAACAGGCAGAATAAGACACTGCGGTCGGCAACGCCTATATAAGACGACAAGTGTCTGGTGCAGTTGTTAGATTGGTTATTGCTGCTAAAATGGCAGGTTATCAAGATTTAAGTAAGTTTGAACGTGGTATTATAGTGGCGCACAGGCGATGGCACACAGCATCCCCGAGGCAGCGATGAAGTGATATTTTACCCTATTTCTGATATTCACAGTACACTAGTGAAATGGTCGTAAGGGAAAATACCCACATCTCCGACAAAGCTGCGGCCGGAAAAGGATCCTGAAAGACCGGAATCAACTACGACTGAAGAGAATCGTTCGAAGTCACAGAATTTCAACCCTTCCGCAAATCGCTGCTGGTTTCAATGCTGGACCATCAACAAGTCTCAGCGTACGAACCATTCAACGAAACATAATCGATATGGGTTTTCGGAGCCGAAGGGATACTCGTGTACCCTTGACTGCACTACATAAAGCTTTACGCCTCGCCTCGGCCAACCGGCCGTTGTAACCAAGCGGTTCTAGGCGCTTCAGTCCGGAAAAACGATGCTGCTACGGTCGTAGGTACGAATCCTGCTTCGGGCATGGATGTGTGTGATGTCGTTAGGTTAGTTAGGTTTAGATAAGTCTAGGGGACTGATGACCTCAGATGTTAAGTCCCATAGTGCTTAGAGCCATTTGAACCATATGAACCTCGCCTGAGCTCATCAATACCGACATTAGGACTTCAAAAATGGTTGAAATGGCTCTGAGCACTATGGGCCTAAACATCTGAGGTCATCAGACCCCTAGAACTTAGAACTACTTAAACCTAACTAACCTAAGGACATCACACACATCCATGCCCGAGACAGGATTCGAACCTGCGACCGTAGCGGTCGCGCGGTTCCAGACTGTAGCGCCTAGAACCGCTAGACCACCCTGGCAGGCGACATTGGACTGTTGATGCCTGGACACATGTTGGCTGGTCGGACGAGTCTTGTTTCAAATTGTATCGAGCGGATGGACGTGTACGGGTATGGAGACAACCTCATGAATCCATGGACCCTGCATGTCAGCAGGGACTGTTCAAACTGGTGGAGGCTCTGAAATGGTGAGGGTCTTGTGCAGTTGGAGTGATATGGGACCCCGGATACTTCTATATACGACTCCGACAGGAGATACGTACGTAAGCATCCTGTTCAGTAACCTGCATCCATTCATGTCCATTGTGCATTCTGATGAACTTGTGCAAATGCAGCAGGACAATGCGACACCTGAAACGTCCAGAATTGCTACCGAGTGGATCCAGGAACACTCTTCTCAGTTTAAACACTTCCGCTGGCCACCAAACTCCCCAGACAGGGACATTACTGAACACATCTGGTATGCCTTGCGACGTGCTGCTCAGAGATCTCCACCCCTTCGTACTCTTATGGATTTATGGACAGCCCGGAAGGATTCGTGGTGTCAATTCCCTCCAGCACTACTTCAGACATTAGTCGAGTCCATGCCACGTTGTGCTCCGGCACTTCTGCGTGCTGGCGGAGGCCGTACACAATATAGGCCAGTGTACCAGATTCTTTGGCTCTTCAGTGTATATTTTGTCGTGAATTAGCGCATTATCAAATGTTGACGGACTTTCGTTCAAAAAAATTGTTCAAATGGCTCTGAGCACTATGGGACTTAACATCTGAGGTCATCAGTCCCCTACAACTTAGAACTACTTGAACCTAACTAACTTAAGGACATCACACACATCCATGCCCGAGGCAGGATTGGAAACTTCGAGGGTAGCGGTCGCGCGGTTCCAGACTAAAGCGCCTATGACCGCTCGGCCACACCCTGTACATTTTTGATACGGTGCCTCTTGAAACTTTGGCTATCTAGGTTACGGACGCTCCGAACATAGAAACAACAATTTATCCAGGTTCGAATTCGCTTAACTCCGACATAATGCACCCACAACTACACAGAACGCTGGAGGACGTCGCACAAGATCCTTTCGTGGCCAAATACAACAAGACAACATGCAGGCTTGGCTAGCGCTTGCATTTTATGTTCAAGCATGCATTTCTCGCGTTCTTTCCATATTTTTGTCCAGCCCCTGTACGTCTCAGTTTTTTTTTATTGCTTTCGGGAACCGGGGAGATTTGATATGCACACTTGTATTAAAGGAAAATGTTGTCTAATGATCAAAAATTTAAGACCTTTTTTGTATCTAGGCTTTCAGGTCATTGTCCCGCCGATTTCTTAAGCCTTACGTCCTCAAGTCCCACTTTTCTGCAAACTGGATCTGGCCAAAGTAGGTACCCTCAGCCCTCCCGCCAGCGCGGCGGTACTACGGTCAGAGTGCATGTCCTCGCACAGGTCAAGGGCGGAAGCCAAGTGAGGACCTCCCCCGCTGACACGCGCCAGCCTCGTTACCGAGAGCGCAATCACGCCGACGCCACGAGCGGCGGGATGTGTCACTCATTAAATCTCTTATCGTGTTGTCCTTTTTCTGCTGTTTGTTTACTAGCAAGCGGACGGCCCCCGCGCAAGGCCCCCCTCCTCGACGGCGCGTTTTTAGAGCACCAGTGGTCACGTTTTTGTTTCCGAGCGTCCGTTTCTTTTTCTCGGGACGCCCGACTTCCATATCCGACGCATCGGAGGCGGAAGCGATGAATGTATACGACCGCACGGCGGCCTGTGTTTGTGGAGCGGTGTTATTGCTATTACAACTTAAAGGGCCCTTCTCCGAAGCGCTTATCGGTAAAAACAAATAAGCGGCAGCCAAAGAGCGTGAAGGAATCTTTAGAGCGCGTCCGGGAAGAATTAAGTTAATGCGGGCGCAAGAAAAGGAAAAAAACAATGGAGTAGCTGACATAAGAGCAAGCGGCTTACTGGAAAACTCACGTTTGTTTACAAAGAGTGAAGCTGTTGCGTCAACCCCAAATCGTGTATGATTATGAGAAAATAATGTCTGCGAAATATGCCCGCCCCCTTTCGCACGATAGAACCATATGTAAAATATCAGTGTCACGAAATATATAAGGTGTAGCAACCTAATGATAGCCGGCCGAAGTGGCCGTGCGATTAAAGGCGCTGCAGTCTGGAACCGCAAGACCGCTCCGGTCGCAGGTTCGAATCCTGCCTCGGGCATGGATGTTTGTGATGTCCTTAGGTTAGTTAGGTTTAACTAGTTCTAAGTTCTAGGGGACTAATGACCTCAGCAGTTGAGTCCCATAGTGCTCAGAGCCATTTGAACCATTTGAACCTAATGATGATTCAAGTTGCACAGACTGATATGGTTGTGTCTAGACAAGACAGTCGAGACACAAGGCGAGGAAGCCGAAAGGGCAAGCGTCAGCTCACGCAGGCTAGTTTAGGTCTGAAACAGGAGACGTAATGAATGATATAAAGAAAAGTACGTAGCTGCTAGAATACTTAACTTTATTCCATCATTTGTATACAGCATTCTTGATGATACAAGTGAGACTCTATCTTGAAATGGTTAATGGCGCCTTGCTAGGTCGTAGCCATGGACTTAGCTGAAGGCTATTCTAACTGTCTCTCGGCAAATGAGAGAAAGGCTTCGTCAGTGTGGTCGCTAGCAACGTCGTCGTACAAATGGGCCGAGTGCTAGTACGTCTCTCTAGACCTGCCGTGTGGTGGCGCTCGGTCTGCAATTACTGACAGTGGCGACACGCGGGTCCGACATGTACTAATGGACCGCGGCCGATTTAAAGCTACCACCTAGCAAGTGTGGTGTCTGGCGGTGACACCACAGATATCATGTCTGTATCGAAGGTAGAATAGTTTTCTCGTAATAGTAGTAGTAGTAGTACGAGGAGGTGGTTTTCTTTGGGCGCACTACAGCAAGGTCTTCAGCACCCGCTCAGTACCAGATTGAGACGGGTGTCAAGAAAAGACTCAGAACAGTAAGGTAAAACAGAAAATAAAACACAGGTAACAAGCTTTGAAAAATATGTGCCGACCCACACCGAAGCGTGGGACGAAGCATGTCGTCAGCAGTAAAACATGGACAACACAGGAAGAAAGTGGTAGAGGGAGCTAAAACAATATAGCAGATGGAAGTGGCTGGCTGACCGCAAGGAAAAAAGGGAGGAGTCAGCCACTGTGCAATACACTAAAACCTCCAGCCTAAAAGTTTAGGCCAGAATCCTGACACATCACAAAACTTTAAAACCTAGACACACACGTCTCATCATTGGCTAAAACACAGGGCAGATCCCCATCAACTTGTGCTTCTGCCCTTGCATCACGGTATAAAATGCGGTCTGTTAAAATGTGCCGGACAGAGATGTGCACACCACAAGCATCACAAAACGGAGGATCTTCCTGCCGTAATAAAAAGCTGTGTATGAGAGGACAGTGCCCGATCCGAAGACGCGTGAGGGCCACTTCTTCCCGCCTGAGCAACCGGCAGGAGGAACGCCACGGCCGAGCTGTTGACTTCACCAACCGCAGTTTATTGGCCGTCACCGCGAGCCATTCTTCCTCCCACAACTCCATGCACTTCCTGTGGAGTGCAGAGATGACAGACTGCAAGGGAATAGGACACTGGACTAAACCCTGCTCTCTGCAGGCCTCCTTGGCAGCCCGACCTGCCTGTTCATTGCCGGGCACATAGCAGGCGGACACCTCCTTACCCCGCCGATGGAGGAAGTACGGTTGGTCATATATCAGCTGGACCATCTCCTCAGCTGGGTACAGATTCTGAAATGATTGTAAGGCACTAAGAGAATCGGAGGAGAGAAGAAATCGATCTCCTCGAACACGATTCATCTGCTCCAGTGCCTTCAGGATCGCGTGGAGCTCTGCTGCGAAAACCGTATATTCATCAGGGAGGCGAAGCTTGGTAACATTATCAGGGAACACTACAGAACAGCCAAGGAAATTCTCCTGCTTGGAGCCACAGTATAAACGACGGTGAAACCGTGACGCACATCCAAAATGTTAAACAGAGATTGGTATCTAAAATCTGGTGTGCTATCTTTCTTAAAATCAGCCAAATCTAAAATAAGTTTGGGTCTCCGGAGCAGCAAGGTGGAAATTTTATTGATTGGCGACTCCATGTTGTCTTGTGCACTACGACCAGATAACAGGTATACTTGAAAAAAGAGACAGCATTGGTCGTATATTTTTTACTATTACAAAATCGATTTTCTGTCACTGAGTGACCATCTTCAGTGCTAGAAGTTAAAAATTTTTTCACATTACGATCAGAGAGTACAACATAGAAAATCACAATTACATCTGCATATGAACATAACACTTGTTAGAAACAAACCTATATTGTATAACTTAAATTGGGATGCACTGTTGTCACTAAGCTTACGGCAATCACATAGACTGAGGTCGCTGTTTACCTGCACTTGTTCAGCAGACCTCGGTGTGACGGGGCTTGACACGCCCTGTATGTGACATGTGTCACGTGAAGACATAGTATTATTGGTTTTGCGAATTATTAACACTAAATAACTCTTGTACTTTTGTGAATGGTGTAGTAATTCAAATTTAAAATGTGCGTACAACACATAGCAGACGCAGGAGAATATCTAAAATACATTGGCATATTGTTTTTTATAAACTATAAAACATAAAATAGATCGATGATAAGTTGTTAGAGTGCAGAACATATAAAAAGCAAAAGATAATGCCAAAGAATAATAAATGAACAACATAAAAAGAGGCGCAACACAGGTCTTTCTTAAAAACGTAACACCCACCATCTGGCGTGGGAAGTCAAAAGTACAACGTTCGTAATTTATGTAACAAACGTTAATACCAAGGAGTCAATATATAAAAAATAATAACGTTAATACCAAGGAGTCAAATATATAAAAAATAATCACAGTGCGAAACTGCCGTTACTTAATAATTAAAATGCCGTGCAAATGTAAGGTGCGAACAAGTAGTATACATCAATCATCGAGAAACCATCATGAGGAAGGACAAGTAATAGTGTCACTTATACCAAAATGTACATCGTACTTTAGAGAAATAAAACATAGACTATGCATGATATCCAGCACTTATTCAAATAGCAAAAGAATTGTTAACATACATTAAAAATAATTACGTAAAGTGATAACCGGTTTGTATTACTTTACTTATCATCGATCTATTTTATGTTTTATAGTTTATAAAAAACAATATGCCAATGTATTTTAGATATTCTCCTGCGTATGCTATGTGTTGTACGCACATTTTAAATTTGAATTACTACACCATTCACAAAAGTACAAGAGTTATTTAGTGTTAATAATTCGCAAAACCAATAATACTATGTCTTCACGTGACACATGTCACATAGAGGGCGTGTCAAGCCCCGTCACACCGAGGTCTGCTGAACAAGTGCAGGTAAACAGCGACCTCAGTCTATGTGATTGCCGTAAGCTTAGTGACAACAGTGCATCCCAATTTAAGTTATACAATATAGGTTTGTTTCTAATAAGTGTTATGTTCATATGCAGATGTAATTGTGATTTTCTATGTTGTACTCTCTGATCGTAATGTGAAAAAATTTTTAACTTCTAGCACTGAAGATGGTCACTCAGTGACAGAAAATCGATTTTGCAATAGTAAAAAATATACGACCAATGCTGTCTCTTTTTTCAAGGTGGAAATTGCTCCAACCGCGACGTAAAACATGAAGACCAGCCATAGACATCGCAGCGGGGCAGTCCTGTGCGCGAATCCCATAGGGCCGCGTCGCTCGTTGCCGGTTATGAAATAGCCGTGCCAGAGGAGGCTGAGCAACGGTATGGTATGCAGGTGTGGACAAAGTTTTATACGCCTGGCGCACTGTAAGTAGTCGTCGCCGCATATGAAGTGGCGGTTCACCAGCCTCTGCACAGAGGCTTGGTATGGGGCTAGTTCTGAATGTCCCAGTGGCCAACCGAAGCCCTTCATGGTGCACAACGTCAAACATCTTTAAGTAAGAAGGCCTCGCAGACCCATACACCGTACACCCATAATCGAGCCGAGATCGCAACAAATGCCCAGTAAAACTGGAGCAGACAAGTCCTGTCAGCTCCCCATGTACTGTGGCTAAGACATTTTAAAATACTTAAAGCCTTAAGTGACTGTCGTTTCAGGTCTTTAAGATGAGGTAACCACGTAAGCTTCGAGTCAAAAATGAGCCCCAGAAATCTCACCGTGTCTTTAAAAGTAAGGATAGTGTCCTTCATCCTCAACTCAGGAAAGGTTAAAGTCGAACGAGAACGGTGGAAAATAACACATACGGACTTCTGTCTGTTGCTCGGTGATGTGTGACACAAATTAGTGTGATTTCCGAAATTGCTTGAAAAGTTCTCGAGCGTTAGCTGGATGATGGTTCTGGTGTTGCAGGAGCCTTACAAAGAAGAACTACAAAAAAAGCAAGACCAGCTAAGATCTTCCCACACGTTGAGATCTCACAGACACTAACCAACTGAGACCCAAGCTCCTGCTACAGCACTTTGACAGTAGTATGGTTATAACTGATGTGCAGCTGCTCACGGAGATCCACTGTGAGTTGTTATTATCGTATGGCATTGAAACTGGTTGATAAGCTAAAGCGCAACCGATTTACGCAGGAGAAAGTTAGTTCCGATTTCGGCCATCAGGAAACAAATCTGGTGCTATACACTGTATGACGACATGGCATCCAAGGCGTCATATGACAAGTCACAATGTGAGTGAATGGCGAAGACAGACCGTTCGCAGTTACTGAACTTGTTTTATGTGAACGACAGCAACCACAATAATACATTGAGAGAGTACCGCCGGCTGAAAGATGTGACGAGATCCCTGATGTCATTAAATCTTTCAGAGAAGATAATAATGCAATTCGAGAACACGGGTGAGCTTGGTGTGGCACCTGGAAGAGGAATCCGTCACTGACGAGGTGGCTGCTGCTCGTGGAGTATCACGAGAATTGCTATACCATGGTCAACAGTGCGGGAAGCTGGGTTTGGTTGTTTTGGGGAGGAGACCAAACAGCGAAAACATCTATCTCACCGGATTAGGGAAGGACACGGAAGGAAGTCGGCCTTTCGCTTTCAAAGGAACCATCGCGGCATTGGCCCGGAGCGATTTTAGGGAAATTACGAAAAACCTAAATCAGGATGGCCAGACGCGGGACTGAACCGTCGTCCTCCCGAATGCGAGTCCAGTGTGCTAACCACTGCACCACCTCGCTCGGTGTATGGGAAGTTTTGCGGTCTATTTTACAGTCGTAGCAGTAAAAGATCCTGACAGTGCAGCAACTGAAATCTCATGATCCGAAGCAACGTTCTGAATTGGCTCTTAGGTTTCTGGCACGAATCGAAGTCGATGACATGTGGCCACGCAATACTCAGTGGCGTGACGAGGCAAATTCTACATTAAGTGACGCAGTGAACACACAGAATTGCCGAATTTGGGCACTATTGTGCGCGTATTGTGCACGAAGAACCAATGCAGTCGCCTTATGTGACTGTCTGCTGCAGATTCACAAGCACCTTTACTCTCGGTCCGTTCTTCTTTGAAGAACACATACCCTGAGGGCCTGTTGGGAGTAACGTGGCACCTGCACATTATCGAGACGACCTTGTACAGGGTATGATTCGTGCATTGAAAGAGCGCAACTGTGTGTAGACCATTGTTTTCATTCAAGTTGGGCCAATAACTTATGTCGCTCGCCCAGTGAAAGATCTGCTTAATGCAAAATGCCAGTAATGTGCCATCTCCAAAGTTGCAGAATCACTTGTTTCTCTGCCAGGCACTTATTTGTGAATTTCAGAGTAATCATGTAACGTAGATGTGAATACATGTGACATTTGGCTAACGGGATATTTAAAAGAACGCCATTACCAGAGAAACGTTTTCGGTCTTTACCAGATCTGAAGGCCACTATACTGGAATACGTTGTTCAGGTTCCACCGGAAGTGCTGCGAGTATCTGTTGAGCACATCGTTTTACGGATGCTGCATCTCGTCTCGGATGCTCGTACCGAACAAACTGTAAGGGACGGTTTTTAATAAAATGAACATTACATCTTTTTCACTTGTTTGACATTTCCCGCCAACTACCCGTTCCTAAGCCATTACATACAGGAACATTTCTATGTTTGTTTCTTGGATTCGCAGTGCTAAATTTGCAACTGGTAGCCTCAACTGGAACTATTTTTATCCCTAGCGTAAATCGGTTCCGCACTGACGCATTCGAATATCAATTGGTTCTAACAAGGGAACCTCCCCATCGCACCCCCCTCAGATTTTGTTACAAGTTGGCACAGTGGATAGGCCTTGAAAAACTGAACACAGATCAATCGAGAAAACAGGAAGAAGTTGTGTGGAACTACGAAAAAAATAAGCAAAATATACGAACTGAGTAGTCCATGCGCAACATAAGCAACATTGGATATTCTGACCTCAGGAGCGCCGTGGCCCCGTGGTTAGCGTGATCAGATCCGGAGTGAGAGGTCCTTGGTTCAAGACTTCCATGGTGTGAAAATTTTACTTTCTTTATTCTCGCAAACTTATGATCCGTCCGTTCGTTCATTGACGTCTCTGTTCACTGTAATAAGTTTAGTGTCTGTGTTTTGCCACCGCACCGGAAAACCGTGCGATTAGTATACGAAATGACGTGCCTCTCCAATGGGCACCGAAAACATTTGCTCGCAAGGTCATAGGTCAACCGATTCCTCCACAGGAAAACACGTCTGATATCTTCTATACGACACTGGTGTCGACATAACGCGAGGATAATTCGTAGCCTCCGAGAATGCTGAAACAACATCGACAACGTCATCAAAAAGGGTATTAAATTTACGTCTGTCCTAAGTGTTTCTTGCGTTTCCTTTCATACGGGTCAAAGGTTAAGACATGCATTTCAACTTCACTTAAACTTCACGACACACTTATAGCGTTTGATGTGCTGTTTTTGTAACAGAAGTGTTCTTTTTTATTCATTCTCTCTCTCTCTCTCTCTCTCTCTTTCTTTCTTTCTTTCTTGGTATTGGGGGAGATAAGGTGGACATTAGTTGGAATGTCACTACATTGCCTAAAAGGTGTTCTCACGTTACTGAATCGCGAGCCATTCTCGAGAATTTGGGCGTTGTGACCTCAAGACTACGTCCCTGCATCGTCAGATGCATAAATTTACACATAGACTCACTACCTTCTGAGGAATAAGGTAGCAGACTAACTCCTTGGCGCTGCGGGCCAAACCCGCGTAACCAACGGCCATACTTTTCAGCAGGAAGTGTGCATTCACATGACCTCCCTCTCATTTCAACGCCATCACCGCACTATTTATTTACTTAGGGCAAGAAAGCGGGTCTTCGAACTGTGTTCACCCACTGCATTTTTCGAAACCACTCAAAAATCTGCCAATGTAGACAAGATAAGCACAGTTTTAGTTTTATTCCTAGACGGTTCGAAAACAACTGGAAGTCCGTTATAGAGGCAAAGCCCAGTAGTCCTCTAGTAGCATGTGTGTGAAATGCTAAATCCTGTATATGTATTATTTAAAAAAAAAAAAAAAAAAAAAAAAAAAAAAAAAAAAAACTTAAGTGGCTCTAGACTTCAGAAATTGGGGAAAAGGGTTGTTGCAGCGCTCCATTTGAATCTGCTTACTACAGTGACAACCTTTGCGTCCCTTTACAGTTCTCATGCCTCACAGTTCCCTCCAGTACCACTTTAGCTATTTCTTAACACTACAGAACGTGTACTGTTAACACATCCTTTACTTTAGTCAAGTTGCGCTTAAAATTTCTTTTCTTTCTCCAACTAGATTCAGGACCTTTCTAACTGGTTGTTCGATCGATCCACCTAATTTACGATAGTCTTCTGCAACACCACATTTGAAAAGTTTCTGTCCTCTTCTTGTCAGTATTGTTTATTGTCTACATTACTCTTTCACATGATGCTACGAGGGACGTTCAATACGCAATGCAACAGATTTTTGAAAAAATGCGAAATATGTGGAATATTCCCGCTTCAGCCCCTTCAGGTTTATGAAGTTTCCATTACTGGCGGCGCTTTACGTAGCCTTCAAAAATGGCGTCTCTAGCGATGTTGCGTTCCAAGCACATAGCTAACATTGAGGGTTTTCTTGGCAGTAAACCATAGCATAGCAGATGTTCATCGGCGCTTGCAGGATATCTACGGAGACGTGGCAGTGAACAAAAGCACGGCGAGTCGTTGGGCGAGGTGTCTGATCATCCTATTAACATAGCGCAAACTTGTCAGAGCTCCCGTATGTCGGCCGGCCGCACACTGCTGTGACTCGTGGAATGTCGGAACGTGCGAACTGTCTCGTTCGAGGTGATCGACGGATTACAATCAAGTAACTCGCCGCACAAATAGTCATCTCTGTTGGTAGTGCTGACACACTCGTTCATCGGAAGGTTACTCAAATGTGTGTGCCCGGTGGGTTCCTCACACCTGACAACAAAAGACGACAAAGAGCAACGAAGATCCATCGGTGCGGAACTACCTGCGCGCTCCCAAGCAGCACGTGGTTGATGGGGAGGCTAAAGATGCAGAAAGACGTTGGCTCCGACCTCGACCAGTAGAGTGTTACCATTCGGGCATATTGGCGCTATCAGTAAATGGGCCTAATGTCGAATTGAGCAAAGATTATGTAGCCAGAAGATTGGGGAATAATATTGTGTATTGGATACCCGAATAAAACGAACCTGCTTTCAGAAAAAAAGTTGCATTAGTTGTTGAACTCCCCTCGTACCGTCCACACGAATACGCTCAGAACGTATTTCTCTTTTGAAGAAAAGCTTTTTTTGTTGTTTTCTATGGTTTCACTTCACTTCTGCAACGGTCAGCATGTAGAAAACCTCGTCCACCACTTACACCTTTCCATTTCCTAATTTAATTCCCGTACATCACTTGATTTAGTGTGACTGAACTCCATTACTATAGTTTTGTATTTATTTCCTTACCAAAATTCTGCCAGGAGTGTAGCAGTGTATAAACAGGATCAGGGACCCTATAAAAGCAATTCACTTAGTGATCAAGTAGTAGCCATGCTGCGTAGTAAAATTGCTCTGCACACCACGCTTCGAAGGGTGCACGCTTCAATGACATAATCGACATTCAAGCCAACGAGACGCACGAGTTGAGCAACACCCCAAAGAACAATTTTCCTAACAGTTTCACATATTTGTATGAACGCTCCCTGCGTTGTTCTCAAGTGAGAGAAGTCATGTGGAAAAATAAAGCATTGAAACCATGATCTTAACTTTTCTCTATTTTTTATTAATATAGTCTCGGAACCTTTTGGAGCGATCAGGAACATCGATTAGAGGAATGTACAACATCCACCTTCTCCGTGACTGAAGAATAGCAATCTTACTATTCATCAGTACAACATGTTTCACCCAGACTAGGAGGCAAATCTAGAAATCCAAGTCTACGAAATCAATCCCATAGCGTGCGAAGTATTCCTCTTCTTTTCTCTCTACACCTTCCAACTGATGCATTAATGTCACGAGTTATCTCTTGAGTGAGGAACGTGGTCTAAACGACGCAGACCTGTCCTGCTTTTTTACGTAAAGATTCTATCGACATTGGCAGCTGTTCTCAAAGAACAAAGCGGTTTCCACCGAAAGAAGCGCAGCTGTTACCGAGCCTGTTTACTTTCTGCCTGTCAAGGGAATAAGTGATCCCAAAGAGGGAAAAAAGTCAACTCCAGATATTCTACGACTTGCGTCCCGCAAACGTCATAAGAAAAGCAGAGTGAATGGCTAGCAGTGTTTAACGAAATAAGTGGCGTGTCGAGTCGTCCTTAGGTAATGACCCATTAGTGGCAGCGGTCCGTCTGCTAAGGCGTCTATGGTGTTGCCACCTGACGCAATTCTGCAACGCACTTTACAACGCAACACATTTCAGCATACTGAGATATGGGAGAAGGTAACTGCAATTTTCATCCATTCCGCTGTATAGTAAGCCATAGCTACAATCCATAACTTGAGGCAATGCTCGGAGACACAGTTTTTACTTATTTGTTCACTCATGTCGTGCAATAATAAGAAAGCAAGCGCAGTCACTTTGTAGCGCTGTACATGCTGCGGAATTGGTACTAGTTGTTCTTATGACCATCACTGCTGACACAACTCACGTAAGTGAACTAGTATGTACGTGACAGTGGAGTGTATGGAATCAGCGCAGTTACAATGGATCGACGTTGACAGAATAACGGAGAGGCGTAATGGTGCTTGGCCGTGCTACAGGCGACACCGTGATTCAAGTTCCAGTTGATGATTAGAGGCGTTCAATAAGTGTGCAACTCCTTTTTTTTTCTGGAAGCAGGTTGGTTTATTTCGAATTCATATACACTGTGTTAACCCCTGTTGGCTACAAAACCCTATTTTCAACGTAATCTTACCGGGAGAACCTCTATGCATGCATGGTACTACTATATTGGTAGACGTCCGTCTTGCTGCATCAATAACCTCCCTATCATCCGCATACAGCCGGCCGCGGTGGTCTCGCGGTTCTAGGCGCGCAGTCCGGAACCGTGCAACTGCTACGGTCGCAGGTTCGAATCCTGCCTCGGGCATGGATGTTTGTGATGTCCTTAGGTTAGTTAGGTTTAAGTAGTTCTAAGTTCTAGGGGACTAATGACCACAGCAGTTGAGTCCCATAGTGCTCAGAGCCATTTGAACCATTTCATCCGCATACAGCTTCCCGCAGAGTATATCTTTCATTGGGACAAACAAATGGTAGTCTCAAGATACGAGATCTGGGTTGTAGGGTGGACGACGAAGAACAGTCCAATTAAGTTTTGAGAGATCCTCTCGGCTGTGCAGATCTGTGAGAGACCTTGCGTTGTCACTGAGAAGGAGAGGTTCGTTTGCATTTTTGTAGCGACGAACACGCAGAAGTCGCCCTTCAATTCTTCAACTTCCTGAGGCAGCACAAAACACTTTAGAGTTGATCGTTGCGCCATGAGGGAGCAAATACAACACAATAAGCCCTTCAGAGTCCCAGAGGATTGTCGCCATGACTTTACCGGGTGACGCTGTGGCTTTTAACGTTTTCTTCGGAGGGGAGATAGTCCAGTGTCACTTCATGGATTGCCGTTGTCTTTCCGGTTATCGTCTGTGACGATGTTCGACAAAAAATTGTCACGGTCAGCCTCGCAAGGCGGAAGCAGTTCCGCTCTTTATGGTCTTCTGTTAAACTGTGAGTAACCCAGCGGGCACACACCATTGAGTTCACCAACTGGTGTACGAGTGTGTCGGTAGTATGAACAGAGACTTATAGCTGAGCAGCGTGGTGTATGATTGCAATCCATCACAATTACCTGATGTAATTTGACCACATTCCACTAAACTTCTTTTGCCTTGTTTTATTGTCTTATAGCATGTTTTCGAGATGCTATTTATTCCGTTCAACTGATATTTCAATTTTTTTCTGTCTCTGACAGAATTCCACGTCATCAGAAAACCTCACATTTTCTATTTCTTCTCCCTCAACTCTAATTTCATTTCCTAATTTCTCCCTGATTATGTTGCTCAATGTACAGACTGAACAACATTGGGGACAGGCTTAAATTATGTCTCATTCCATTCTCAACCTTAATTTCCCTTTCACGTCCGTCGAATCTTAACAGCAGTCTGGTTGCTGTACACGTTATAGATAATCTTCACTCCCTGTACTTTATTGCTGATAACTTCAGAATTTCAAAGAGTGTATCCCAGTCCATCTTGTCAAAAAACAGCAAACGCAATAAACATAGGTTTGAGTTTCTTTCACCTGTCTTCTACGATACTTGAAGTCAATATTGCCTCGCATCTTTCTACACTCGCGCGCAACCCAGAACGATCTGCCAGTTTTTCCATTCTTCTGTAAATAATTCGAGTCAACATTTTGCGGCCACAATTTATTAAACTGATAGTTCGGTAATATCCCCACCTATCAGAACGCTTTTTTTGGAGATGGACTTACTACGTTCTTCTTGAAGTCTAAGGGTACGTCGCTTGTACCTTGCACACAAAACGGAATAGTTCGTCATGGTTGCCTCTGCCATCTAAACATTTCTGCTGGAATGTGGTCGACTGCTAGGAACTTGTTTCGACATAGGTCTTTTAGTGCTCTGTCAAACTGTTCTTGGAATATCATACCTCCCATCACATCTTCATTTACCTCTTCTCTCTTTTCTATTATATTGTCTTCAAGATAATTTCTTTTGTTTAGCTCTTCTGTATATTCTTCCCTAAAATTCAACCACGGAGAATTAGGGTGTGGTTCGTCTCCGTAACTCTACAAATACGGATATCTTTACGTATAACGGAAATGTTTACCCATCACAGAAGTTTCGTTACTTAGTTCCAAACGGAGCAACAACATAGCTATTGTGTGGAAATTAATCAATGCAGTGTGACAACATTCGATTGCAGACATTTCATTTAGATAGTGACTGTTGTGATCACAATCCGCTATTTTACATGACAAGTCACGCAAATTTTTTCTGTAATTAAAGAGTAGAATTGAGTTTTCATCAATGAGTACTAATGTGGAATGAAAATCATCAACAAATTTCGAAGTTCGGTGCATCTGTGCTGCAAAGTTCAAACTTACAGTTATTCATAATGCGAAGACTACATATAATACACAACATTTCAAAAAGTAGCTTCATCTGCGTTCAATTTTTGACGGCCGATCCACTGAGCCATCTTGCCACTAAATCTGAGGGGTTGCGCTGGTGAGTTTCCCCTGTCAGTTGATATCCAGTGACTATCCACTGATGGACCGGACCTGATGTTACCGCTTCTCCACTGGCAACACAAGTCTTTCCGCCTCCTTTTATATTGGCGATCCGCTTCTTATGGCATCTAGTGGTCAATTCCATATTTCACAAGGATGTTCGAATGCTTTTGTTCAGATACTGTATGTAAAACCATTCTATTTGATCAGAGGATTAAGAAACTGAAATTGCGTAAATATTAGAACAGCTGTACACACATCTGTATCGATGCTTTAAGTATCTGTAATTAGATCATCGTCGTTAAGTAAAAAAAGTTATCAGAAGTCATTTTGACGTCCAGCTTCGGCTGAAGTACCTTAAAGATTTCAAAGGGCTTTTTCTTTTTTTTTCCTTTTTCCCGCGAAGTGACAAAATTAAGATAAGTAGTGTAATCATACCAGGCTGTGCAATATTACTTGGTGGAAGCCATGCCCCACAAAGACTATTACGTCCCTACAAATGATAGATGGCTGTGGACTCCAATGCTATTAGTAAGTCAGGGTACAATTTCTAGAAGAGAAACCGAATACGAAAACTTGATCTACATGGGGGAAGCTGATAAAGCATAAAGATCGAGATGGGAAACGTCACATAATTTCAAATTGTGTCATATAGTTCGAGTATCTATTGAGGTTCAGCAAAAGCAACTTGTATCTTGTTCACTATTTCCCGAACACGTAGTAACCGTAAAGGTATACTTAGAAAGGCTCTTCAACCGTCTCCCGAGATTTCATACAAATTTTCTCTAAAACTTAATATTTTTGAAAAATTTTAACATGAAAGACTTAACTATAATAGGCAAATGTCATCATGGATGCCCAGCTTCATAGCTGTATTTTACGAAGCTAATTAATTAATTAATTAATTAATCAGGAGAAAGAGACTCTTTTCATGTTATCTTATTACAAATACCATTTTGTTTGTTTTAAAGTATTTATTAACTGATTAATTTGCACACAGCATTGCCATAGATAATAACGTGACTCCTGCAGTAGTCCATCATCTCTGTCTGCCATAAAACTTGACTTCTCAAGACGAATATGCTTTCCGAAACGATAAACATCATGAAGAATTCTCACATTCATTATACCCACCAGGACCGCCGTCAATAAACGTATATTAAAGAAAAACGCTAATGTCTTGTCGGTAAAAAACGTGAGCTGTGAAGGACCTTTGTCAATGGAGCACGCATGATTATATGAAAACTCAATGGATTTACAATTAATTATCGGCTGATTGACACCAGAAGACTGTTGTTGTACCACGAAAAAACTTAACACCTTTTAATAAAAGCATGGCTTTCCAGTTGGCAAGATGTAGTTGGCTATAAAAATTGCATTTGCGTTCGCTATAAACGAAATGCTCCAAAGAGCAGAACTGACTTTACCAAAATGGTTCAAATGGCTCTGAGCACCATGGGACTTAACGTCTGAGGTCATCAGTCCCTTAGACTTAGAACTACTTAAACCTAACTACCTACGGACATCACACACATCCATGCCCGAGGCAGGATTCGAACCTGCGACCGTAGCAGCAGCGCGGTTCCGGACTGAAGTGCCTAGAACCGCTCGTCCACCGCGGCCGGCTGTATTTACCAAAATCCAACTCTACGTACGTGCGACTGTATGTACCCTTTAAAGGTGTAACTAAACTACCATTTTTGTATTGCTTAAAGAAAAAGAAAAACCAAGTACTCGAAGATTACACTCTTACGTGAAATATCATTTACAGCGAGGTATTGTATCGCTCCGCAAAGACTTTTGTTAAAATTGCTTACATGGAAATGTATAAACAAGAATGTATGAAGAACTCATGATTATCATTTCACGTCGTTCGGTTAATTTTTTAAGATGTTTTCACTTCATTCCTACAACTAACCTTGTCCCAACGATTTCACTTATTGCAAATAGTGTCATTATTTAAAGCTACAGAAGTGCGGAAGTTTCGCACAGGTCTCCGAGTACGCAGTATTTTAGTAGTTTACAAAGCACTTTTAATCTGAAGGGATCGATTTGGAATCGATTAGGCAATGGCAATCGATTTCGGATTTGTGAAAAGAATGGAGAGTTCAATAGAACTGTATCACACTGTACTTCCACTGTAAATAACACAAATCTAACCAAAATTGTATATTATTCCAGAAAAATTCAACGAAGATACGAGGGCGAAATACGATTGGAAACCAAATATTATTGCAGGAACAAGAAAGGGTCGTTCAGATCGTTAAATGAACAGCGATCTATAACGAGGTAACGGGCGACTAGCGACTGCTTACATTTAGACGCTGTGTCAACACCTCGTGAGATCTTCCGAGAAATCGAGCACGCCTGGGCAAACAGCGGCGGGGCTCCAGTTGCGCGCGGGCGCGAAGGTACGGGGCGAGCCACCCCCGCGGCGGCCGTTAGTTTTTGTAAAGCGCCGCCCCGGCAGCCACAGTGCCGGCCTGGCCGCCTAGCAGCCCTCCTCGCGGCTTCTTCCTGTTGACTGTGGTGCCGCCGCCGCCGCTGACTACACTCCCTGGCGGCGTAGATCGTCTTACACCCCCGCAGCATGCGGCACCGCCGCTAACGAGCCGACACTGAGCGCGAACTGTGTCATCCACCTGACACCGCGCGCAGTCTCACTACACCGTGTGCTCGACGCGGCACTTCGATACGAACATTTCTTAAGCCTGGTCTACAAAACAGCGAACACTAGAGGACAACCATTCCGTCTAATTGTGATACGATACTGCAGAGCCTGTGTTAGTCTGAATTGCAAAGGGAAGTTCCTTTGGACATTGTAGTGTAATAAATATGTAATGTACTGAATCGACTGTGAGAAAGCTAAGTGGCAAAGACGTTATCTGAGAGACTCTATGATAATTATATCGTTGACTCGGAATATTACTCTCTCTGTGGTTTACTCGTACCTAAGGGTAACTAGTGTTTTCTGTTCACTTCTTTTGATGTTATGTGGAGAATTGTACAAGAGACACAGTAAACAGTTATTATTTCATGAGAGGCAAGGTGAGCGTCACGACCTTTATCAGTATGTTTGGAAGTATTGAAATAGCAGAATTGTTTCAGATTGAATGCGACGTGTACGGATAGAGACGTCGACAACAGCACTCGAACCTGCAATTTCATATATGAATAGTTGCTAAATATATCCAGCAGTCTCTCCCACGACTCTTCATACGCGCATCAAACAGTAATTCTTTTAACAGCACTATCAGAGACCTTTTATTGCGAGCATAATACATCGACGGAAAAAAATAAAATAAATAAATAGACGAACACATAAAAGAATCTACCACAACATGCATGTATCTCCAAAACAACATTGCATCGTAATTCGGAACAACACAGTCACTGCAGTATCGTTATCATCCGCCGACACCGGACAAGCGACGTTCCGGTTAAACGCCTCACCTGGGTGCCTATTCTGTATCTTTCCACCACTGTGCCGATCATTTCGGTAAGCCATAAATGCGTCATAGTTTGGAAGGTTTCCAATATCAGGCTTCACATAACTGCTTTCCATTGTTACTTGAAAGATGTAAACACGCTTCGATAGTTACTAACTGACCCATTTGTGGGAAAAAGTATACAAAGGCACTAGTAACGTAAGTTCACACTCATGTAATATACGTAAGCAGAGCCGATGTCTTGATATTTAATGATGTTTAAACTCTTATTTGCATAAAAATAACACGTATTTTGAGAGAATATTGACCGAAAACGTTTTTTTATGTAATTATTCACAGTAACAATCTAACCTGACCATATTTATAACAAAGGAAAATAGTCTATTACGAACTCACTTTTCAACTGGATGCGTCCTCTGGTGATTCTTTAGTAATACAACCACTAAATCCAAAGTTCAAACCGCCAAATATTTTTAAAATAACAAATTATAGGTGTACATAAACCACTGCTCACCGATCGACAGGGCCAGACCGAAATCCAAAACCTCTCGGTACAATTGTCGCAAAATCGGTGGGAGGACCGTTCGGTAACAAGTCTCAGAAGCTTACTGAATAGGATATTTCGATAAATAACCGAAAATGACGTCACTACCGAGACTAACCTACTACACCGATTGGTATAAACGATACAGTATAGGGCCCGAGTACGAATAATGCATGTACGAACAGGTTGTAAGCGCATGGTTGACGACGTATTGAATTTGGGTCTGGCCGTGCCGTGGGTCATGCACAGACAGCCAAATGGTAAGGCGACCTCCCGAGATAAGTGGCAAGTCCGGATTCGAGTCCCAACCTGACACAAATTTTGATTGCCATTCCATTCTACAGCTGACGGTAGTCTATATTCGCAAATGGGAATACATTTAATGTGCAGTGAGTACAACTTTGCTTCCGCCCTTTGCTGATAGGTGGCGACAACCGGAAGAAGCGGTCGAAAGAAACAGATCGCAGACGTCAAGTGGTTAGCTTGGACCTCGGTCAACATAACCTCATTCAAACAGTCGATTTGTGTATGCATCATAAAGTTGTTCTTGATTGAACAGCCTAATTCTCGTAATTTGCGGGAGGTATTACTGTTTTGTTTCAAAATGCAGAAAACAGCGGCTGAGTCTCATGAAATGCTCCCAAGTACGTATGGTAAGGACGCTATTAGTGAAAGAAAGTGTCGTGAATGGTTTCAACGCTTCAAGAACGGTGATTTTAACGTCGTAGACCGGCATAGTGGTGGAAGAGAGAATGTTTTCGAAGATGCAGAATTGGAGACATTGCTGAGTGAAGACTCAGCGTCAAACTCAAGAAGAATTGGCACGCTTAGTGGGAGTGACACAGCGAGCCATTTCAACACGTCTCCAGGCTATGGGCATGATTCAGAAAGAAGGAACTTGGGTCCCGTGTGAGCTGAAACCAAGAGACGTTGAATGGCGTTTGTGTGTTTGTGAACAGTTGCTTCAGAGGCAAAAACGAAAGGGATTTCTGCATCGCACTGTAATTGGAAACGAAAAATGGGTTCATTACGATAACCCTAAACGCAAAAAATCCTGGCGATATCCAGGCCGTGCTTCCACGTCGACGGCCAAACCGTATATTCACGGCTCCACGATCATGCTCTCCATTTGGTGGAACCAGCTCGGCGTCTTGTACTATGAGGTGTTGAAACCAAGTGAAACAATCACAGGTGCTCGTTATCAAACGCAGTTAACGTGTCTGAGCAGAGCATTAAAAGACAAACGGCCGCAATACGGCGAGAGGCAAGATAAAGTGATTTTGCAGTACGACAACGCTCAACCCCACGTTGCAAGAGAGGTCAAAACGTACTTGAAAACGTTGAAATGGGAAGTCCTACCCCATTCGCCATATTCTCCAGACATTGCTCCCTCCATCACCTGTTTAGATCAATGGCGCATGGCCTGGCTGATCAACACTTCCGATCTCATGAAGAAGTCACAAATTGGATAGATTCGTGGATCGCTTCAAAAGATGAACAATTTTTTCGACACGGGTTTCGTACACTGCCCGAAAGTTGGGAGAAAGTAGTGGCCAGCGATGGAAAATACTTTGAATGATACACGTGTAACCAATTTGTTTCATTAAAGCCTCAAATGTTGGGGAAAAACGGCGGAAGCAAACTTGTACATCTTGTAGATACCATTTTCTCTGGTGTAAACGGCAGGTTGGCACGAGCGAACATCATTCCGTCGTACGAGGTGCATTCAAGTTCTAAGGCCTTCGATTTTTTTCCTCCGGTCTGGAAAGAGATAGAAACATGCGCATTGTTTTAAAATGAGGCCGCGTTCATTGTCAATACGTCCCAGAGATGGCAGCACCGTACGGCAGATGGAATTTTACCGCCAGCGGCGAGAATGAGAACTGTTTTAAATACTTAAAATGGCGACGTTCTCCTTACTTGAACAGCGTGCAATCATTCGTTTTCTGAATTTGCATGGTGTGAAACCAATTGAAATTCATCGACAGTTGAAGGAGACATGTGGTGATGGAGTTATGGATGTGTCGAAAGTGCGTTCGTGGGTGCGATATTTTAATGAAGGCAGAACATCATGTGACAACAAACCGAAACAACATTGGGCTCGCACAAGCCGGTCTGACGACATGATCGAGAAAGTGGAGAGAATTGTTTTGGGGGATCGCCGAATGACTGTTGAACAGATCGCCTCCTGAGTTGGCATTTCTGTGGGTTCTGTGCACACAATCCTGCATGACGACCTGAAAATGCGAAAAGTGTCATCCAGGTGGGTGCCACGAATGCAGACGGACGACCACATGGCTGCCCGTGTGGCATGTTGCCAAGCAATGTTGACGCGCAACGACAGCATGAATGGGACTTTCTTTTCGTCGGTTGTGACAATGGATGAGACGTGGATGCCATTTTTCAATCCAGAACCAAAGCGCCAGTCAGCTCAATGGAAGCACACAGTTTCACCGCCACCAAAAAAATTTCGGGTAACCGCCACTGCTGAAAAAATGATGGTGTCCATGTTCTGGGACAGCGAGGGCGTAATCCTTACCCATTGCGCTCCAAAGGGCACTACGGTAACAGGTGCATCCTATGAAAATGTTTTGAAGAACAAATTCTGTCCTGCACTGCAACAAAAACGTCCGGGAAGGGCTGCGCGTGTGCTGTTTTAGCAATACAACGCACCCGCACATCGAGCTAACGTTACGCAACAGTTTCTTCGTGATAACTACTTTGAAGTGATTCCTCATGCTCCGTACTCACCTGACCTGGCTCCTAGTGACTTTTGGCTTTTTCCAACAATGAAAGACACTCTCCGTGGCCGCACATTCACCAGCCGTGCTGCTATTGCCTCAGCGATTTTCCACTGGTCAAAAATGTGTACGTCTGCAGGGCGATTACGTCGAGAAGTAACGCCAGTTTCATCGATTTCGGGTGAGTAGTTAATTAGAACAAAAAATCGGAGGCCTTAGAACTTGAATGCACCTCGTACTTCTGCTTAGCATTCGCAAGCGCTCACTCGTGTTCCGCAAACTGTTTTTCTCCGAACCTTTTGCATTTGCATTGGCTCTGCTTCGGTGCCCGCTGCCATAAATCTTTTTTGTTGCTTTGCCCGCGAACTGTGTGAGTTGTCCGAGCGACACAGCAGTCAAAAGACAATGTGATAATACTAATAGAAAAATGTGTGTATACAGGTGATTGTGAGTCCCGAGAGATTCACAGCACAAAATACCGAAAAAAAAGTAATAGGTTTGGAAAAATAGTTTTCAAAACATTGAACGGTCTAACAGAGAACGTGAGGAAGACGATAAAGTCGTTATCTGCTTCCAGCAGGCGGGAAAGGAGTCAAGAGGCACAAGCTTATGCAATCCTTTTAATAAAAAGGGACAGTGTGGTAAGTTTTCTCGAAGCTGATGAGCACCTCGCGAATGGCCTCACTGAATGCAATGGAAAAGCAGCAGAACGAGGGTGCGCCGGGCTGCTCCCTTAGAGACGGCAACCACGTCACAGTACTTGTGTATCTGCAACTCCACATCAGTAAATCTGTCGACACTGCTGTGCATCAATGTTAACGTAATATTAACATTGACTCAAGGCAGAAGCGAGTAGTACAAAATGCAGCATTTAGTGCGAAGAGTGAAGTGGATATTACTGTTATCAACAGCATGAATGTCTATAAATAAAAGCTCATTTCATTACAATTCCTTGTTACACCTCTGTTATACACATTCACCGACGTATCGCAACATTTATCATTGTCATGATCGTCTAGTTATTATTATTTCTTTACTTTCTCAGACGTTAAGTCTGGTTAAGAATGGAAAGTGACGCGGACCTTGATCAAGCGTCACTTGCTATTAACTGTACGGTATGTGTTATATTGCATTTAGGAACTTTCGGGTAATTGAACATGTATCAATAATTACGGATTTCTGTAGTTGTATATATATGTTTGGATGCAGATGTATTGCATTGATGTACTGGTGGATATTGTGTGGTATGACTCTTGTAGTTGATAGTATAATTGGTATGATGTCAACTTTATCCTGATGCCACATGTCTTCGACTTCCTCAGCCAGTTGGATGTATTTTTCAATTTTTTCTCCTGTTTTCTTTTGTATATTTGTTGTATTGGGTATGGATATTTCGGTTAGCTGTGTTAATTTCTTCTTTTTATTGGTGAGTATGATGTCAGGTTTGTTATGTGGCGTTGTTTTATCTGTTATAATGGTTCTGTTCCAGTATAATTTGTATTCATCATTCTCCAGTACATTTTGTGGTGCATAATTGTATGTAGGAGCTTGTTGTTTTAAAAGTTTATGTTGTAAGGCAAGCTGTTGATGTATTATTTTTGCGACATTGTCATGTCTTCTGGGGTATTCTGTATTTGCTAGTATTGTACATCCGCTTGTGATGTGATCTACTGTTTCTATTTGTTGTTTACAAAGTCTGCATTTATCTGTTGTGGTATTGGGATCTTTAATAATATGCTTGCTTTAATACCTGGTGTTTATTGTTTGATCCTTTATTGCAATCATGAATCCTTCTGTCTCACTGTATATATTGCCTTTTCTTAGCCATGTGTTGGATGCGTCTTGATCGATGTGTGGCTGTGTTAGATGATACGGGTGCTTGCCATGAAGTGTTTTCTTTTTCCACTTTACTTTCTTCGTATCTGTTGATGTTATGTGATCTAAAGGGTTGTAGAAGTGGTTATGAAATTGCAGTGGTGTAGCCGATGTATTTATATGAGTGATTGCTTTGTGTATTTTGCTAGTTTCTGATCTTTCTATAGAGAATTTTCTTAAATTGTCTACCTGTCCATAATGTAGGTTTTTTATGTCGATAAATCCCCTTCCTCCTTCCTTTCTGCTTAATGTGAATCTTTCTGTTGCTGAATGTATGTGATGTATTCTATATTTGTGGCATTGTGATCGTGTAAGTGTATTGAGTGCTTCTAGGTCTGTGTTACTCCATTTCACTACTCCAAATGAGTAGGTCAATATTGGTATGGCATAAGTATTTATAGATTGTCTTGTTTCTTGCTGTCAATTCTGTTTTCAGTATTTTTGTTAGTCTTTGTCTATATTTTTCTTTTAGTTCTTCTTTAATATTTGTATTATCTATTCCTATTTTTTGTCTGTATCCTAGATATTTATAGGCATCCTTTCTTTCCATCGCTTCTATGCAGTCGCTGTGGTTAGCCAATATGTAATCTTCTTGTTTAGTGTGTTTTCCCTTGACTATGCTATTTTTCTTACATTTGTCTGTTCCAAAAGCCACACTTATATCATTGCTGAATACTTCTGTTATCCTTAGTAATTGGTTGAGTTGTTGATTTGTTGCTGCCAGTAGTTTTAGATCATCCATGTATAGCAAATGTGATTTTGTGTGGGTATGTTCCAGTAATACTGTATCCATAATTTGTATTATTTAGCATGTTGGATAGTGGGTTCAGAGCAAGGCAGAACCAGAAAGGACTTAATGAGTCTCCTTGGTATATTCCACGCTTAATCTGTATTGGCTGTAATGTGATATTATTTGAATTTGTTTGGATATTAAGTGTGGTTTTCCAATTTTTCATTACTATGTTTAGGAACTGTATCAATTTAGGATCTACTTTGTATATTTCCAATATTTGTAGTAACCATGAGTGGGGTACACTATCAAAAGCTTTTTGGTAATCAATGTATGCGTAGTGTAGCGACCTTTGTTTAGTTTTAGCTTGATATGTTACCTCTGCATCTATTATCAGTTGCTCTTTACATCCTCGTGCTCCTTTGCAACAGCCTTTTTGTTCTTCATTTATAATTTTGTTCTGTGTTGTATGTGTCATTAATTTCTGTTTAATGACTGAAGTTAATATTTTGTATATTGTTGGTAGGCATGTTATGGGGCGATATTTAGCTGGGTTCGCTGTGTCTGCTTGATCTTTAGGTTTCAGATAAGTTATTCCATGTGTAAGTGTATCAGGGAATGTGTATGGGTCTGCAATGTAACTATTAAATAATTTAGTTAGATGTGAATGTGTTGAGGTGAACTTCTTTAACCAGAAATTTGCTATTTTATCATTTCCAGGGGCTTTCCAATTGTGAGTAGAATTAATTGCTTGGGTGACTTCATGTTGCAAAATTATCACTTCAGGCATTTGTGGTATCATCTTGTATGTGTCTGTTATTATTATTATTATTATTATTATTATTATTCTTTCCTTTCTCAGACGTTATGTCTGGTTAAAAATGGAAAGTGACGCGGACCTTGATCAAGCGTGACTTCCTTTTAACTGTACGGTATATGTTACGTTGCATTTAGGAACTTTCGGGTAATTGAATATGTATCAGTAATTACAGATTTCTGTAGTTGTATATATACGTTTGGATGTAGCTGTATTGCGTTGATGTACTGGTGGATATTGTGTGGTATGACTCCTGTAGTTGATAGTATAATTGGTATAATGTCAACTTAACCCTGATGTCAAATGTCCTTGACTTCCTCAGCCAGTTGGATGTATTTTTCAATTTTTTCTCCTGTTTTCTTCTGTATATTTGTTGTATTGGGTATGGATATTTCGATTAGTTGTGTTAATTTCTTATTTTTATTGGTGAGTATGATGTCAGGTTTGTTATGTGGTCTTGTTTTATCTGTTACAATGGCCGGCCGCGGTGGTCTAGCGGTTCTAGGCGCTCAGTCAGGAACCGCGCGACCGGTACGGTCTCAGGTTCGAATCCTGCCTCGGGCATGGATGTGTGTGATGTCCTTAGGTTAGTTAGGTTTAAGTAGTTCTAAGTTCTAGGGGACTTATGACCACAGATGTTGAGTCCCATAGCGCTCAGAGCAATTTGAACCATTTGTTATAATGATTCTGTTCCAGTACAATTTGTATTCATCATTCTCCATTTTGTGGTGCATACTTGTATGTGGGAACGTGTTGCTTTATTAGTTTATGTTGTATGGAAAGTTGTTGATGTATTATTTTTGCGACATTGTCATGTCTTCTGGGGTATTCTGTATTTGCTAGTATTGTACATCCGCTTGTGATGTGATCTACTGTTTCTATTTGTTGTTTACAAAGTCTGCATTTATCTGTTGTGGTATTGGGATCTTTAATAATATGCTTGCTGTAATACCTGGTGTTTATTGTTTGATCCTGTATTGCAATTATGAATCCTTCCGTCTCACTGTATATATTGTCTTTTCTGAGCCATGTGTTGGATGCGTCTTGATCGATGTGTGGCTGTGTTAGATGATACGATTGCTTGCCATGTAGTGTTTTCTTTTTCCAATTTACTTTCTTCGTATCTGTTGATGTTATGTGATCTAAAGGATTGTAGAAGTGGTTATGAAATTGCAATGGTGTAGTCGATGTATTTATATGAGTGATTGCCTTGTGTATTTTTCTAGTTTCTGCTCGTTCTACAAAGAATTTTCTTAATAATTATTATTATTATTCTTATTATTATTATTGATTTAATCCCACTAAGAGGCGCTTATGACTAGTTCTTCTTCGCTGCTCTCTTTCGTTGCCAATACCTCTTGAACCCCTCATTTCTCTCCTGTGAACGGGGCTTCCAACGTTTAGGGACGCTTGGTGGCTGGGTCCAAGACTCTCCCATAGCTCAAAATTTGGAATGATCTTATACATCAAGATCAGAGATCCCAGCCGAATCCCAGTCCTTTAGTACTTCATTAAGCCACAGGCTTCCAGTCTTGTGGCTTTTAACCAATGAGAAGATCTTCATGGTAAGCCTATTGTTGTTCATTCGTTGTAGGTGGTCTTAGAACTTGGGCCTCCTACGTCGCATACTGGTGCTGGCTGATTCCATTCTCGATACAGTTCAGAATTAGACTTCAGTTAGTGGGTTCCATCTGGGAGCAATCTCGAGCCATGAATCTTTCTGAGAATACGTCTTTCGGCTTTCTCCACGTCATCCATCCTGTCTTTTCTGTTCCTCAAGAGGGTCTCTGCGGCATACAGAAACTGTGGTCTGACAGCAGTTCTGTAATGACAGACCTTAGCATTCTTCGAAATGCACTACTTGTTGTAACGATTGTGGGACAGATGGTATGCTGCGTTGAGTTTGTTACGCCTTTCTAAGATTGAGGTGCCGTCTCTACCATTGGGGTAGACCCATTCACCAAGATAAAGAAAGCGATTGACCCTTCCAGTCGTTCTATGTATAGTCCTCGAAGGTGTGTTACTGGAGTGCCGGTTCTCGAAGTATTTGGCCTTGTCATACCATATTTGTAACCCTGACTTCACCGCTATCTCCTGCAGAGACTGGACAGCAATGGCAGCACCCTCAGAGTTGTTCGTTAAGATTGCAATGTCATCTGCGAAAGAGACACCTTATCTCGATTCTTCGGGTGCCGGCTCCAGTGGCAACTGGTTTCATTCCTAGATTCCTCAGCGTACATTCCCTGGTTTTGATGACTTTATCAAGCACCATGTGGTACTCCCGTTTTTATATTGAAATTCCCAGATAGTTTTCCCCTGAATTTCACCTTAGAGTTTGTATCCGTGAGAGTCTGTTTGATGCGGGTGTGTGTATTGTAATCCACACCTCGTTCTTGAATACTAAGAAGGGTGTTTAGCGGTCTATGGAATCATAAGCTTTCGTAAAGTCGACGAAAACCACGGTGATGTTCGTACTCCTTTATTGTTTTAGTTGGAGAATGGTTTTCAGATTGAAGATCTGCTCGGTACAGGCCCTTCCACGACTAAATCCTTCTTGAGATTCACCAATTGTTTGATCACAATGACTTTCTTTTATTATTGTTATTACTAATTTCCGAAAGACATGATTCGTTATAGCGATACAACTGATGGAAGATTAAGGAAAACGAAAAGAGAAGCATCGAACGCATTACAGTCAGATGGAAGACTGCCGCGTCAGCTGGTGGTGCTATCGCCGGAACTCTTCTTCTGTATATAGTAGGAGTTTCTTGGAACACATATAAAAACATATATTCAGGGAAATCACTATATAAATAAATGGCAGTATCCTCATTCATCATTGCTCAACCCAAACTGCTAAGGACGGGAACTTTAAGATTGGAGAGGGTATGGATCTTATAATCTAGGCTTCGTTTAAGAAGAGATTGTTCGAAATTCGACTCGTAGGAGGGTTAAATAAGGGATGAAAGGCTTTTGGAAGTATGTCGCTATTAAGGCAATTTTAGGGCTACTATTACGAAAACTGATATTTGATTCCTCAGTCAGAAAATTAAAATATTTGTTTCAGCATTTTTGAAAATTAACCACTACGAGGGAAAAATAGTGGGTGATGGCTTTTTTTGAAAATCAATAACTACTAAAGAACTACTAATATGTTTTTAATGATACATCTATGACAACTGGTACTTGACTTCTCCGTTAGAAATAAAAAAAAAATGTGTTTTAATGTTCCTGGAAATTCAGACCCTAACGGTGTCGAATAGGGGATGAAAACTTAACAAAATATTTCCTTACATTAAAAGAATTTAAACCCAAATTATTAAAATTGTTATTTGACTTCTCGGTTATATATGGAGAAATATTTTTTTAGGGGATGAAAGTTGCTATGGAATTATCTCCACAAGAACGCAAAAGACGTAGTGAACAAAAACTTCTGACTCCAGCTACCAGAATCGCTTTTTGGTCAGAAGTGCATTCGGAAAATACCATTCTTATATGGCCTTAATTAGCGTGAAAATCTTACAAGGTATTGCGATTTATGAATGATATAAAAATTCGATTAAATATATATAAAAAAACCTGCAGGCCATACAGTATACGCGAGCGAAGCAGAGGGCGCTAAGCTACTCACAATACAAATAGTTTGGGCAATGATTCGATATTATTTTATACTGTCTTCATAGGCACAATACTTAGGCTACGGAATATTGACACCATATCAGCTACATAGGACACTGAAAACATATTATTATTCGACAGAAAGTGAGCAGCGTTCGTCTGGAGATCAGAGTGTATATGCAACCACAGGCAGAATGTCAAAGATACATGTACACACGCTACTATCTCGTACAGCAAAAATCGTACTTTTATATTTGATTGTCCTTACGAAATGAAAGAGGAGTGCTTGTTGTAAAGGGTTCCTTCAATTTCACAACGTTTTGCAGTAAGCTGTTTTGCTGAACTTCGAAGAAACAGCAGGAATACAAGTGTGTATTGTCTTCTTATTCCGTTCTCTAACAGTTGCAGAAATGTTAGGCTTGACGCCTATTCGATGTAAGTGAGAATGTGTGAAGCATGTAGGTACGCATCTGTAACACGGTAGTTATCAGTATGCTGTTCGCCTGACATTTTCGAAATCATAGGGTGTTTCTAATTTCTGTACTTTTTTGAATCGCAGCGTAATACTGACCTTTATAGAAGACTGAAAAGCGCCAAACCGCTGCCCGCTATTTCCCTGCTAATTCTCTGCTAATTTCCGTGCTTGAGAATGGAAAACTGACCTTCATTACAGGGCCAGACGGACTGATCACCTATGTCTACTGGTCGAACTAGACATTGCAAACTAATCCCACATGAGTTCTCGCCCACAGAAAGGAGCTTCTTATTCCTCTTGATTAACTTTGCAATGGTTCTGCTACGATTTCCAGTATTTGAATATCCATTTTACTGTTTACCTTAGGGATTTCAATAGAATGCAATAATGCCGGCCGAAGTGGCCGTGCGGTTAAAGGCGCTGCAGTCTGGAACCGCAAGACCGCTACGGTCGCAGGTTCGAATCCTGCCTCGGGCATGGATGTTTGTGATGTCCTTAGGTTAGTTAGGTTTAACTAGTTCTAAGTTCTAGGGGACTAATGACCTCAGCAGTTGAGTCCCATAGTGCTCAGAGCCATTTGAACCATTTTTTTTTTGCAATAATGTTTTCGAATGTTCGAACAGTTGCATATTTGCCACTAGCTGCACAAACTGCTTTTGCACCGCTCTTCGGTCGCATCGACCATGTTCACAGGGACGAACAGTGTTGTACATTGGCTGGATATGCAGTTCAGCATCCCCTGGAGTAAATCTGTCTGGGATTCCTACCAGGTAGCACTGACAGGAGAGAGAGAGAGAGAGAGAGAGAGAGAGAGAGAGAGAGAGAGAGAGAGAGAGAAGATCCAACGAAGAGCTGTGCTAGAGCATTACGAGGATGCTCGACAAAGTCCACAGGCAGATGTTACAAGAGATGTGTTGTGAATCACTGAGACATTTGCTACTGAAATTTCGAGAGAGCACTTTTCAGGAAGAGTCAGACAACTTCTCCCCACATACGTCTCGCTTAATGACCACCAGGAGGGATTTCGAGAAATTAGAACCAGTACGGAAGCTTACCAACAACCTTCCTCCCCTGGCGCTATTCACTTATGGAACGGCGTAGGAGAGCTCAGTAGTACAAAAAGTACCCTCCGCCTCTCACCATTCGGTGCCTTGCGAAATTGATGCAGATGAATCGAAAACCTTTGATGATCGTCGATACGACCGAAACCAGTAGAAATTGAACAATAAATGTTTTCAATTAATGGCAAACAGGCGAATCTTCGAAAATCCTGACAGCTGTATCGAGTCATCTCGTTAAACTGCAATTTAGTTTTCGAGTCAGCAACTTCCAAAGCCCCGTAATTTAGAAAGAACTTGGCAGTATGAGTCCAGTCACCCGTACGCTGGCCTGGATGCATACTCTGACTGTTGACAATGGTGTCACATCAAGCCTTCCGTGAGGCAATCTGGCACAGAAGTACTGCTTCATATCCTTGATACTAGCACTGGGACGGAGTGACTGACTATGCAAATGTAGACAAGATGTGGCTCAAATTCAAAGATATAGTAGCATCAGCAATTGAGAGAATCATACCTCATAAATTGGTAAGAGATGGAACTGATGCCCCGTGGTACACAAAACAGGTCCGAGGCAACGGAAAGAGCATGCGAAGTTCAGAAGAACGCGAAATCCCGAAGATTGGCTAAAATTTACAGATGCGCGAAGTTTGGCACTGACTTCAATGCGAGAGGCCTTTAATAGGTTCCACAACGAAACAGTGTCTCGAAATTTGGTAGAAAATCCGAAGAAATTCTGGTCGTATGTAAAGTACACAAGCGGCAAGACGCAGTCAATACCTTCGCTGCGCAGTGCCGATGGTACTGTTACCGACGACTATGCCGCTAAAGCGGAGTTATTGAACGCAGTTTTCCGAAATTCCTTCACCGGGGAAGATGAATGGAATATTCCAGAATTTGAAACACGAACAGCTGCTAGCATGAGTTTCTTTGAAGTAGATACCTTAGGGGTTGCGAAGCAACTTAAATCGCTTGATACGGGCAAGTCTTCAGGTCGAGATTGTATTCCGATTAGGTTCCTTTCAGATTACGCTGATACAATAGCTCCCTACTTAGCATTCATATACAACCGCTCGCTCACCGATAGATCTGTACCTACAGATTGGAAAATTGCGCAGGTCGCACCAGTGTTTAAGAAGGGTAGTAGGAGTAATCCATCTAACTACAGACCTATATCATTGATGTCGGTTTGCAGTAGGGTTTTGGAGCATATACTGTATTCAAACATTATGAATCACCTCGAAGGGAACGATCTATTGATACGTAATCAGCATGGTTTCAGAAAAGATCGTTCTTGTGCAACGCAGCTGGCTCTTTATTCGCACGAAGTAATGGCCGCTATCGACAGGGGATCTCGAGTTGATTCCGTATTTCTAGATTTCCGGAAAGCTTTTGACACCGTTCCTCACAAGCGACTTCTAATAAAGCTGCGGGCCTATGGGGTATCGTCTCAGTTGTGCGACTGGATTCGTGATTTCCTGTCAGGAAGGTCGCAGTTCGTAGTAATAGACGGCAAATCATCGAGTAAAACTGAAGTGATATCAGGTGTTCCCCAGGGAAGCGTCCTGGGACCTCTGCTGTTCCTGATCTATATAAATGACCTGGGTGACAATCTTGACAGTTCTCTTAGGTTGTTAGCAGGTGATGCTGTAATTTACCTTCTAGTAAGGTCATACGAAGACCAGTATCAGTTGCAAAGCGATTTAGAAAAGATTGCTGTATGGTGTGGCAGGTGGCAGTTGACGCTAAATAACGAAAAGTGTGAGGTGATCCACATGAGTTCCAAAAGAAATCCGTTGGAATTCGATTACTCGATAAATAGTACAATTCTCAAGGCTGTCAATTCATCTAAGTACCTGGGTGTTAAAATTACGAACAACTTCAGTTTGGAAAGACCACATAGATAATATTGTGGGGAAGGCGAGCCAAAGGTTGCGTTTCATTGGCAGGACACTTAGAAGATGCAACAAGTCCACTAAAGAGACAGCTTACACTACACTCGTTCGTCCTCTGTTAGAATATTGCAGCGCGGTGTAGGATCCTTACCAGGTGGGATTGACGGAGGACATGGTGCAAAAAAGGGCAGCTCGTTTTGTATTATCACGTAATAGGGGAGAGAGTGTGGCAGATATGATACGCGAATTGGGATGGAAGTCATTACAGCAAAGACGTTTTTCGTCGCGGCGAGATCTATTTACGAAATTTCAGTCACCAACTTTCTCTTCCGAATGCGAAAATATTTTGTTGAGCCGAACCTACATAGGTAGGAATGATCATCAAAATAAAATAAGAGAAATCAGAGCTCGAACAGTAAGGTTTAGGTGTTCGTTTTTCCCGCGCGCTGTTCGCGAGTGGAATGGTAGAGAGATAGTATGATTATGGTTCGACGAACCCTCTGCCAAGCACTTAAATGTGAATTGCAGAGTGGTCATGTAGATGTAGAAGTCCGGGGTGGCACCACGTGCGTTATATCAGGGACACATCAGAGGAGCTTCCTTATGGACGGGTGTAGCTCAACACCACGCCTATAGATCACAGACACACACAATATGTAGGCGAGCATTGCCCTCTTGAAAAAATGAACCACGATACTGGGCATGAAAGGCAGCACTACTGGAATTAGGATATCAACAGGATACCGTTCCGGCGTCAAAAGTTCCCTCAGCCTCTACCACCCGTGACCGGAAGTCACACCCGAGGGCTCCCAGCATCGTGATGCCAGATGTGAGGCTTCCAGTGTGGCCGTCAAACACGCCGTCGATAGGAATGTGGTGTGGTGCAGAACCGTGATCCATCGCTGAACACAGTGCGACGCCATGCTTCCCAGTGACGGTGCAACTCCAAACAAAGCTGCCTGCGGCCAAATGTTGACTGGTTGGTTGATTTGGGGGAGAGGACCAAACAGCGAGGTCATCGTTCTCATCGGGTGAGGGAAGGCTGGGGAAGGAAATCGGCCGTACCCTTTCAAAGAAACCATCGTGGCATATGCCTGAATCGATACAGGGAAATAATGGAAAACCTAAATCAGGATGTCCGGACGCGGGTTTGAACAGTCGTCCTCCCAAATGCTAGTCCGGTGTGGTAATCACTGCGCCACCTCGCTCCGTGGCCAAATGTATGAGATGACTCAAAATTATATGTAAACTGAAGATGGAGGTGTGAGAAACGAGAGGGGAAGGGATGGGATTACTGATGTCAGCTGCGTCGAGACATTATGCGCAAACAGCAGCGACGAGTGAAATTGTATGCCAGATCGGTATTCGAACTGAGGATCTCCTGCTCAATAGGCGATGCGTTAACCATGCGCCAGCAGGGACACAGTGTTCTAGCTCCGCGGACTATCTCGGCACGCTGCACGGCCGACCCACATTCCCACCGAACGCCACCTACCTTCAGCCCTTGTCCATTTCCTCCGTGCTCACTACTCTGACATTACCGCAGGAGGTCGGGCGTGCTTGTGCATCCGAACTGAAGAAGCTGGATGCGTTGCCCATCTAGGTGAATCAAATATGTGAATGTGTAGTGTGTGTTCCTTGGGGCATGCCCGAAAGATGAGACGCCACGCATTCATATAAATACTAAAAAACGTAGCAAGGAGTCCATTGTGTGTTCTCAGATGGCAGGCACAGACGTGAAGGCTTACGCTTGTTGCGCAACACAGCGATCGTCCGTTGTGGTGCTCAGACGTGGTTGACGACTACTATGCCTGGTCCCAACTTCCCATGCAGTACAACATCGGACCACTGCCACATTCGAATGCCCACAAATATGTGTATTGCACGATTCGACCAGCCGGTCAGATGGTGACGTGGAATGAGGCCGCTCTCAGATTCTATCAGAAGCTGCTACCACCGAGTCCACATCTACATCGACACTCCGCAAGCTACCGTACAGAGGATTTCCTTTACTGTCCCACTCGCAAATAGAGCAAGGGAAAAAACGACTGCCTATATGCTTCCGTATAAGCCCTAATTTCTCGACTCTTATCTTCGTGGACCTATATCGCAATGAATGTTGCCTGCAGTACAATCGTTTGACAGTCCGCTTCAAATTTTGGTTCTCTAATTTTCTAAATGGTGTGACTGGACAAGAACGTCGCCTTCCCTCCAGCGATTCCCATTTGAGTTCCCGGAGCATCAACACTTATGTGTTGTTCGAACATACCAATAAAAAAGTTTAGTAGCCCACACTGCTAGCTAGGGCATAACCACCTATGGTAAACTAACATACGCAAACAGCGACTAACGTCGGTAAGCCCCTGCATATCAGCAACACTGACTGGCAACTACCAGCTGCTATTAGAGCCGACCAACAGGCCACAGCAGGGACACCGACGAGCTCGCCCACAGACGCACAAACAATCTGCCAACATTCCCTCACACTGTGCTTCCTGTATATGACCTATCGGACACAAGATCGATAACAAACCTAACTGTTGCAGGTTGCTGACGCTGACCGAGGACTCTGTACCAGCACCCAGCGCCAGCCGCCGAGCAGCAGAAACGCACAACGTCAAGTTATCGACATGCATGATACCCACTACTAACAAAGCCTATCCTTGCACAACCTATCGCAGGCAGCAAGACAACCGCTACTGCTCTTACCACCCGACCTAACTATCGCAGAGGTTTTTTTTCCCTTGGCTCTTGCCTTGGCACTTTTTTTCCTCTGCCCTTAAAACCGCTACCCTTCGTCAGATTTCGACCAATCTATCTCCAGATGAGCGCGTATTAATGGTTAATCTTAACCAGACGTACGCAAACATCGCACTACCCACATCCTGCGACACCGCACTTTAGTGAATACTAACCTTTGTGCAGAGATAGCAGTAGACCTTTTGTGTTGGCCATCATGCCGGTGTGGGCGTGGAGGGGCTCCACCTCTTATTTAAAAAAAAAAAAAGTCTTAACTGCTTCGATGTTTTCCTCCAATCCGATTTGGTACGGATCCCAAACACTCTAGCAGTACTCAAGAATAGGTCGCACCAGCATGCTACATGCGGCCTCCTTTACTCTTTCATAAGATTCTCGCAATAAGCCGAAGCCCTCTCTACGAGAGTTCCCACATGCTCGTTCCAATTGATATTGCTTTGCAATGTTAGGCCCTGATAGTTAACCGACTTGACTGTGTCAAGCAGGACACTAGTAATACTATAAGCCAACATTACAGATTTGTTCTTCCTACTCATCTGCATCAACCTGTATTTTTCCACATTTAGAGCAGCTGCCATTCATGACACCAATTAGAAATTTCGTATAAGTCGTATCTTCCTGTGGTCATTCAACTTCGACACCTTGCCGCACACCACAGCGCAGCAAACAACCACAGATTGTTGCCCACACTGTCGGCCGAATCATTTATGTATATTGAAAACAACAACAACGGTCCTATCACGCTTCTTTGGAGCACCCCTGACAATACCCTTCTCTCTAATGAACACTCGCCGTCGAGGACAACATACTCGATTCTATTACTCAAGAAGTCTTCGAGCCGCTCACATATCTGTGAACTTATTCCACACGCTAGCACCTTCGTTAACAGCATGCAATGGGGCATTGTTTTGGCTTTCGTTTTGTTGTCTAGAACTGCCATACCAGACTGGTCAACAAGGGACTGAACAGAAGCCTTAGCGATTTTATATAGGACCAGAATTTACTAAGTTTCTCTGCCAGATCTGCTGACGTATGACGGTGGTAGTTGCTGTGTTGCACAAGGGTAAGGGCCACCTTCGCGTCATCCACAGTGACCACTCAATATCTAACGCTGTTATCCCCCATTGTACACCCAACCCGGCCACGCAACACTGAAACACTGGTATCACTGCACCAGTCTGGTGACCATCAAAAGTGGTTCAAATGGCTCTGAGCACTACGGGACTTAACATCTCAGGTCATCAGTCCCCTAGAACTTAGAACTACTTAAACCTAACTAACGTAAGGACATCAAACACATCCATGCCCGAGGCAGGATTCGAACATGCGACCGCAGCGGTCGCCCGATTCCTGACTGAAGCGCCTAGAGCCGCTCGGCCATTCCGGCCGGCCTGGTGACCATCCTGATTGTCGGAGTGAACTGCAATTCTAATCGTTTAGACACCTGCGGATGGTGGGAACGTATACCACGTAACTTGAGCGTGAGACCATGTCTTCCGAGTGCTAGTGGGTGTACTACTATCGCGACACAGGATAGTGAAATCTTGACCCGATGTTGCGTGTGCTTCGCTTCTACATCTACATATACATCCATACTCCGCAAGCAACCTGACTGTGTGTGGCTGAGGGTACTTTCTATTCCAGTCTGGTATTGTTCGTGGAAAGAAAGATTGTCGGTATGCCTCTGTGTGGGCTCTAATCTCTCTGATTTTATCCTAATGGTCTCCTCGTGCCATATACGTAGGAGGAAGCAATATACTGCTTGACTCCTCGGCGAAGGTATGTTCTCGAAACTTCAACAAAAACCCGTACTGAGCGTCTCTCTTGCATTGTCTTCCACTGGAGTTTATCTATCATCTCCGTAACGCTTTCGCGATTACTAAATGATCCTAAGCGCGCTGCTCTCCGTTGGATCTTCTCTATCCCTTCTATCAACCCTATCTGGTACGGATCCCACACTGCTGAGCAGAATTCAAGCAGTGGGCGAACAAGCGTAATGTAACCTACTTCCTTTGTTTTGGGATTGCATTTACTTACAAGGGAACCTCCCCATCGCACCCCCCTCAGATTTAGTTATAAGTTGGCACAGTGGATAAGCCTTGAAAAACTGAAAACAGATCAATTGAGAAAACAAGAAGATTTTGTGCGGAACTGTGAAAAAATAAGCAAAATGTACAAACTGAGTAGTTCACGGGAAGATAGGCAACGTCAAGGACACTGGGAACGTAGGAGCGCCGTGGTCTCGTGGTAACGTGAGCAGCTGCGGAACGTAAGGTCCTTGGTTCAAACCTTCCATCGAGTGAAAAGTTTAATTTTTTATTTTCAGTTTATGTGACAAACTCTTATGTTTTCATCACTTTTTTGGGAGTGATTATCACATCCACAAGAAAACCTAAATCGGGTGAGGTAGAAGAATCTTTTTACCCCTTCGCCAAGTGTACAAGTTAGGTGGGTCGACAACATATTCCTGTCATGTGACGCACATGCCGTCACCAGTGTCGTATAGAATATATCAGATGTGTTTTCCTGTGGAGGAATCGGTTGACCTATGCCCTTGCGATCAAATGTTTTCGGTTCCCATTGGAGAGGCACGTCCTTTCGTCTACTAATCGCACACCGAGCGAGGTGGCGCAGCGGTTAGCACACTGGACTCGCATTCGGGAGGACGACGGGTCAATCCCGTCTCCAGCCATCCTGATTTGGGTTTTCCGTGATTTCCCTAAATCGTTTCAGGCGAATGCCGGGATGGTTCCTTTGAAAGGGCACGGCCGATTTCCTTCCCCATCCTACCCTAACCCGAGCTTGCGCTCCGTCTCTAATGACCTCGTTGTCGACGGGACGTTAAACAACACTAACCTAACCCATACTAACCGCACGGTTTTGCGATGCGGTCGCAAAACACAGACACTAAACTTATTACAGTGAACAAAGACGTCAATGAATGAACGGACAGATAGTATGCAAAAATAAACAAAATAAAATTTTCACTCGAGGGAAGACTTGAACCAAGGACCTCTCGTTCAGCAGCTGCTCACGCTACCACGGGACCACGACGCTCCTGAGCTCACTTTGTCCATGATGTTGCCTATGCAACCCGTGGACTACTCAGTTTGTATATTTTGCTTATTTTTTCACAGTTCCACACAACTTCTTCCTGTTTTCTCAATTGATCTGTGTTCGGTTTATCAAGGCCTATCCACTATGCCAACTTATAACTAAATCTGAGGGGGGTGCGATGGGGAGGTTCCCTTGTTAGGATTCTTCCAATGAATCTCAGTTTGGCAGTCGCTTTTAAGACGAGAGAACCGAACTCGATTCTCTCGAGACCTAGGTGGAAAACTTCAGGGTTCCCCTTCCGGAAACGCTCATCCCAGGAGCGGATCTCCAGAAGCGCAACAGAGGGGGATGCTGGAGGTACCGACACCCAGAAACGTGGGCGGAACAGTTAGCGTGAGGGGTGCGCGGCGCCGCCGCCGTCCACGGAATGCGGCCGCTGGAATCTAGCCTCGCGTCCGGACGGGGCTCTTAGGCAGTCACTCGTCGCCAAACAGCGGCGCTTTGTTTAGCCGTGGGAGCCGCGTCCGCTCGCGCCGCCGTATATACATAAGTATGTGCGTTATTTATACGGAGCGCGCCTAAAAGCCCGCCGCCGGCAGCGCGTCCGCGGGCCCGGACACAAACAGATAAAACGTGCCCAGGTATTCCCTCTCCCTCTGCCCCCTGCGTCGAATGGTAATGCAGCTCCTTCGCCCCGATCGGAATTCCCGCCGCGCTCGTAAATAAAATGCGCACGCGGACTGTGAGCGGTGAGCGGCCGCTGTGCCCGACTGTCTCGCGGCCGACACGCCGACGCAGACGTATGGCCGCGCGGCAATAGGAAGTAACGACGCCGACGACTTATCGCGCTGCCGCGAGGCCCGCGATACGGGTTTCCGAGCGGCGAGATCGATTCCTCGACACACACACACACACACACACACACACACACACACACACACACACACACGCGCGCGCGCGCGCACAGTACAGGAAAGACAAAGTAAACAAAACAACAGCAACGAGCGTCCTTATTACGTAAGGACATTTAACTCGCCACTCTTTTCATGAACTCGAGACCGGTGGCGAGTGCTCGTTCTATTCAGAATCGGCTGCTTGAAAAGAAAATGGATTTTCAGGAAGAATTTCCTCTCTGTAGTGGAGTGTGAGCTGATATGGAACTTCCCTGAAGAGCCGGCCGGTGTAGCCGAGCGGTTCTAGGCGCTTTAGTCTGGAACCGCGCGACCACTACGGTCGCAGGTTCGAATCCTGCCTCGGGCATGGATGTATGTGACTTCCTTAGGTTAGCTAGCTTTAAGTAGTTCTAAGTTCTAGGGAACTGATGACCTCAGATGTTAAGTTCCATAGTGCTCAGAGCCTTCCCTGAAGAGTGAAACTCGACTCGAACTTGGACCTCACTGCCTAAGGTCCCTAGTTCGAGTTCCGATCCGGTAAATAGTCTTATCTGCCAGGAAGTTCCCTATCAGCGCACACTCTGCTGCAGAGAAGAAGTACGGTCTGCAAACAGTCTCCAGTCTGTGAATAAGACACAACAGCTCTGAAGTTTGGAAGCTAGGGTAATAGTGGTAGTAAAGCTGTGAGGGGGGGGGGGGGGGTGGGGGGGGGCTGTGCGTCTGTCTCCATAGCTAACATGGGAGAGCACTTGCCTGATAAAGGCGAAGTTCTCAAGTTCGAGGCTCGGTCCAGCACACACTTTTTATCTTTTAAAAATGGCACCTCGGGAAGCCCAACGGTACCGACCAACCGCCATATCATCCTCAGCCCTTAGGTGTCACCATATGCAGTTGAGAAGGAGTATATGGCCAGCATACCGCTCTCCTGGCCATTGTTATTTTTTGTGACCAGTGTCGCTGTTTCTCAGTGAGAGAGCTCCTCAGTTGCCCTCACTAGGGCTGATTTCCCCCCCACTTCCCAAGAGCACTCAGCAGCCCCGGACGGTGCCCATCCAAGTGCTAACCAAGCCCGACAACGCCGAACTTCGGTGATCCGACGGGAACTGGCGTTACAACTGTGGCAAGGCCGTTGGCCGTTTAATCTACCAAAGAAGTTTCAAATTCTCCCCTGTTGTCATAACAAACTCTAAGTAATAATGGTTGGTTGTGACGTACTAAAAGCCGGCCGCGGTGGTCTAGCGGTTCTAGGCGCGCAGTCCGGAACCGCGCGACTGCTACAGTCGCAGGTTCGAATCCTGCCTCGGGCATGGATGTGTGTGATGTCCTTAGGTTAGTTAGGTTTAAGTAGTTCTAAGTTCTAGGGGACTGATGACCACAGATGTTAAGTCCCATAGTGCTCAGAGAGATTTGAGCCATATGATGTACTCAAAAGTCACTTTGACTTGCTTTTTCACATTCATCCTTTTACTTTTATTTACTATATCACCTTTCTTTGTGCCGTTTAGGTTTTCGCTTTTGGTATCTCTTTCAGAAACTGTTCCCAGTTCTTAACATGTATTGGAAATCAGACCCCCCCTCCCCCCAATTATTCATAATGACGTAATAGGTTTTGTGAGGGATGGCTTTCATCAATGCTGCAATGTTTAATGTGAGAACACTGCTGACCTTACTTTCAGACGCTTTCTTTAGAAAAGTCTGTTGAAGCACTTGGTGTATTTCAGTCGAAATTTAGCAGCAGAGGAGGCCGCTTCTAACCTGGCTCCAGGAGAAAAGGAAAAAATACTCTCGACAGGTGTTTTTCGTTCAAGAAAATATTTTTAAAACTCTGTATTACGCAGGTTTTTGAAGGATCCGGAATGGAACTTTTTATCGCTGTTTTATAGTCGGCATTAGTCTTCTAAAATAAAATACTCCATATTTCCTGGTCGAGCCCCCTCCCCCTTCAAATTGTCGTACGGGTGCCCTTGATCGACGTAGGAGGTCAAAATATCTTGCTTGTGGCAAGTAGTTTCACGATGTTTTAATTACTGTTCAACAAGTAAAGCTACAGACTTTAAATGAAACAAGCTTCGAAGACCTTTCCTAGAGGAAAGCCAGTTGCAATTTTGGAATCATCTGATCAAATGGAAACGTCTGATGTACATCGCGATAACATTCCACTGAATTTTATTTCGGCATTGTTCTAATAATATTTGTTTTTGTATGTTACAGCTTATTCCAGTTCTTTCAACCTGGTTCAAATCAAAACATCGTAAACGCAATTTTCATACAGACAGAACTGTCAGTTTATGAAGGAATCTCAATTTCATTTGGATGGGCTGAACTATCTGTATTATTAGACACCACCATGGGTTAAATTTACACAATACTTAATTTTTGTCATTAGACATGTGATAATGTGATGCAGGATTTGTCTCACGCCATGGTAGTGAAATCACTGGTCCTTGCAACAAACTTTGTGTGAGATTTCTGTGGTCAGGGGACAGTGGTGCATAGACTACAATACCGCGCTGCATTATTTTTGCATAGAGTGAAGGTGGCAACACACTGAAGCAACAAGATACGTCAGTCGTTTAGTGCATCGATTTATTGTTGTTCACTTGCTTATCAGATATAAACAAAGATTTTTCAATGCGAGAGTCAGGTGGACAGAAAAAAAACTGGGGGAGGACATTGACACACACACACACACACACACACACACACACACACACACACACACACACACATATATATATATATATATATATATATATATATATATATATATATATATATATATATATATACTCTCTGTGTCAATGTCCTTCCCCGTTTATATATATATATATATATTAAAGAGAGAGTGGAGGAAATGGGCATAGAGAAGGGGGAACAGGAGATGGACATGTCAGAAAGAACAGACACCACACATTCATACGACTGATTTCCCTCGATGGGCAATGAATCCTCAACCTGCGGATGCACATATGCGTTTGACCAGTGAGAAGCTAAAGTTAGTACACATGAGGGACATGGGAGAGGACTTCGGATTGGTGACGCTAGGCGGGAATGTGCGTCCGCCGGAGAGCGTGTCAAGATAGTCACCGCATTTGCGGTTAACAACGTGTCCGGATGGCGTAGCGATTAACGCAGCTAACAGGAGATCCCGCTTTCGAGTCCCGGTCCGGCACATATTTTGACTCGTCGCCACCCACTCTTCATAAAGTTCTGTTGCAGCTGATATCATTAGTTCCTTGTCTTTCCTGCCCTATATCTCCCCTCCACCTTCAGTTCACATAAAACGACTCCACTTCCCATACATATTTAGCAATTGCGAAGAATTTTCGGGGTTGCTAGTTATTTCTATGGATTACAGATCATACAAATGAAGCCATGGACCAGCTCTCTGAACAAGAAAGGGCTACGAGCAAAGGAGACCTACAGAAGTTGTGGATATGAGATACTACATTATTAGTGGAGCTCGTGTTAAGACCAATTAAAAAATATGCAGTAACTATACCTTATCTTTGCACTCTACTGGCTTCGTTATCGGAAAGGTAACAGTTCGGCGCCTCATCGGAAAAAGACAATAGTTATTTCATTCCTATCGTGGTAATGTAGGAACATGTGTCGCAATATTGACCTTAAGACTTTTCTTTGAAGATAACCTGAAGAAACGCATCTGTTAATTTAGTGAAGGTTTTTGAAAGTGCTAGCTAGATTAAATTACAATGAAATGAACACCCTTAGCTGCTTGGATAGAGCGTCTGCCATGTAAGCAGGAGATCCCGGGTTGGAGTCCCGGTGGGGGCACACATTTTCATCTGTCCCCGTTGACTCCTGTAAGCATTATAATTTCATACTAACGAGCTGCATGGTCACCGATGGTATCTCTTCTTTCGGACAGAACAGATACCATCTCAGTATATATCTAGATAGATTACACCCTAGCACCGCTAGAGAAGAAACAATTTCATTTTCCAGAGGAACCGTGCCCGATTCTGCCTTAAACACGAAAAACCTAAATCTGGACGGCCAAATACGGGTTTGAATAACTGCCCTCTCGTAACGAGTCAAAGCAGTAACCACTGTCCCACCACGCTCGGTTTTCATTGGGAAGTACCGACATTAAAGAGTCGGACACAAACCTCCGTTACGCACATATCTGCCCCTCCGCCACACTCCGTCAGGTGGCTTGCCGAGGATGGATGTAGATGTAGATTCGTAATATGCAGCATTGACACACGATACTAAAGGTTGAGACTTAGCAACGTTGTATACTTTACATACTATAGTGCCACTCCTAACATGAATATAATTTTTTTTCTTTTGTGCGCTCTGTTCCATACGTAATACCTATGCCAAGTGTGTGTGAATTATGGAAATTCTTATCCGAGCTGCAGTTTTCAGAACTTTATTTTCCAGTATATACTGTGCTGATAACAATGCTGTAAACAGGTCGTGTAAACAATTGTACTTATGGAACCGGTCAAAATTTACAATTCGTGAAAACCACTTCCGCTGATATACTCTTAGATTCTATCACTAAACGGCTAAACCTGTCAGCCAATCCCAGTTGCAGGATATCTGTCTGTCGCTTTCTGGGGAAAATCAAATTTGATTTTCAGTATTTCATATAATTATTGTACTAATTTAAAAATCTAAAATGCTGTCACAATCTAATCATTATGAGTTATCTTACATACAGATTTATCTTCTATTCATCTTGAGACAGCGCACCCCACAGTGTGTAAATTACGCAGACTATATGCATCCAGTACACACAATGCCAAACGCTTTAGAGACTTTTGCTTGCTTGAAGCCCAGCGATATGTAGCTCATTTATGAAGTAATGAGATGTGTGGAGCGGTTTTATACATGGGAATCCGATTTTTAAATAACCGTGGGTGGTATAGAGAGCGGAGATGGGGAGAGGTAGGGGTTACTAGCCGGCCGGTGTGGCCGAGCGGTTAAAGGCGCTTCAGTCTGGAACCGCGTGACCGCTACGGTCGCAGGTTCGAATCCTGCCTCGGGCATGGATGTGTGTGATGTCCTTAGGTTAGTTAGGTTTAATTAGTTCTAAGTTCTAGGCGACTGATGACCTCAGAAGTTGAGTCGCATAGTGCTCAGAGCCATTTGAACCATTTTTTGGAGGGGTTACTAGTAATTCTCCGCTTTAGGATTGACGTACCTCATTAAAAAGCTCGCATTCCAGTCTTTCTGAAGGCCATCTTACGTTTTCTTAGACTGTATATTTCGAAATGCACCCCGAAACAAAATTGTCATCTGAAGTATTCCAGAAATAAAAAATTCCTTCGGAAGTAGTGTGTGACAAATATGTAGGCAAAATTTTTCTGTTTCCAAAAGCGTTTAATTTGACTAGAAAAACTTGGTAATTCATGAAATATCCTATCTGGAAATTTTAAGGTTCAAGAAAATACATGTAAACCACGGAGCATACATTCGGGATGGAAAAATATAATTTGTGTTTTATACTTTCTTGAAGATATTTAGTGAATTACTATTGTAACTGTGTCTTTATCTAATGTTTATCTGCATTCTATAGTCGTCCTGCATTGTATGTTACTATCTAAAATGTAATAGTTTCTTGTTTTAGCTTTTATGGTAACTGTAGGCAGCCTTACGTATAAATAGGCATAGCGCCCACAACCACAGTTAATCGGTACTCAGCATTCAGTAAGTAAAGTTTAGTGTCACTCAGTATAAGAAAATTGCTTCAAGTCAATCCCTAGGGAGTAACTGTAGACGAAGTTATAGTGCCTCTTGTATGTCAGTTCACTGATCTGTAATGTGAAGCGTATAGAATTGGACGCACAGCTAATCCCTAGCGTGACACACAATGTTAATAAACGGTGTAGTGTACAGTTATTTTAAAAATTACTAAAGGGTCGATAAGTGGACATTAAGAGGAAGAAGAAGAAGGCGTCCGAGGAATACAACTGACAGGTGACTCGTCTTACAAGATGTTTGGGTTTCCAAGAGAGTACGGAAAAGAGTAAGACAAGGTCTACAATATTTTATATTTTTTTCCTCGTGAGCTTTTTGGATATTCGTTTTACTTACGAAACGCGCACTATCTCGCCAGGGTAATAAGACGGCTGCCGTCATGCAGTGGAACTTGAGGACATGTGCTGATCAAACAGCTCGCGGTGGCAACGTAGTGCGCGCTGTCGAGTAGGCGCTGTACGAGGTGCAGGTGAAGAGGATGTAACACAAGGTGGCTGCAAGCGGAGGCGACGTCAAAGGCGCCGCGCCGAGGCGAGCCGAGCTCAGCAGGCGGAGCTGTTTGTGCTGGCTGGAGCACCGCCGCTGCATCTGGAACTGGAGCTGGAGGTCACACCTGACCGCACGTGCCGCGGTCCCCGGCCTCCTCCCCTGGAAACTGCACGGAGAACAAGGCCACCTCCAACAGGCACGGATCCACGGTGAGGATCATGGAGACGGTGACCCTCCTTCGAAAAATTACTTTCTTCTTATTCGTCGTTTCAGCCTGTTCCAGTACTCCTTGAATTTAAGGCTACGAGCCAGAATTCCTCATACGTACACTTAGTCCTTGTGGTCTTCTCACTGGTAACTGGCGACATCGGGAACACTCTCTGCCGAGCAGATTGCCGTAACAACAGTCGGTCTTGTGTTTTCTCCACAAGACACATCCAACCACGATAACTCCTTCCGATAACTCCGCCACGTCGACCAACTTTGCTGCACTGATTCTACACAACTGTCAGATGCACTTCAATTCATTGCCATGATTTATGTCAGCGGCGGTACATCAAATGACTGCCTGGTACCGACTGACAACAGCTTAAAGCTTTCTGGTACGAGCAGGGAACTGTTTTGAGGAGATGACAAATATTTTTTGTCCGGTGAGATTATTTTACGCTGCGTGACAGCGAATGAGTAGGAAGTACCAACAGAACCTCAGAGCTCCAGCAAGTGTTAGCGACTGCAATTACAGGTAAACGTGGAACTTAGAACGTGTCACAATCAAGAAAACACGTGCCTTTATACACTCTGAGTAAATACTTTGCTTTGCACAAGTACCTGGGTCAAATGGCTCTGAGCACTATGGGACTTAACATCTGAGGTCATCAGTCCCATAGAACTCAGAACTTCTTAAACCTAACTAACCTAAGGACATCACACACTTCCATTCCCGAGGCAGGATTCAAACCTGCGAGCGCAGCGGTCGGGCGGTTCCAGACAGTAGCGACTAGAACCGCTCGGGCACACCGGCCGGCCAAGTACCTGGACAGACAGATTTTCCCTCCTAAGAAACGACTGCTGCAAAATATGGGCAGAGCATGATCCTCCTAGCACGAATTTCAGGAGTGTTCAGGACCGCGGAAGTACATTCACCGAGGCTTGTTATGGGAACACAGCCAAAATTTATCATCAGTTAGTGGAGGATGCACAATCCTTCACTTAGCGTAGTTACTGTTATTTTACACGGGTTACGAATAAGTGCGGGTATCTATTGTCGAGGTCGACGCGCAGAGGGCACTGTGTCATTGAAGACGGTTTTGATTTCAGTTGTTGTGGTGGAAATCAGGCGCTCAACAACTGTAACTGCAAAGGCTCAAAAAAAATCAGGCGACCAGTTACAAATCAAAGGTTTATTTAGCCCTCGACCTAGGTTTCGATATTTCTAAAGATCTTTTCCTCAGAAGGAATGGGCCTTGTTACATCATATGGTGGTACATTAGGTTAGCTGAAGCCGAGCGGCTCTTGTCATATAAGAACTCATAAAGAAAGCAAAACATCACATGCCATGGCCTGAGACAGCAGCTAGATTACATTCAGCCTATGTCAGAATAATCCCACAAATGTATTCGCCTACTGGTAAGGGCTTTTGTCTACATAAAATTATAACAGCAGTCCAAGGGAGAAAATATTTGCATAACGTAAGTATTTACCACGCCGGAAACGAAGTCCAACTGCGCATTGAAGTCAATACAGCGGCCCCAAAGCCCAAAGAGGTAATAATAGTGACTTAATAATAACGACCGCTTGAAGTATTTTCAAGATAAAATCGAAATTCTACCAACACCCAAATTGCTATTCTCTGTAGTTGTTATTGTTACTTCGGTTATCCGTACCCGATCAGACCTAAAGCTAAGAGCAATACAAGTCGGAAGACATCTCAAGACAGGAGACCGCAGTAGCCGTAACCATTTCGTCGCTGGTATATGCTGTATCCTGCTGATGTCCTACACGCTGTTACAGAGAACAAGAATCTTCAATTCCAAGCGCGGAAAAGGCACCGTGCGCAGTCCAGGCTACGCCCCCAATATAAACAAGACTGAATACGCATCAGCAGATGCAAATAAAACACACGCCGTGAAGATCAACAGCATAGAGCTTGAAGTATCCCGCTTCAAAAATCGCTTGCAACGGCCGCTCGTATCCGAAATCACAAACCGTGTTAGCAACACGTGGGTTAGACGGCGGACAATGACTGGTGTTCTTTTTGATAAGAAGAACCCCGGCCGACTCAAATCGAAAACATACCGCTGTGCAATCCGCCCAGTTCCCGTGTACGGTGCAGAGTATGGCCCCACAACAAAACAAGCAGAGCTTTGACTTGCTGTAACGGAAAGCAAAATTCTTCGATGGACGTCTGGTTTGAAATTTCATGAACGTGCGACCAGTGATGAAATTCGCAAGCGGTACGGAATTGAGAAAGTGAGAAAAACTCGCAGACGGTGGTACGGACGTTAACTTCGAGCGGACCAACAAATAATAGCAAAGCGTGGGATTTGGCTATAAGACAAACACGAATGATGTCGGACCTGCGGTGAAGCGGTGCTTGGAAACCGACAGGTTGCTTGATCGAACCCTGGTACGACCACGGAAATCTTTAATCTGCCCTCTAATCTGACCGTCACGTTTCACTGCTGCGAGGAGTCGTCAGGACAACACATGGTTCGCCTTCCATCCTAAATTATAGGTCCCATTTCCCCACTTGGATAAATGGGATGGATATGATCACGCAAACCGCTGAACTGGCGCCGTAATGGAAGATTTACACTCGGCTTCTGAACCACATGAAACTCCGCGTAGCTCTAATGAGAATCACTGGACGAAAGGCTACGTTCTTTTTGAGGAGCATTACTGAGATAATTTAGAGAACAGCTTTAGAGGCTGCCTGCAGAACGATTCTACTGCCGGCAATTTACACTCCTGGAAATTGAAATAAGAACACCGTGAATTCATTGTCCCAGGAAGGGGAAACTTTATTGACACATTCCTGGGGGTCACATACATCACATGATCACACTGACAGAACCACAGGCACATAGACACAGGCAACAGAGCATGCACAATGTCGGCACTAGTACAGTGTATATCCACCTTTCGCAGCAATGCAGGCTGCTATTCTCCCATGGAGACGATCGTAGAGATGCTGGATGTAGTCCTGTGGAACGGCTTGCCATGCCATTTCCACCTGGCGCCTCAGTTGGACCAGCGTTCGTGCTGGACGTGCAGACCGCGTGAGACGACGCTTCATCCAGTCCCAAACATGCTCAATGGGGGACAGATCCGGAGATCTTGCTGGCCAGGGTAGTTGACTTACACCTTCTAGAGCACGTTGGGTGGCACGGGATACATGCGGACGTGCATTGTCCTGTTGGAACAGCAAGTTCCCTTGCCGGTCTAGGAATGGTAGAACGATGGGTTCGATGACGGTTTGGATGTACCGTGCACTATTCAGTGTCCCCTCGACGATCACCAGTGGTGTACGGCCAGTGTAGGAGATCGCTCCCCACACCATGATGCCGGGTGTTGGCCCTGTGTGCCTCGCTCGTATGCAGTCCTGATTGTGGCGCTCACCTGCACGGCGCCAAACACGCATACGACCATCATTGGCACCAAGGCAGAAGCGACTCTCATCGCTGAAGACGACACGTCTCCATTCGTCCCTCCATTCACGCCTGTCGCGACACCACTGGAGGCGGGCTGCACGATGTTGGGGCGTGAGCGGAAGACGGCCTAACGGTGTGCGGGACCGTAGCCCAGCTTCATGGAGACGGTTGCGAATGGTCCTCGCCGATACCCCAGGAGCAACAGTGTCCCTAATTTGCTGGGAAGTGGCGGTGCGGTCCCCTACGGCACTGCGTAGGATCCTACGGTCTTGGCGTGCATCCGTGCGTCGCTGCGGTCCGGTCCCAGGTCGACGGGCACGTGCACCTTCCGCCGACCACTGGCGACAACATAGATGTACTGTGGAGACCTCACGCCCCACGTGTTGAGCAATTCGGCGGTACGTCCACCCGGCCTCCCGCATGCCCACTATACGCCCTCGCTCAAAGTCCGTCAACTGAACATACGGTTCACGTCCACGCTATCGCGGCATGCTACCAGTGTTAAAGACTGCGATGGAGCTCCGTATGCCACGGCAAACTGGCTGACACTGACGGCGGCGGTGCACAAATGCTGCGCAGCTAGCGCCATTCGACGGCCAACACCGCGGTTCCTGGTGTGTCCGCTGTGCCGTGCGTGTGATCATTGCTTGTACAGCCCTCTCGCAGTGTCCGGAGCAAGTATGGTGGGTCTGACACACCGGTGTCAATATGTTCTTATTTTCATTTCCAGGAGTGTATATTGTTGGGTACGGAAGAACACAAAACAGGCTTCTAAATGTAGAGCAACAACACGCTTCTTACAGTGGCATTTTTCCCTTTTCAGTAGCACCTAACAGACCTTCTTGTGACATTCTCTCTCTTCTCAGCTGGGGGTATATACATTGGGAAATGAGCTCATGGCTTTCCTTGAATTCTCATACCGGTGGTAGACGTTCGGGATAGCTGGCGAACAGAGTGCTCTGTAAAACACACATCAAAAAATGTTTTGCATCACCTCGGTTAAGATAATTCCGAAACCAGTGCGGGAAATTGGGATAGAGATCAACATAAACATCATTTCCGCCCTTTTTATTGCTCATGAAAACCATACATTGCATGTTTTATCACTATACAGCGAGACCTTCAAGGGTGGTGGTCCAGATTGCTGTACGCACCAGTATCTCTAAAACCCAGTCGCACGTCCTCTTGCACTAATGCATGCCTGTATTGTTCGTGGCATACTATCAACAAGTTCATCAAGGCATTGTAGGTCCATATTATCCCATTCCTCAACGGCGGTTCGACATAGATCGCTCAGAGTGGTTCGTGGGTCACTTCGTCCAAAAACAGCCGTTTTAAATCTATCCTAGGCATGTTCGATAAGGTTCAACTCGTTATCCTGAAGGAAGTCATTGACAAGATGTGCACGATGGGCGCGCGAATTGTCATCCATGAAGGCGAATGCCTCGCTAATATGCTGCCGATATTGTTATGGTTGCACTATCGGTCGGAGGATGGCGTTCACGTATCGTACAGCGGTTACGGCGCCTTCCATGACCACCAGCGGCGTATGTCGGCCCCACATAATGCCACCCCAGAACATGAGGGAACCTCCAATTTGCTGCACTCGCTGGACAGTGTGTCGAAGGCGTTAAGCCTGACCAGGTTGCCTCAAAGTTGTCTCCGATGATTGTCTGATTGAAGGCATATGAGACACTCATCGGTGAACAGAACGTGATGCCAATCCTGAACGGTCTATTGTTTTTGTTGGGTTGTTTTTGAGGGAAGAGACCAAACTACAAGGTCATCGGTCTCATCGAATTAGGGAAGGAAGTCGGCCGTGTCCTTTCAAAGGAAACATTTGCCTGGAGCGATTTCGGGAAATCACGGAAAACCTAAATCAGGATGGCCGGACGCGGGATTTAACAGTCCTCCTCCCGAATGCGAGTCCAGTGTGCTAAGCACTGCGCCACTTCGCTCGGTAGCGGTCTATTCGGTATGTTGTTGGGCGCATCTCTACCGCGCTGCATGCTGTCGTGGTTGCAAAGATGGACCTCGCCATCATACATCCTATTGCGCACAGTCTGAGTCTTGTGGATGCACTTATTCAACATGGTGACGTTGCTGTTAGGGTTCCTCCAAGCCATAATCCGTAGGTAGCGGTCATCCACTGCAGTAGTAGCTCCTCCATGTCCGAACAACATCGCTTTGGTTCACTCCGATACGCCTGGACACTTCCCTTGTTGAGAGCCCTTCCTGGCACAAAGTAACAATGCGGACGCGATCGAACCGCGGTATTGACCGTCTAGGTGTGGTTGAACAACAGCAACGCGAGCCGTGTACCTCCTTCCTCGTGGAATGACTTGAAGTGATCGGCTGTCGGACCCCCTCCGTGTAATAGGCCCTGCTCATGCATGGTTGTTTGCATCTTAGGGAGCGTTTAGTGACATCTCTGTACAGTCAAAGGGACTGTGTCTGTAATACAATATGCACAGCCAACGTCTATCTTCAGGAATTGTGGGAACCGGGGTGATGCAGAAGTTTGATGTGTGGAGTTCTTCTAAACCTTCTTAATCTTGACCACTAACTACTCTCTGCGCCATGTTGTTCGTTTACTGCGATCAGCTACCACGTGACACATATGACGTTCGATTTATAATCCACTTATTTATTAGTCGGAACCAGAAATCCTTGCATTCATATAGGGAAGCGCACAAATGCGAGCTGAGCTCGTCATACGATTCAAATCGCACAGCGACTTCATGCGACTACAGCTCATCATTCCACGCGATTGTGTTAATGGTAAACGATCTATTGCAAGACCCGAGGCAATGTTGGTTACATACCCGCTGTACAGACCTCAATACAGGGCTACACGCTGACCAGTCACAAGATGGCACTAATGGAGACAGAAACATAAAGGGCTACACTGCCGAAAAAAATCGCAACAACAACTGATCTGTGAAAGCTGGCGGCAAGTACACTACTGGTCATTAAAGTTGCTACACGACGAAGATGACGTGCTACAGACGCGAAATTTAAGCGACAGGAAGAAGATGCTGTGATACGCAAATGATTAGCTTTTCAGATCATTCACACAAGGTTGGCGCCGGTGACAACACCTACAACGTGCTGACATGAGGAAAGTTTCCAACCGATTTCTCACACACAAACAGCAGTTGACAGGCGTTGGCTGGTGAAACGTTGTTGTGATGCCTCGTTTAAGGAGGAGAAATACGTACCATCACGTTTCCGACTTCGATAAAGCTCGGACTGTAGCCTATCGCGATTGCGGTTTATCGTATCGCGACAATTCTGCTCGCGTTGGTCGAGATCCAGTGACTGTTACCAGAAGGTGGAATCGGTGGATTCAGGAGGGTAATACGGAACACCGTGCTGGGTCCGAACGGCCTCGTATCACTAGCAGTCGAGATGACAGGCATCTTTTCCGCATGGCTGTAAAGGATCGTGGAGCCACGTCTCCCTGAGTCAACAGATGGGGACGTTTGCAAAACAACCATCTGCACAAACAGTTCGATGGCGTTTGCAGCAGCATGGACTATCATCTCGGAGACCATGGCTGCGGTTACCCTTGACGCTGCATCACAGACAGGAGCGCATGGGATGGTGTACTCAACGACGAACCTGGGTGCACGAATGGCAAAAAGTCATTTTTTTTTCAGACGAATCCAGGTTCTGTTTACAGCATCATGATGGTCGCATCTGTGTTTGGCGACATCGCGGTGAACGCACATTCGAAGCGTGTTTCGTCATCGCCATACTGGCGTATCACTCGGCGAGATGGTACGGAGTGCCATTGGTTACACGTCTCGGTCGCTCTTGTTTGCATTGATGGCACTTTGAACAGTGGACGTTATATTTCAGATGTGTTACGAGGCGTGGCTCTACTATGCATTCGATCCCTGCGAAACCCTACATTTCAGCAGGAAATGTTGCAGCTCCTGTACGGGCCTTTCTGGATACAGAAAATGTTCGACTGCTGCCCTGGCCAGCACATCCTCCAGATCTCTCATCAATTGAAAACGTCTGGTCAATGGTGGCCGAGCAACTGGCTCGTCACAATACGCCAGTCACTACTCTTGATGAACTGTGGTATCGTGTTGAAGCTGCATGGGCAGCTGTACCTGTACACGCCATTCAAGCTCTGTTTGACTCAATGCCCAGGCGTATCAAGGCCGTTATTACGGCCGAAGGTGGTTCTTCTGGGTAGTGAATTCTCAGGATCTATATACCCAAATTGCGAGAAAATGTAATCACATGTCAGTTCTAGTATAATATATTTGTTCAATGAATACCCGTTTATCATCTGCATTTCTTCTTGGTGTAGCAATTTTAATGGCCAGTAGTGTACAATAAAACCCTCTCGAATGACGTGGTAGAACTGTCCCACTGGCGGTAACACAAGTTACATCTGTGTGTTTACCCACCACCGCTGACGGTACGTCCACACAGTGGCGCGACACAAATACCTGCGCGTAAGCGCCGGCGCGCAGAACTGTGACCGCAAGCAGGGAGCGACGTCGCCAACAACGCCGGTGCCGGCGGCAGCCGCAGCGGTACTGCGCGCCGCTGCCGCAGCGTCCTCGGGAATGCACCGCAGGCTACCGACCGCTACGGTCGCGGCAGCCGCTGCACCTCAGCGTGTCAGCGCGGCCGGGCCCAGCTGGAATTCGGCTCATGCAGCGTCCTGGGCGGCAACCGGTTCCCTGGCCGCCAGCGCTGCCTCGGAGGAACGTAGGACGCCCCCGGCGCCGGCACAACACACACACACACACACACACACACACACACACCTGTCATAGCCGCGCAGGTACCTCTTTAGTGAACACACGTAACTGCAAGTGCCGCAAATTGTACGTTTTCACGTACAGTCGACTCTTTCTCGTTGTTGTTGTTGTTGTTGTTGTTGTTGTCGTCTTCAGTCCTGAGACTGGTTTGATGCAGCTCTCCATGCTGCTCTCTCCTGTGCAAGCTTCTTCATCTCCCAGTACCTACTGCAACCTTCATCCTTCTGAATCTGCTTAGTGTATTCATCTCTTGGTCTCCCTCTATGATTTTTACCCTCCACGCCGCCCTCCAATACTAAATTGGTGATCCCTTGATGCCTCAGAACATGTCCTACCAATCGATCCCTTCTTCTAGTCAAGTTGTGCCACAAACTCTTCTCCCCAATCCTATTCAACACCTCCTCATTAGTTATGTGATCTACCCATCTAATCTTCAGCATTCTTCTGTAGCACCACATTTCGAAAGCTTCTATTCTCTTCTTGTCCAAACTATTTATCGTACACGTTTCATTTCCATACATGGCCACACTCCATACAAATACTTTCAGAAACGACTTCCTAACACTTAAATCAATACTCTATGTTAACAAATTTCTCTTCTTCAGAAACGCTTTCCTTGCCATTGCTAGTCTATATTTTACATCTTCTCTACTTCGACCATCATCAGTTATTTTGCTCCCCAAATAGCAAAACTCCTTTACTACTTTAAGTGTCTCATTTCTTAATCTAATTCCCTCAGCGTCACCCGACTTAATTCGACTACATTCCATCATCCTCGTTTTGCTTTTGTTGATGTTCATCTTATACCCTCCTTTCAAGACACTGCCCATTCCGTTCAACTGCTCTTCCAAGTCCTTTGCTGTCTCTGACAGAAGTACAATGTCATCAGCGAACCTCAACGTTTTTATTTCTTCTCCATGGACTTTTAATACCTACTCCTAATTTTTCTTTTGTTTCCTTTACTGCTTGCTCAATATACAGATAGAATAACATCGAGGAGAGGCTACAACCCTGTCTCACTCCCTTCCCAACCACTGCTTCCCTTTCATGCCCCTCGACTCCTGTAACTGCCATCTGGTTTCTGTACAAATTGTAATTAGCCTTTCGCTCCCTGTATTTTACCACTGCCACCTTCAGAATTTGAAGGAGAGTATTGCAGTCAAGATTTTCAAAAGCTTTCTCTAAGTCTACAATACTAGAAACGTAGGTTTGTCTTTCCTTAATCTTTCTTCGTACGGTCAGTATTGCCTCACGTGTTCCAACATTTCTACGGAATCCAAACTGATCTTCCCCGAGGTCGGCTTCTATCAGTTTTTCCATTCGTCTGTAAAGAATTCGCGTTAGTATTTTGCAGCTGTGACTTATTAAACTGATAGTTCGGTAATTTTAAGTGTTATATTTTTCTTGAAGTCTGAGGGTATTTCGCCTGTCTCGTACATCTTGCCCACCAGATGGTAGAGTTTTGTCAGGACTGGCTCTCCCAAGGCTCTCAGTAGTTCTAATGGAATGTTGTCTATTCCCGGGGCCTTGTTTCGATTCAGGTCTTTCAGTGCTCTGTCAAACTCTTCACGCAGTATCATATCTCCCACTTTCTCGTTAGAACGTCGAAAAATCGAAATTCTCAATAAGACCAAGTAGTTCTTAATATACTTGTAAAAATCTCGATGAATCGAATATTCATACAGGTGGTTCTCTATTCTCTAAAGGTGTCCTTAATTTTCGTGCATTCTGCTACAGTCTTTCCCCTAGTGATATATGATTCTAGATTATTATATTTGTCCTCTAGCCATTGCTGCTTAGCTACTTGTCGCTTCCTGTCGATCTCATTTTTGAGACGTTTGTATTCCTTTTTGCCTGCTTCATTTACTGCATTTTTATATTTTCTCCTTTCATCAATTAAATTCAATATTTCTTCTGTTACCCAAGGATTTCTATTAGCCCTCGTCTTTTTACCTACTTGATCCTCTGCTGCCTTCACTACTACATCCCTCAGAGCTACCCATTCTTCTTCTACTGTATTTCTTTCCCCCATTCCTGTCAATTGTTCCCTTATGCTCTCCCTGAAACTCTCTGCAACCTCTGGTTCTTTCAGTTTATCCAGGTGCAATCTCCTTAAATTCCCAAATTTTTTGCAATTTCTTCAGTTTTAGTCTACATTTCAGAACCAATAGATTGTGGCCACAGTCCACAACTGCCCCTGGAAATGTCTTAAAATTTAAATCCCGGTTCCGAAATCTCAGTCTTACAATTATATAATCGATCTGAAACCTTCCAGTGTCTCCAGGTCTTTTCCACCTATACAATCTTCTTTCATGATTTTTAAACCAAGTTTTAGCTATGATTATGCTTTGTGCAAAATTCTACCATACCACTCCCTCTTTCAGTCCTTTCCCAGAGTCCATATTCACCTAGTACTTTTCCTTCTCTCCTTTTTCCTACTATTGAAATCCAGTCCCAGGCAGATGCCGTATTCCTTGACTTCCGGTTGACGTGAATAGCCCTTAACCTTCGTCACAAACACAAATTTCGCGTAAATATGCAGAAAAAGATGACTGTATAATTTCACAGTTGCAGAACAATTGCCGGAAACTGTCGCATCCATAAAATACCAAAGAGTATGCGTACGGTGTGGTTTAAAGTGGAGCGACCACATAAGACTAATCGCAGGTATGGCAGAATCAAACAGATTCACTGGAAGAATTCTCGGAATGTGTAGTCAAACCACTAACGGCCTAGCTTTCAGAACCCTCGTTCGACCAATACTTGAATATGGATCGTCTGTCTGCGGTCTGTAACTGACAGGATTGATAGAAAAAATAAAGGAGATTTAGAGAGAGTACCGCGTTTCTTTACAGTTTATCTACTAAGCGTGAAAACATCACGGATATGATGAGCCAACTACAGTGGCAGAAGCGCCAGGAAGAGGCATTCTCCATCACGGTGAGGTTTACTGTTAAGAGTTCCGATAGCGCACTTTGCTGTAAGTGTCAACCAATACAGGGTGTTACAAAAAGGTACGGCCAGACTTTCAGTAAACATTCCTCACACACAAAGAAAGAAAATATGTTATGTGGACATGTGTCCGGAAACGCCTTCTTTCCATGTTAGAGCTCATTTTCTTACTTCTCTTTAAATCACATTAATCATTAAATGGAAACACACAGCAGCAGAACGTATCAGCGTGACTTCAAACACTTTGTTACCGGAAACGTTCAAAATGTCCTCCGTTAGTGAGGATACGTGCATCCACCCTCCGTCGCATGGAATCCCTGATGCGCTGATGCAGCCCTGGAGAATGGCGTATTGAATCACAGCTGTCCTCAATACGAGCACGAAGAGTCTCTACATTTGGTACCGGGGTTGCGTAGACGAGAGCTTTCAAATGCCGCCATAAATGAAAGTCAAGAGGGTTGAGGTCAGGAGAGCGTGGAGGCCATGGAATTGGTCCGCCTCTACCAATCCATCGGTCACCGAATCTGTTGTTGAGAAGCGTACGAACACTTCGACTGAAATGTGCAGGAGCTCCATCGTGCGTGAACCACATGTTGTGTCGTACTTGTAAAGGCACATGTTCTAGCAGCACAAGTAGTGTATCCCGTATGAAATCATGATAACGTGCTCCATTGGGCGTAGGTGGAAGAACATGGGGCCCAATCAAGACGTCACCAACAATGCCTGTCCAAACGTTCACAGAAAATCTGTGTTGACGACGTGATTGCGCAATTGCGTGCGGATTCTCGTCAGCCCACACATGTTGATTGTGAAAATTTACAATTTGATCACGTTGGAATGAAGCCTCATCCGTAAAGAGAACATTTGCACTGAAATGAGTATTCACACATTGTTGGATGAACCATTCGCAGAAGTGTACCCGTGGAGGCCAATCAGCTGCTGACAGTGCCTGCACACGCTGTACATGGTACGGAAACAACTGGTTCTCCCGTAGCACTCTCCATACAGTGACGTGGTCAACATTACTTTGTACAGCAGCAACCTTTCTGACGCTGACGTTAGGATTATCGTCAACTGCACGAAGAATTTCCTCGTCCATTGCAGGTGTCCTCGTCGTTGTAGGTCTTCCCCAGTCGCGAGTCATAGGCTGGAATGTTCCGTGCTCCCTAAGACGCCGATCAATTGCTTCGAACGTCTTCCTGCCGGGACACCTACGTTCTGGAAATCTGTCTCGATACAAACGTACCGTGCCACGGCTATTGCCCCGTGCTAATCCATACATCAAATGGGCATCTGCCAACCCCGCATTTGTAAACATTATACTGACTGCAAAACCACGTTCGTGATGAACACTAACCTGTTGATGCTAGGTACTGATGTTCTCGATGCTAGTACTGTAGAGCAATGAGTCGCATGTCATCACAAGCACCGAAGTCAACATTACCTTCCTTCAATTGGGCCAACTGGCGGTGAATCGAGGAAGTACAGTACATACTGACGAAACTAAAATGAGCTCTAACAAGGAAATTAAGCGTTTCCGGACACATGTCCACATAACATCTTTTCTTTATTTGTGTGTGAGGAATGTTTCCTGAAAGTTTGGCCGTACCATTTTGTAACACCCTGTATATTGCTTCCTCCTACAATTAGAGAGATTCGTTTCAAATTAAGGGTTACCAGCAATCGTTCTTCCGGCTAACTATTCATGACTTGAAAAGGAAAATGGAAAGTGACAGTGATAAGTGACAGATGAAAATCCTGAGACTGACCAGGGATCGTACACGTGACCTTGGAATCTGATCGAAACGCTGAGCTACCGTGCCCACTACCACTGAGTCATCGAGACACACTGAAAAAACGAGTCTTGTGATGATCAGGTTTGTCATTTGTGACTTGCAAAAATGTAGCGATGGTTCCTTAAATACAGGTTTGCATGAAAAATTGTACGTAACTTTTCCATTAGTTTCAGTTTATCTATGCATCACTTCATTTTTTCCATACATATCGATAAGTCACCCTGTGTTTTAAAACATCCGTCTTCCCCTCCAGTTTTTGTCCTCTACGACTGTGCTAGTCTCAAACAACGCAGAAATACAAATCGACGTAGTGGGAGATTTTATGTTTTCAAATTACCTGTGCCGATACCTGGCGCTACATAAAAGCTGTGAGAACTGTCAAATCCTTAAAAGCCTACGAGTGCATCTTGTAACCAACCAGTTCATTATATCAGAGATGTCTCCACCTTTTAACAAGATTGTCCTGTGTGAGAGTACGGGTCGATATACGCTCATACAACGCCATCTTGCGGAAACTATAGTGACTGATAAAGTGCAAACTAGCAAGTCATGCAGCTGTACGTACAAAGAAGCCGGTGATGGTATACATACCTGTTAGTACTTGTTCGTTCCCTCGATAATCACTTGACTGTCCCCGTGTTACTATGTTACAGCGCCGCAACACGACCCGTACGAAACGGACATAAAAAGACTAAGAATTACTTTATGAAGTGATTGTGCACAAATTCACAGCAACGAAATCTAAGATGAATTGTTATCAAATATTTTGTTACGTGTGAGAGTAGTATGGCGGAGAAAATGGTAACTTATTAGGGGAAGGGGGTGGGAAGGTGGGGAAAGAGAGAGAGAGAGAGAGAGAGAGAGAGAGAGAGAGACAGAGAGTGAGAGAGGGGGGGGGGTAGCGGAATACTTCACCAACAGGTTCACACCAAGATGAATCTTTAATTTCTGCATAGTTTTCCTCAATCAGGAAAAGAAAACACAATTCAATCAGGAGAAGAGTATACAATTCAACGACTAATGATGTTGGAACTGAATACGTCGCTTCAAAAAAAGATCACACAGCCTTTGAAAAACGACTATTACTCGAACTGCTCAGATGACGTGTTTCGAATCTCTTTCCATCACCAGATATCTAAAAAGTAACAAGAGAACAAATTTGGGCATAGAACACGAGAAAATAACACGTAGTAACTAATTGCAAAATGCAATACTTGAAAACCTACCTAAGTGCACAGTGTATCACAGTATATTAGTGTTACTAGACGTGTACGTAACATAAGCTGACAGACTACTACCTATCGTAGGAAGACGAAGGGGGAAAGAAGACAGGGTTAGCCGTCAGAGGGCGGGATTACAAGCAGGCGCTATAGGCGTTATATGCGTTATATCTAACGTTTCGTTTTGACCCTCTGCCACGCACTTAAATGTGATTATCAGAGTATCCATGTAGATGTATACAAAAATGTCTTTTTTTTACGAAGGTTACAGACTATGTACTAAACAAGTACGAATTGTACAAATATCAATTGAAAATCTCTTGGCATACAAGGTGAACAAACCTTACGTAACAACCATCAACAAATGCTGGGCTCTATGTAGGAAGGGTGCAGGCAGCGCACAAAGATATCGTGTGCAACAAAATGAGAGACGTCAAATATTGGAAAAACAACCGTGATTCATTACAAACACATATATGTAATCTGGTTTACAAAAGTAAACATCAGAATAACTTTATGCGCGCACATGTGAAGGTGCTACACGAACAGGTTGCATGCTTTTAGTAACAATAACAAAATTATGTTTACATGGCCAACACGTCAAGTGTAGAATAACAAAGACAAAAAAGATGACTCTACTAAAATGGACCAGTTTGACTAAAAGTTTGTTGTAAGAGGTGAAGCTAATAGGGAATAATGGCGTGCAGGCAAAGAATAGGGAAATGTGAGACTGTGGAGGGGGATGCGTTGGGAGGTGGAGAGGGGTAGGGGGAAGTAGGAAAGGAGAACAGGGTTCATTGATTATAGAAGAAAAAAATGGTATAAAGGGTGGAAAGAGTAGCAGAAAAATATACAGTAAGTACAGAACCAGTACACAGACCATTTTTTTTTTTTGTTAATATTCAGTATGAGTTTCGCTATCTATGCAGCTAGTGTTTAAACATATCCATCCGGAAAGGGTAACATATCGCACAATCAAGTTTACTGGACTAGTGATGTGTTCTCGTTTAACTTACGTCAATGCCACCGCCATTCATTCACGTCGGGGTTCGCTGACCGAGGCCCTCCAAGGCCCAGATAGCCGAAAACGAAATTCACAGCTGACAGAGCGGGCCTTGTAAAGACATGTAAGCCGCCAAGTTTGCAGGTTTCCTGTTGCGCACAGAGCGAAGCCTTTGTACTTCCCGCGAGCTCTGGCGGGAAACAGCATAAGGACAGAAGTGCGTAACATGAGGCTACCTCACACGCGCCCGTGCGCCATCAACCGCTGCAGAGGTGGAAACAGGCGTTAGTGGTGCTCAGTCATAAAGCCTACCATAAACTCGTTAAAAAACTGAACTCTGCTCCATTCTTCTCAGGTACTACATTCGAATTACTGCTATCTGCGTAACTCTGATGACGTTTTTTGGAAAGTGTAGAACCTTCGAGACCGTAATGGGCGGCCGGGGTCGCGACCGCTACGGTCGCAGGTTCGAATCCTGCCTCGGGTATGGATGTGTGTGATGTCCTTAGTTAGGTTTGAGTAGTTCTAAGTTCTAGGGGACTGATGACCTCAGAAGTTAAGTCCCGTAGTGCTCAGAGCCATTTTAAACCGAGACGGTACTGTATTCTATGTTCTAAGAACATATTCTATGAGCATTAGAACCATGAGTTAAATAAAGAGCATATGATTTTATATATATTAACAAAACAGTATTTTTTGCTCGCGTTCACCATGATGGTAAAAATTAATATCCGTGTATAGCTTGCAATTAAAAATTTCGATTTTGTAACACAATCACTGATATCCAATTGCTCTGTGAACTTCAAAAACTCGCTGCTAAAACCGAAACAGTTCATTGCTTAAATGTACATTAAAACAATGCGTCAGCTACTCGTGACAAAACGTCACTTGAAAAGAAATACTGAATTAACAGGAGTATCTTTCTTGCTGTGGAATGTATCTCAAAAACTAAATTACAGCAAGTACGGTGAGACATGCCGCATGATTTTGTCCACGTACAACAATTATTCGCAACATGTTTGAAGAACATTCTGGACAATTCGAGTTACTGATCTGTCCACGCAGAAAGCCAGGCATGAATCACATCGGACACTTATGGGACATAATCGGGAGGTCAGTTCCTCTACAAAATCCTGCAACAGCAACAGTTCCGCAATTACGGACTGCTTCGGGTGTAGCATGACTCATTGTTTCTCCATGGGACTTCCAACGACTTGTTGAGCCCATGCCACGTCAAATTGCTGCGCCACGCAGGGAAAAACCAAGTCTGTCACGATCTTAGGAGATAATACATGAATTTTGTCACCTCTCTGCACGGGAAGAGAGTAATACCGGCTGTGGAAGAAGAGAACGAAGAAAGAACTCTCGTTTCTAGGAAATTCAGCGAGGTGCTACATCCGTTGGCAGCGTTATTAGTCCATCGAATTGGACAATAATGAAGCTACAGGTCGCTCCATTCTATGTCAAAGGTGTTATTCCCGGCATTTGTCGTGTTTTAAGGACATGAAAGAAAAATAAAATCTGGATGAATCAACAAGAATTTGAACCGAGATCTTCCAGATTGCGGGTCCCATGTGTATTCTCGTTGCCACTTCGCTCCGTTCTAAGGCACAAGAATAGCAGGGAAGACTTTACTGGATATTTAGGGGGAAAAAAGTAATTCTCAAACATGAAACTCCAAATTCCAAAAATTCCTGTTACTGAAATTATGTTTTGCGGGTTCCTCAGACACCTACCTGACTTTATACACATTTTGATTTTACGTACCACGTTATCTTAAGCCTGTAGTATCTAGCCATATTTACCTGAAACAGAAAAAAAAAATCACAATTAAAATTTTGTAGCCAGTTTCTTGAAGGTCAATTCATTATTTCTCCACATTATACGCAAAACATGTCATTTTGTGTGCAAAAAATATATAGACAACAGGCATTAATACCTTAGCTATTCAGAGTTACACATGTTGCTTGAGACAAGAATCATCAAGAAAATAAATGAAATATCAAACTGTAAATTATTACGCAATTAAGACACAAAAGACAAACAACATCGCACATACCCATTCTGAATTCATAGAACTTCGATGAATAGTAAGCATTGTAATTGTGAGATCGTCGATAACGAAGATAGGAATATTAGATAGTCGATACAATATGGTGCATCTGGTAGAGTAGGGTGCTAAATGATATTGCGAAAATTTCTTCACAGTAATTATTTACGGATTGCTTAGCGATCAATGATTCCACCAATTTCTGCCGTGACAAGTACCAAGGAAGTAACGCCAGCCGAAATGCTGGGATATCCCTATGTTCTTCGTTGTAAGACGAAAGATTTTTAGAGTCTGTAAGCCAATACGTGTTCGATAGATGACAGATTACCCTTACAAATGTAGTACCATACTGGGACTACCTTTAAGCATACAGAAGAACCATCAACAAGACTGTAAGCTACGTGTCAAGGCATCTGTGATTAGTTCGCAACAAACGCCACGATTGCTGACGTGACGAAGCAAAGATGCGAGTGGATCATCTTCGCACGTTGTCACGTCTTGCTGTCCCGAGAGAAAATCGTAACACTCGCAACCTTCAGAAACAGCTGCTTAATGGATTCACTCACGAAGAGTACACGTACGTATACACAGTAAGCGAACTTCGAGATGGCCGGCCGGTGTGGCCGAGCGGTTCTAGGCGCTTCAGTCTGGAACCGCGCGGACGCTACTGTCGCAGGTTCGAATCCTGCCTCGGGCATGGCTGCGTGTGATGTCCTTAGGTTAGTTAGGTTTAAGTAGTTCTAAGTTCTAGGGGACTGATGACCTCAGATGTTAAGTCCCATAGTGTTCAGAGCCATTTGGAACTTCGAGATGTCCGAAAGATGAGGCTCGGCGACGGAAGTTACACTAAAAATGTTCTGATAGCATTGTGACAAAGTGACACCGATAGAGCGTTTGGCGTTTCAATAATTTTAAAGCTCTTCTATGAATTTTTCTGTAAAGGTTATACAGGAAATGTGTCTCGTAAGTTTACAGAAGTGTGAACGAACAACTACTTGTTTACTTAAGCGCACCAAACTTGTATAAAGAACAGAATGAGATCCCAGGAGGAATGAGAGGAAATCTATAAAAGCCATCTGAAAGTGTATTTGTAATAAAATTTGAAAATGGTAATGGTTTGATGTAAATGAACTTTCTAAAACCATACTTGTGGCCGGTTGCTGTTTAAATCGTAGACCTTACACTTGTACTACAGTCTACGTTCTCAATATGTCAATTTTCAATTAGATAGCGACTTACGATGAACTCAATTAGGCACACGCATGTATCGGCATTTGGACTGATGAAATAACCGACGAAAAACGATTTTTTCATGTTGAAAAAATGACCATTTATGCCAACCTCAAACACCATAAAGCAGACACCATACTGTCGGAGAGCCCCCGTATATCGACTAATTTTCAAGTACTCGTTAAATGACGGTTTTGTAAACTACGTGCTTTGTAAGTGGACTGCAGTCCCGGAAGATTCTTCCACTGAATCTTACTTTGGTATGCGTCTTACGTGAGATTAGTTTTATGTGGTCGTTCTTCTTTAAATCACTCGGTACTCAGACTCTCAGATATTTAATGGATATGAGCGTTTCCAGTGATCCTTCGACAATAGTGTGATCCTGAAGTAAATGGTCGGTACCGATCCAAACAACCACACGTGAGAGTCTACGACTTGTAGACGTGCTCGGATAGCCGAAGTGGTCAACGCGAGAAATCCGTGTTCGGGTCAGTGTCCGGCACAAATTTTCATTAGTCGCAAAAACAATGCTTAATCGCTGAATGCCAGTCTATTCCCTAATGTTTACCACAGCTGCAATCATCAGTGCCAACGTCTGCATGCATGTCCGAATAACGCTGTAGTATGAGGACAGAGACACTGTATGAACACACATTTTAACCATCAATGACGCGGTTACATATCCGCCGCTGGTGTATACGTGTGCGAAGTTAAACTGATATCCGACTGTCTGTTGGGTACTTCGTTTTGTCAGGCATTGTGTATAATGTGTTTCTGGGCGAGCACAAAAATTAAAATTTGTGTACCTGTTTACGTCTGTAGCATGTAAGGAAAGCAATTAGCATCGGCCGGAATTCTGGGGCGACTAGATCAGGACATGGCAGCAAGAGGGCCCGAGCGACGTGACCGCGTGCGACAGCGGTGCAGCGCAGTCGCACTCCGGTCAATACGCAAACGGCAGTCCGACTTCTCAAACTCTGCACGTATTAGGGGACAGACAGCAGGGATCGTTACCCACGGAACCAAGGAGTTCTTTCCGCAGCGCACCTCGCCACCCGTCCCGAATGTCAGCCGACCCGTAGTTTCGAGTTATTCGTAGGCTGATATCTTGCGAACCATGGATGAAGGGTATCAGACGGATGCCATATTCCTTGACTTCCGGAAAGCGTTTGACTCGGTGCCCCACTGCAGACTCTTAACCAAGGTAGGAGCATATAGGATTGGTTCCCAAGTATGTGAGTGGCTCGAAGACCTCTTAAGTAATAGAACCCAGTACGTTGTCCTCGCTGGTGAGTGTTCATAAGAGGTGAGGGTATCATCTGGAGTGCCCCAGGGAAGTGTGGTAGGTCCGCTGTTGTTTTCTATCTACATAAATGATCTTTTGGATAGGGTGGATAGCAATGTGCGGCTCTTTGCTGATGATGCCGTGGTGTACGGGAAGGTGTCGTCGTTGAGTGACTGTAGGAGGATAGAAGATGACTTGGACAGGATTTGTGATTGGTGTAAAGAATGGCAGCTAACTCTAAATATAGATAAATGTAAATTAATGCAGATGAATAGGAAAAAGAATCCCGTAATGTTTGAATACTCCATTAGTAGTGTAGCGCTTGACACAGTCACGTCGAATAAATATTTGGGCGTAACATTGCAGAGCGATATGAAGTGCGACAAGCACGTAATCGCAGTTGTGGGGAAGGCGGATAGTCGTCTTCGGTTCATTAGTAGAATTTTGGGAAGATGTGGTTCATCTGTAAAGGAGACCGCTTATAAAACACTAATACGACCTATTTTTGGGTACTGCTCGAGCGTTTGGGATCCCTATCAGGTCGGATTGAGGGAAGACATAGAAGCAATTCAGAGGCGGGCTGCTAGATTTGTTACTGGTAGGTTTGATCATCACGCGAGTGTTACGGAAATGCTTCAGGAACTCGGGTACTAGTCTCTAGAGGAAAGGAGGCGTTCTTTTCGTGAATCGCTACTGAGGAAATTTAGAGAACCAGCATTTGAGGCTGACTGCAGTACAATTTTACTGCCGCCAACTTACAGAAGACCAGAAAGATAAGATAAGAGAGATTAGGGCTCATACAAAGGCATATACGCAGTCATTTTTCCCTCGTTCTGTTTGGGAGTGGAACAGGGAGAGAAGATGCTAGTTGTGGTACGAGGTACCCTCCGCCACGCACCGTATGGTGGATTGCGGAGTATGTATGTAGATGTAGATGAAATCCAGTCGATGAACATCGCTCTGTCTTATTACTTCTACAGAACTGCTACCATCACATCCACGCCTTTGTGTCCTCATCCCGCTTTGCCTGAGAAATCTTTCTAACATAGAATAAAATGCAGGTGATTTTGAGATAAACGAAGTCGGAGGCTGCGCAAGTGTTTTGACGGTATAGAATCGTATGTGGTACTCCCATAACAGTTATTTCTGAATAGCATTAACTGAATTCCCTACTGGGCACTGAAAAAAACATGGCAATAATATAAAAATGCAAACTACTTCTGATAGTCTGTTAAAACAAAGTTTATTTTATAATACAAAACTTTGACCTTTTGGCTTTGTAGCTGATGACAGTGCCGAAATTACTTTGTTCTTAAAAACACTTGACATACAAAGTTTATTGTGCGAGACTGTTCACAACCAGTCGTCGCTCTTTAAATCACTGGCTGCCTAATCTATAGCGAAAATGTAATCCTTTAACGCCAGTTGGGGATTCACAGTTAGTGATTGTGTGTTTTTTTGCAGATATTTACAGTATGACGATTATTTAATTCCTTTATCTAGTATTAGACGTTTTATAGATTACTTTTAACATAACAAAAGGAGCCCTTCATGAACTGCGAGAATTGGTATGAAGAATGTAATTCAGTTAATGGCGTAAACTGACACACTTAAACTACAACATGCACAATACTTATGGCTCCGCAATATACAGCGAAGAGCCAAAGAAACTGGCACTCCTGCCTAATATCGTGGAGGGCCCCAGTGAGCACACGAAAGTGTCGCAACACGAAGTGGCACGGACGCGACTAATGTCTGAAGTAGTGCCGGAGAGAACTGACACCATGGATCCTGCAAGCTGTCCATAAATCCGTAACAGTACGAGAGGGTGAAGATGTCTTTTGAACAGCACATTCCAAGGCATCCCTGATATGCTCAATAACGTTCATGTCTGGGAGTTTGGTGGCCAACCGAAGTGTTTAAACTCAGAAGAGTGTTCTTGGTGCCACTTTGTAGGAATTTTCGACGTGTGGGGTGTCGCATTTTCCTCCTCGAATTGCCGAAGTCCATCTGAGTGCACAATGGACATGAATGGATGCAGGTGATCATACGGGATGTTTACGTACGTGTCTCCTGTCAGAGTCGTATCCAGACGTGTCAGAGGTCCCATATCACTCCAACTGCACACGCCTCACACCGTTACAGAGCGTCCACAAGCTTGGACAGTCCCCTTCTGACATGTAGAGTACATGGATTCATGACGTTGTCTCCAAACCCGCACACGTCCATTCACTCGATACAAATTGAAACTAGACTCGTCCGACCAGGCAACATCTTTCCAGTCATCAAAAGTCCAGTGTCGGTGTTGACGGGCCCAGGCGAGGTGTAAAGCTTTGTGTCGTGCAGTCGTCAACGATACACGAGTGGGCCTTCGGCTCCGAAAGCCCATATCGGTGATGTTTCGTTGAATGGTTCACACGCTGACACTTGTTGATGGTCCAGCATTGAAATCTGCAGCAATTTGCGGAAGAGTTGCACTTACGGTTTGTTGAACGATTCTCTTCAGTCGTCGTTGGACCCGTTCCTGAAAGATCTATTTCCGGCCGCAGCGATATCTGAGATTTGATTTTTTTACCGGAATCCTGATATTCATGGTACAGTCGTGAAATGGTCATAAGGGAAAATCGCCACTTCACCGCTACCTCGGAGATGCTGTGTCCCATCGCTTGTGCGCCGACTATCACACGACAAACTCATTTAATTGTTGGTAACCTGCCACGGTAGCAGTAGTAACGGACGTAACAACTGCACCAGACACTTGGTGCCTTATATAGGTGTTGCCGAGAGCAGCGACATATTCTGCTGTTTACACTAGGGCTATTAGGAAAGAAAATTCCGATTGATCGCGAAATGAAAACCACTTTGAAAATCAGAAACATTTTATCTGCAACAGTTAGGTACAGCTTCCTGCCACTGCTCTACATAGCATCCACTCCGACTTAGGCATTTGACATAGCGGTGTACCAACTTTCCAATACTCTCGACATAGAAGACAGCCGCCTGTGCTTCCCGCCAATTTTCTACGCTCCATATATAGCTCGTTGTCTGTGCAAAAATGTTGTCTTCACAGCCAGTAGTTAATATGAGCAGAGATGAAACACAGACGGAGCCAACTAAGTGCTGTAGTGCGGGTGGTGAAACACTTCCCGAACCTTCCTGGCAGATTAAAACTGTTTGCCGGACCGAGACTCAAACTCAGGACCTTTGCCTTCCGCGAAGGCAAAGGTCCCGAGTTCGAGTCTCGGTCCGGCAGACAGTTTTAATCTGCCAGGAAGTTTCATATCAGCTCACACTCTGCTGTAAAGTGAAAATTTCATTCTACGAACACTACGAACTGCATGGAGTGTTGCAATGTATGGAAGTGAAACGTGGACGATAAATAGTTTAGACAAGAAGAGAATAGAAGCTTTCGAAACGTGGTGCTACAGAAGAATGTTGAAGATTAGGTGGGTAGATCACATAACTAATGAGGAGGTATTGAATAGAATTGGGGAGAAGAGGAACTTGTGGCACAACTTGACTAGAAGAAGGGATCAGTTGGTAGGACGTGTTCTGAGACATCACGGGATCACCAATTTAGTATTGGAGGGCAGCGTGGAGGGTAAAAATCGTGGAGGGAGACCAAGAGATGAATACACTAAGCAGATTCAGAAGGATGTAGGCTGCAGTAGGTACTGGGAGATGAAGCTTGCACAGGATAGAGTAGCATGGAGAGCTGCATCAAACCAGTATAAGGACTGAAGACCACAACAACAACAACAACGAACATTTTCATTGCCCCTGCAGATTGCGACCGAGAATTCTCACATAGTAGGAACCGTATGACAGTTCTGTAATGTGGGCTGCATAACATCAGGCGAAATCTCTCACCATGACCTCATATTTGGCGGGAGGCACTATTTTCTACAGATCTTTATGCGCTCACCATGTGCTCAGAACTGAAAAGACTGAAGTGATGTAACCGACAGGCATACTAAAAACACTGTCGAACACACATGTGCAAAGCTTTATTAGATTTTCTCAGGGGTTTCTATTTCTTGACCGATCAGAACCTACTTTCCGAATATCCCACGTATATCTCTGTATTTGAATACGCATGCCTGTACAAGATTCTTTGGCGCTACAGTGTATATGCGAATTTGTTCCCTGAAGGCGCTGATTTCGATTTTGAATGATCATCCTCGTTTGGGAAACGGAAATAATAGAAAGAAAATACTTTTATTTACTCTTTTAAAGTGCACTATCGTATGTGGCAGCGTTCGGTACTGAAAATGATACACTTTTGTATCAAACAAAACCGCACCTCATTAATGTATAAGGAAGCCAGGAAGACCACTACTTCTTTCATCAAAAGTACTCGGCCTACAAGTCCAGACAACAAAGAAAAAACTCCGAAATTTTGACGCTGTAATTCGCAGCCACCCTGTGTTCTGACCTCGTTTGTGCAAGACATTCAACTCCATCAATTTTTTTTTGTTTTTATTGCCATCTTCATTAAGTTGTGCTCGTAAAACTTGTGGTCCGTTACCTATCAAGGTGTCTCTTACCCCGTCTCGTTCATGAAGTTGTCATCATTCAGAGATCTGGTGAGAAACCCCTATTACGTGCTTCCGGAAAAAAGGAGGGCTGAGCAAAACCCAGACGCCAAAACTTCGTTCAAAGTGTTGATAACGCGCTTGCTTTGGAAATATAATGCTATAATTTTGATCGTATTAACTGGTCACATGTTGGCATTTCCGTAACCTTTAGGTGTTCGCGTTTCAAAGCACCGCCCTGAGGAATGGCAGGCCTTAACCTCTCACACCATCTGATCAAAAGTATCCGAACGCCTCGCGTAACCAATAAAAAGTTGATGATGGGAGTGTTTTGTTGGTAGCACAGAAGCGGTAGCACCGGGGGTTGACTTCGAAGGTGGATTAGTCATTAGATGTCACCTGAGTAACATATCATGGACATTTTAATCCTCATAATGCTGCCCACGTCTGTTGTTGGTTATGTAATTATGAAGTTGTAACGCGAAGAAACTACCGCATCTAAACTAAGACCAGGCAGCCGTGATGTACTTGTGGATAGGTGCGTCGAGCAGTGCACAGGGTGGTTGTAAAAAGTCATATGAAACTAATGGAAGGAATCACTCCAAAACTCTGAAGTGCTTGCTAGAAGTACAGGCTGTCCGAAAAGTCTTTCCCTGGTTATATAAATTGGCAACCCAGGCTAGAAGTAAGATACAAATATGAAACTGGTGTCTAATTGATTACAAACTACAAAGTTTTTTCACGCATCAGAAAACTTCCACATGAGCACCCTTGGTAGTACGTAGCACATCTAAGCGATATTGAATTTCCGTCCACACATTAGCCAACATCACAGGAGGGATCGATTCAACGACTGTGGTTATCCGTTGCCTCAGGGTTTCAAGATCTGGTACACGTGCTCGGTAGACCTCGTCCTTGACATAACCCCATAAAAAGAAGTCTAATGGGGTTATGTCAGGAGAGCGTGGAGGCCAAACCGTTGGCCCATCACGACTAATCCATCACCCAGGAAAGGTCGTATCAAGATAGGCACGGACGTCCAAACCCCAATGAGGCGGTGCACCGTCTTGCTGAAACAAGACATCCGGGTGATACTGAAGCAGCTGAGGAACAGCATACAGTTGCAACATGTCCAGATACACTGCAGACGTGATGGTAGCCTCAGCGAAGAAGAATGGCCCGATAATTCGATCGTGCAATAGCGCGCACCAAACATTCACCTTTGGACTGCCTATGGTGCACTCCATGACCTCGCCAGGGGGTTGTGAACCCCAAATGCGCACATTATAGCGATTCACTGCTCCATTAACAAAAAAGGTCGCTTCGATAGAAAAGGCAATTCGTCTAAGATAACCACCATCGTCCTCAATACGTGATACCATTTCGACCGCGAAGTCCTATCCACGTGTACTGTCCTTGGGCAACAACGGAAGTTGAAGTTTACTGATGTGTGAAAAAAACTTTGATAGTTTGTAAACAATTAGACACCAGTTTCATAATTGTATCTTACTTCTAGCCTGAATTAATCAATTTATGTAATCAGGGAAAGCCTTTTCGAACACCCTGTATTCCACCTAGCACAAGGCCTGTGCGTCCTGCAGGTCTTCATAAGCCAGATATTTCGGTAAACGACAAGTGACGCGGTGTAAACAGGTGGTGTAAAGAGCGACAACATTGGACAGTAGATGATTCTAGAGTGATGTCGTGGGATGAACCACGCCATACTCTGTGGCAATCCGACTGAAGCGTGTGGGAGAACACCTAGAGAACGTTAGTACTTAGTACAAGAAAACATTGTTCATTCTAGGCTGTTTATTTATTTACGAGGGCTATCCACAAAGTACCTTACGTTTTGGAATTAAAAATAAATAAAGTAATGGAAATTTTTTTTTATTATATACAGATGAAAGCCACACTTAAATACTACTTTTCTACATAGTTGCCATTTAAATTAAGGCACTTATCGTAGCGATGGACGAGCTTGGAAATTCCTTCGTCGTAAAACTCGGCCGCCTGCGCCTTCAACCACGTGGTTAATCAGTAACCCGGTAGAAATACGATTTTTGTGGATTTCCTGGAAAGAGGCACTACAATAAACTCTCAAAGGTATTGCCAAACTCTGCACAACCTCAGAAGAGCAACACAAAACAAGCGCGGGGGAAAGTTGGGCTCAAAGACCTTGCTGATTCACGACAACGCCCGGTCCCACACGGCAAATGCCACTCGTGAAGTTCTCGAATCTTAAGTGGGAGTTGTTTCCTCATCCGCCGTACAGTCCGACCTGCCACCGAGCGACTTCCACTTATTCCCAGCAATGAAGAAGTGGTTGGCTATGCAGCGTTTTGATGACGACGCACAGCTTCAAGAAGAGGTAACCACGTGGTTGAAGGCGCAGGCGGCCGAATTTTGTGGATAGCCCTCGTATATGCCGCGCTGGTGACCAATTCCGACTAATACATCATTATGAAGCTCATAATTATATAGTAACGTTATGGACTATGTCGTACGAGATGTGGCACGCAAATCAAATTAACAATCCGTATGTGAAACAACACACGAATAACGGATGATTGCTCTAAGCACTATGGGCCTTAACATCGGAGGTCATGAGACCCCTAGACTTAGAACTTCTTAAACCTAACTAACCTGAGGACATCACACACATTCATGCCCTAGGCAGGATTCGAACCTGCGACCGCAGCTGGCGCGCGGTTCCGGACTGAAGCGCCTAGAACCGCTCGGCCATAACGGCCGGCCACGAATAACAGCATGCTCTGTATCGAATACTATCGAAAGAACAGTAAAATGTATGAAAGGTCAAGTATAGCAAAACTTCAGGATGAAGACACTGTTCATTCGCTAATGTGCGAACCAGAACTACGAGTAATACATTAACAGCGCCAACATGCACACTGTATTACCAAACTTGAAGATTCCCTAATGTCTCGTAATGCATCCTGTCAGCCGATCCCTTGCTGTGTTGTGTTATGCCACATAATTTTCTTTTCTCCTAACTGCATTCGTTTCCCGTCATTAGCTATTCGATCGACCCATTTAATCACCTCCATTCTTCTATAACGCTACATTTCAAAGAGTTTCTAGTCTCTTCTTGTTTGGGCTGGATTATCGTCGACGTTCAACTTCCGTACACGGCTACACGCGAGACCAATATCTGCCAGAAGGACTTGCTTAAACACAAATTTATATTCCATGTTAGCATATATCTCTCACAATTTCATTGCTATTACCAGTCGGCATTTTATATCTTCTCAATTTCGGCCATTGCCGGTTACTTTGGTGCCAAATCACACATGCTAGTCACCATGTTTCCTCTGCAGTATACATAAATAAAGATTTCAGTATCCATATAAATGGTGTAAGACAAAAAAGAAAAGTTTCACAGCCAGTCAGTAAGGACAAGAGACTATAAAAGTTCACAAAAACTTCACTCCGGAGGTGGCACACTTAAAATTAAATAACATCGAATATTTTTGTTAAATTAATAAGAAACACTGAAACCATTTTAGGAAAAGAAAAGGTAAAAAAACGGTTACGATACGGCTAAACGTGATTCCCCTGCCCGTTACTTCGTACCTCGGCGTCTCTATGCTCTATGCTACGCTGAACTTGCGAAACATATGATTTTGTAGTTCGTACTACGACCTCCTGAAGGCTTTACTCGCCCATTTGTCATTACCTGACAATTTATCACAACAAATCCACGGTTTTTTTGATGAATCTCAAATGTGCCGTTGCCTTACAATGGCGTAGATCTACATGGATACTCCACAAGCCACTGTACGTTGCGTAAAGGAGGGTACCAAGCATTTTTATTTTTTTTTTTGGTCATCAGTCTACTGACTGGTTTGATGCGGCCCGCCACGAATTCCTTTCCTGTGCTAACTTCTTCATCTCAGAGTAGCACTTGCAACCTACGTCCTCAATTATTTGCTTGACGCATTCCAATCTCTGTCTTCCTCTACAGTCTTCGCCCTCTACAGCTCCCTCTAGTACCATGGAAGTCATTCCCTCATGTCTTAGCAGATGTCCTATCATCCTGTCCCTTCTCCTTATCAGTGTTTTCCACATATTCCTTTCATCTCCGATTCTGCATAGAACCTCCTCATTCCTTACCTTATCAGTTCACCTAATTTTCAACGTTCGTCTATAGCACCACATCTCAAATGCTTCGATTCTCTTCTGTTCCGGTTTTCCCACAGCCCATGTTTCACTACCATACAATGCTGTACTCCAGACGTACATCCTCAGAAATTTCTTCCTCAAATTAAGGCCGGTATTTGATATTAGTAGACTTCTCTTGGCCAGAAATGCCTTTTTTGCCATAGCGAGTCTGCTTTTGATGTCCTCCTTGCTCCATCCTTCATTGGTTACTTTACTGCCTAGGTAGCAGAATTCCTTAACTTCATTGACTTCGTGACCATCAATCCTGATGTTAAGTTTCTCGCTGTTCTCATTTCTAGTACTTCTCATTACCTTCGTCTTTCTCCGATTTACTCTCAAACCATACTGTGTACTCATTAGACTGTTCATTCCGTTCAGCAGATTATTTACTTCTTCTTCACTTTCACTCAGGATAGCAATGTCATCAGCGAATCGTATCATTGATATCCTTTCACCTTGTATTTTAATTCCACTCCTGAACCTTTCTTTTATTTCCATCATTGCTTCCTCGATGTACAGATTGAAGAGTAGGGGCAAAAGGCTACAGACTTGTCTTACACCCTTCTTAATACGAGCACTTCGTTCTTGATCGTCCACTCTTATTATTCCCTCTTGGTTGTTGTACATATTGTATATGACCCGTCTCTACCTATAGCTTACCCCTAATTTTTTCAGAATCTTGAACAGCTTGCACCATTTTATATTGTCGAACGCTTTTTCCAGGTCGACAAATCCTATGAAAGTGTCTTGATTTTTCTTTAGCCTTGCTTCCATTATTAGCCGTAACGTCAGAATTGCCTCTCTCGTCCCTTTACTTTTCCTAAAGCCAAACTGATCGTCACCTAGCGCATTCTCAATTTTCTTTTCCATTCTTCTGTATATTATTCTTGTAAGCAGATTCGATGCATGAGCTGTTAAGCTGATTGTGCGATAATTCTCGCACTTGTCAGCTCTTGCCGTCTTCGGAATTGTGTGGATGATGCTTTTCCGAAAGTCAGATGGTATGTCGCCAGACTCATATATTCTACACACAAACGTGAATAGTCTTTTTGTTGCCACTTCCCCCAATGATTTTAGAAATTCTGATGGAATGTTATCTATCCCTTCTGCCTTATTTGACCGTAAGTACTCCAAAGCTCTTTTAAATTCCGATTCTAATACTGGATCCCCTATCTCTTCTAAATCGACTCCTGTTTCTTCTTCTATCACATCAGACAAATCTTCACCCTCATAGAGGCTTTCAATGTATTCTTTCCACCTATCTGCTCTCTCCTCTGCATTTAACAGTGGAATTCCCATTGCACTCTTAATGTTACCACCGTTGCTTTTAATGTCACCAAAGGTTGTTTTGACTTTCCTGTATGCTGAGTCTGTCCTTCCGACAATCATATCTTTTTCGATGTCTTCACATTTTCCTGCAGCCATTTCGTCTTAGCTTCCCTGCACTTCCTATTTATTTCATTCCTCAGCGACTTGTATTTCTGTATTCCTGATTTTCCCGGAACATGTTTGTACTTCCTCCTTTCATTAATCAACTGAAGTAGTTCTTCTGTTAGCCATGGTTTCTTCGCAGCTACCTTCTTTGTACCTATGTTTTCCTTCCCAACTTCTGTGATGGCCCTTTTTAGAGATGTCCATTCCTCTTCAACTGTACTGCCTACTGCGCTATTCCTTATTGCTGTATCTATAGCGTTAGAGAACGTATTTCGTCATTCCTTAGTACTTCCGTATCCCACTTCTTTGCGTATTGATTCTTCCTGACTAATGTCTTGAACTTCAGCCTACTCTTCATCACTACTATATTGTGATCTGAGTCTATATCTGCTCCTGGGTACGCCTTACAATCCAGTATCTGATTTCGGAATCTCTGTCTGACCATGACGTAACCTAATTGAAATCTTACCGTATCTACCGCCCTTTTCCAAGTATACCTCCTCCTCTTGTGCTTCTTGAACAGGGTATTCGCTATTACTAGCTGAAACTTGTTACAGAACTCAATTAGTCTTTCTCCTCTTTCATTCCTTGTCCCAGGCCCATATTCTCCTGTAACCTTTTCTTCTACTCCTTACCCTATAACTGCATTCCAGTCGCCCATGACTATTAGATTTTCGTCCCCCTTTACATGCTGCATTACCCTTTCAATATCCTCATACACTCTCTCTATCTGTTCATCTTCGGCTTGCGACGTCGGCATGTATACCTGAACTATCGTTGTCGGTGTTGGTCTGCTGTCGATTCTGATTAGAACAATCCGGTCACTGAACTGTTCACATTAACACACCCTCTGCCCTACCTTCCTATTCATAACGAATCCTACACCTGTTATACCATTTTCTGCTGCTGTTGATATTACCCGATACTCATCTGACCAGAAATCCTTGTCTTCCTTCCACTTCACTTCACTGACCCCTACTAAATATAGATTGAGCCTTTGCATTTCCCTTTTCAGATTTTCTAGTTTCCCTACCACGTTCAAGCTTCTGACATTCCACGTCCCGACTCAGAGGACGTTATCCTTTCGTTGATTATTCAATCTTTTTCTAATGGTAACCTCCCCCTTGGCAGTCCCCTCCCGGAGATCCGAATGGGGGACTGTTCCGGAATCTTTTGCCAATGGAGAGATCATCATGACACTTCTTCAATTACAGGCCACATGTCCTGTGGATACACGTTACGTGTCTTTAATGCAGTGGTTTCCATTGCCTTCTGCATCCTCATGTCGTTGATCATTGCTGATTCTTCCGCCTTTATGGGTAATTTCCCACCCCTAGGACAAGAGAGTGCCCTGAACCTCTATCCGCTCCTCCGCCCTCTTTGACAAGGCCGTTGGCAGAATGAGGCTGACTTCTTATGCCGGAAGTCTTCGGCCGCCAATGCTGATTATTTATCAAAATTTAGGCAATGGCGGGGATCGAACCCGGGGCCGAAGACGTTTTTATTATGAATCAACGGGTCCCAGTACTATTACTAATCAATTTCCTTTTCAATTCCTCTTTCGAAGACCGCCGGGGAAAAAAAGACTACCTATAGGCATCCGTATGAGCCCAAATTTCCCGTATTTTATATTAATGGTCCTTACGCGCAATGTATGTTGGCGGCAGTAGAATCGTTCGGCAGTCAGCTTCAAATGACGATTCTCTAAACTTTATCGTTACTGTTTCTCGAAAAGAACGTCCGCTTCCCTCCAGGGATTCTCATTTGAGTTCCCGAACCATCTACGTAACACTTGCATGCTGAAAGTAAGTACCGATAAAAAAATCTAGCAGCCCGCCTCTGAATTGCTTCGATGTATTCCTTCAGTCCGACGTGGTACGGATCCCAAACACTCGAGCAGTACTCAAGGCTAGGTTGAACCATCGTCCTATATGCAGTCTCCTTTACAAATGAACCACTCTAGATAAACCGAATTCGACCAGTCGTCTTCCCTGCCACATTTATCTCGTGCTCATTCCATTTCGTATCGCTTTGCAGCGTTACGCCCAGATATTTAAAGGACTTGATTGTGCCAAGGACACTAAAATAAATGTAAATTTCTTGTGACAAGGGCCTCCCGTCGGGTAGACCGTTCGCCGGGTGCAAGTCTTTCGATTTGACGCCACTTCGGCGGCTTGCACGTAGATGGGGATGAAATGATGATGATTAGAACAACACAAAACCCAGTCCCTGAGCGGAGAAAATCTCCGACCCATTCAGGAATCGAACCCGGGCCCTTAGGATTGACATTTGACGCGCTGACCACTCAGCTACCGGGAGCCGACAGAGGACACTAGTAATACTGTATTCAGACATTACAGGTTTATTCATCCTACTCATTAGAATTAACTTAAATTTTTGCACATTTGGAGCTAGCTGTCATTCATCACACCATCTAGAAATTTTGTCCAAGTCGTCTTCCGAACACAACGGCATCATCAGCAAACAACCACAGATACCTGCCCACACAGTCTACCAAATCATTTACGTATATAGAGAACAGCAGCAGTGCTGTCGCACTTCCCTGGGGCACTCCTTGTCTCTGATGAGCACTCGTCGTTGAGGACAACAAGCTAGGTTCTGTCATGTAAGAAGTCTTGGCAACTAAGAAAGAAAATTCTTTAACCACCTCAACGACGTTTCCCACCATTTAACTACAAAAAATTGTATCAGTAACGAGACGTTTTCGAGAGGTCCTGAATGTGTTGGTACTTCAGCATATATACTGACGGAAAAAAAAATCGCTATGCGAAGTACGAGATTGTGCGACATAGACCAAAGTTGATAAGCGTGTTTCTACATCTGGAAGATGTTTCTCCAAATTTAGCGCCAGTTGCATAACAGTGACGCTAGTAGCACCATTATGATGTTGCAAATCAGGTTCGCTTTAAATGCGCCTTGTAACGGTTGGTTGGTTGGTTGGTTTGGGGAAGGAGACCAGACAGCGTGGTCATCGGTCTCATCGGATTAGGGAAGGATGGGGAAGGAAGTCGGCCGTGCCCTTTCAGAGGAACCATCCCGGCATTTGCCTGGAGTGATTTAGGGCAATCACGGAAAACCTAAATCAGGATGGCCGGACGCGGGATTGAACCGTCGTCCTCCCGAATGCGAGTCCAGTGTGCTAACCACTGCGCCAACTCGCTCGGTGCCTTGTAACGGTCGTGATCGTTAATTACCTTTGAAATTGGACTTGGTGTGCTGATGTTACTCAAGAATGCCTTAAAGGCTACTAAGATGCCATTAGGAACACCTCACCGAGTATTAACTAGGTCCTGTAATGAGGCTGGATGTTCCTTCTACGATATTACAGAAAGACTTGTAAAGATTGTAGACACTGTACAAGATTGCTGACAACGGAGGTCACGAGCCGTGTACCGCAAGTCTCTAGAGGAACGGAGGGTTCCAAATGATTGGAAAAGAGCACAGGTAGTCCCAGTCTTCAAGAAGGGTCGTCGAGCAGATGCGCAAAACTATAGACATATATCTCTGACGTCGATCTGTTGTAGAATTTTAGAACATGTTTTTTGCTCGAGTATCATGTCGTTTTTGGAAACCCAGAATCTACTATGTAGGAATCAACATGGATTCCGGAAACAGCGATCGTGTGAGACCCAACTCGCGTTATTTGTTCATGAGACCCAGAAAATATTAGATACAGGCTCCCAGGTAGATGCTATTTTTCTTGACTTCCGGAAGGCGTTCGATACAGTTCCGCACTGTCGCCTGATAAACAAAGTAAGAGCCTACGGAATATCAGACCAGCTGTGTGGCTGGATTGAAGATTTTTTAGCAAACAGAACACAGCATGTTGTTATCAATGGAGAGACGTCTACAGACGTTAAAGTAACCTCTGGCGTGCCACAGGGGAGTGTTATGGGACCTTTGCTTTTCACAATATATATAAATGACCTAGTAGATAGTGTCGGAAGTTCCATGCGGCTTTTCGCGGATGATGCTGTAGTATACAGAGAAGTTGCAGCATTAGAAAATTGTAGCGAAATGCAGGAAGATCTGCAGCGGATTGGCACTTGGTGCAGGGAGTGGCAACTGTCCCTTAACATAGACAAATGTAATGTATTGCGAATACATAGAAAGAAGGATCCTTTATTGTATGATTATATGATAGCGGAACAAACACTGGTAGCAGTTACTTCTGTAAAATATCTGGGAGTATGCGCGCGGAACGATTTGAAGTGGAATGATCATATAACATTAATTGTTGGTAAGGCGGGTACCAGGTTGAGATTCATTGGGAGAGTGCTTAGAAAATGTAGTCCAGCAACAAAGGAGGTGGCTTACAAAACACTCGTTCGACCTATACTTGAGTATTGCTCATCAGTGTGGGATCCGTACCAGATCGGGTTGACGGAGGAGATAGAGAAGATCCAAAGAAGAGCGGCGCGTTTCGTCACAGGGTTATTTGGTAACCGTGATAGCGTTACAGAGATGTTTAATAAACTCAAGTGGCAGACTCTGCAAGAGAGGCGCTCTGCATCGCGGTGTAGCTTGCTCGCCAGGTTTCGAGAGGGTGCGTTTCTGGATGAGGTATCGAATATATTGCTTCCCCCTACTTATACCTCCCGAGGAGATCACGAATGTAAAATTTGAGAGATTAGAGCGCGCACGGAGGCTTTCAGACAGTCGTTCTTCCCGCGAACCATACGCGACTGGAACAGGAAATGGAGGTAATGACAGTGGCACGTAAAGTGCCCTCCGCCACACACCGTTGGGTGGCTTGCGGAGTATGAATGTAGATGTAGATGTAGAGAATGAACGGTCGGAATAAGACGAGCTTCGGATGGCCTGAGAGGTAAGACCATGGTGTTCGCAGTATGACTTTGGCGCATCTGCAGCAGAAACTTGAGGAGCAGCTGGTACCTCAGTGACATAACGAACTGTTACAAACGGGTAACTTCAAGGATAGCTCCGTGGCAGACGCTCCGTAGCGGGCCTTCCACTGCTCTCAACCCGCGGCCGTCTGCGAATTCAGTGGTGTCAATCGAGAGCTCATTGGAAGGCATGGTGGAGGACTGTTGTGTTTTCTGGTGAAAGCCGGTTCTGCCACGGTGCCTGTGACGGGCGTGTTTTGATTAGGAGGAGACCAGCTGAGGGCCTGGAACCAACTGTCTGCATGCCGCGATTTGGCATGACAGCAGGAGCATTCTCGTGGTTGTCCCACGCACCCTCACTGCAAACGTGTGCGTCAGTCTGGTGATTGATTCGACCTGTTGTGCTGTCGTTCATGAACAGCATTCCAGGAGTTGTTTTCCAACTGGATAACGGTCGCCCACATACCGCTATTGTGACCCAACACTTCTGTGTGTCGACATGTTTCCTTGGCGTGCTCGATCACCAAATCTGTCTCCACTCGAGCAGATATGAGACACCATAGAATAACTCCAGTGTCATCCACGACCAGAATTAACCACCGCTGTACTGACCAGGTGCACCAGGCATGGAACTCCATCCCACATTCTGACATCGGGCACTTGCACAACACAATGCGTCCGCCCCCGGTAGCTGAGTGGTCAGCGCGACAGAATGTCAATCCTAAGGGGCACGGGTTCGATTTCCGGCTGGGGCGGAGATTTTCTCCGCTCAGGGACTGGGTGTCGTGTTGTCATCATTATCATTATTTCATCCCCATCAACGCGCAAGTCGCCGAAGTGGCGTCAAATTGAATGACTTGTACCCGGCCAACGGTCTACCCGACGGGAGAACCTAGTCACACGACATACAACACAATGCGTCCGCGTTTGCATGCTTGCATTCAACGCTATGGTGGTTACATCGGTTAATAACATACCAGCATTTCACACTTCCTCCAACTGCTTATCATGCATTTACATTAATTTTTGATCTTGCAATCACCTAAATATGTTACCTAGACAACTGTATTCCCGAAATATCATTATTCTACATTAATTTTGTTTTGGCGATGCGTCTTTCTCCGTCAACGTATTTATAGGAGTTAAGTTATATTATGAAACCCACCACCAAATGGAACCGCACGAACGCTAGGGTAGCAGGTTCGAATCCTCCGTCGGGCATGGATGTGTGTGATGTCCTTAGGTTAGTTAGCTTTAAGTGCCCGCCCGGTTGGCTGTGCGGTCTAACGGACGGCTTTCCGGAGCGGGAAGGAGCGCCTGCTCCCCGGCACGAATTCGCCCGGAGGATTTGTGTCGAGGTCCGGTTAACCCTCCAGTCTGTGGATGGTTTTTAGGCGGTTTTCCATCTGCCTCGGCGAATGCGGGCTGGTTCCCCTTATTCCTCCTCAGTTACACTATGTCGGCGATTGCTGCGCGAACAAGTTCTCCACGTACGCGTACACCACCATTGCTCTACGACGCAAACATAGAAGTTACACTCGTCTGGTGTGAGACGTTCTCTGGGGGGTCCACCGGGGGCCGAACCGCACAATAACCCTGGATTCGGTGTGGGGCGGCGGAGGGGTGAAGTTGACTGCAGTAGTCGTCGTGGGGTTGTTGACCACTGCGGCTGCGGCGGGCACGGAGCCTCTCCGTCCTTTCTAGGTCCCCGGTTAACGTACAGTGAAATACATTAGGTTTAAGTAGTTCTAAGTTCTAGTGGCCTCAGATGTTAAGTCCCATAGTGCTCAGAGCCATTTGAACCACCAGCAAATATGACCTTCAAAAGAAAACAAGGAAATCAATTATGGCGTCTTCCAAATTTCCCTCTTGACGTAGAGACCGTCCTTGTCGTTTACTGGTTCAACGTTACGTAGCACTTTGGCGAAATATCGCAAAACTTATTTTGTCTTCCATGCGCGGCAGTACGTCCTCAGCGCGAAATAACAGGAAGTAGCGCAACGAAACTCGTCCAGCTCCATGTAAACGCCAGCTAATTCGTCCCGTGTCAGGTCGGCTTAGAGCAGTCTGGAGTTTGTGCGGCTAGCAATCAGGACGGGGTTGTGGTTTCCGAGAGCAATTACAGGGACGCCGTATCTGGTGCGGTTATCAGGTGCGACAATACGCATTCCGGAAGGCCGTAATGGCGCCGCTGCGTGTGCAGCGGGCCGGATGTGGCCCCACGGGCCATCAGTCCGGTTACGTTGTCAGCCGACCGACTCATCACTGCGGACGGATCGCGGTAATTGCTCTGCGGTCGACAGCTGCTTCGCAGCAAATGCACTCGCCAGTGCCAGCACACCATGGCGATCCGCCACACCGCTAAAGTCACTCACTCGCCGTACTAGCGCGTTGGTTCGCTATCTTACTTCGACCCTGAACGAGATCATATACAGGGTGATTCAGTGATAGTGGCCGGGCCAAATATCTCACCAAATAAGCATCAAACGAAAAAAACTACAAAGAACGAAACTCGTCTAGCTTGAAGGGGGAAACCATATGGCGCTATGGTTGGCCCGCTAGATGGCTCTGCCATATGTCAAACGAATATCAACTGGGTTTTTTTTTAAAAATAGGAACCCCCATTTTTTATTTCATATTCGTGTAGTACGTAAAGAAACATAAATGTTTTAGTAGGACCACTTATTTCGCTTTGTGATAGATGGCGCTGTAATAGTCACATACAATTTTAGACGAACACTTGGTAACAGGTATGTTTTTTAAATTAAAATACAGAACGTAGGTACGTTTGAACATTTTATTTCGGTTGATCCCATGTGTTTCTGAGAACGCATGCTGTTACAGCGTGACTATCTGTAAATACCACATTAAGGCAATAAATGCTCAAAATGATGTCCGTCAACCTCAATGCATTTGGTGATACGTGTAACGACATTCGTCTCAACAGCGAGCAGTTCGCCTTCCGTAATGTTCGCAAATGCATTGACAATGCGCTAACGCATGTTGTCAGGCGTTGTCGGTGGATCACGATAGCAAATATCCTTCAACTTTCCTTACAAAAAGAAATCCGGGGACGTCAGATCCGGTGAACGTGCGGGCCATGGTATGGTGCTTCGACGAGCACACCACCTGTCATGAAATGTGCTATTGAACACCGCTTCAACCGCACGCGAGCTATGTGCCGGACATCCATCATGTGGGAAGTACATCGCCATTCTGTCATGCAGTGAAACATTTTTTAGTAACATCGGTAGAACATTACGCAGGAAATCAGCATACATTGCACCATTTAGACTGCCATCGATCAAATGGGGCCAATTATCCTTCCTCCCATAATGCCGCACCATACATTAACCCGCCAAGGTCGCTGATGTTCCACTTGTCGCAGCCATCGTGGATTTTCCGTTGCCCAATAATGCATATTATGCTGGTTTACGTTACCGCTGTTGGTGAATGACGCTTCGTCGCTAAATAGAACGCGTGCAAAAAATCTATCGTCGTCCCGTAATTTCTCTTGTGCCCAGTGGCAGAACTGTACACGGCGTTCAAAGTCGTCGCCATGCGATTTCTGGTGCATAGAAATATGGTACGGGTGCAATCGATGTTGATGTAGCATTCTAAACACCGACGCTTTTGAGATTCCCGATTCTCGCGCAATTTATCTGCTACTAATGTGCGGATTAGCCGCGACAGCAGCTAAAACACCTACTTGGGCATCATCATTTGTTGCAGGTCGTGGTTGACGTTTCACATGTGGCTGAACACTTCCTGTTTCCTTAAATAACTTAACTATCCGGCGAACGGTCCGGTCACTTTGATGATGTCGTCCAGGATACCGAGCAGAATACATAGCACACGCCCGTTGCGCATTTTGATCACAATAGCCATACATCAACACGATATCAACCTTTTCCGCAATTGGTAAACGGTCCATTTTAACACGGGTAATGTATCACGAAACAATTACCGCCTGCACTGGCGGAATATTACGTAATACCACGTATCTGTACGTTTGGGACTATTACAGCGCCATCTATCACAAAGCGAAAAAAGTAGTCCGACTAAAACATTCATATTTCTTTACGTACTACACGAATATGTAATAAAAAATGGGGGTTCCTAGTTTAAAAAACGCAGTTGATATCCGTTTGACCTATGGCAGCGCCATCTAACGGGCCAACCATAGCGCCATCTGGTTTCTCCCTTCAAGCTGGACGAGTTTCGTTCTTTGTAGTTTTTTCGTTTGATGCTTATTTCGTGAGATATTTGGCCTGGTCTCTATCAATGGACCACCCTGTATATACAACGTGTTCTAGCTAAGATCTTTTTCTGCGAAACTCTCTTGTTTCCAGATAAATTAAAGTCAAATTTCTATCAATTTTATGTAAGGAGTTGAAGAGTTCACCGTTTCATAGGTGGATGCAAACATGTTGTACATAATTGTGTGTATTCAGAAACGCGTTCTGGTAGCAGAATGTTCACTTGAATGAGGCGTTCAAACGAGCGTCCAATTTCCTGAATGCAGAACTCAGTGCTCATTCTAAACAACCTGCGGACGAAGTGTGAAGTCGCTGATGTCAAGGAGTGACAAGCTTCCACCATGTGCCGTCTTATTATCTGTGCTTGTGTAGCCGACAACATTAGCGTGATTCTTTAGACAGCCGCGCAGAAAGTGGTGTTAATCAGGCGCCCGTACCGGCGACTCCTGAGGACCACGACGTCCTAACCATATACCAGCTTCTTGCTGTTGTCCTCTATTACCGCCGCGCCGTCTCAGATTGGTTTTTCGGATCTGTTGTTCAGCACGCAAGAACGTAACAGCTGATGGGGTTCTTTGGTCAATAGATCTCAAACCGTGGTTTACTGATACAGTTTCTAGAGCGTGTGTTCCTGGCAGAGTCACACAATATGATGCTTCCTCCTGCGTATATCCTGCGAAAAGACTTAGAGATAAAATCAGAGAAATTCGAGGCCACACTCAGGCTTACTAGCAATCGTTCTTCCTGATAATCGTTCGCGACTAGAACAGGAAAAGAGAGGGTGACGGTGTACAAAGTACCCTCAGCCACACACCGCGAGGCGACTTGCGGAATACAGAAGTAGATTTACATACCCCTTATCAATGTCGCTGCCGAGGTGAATATACCTGTTGCCGTCAGCTCACCGAAGTTAAGCGCCGTCGGGCGTGACCAATACTTGGATGGGTGATCGGGTACGCCGGGTGCAGTTGACAATATTTGCTTTGCCTTTACAGCAGAGGGGACACGAGTCTCTGTGCCAATATCATGTGTTAAATTCCAAACCCCTCTGTAGTGTTTCATGAAGTGAGCGACACCAAAATGGTACTGTTTTACCCCCCTCCACACACACACCACACACAAAGTTTTGCATGACCCCGGTTGCCAGAACTACTGAAGATGGACGTTGACTGTGGATATTATGTCACAGACACAGTTCCTTTGAATCTTCAGAAATGTCATTAAACCCGCCCAAAGATGTAAACAACAATGCGTGAGCAGCGCCTATTAAACGGAGGGGGGTCCGACAGCCGACCAGTTCCAGTCATTCCACGAGGAAGGAGGTACACGGCTCGTGTTGTCTGTAGTTCAACCATGCCTAGACGGTCAATACCGCTGTTCGATCCCGCCCGCATTGTTACTTTGTCCCAGGAAGTGCTATCAACAAGAGAAGTGTCCAAGCGTCTCGGAGTGAACCAAAGCGATGTTGTTCGGACATGGAGGAGATACAGACAGACAGGAACTGTCGATGACATGCCTCGATCAGGCCGCGAAAGGGCTATTACTGCAGTAGATAATCACTACCTAAGGATTATGGAGCGGAGAAACCCTGACAACACCACCATGTTGAATAATGCTTTTCGTGCAGCCACAGGACGTCTTGTTACGAGTCAAACGGTGCGCAAGAGCCTGCATGATGCGTAACTTCACTCCTGACGTCCATGGCGAGGTCCATCTTTGCAACCACGACACCATGCAGCGCGGTAGAGATGCGCCCAACAACATGCCGAATAGACCGTTCAGGATTGGCATCACGTTCTGTTCACCGATGAGTCTCGCAAATGGCTTCAACCAGACAATCGTCGGAGACGTGTTTGGAGGCAACCCAGTCATGCTGAACGCCTTAGACATACTGTCCAGCGAGATAAGCAAGGTGGAGGTTCCCTGCTGTTTTGCGATGGCATAATGGTCCGCAGCTCGTGGTCGTGCGGTAGCGTTCTCGCTTCCCGCGCCCGGGTTCCCGGGTTCGATTCCCGGCGGGGTCAGGGATTTTCTCTGCCTCGTGATGACTGGGTGTCGTGTGATGTCCTTAGGTTAATTAGGTTTAAGTAGTTCTAAGTTCTAGGGGACTGATGACCATAGATGTTAAGTCCCATAGCGCTCAGAGCCATTTGAACCGTTTCTTTTGATGGCATAATGTGGCACCGACGCAAGCCGCTTGTGGTCATGTAAGGCGCCGTAACGGCTGTACGATACGTCAATGCCATCCTCCATTCAGTGCAACCATATCGGCAGCATACTGGCGAGGCATTCGTCTTCATAGACGAAAATTTGCGCTCCCATTGTGCTCATCTTGTGAATGACTTTCTTCAGGATAACGACATCGCTCGACTAGAGTGGCCAGCATGTTCTTCAGACATGAACCCTATCGAACATGCCTGTGATAGATTCAAAAGGGCCGTTTATGGACGACGTGACCCGCCAATCATTCTGAGGGGTCTACGCTGAATCGCCGTTGTGGAGTGGGACATTCTGAACCAACAAAGCCTTGATGAACTTGTGGACAGTATGCCACGACGAATACAGGCATTCATCAATGTAAGAGGACGTGCTACAGGGTATTAGAGGTACTGGTGTGTACAGTAATATGGACTACCACCTCTGAAGGTCTCGCTGTATGGTGGTACAACATGCAACGTGTGGGTTTCATGAGCAATAAAAAGGGTGGAAGTGATGTTTATGTTGATCTCTATTTCAATTTTCTGTACAGATTCCAGAACGCTCGGAACCGAGGTGATACAAAACTTTTTTTGATGTGTAGTTATATATGCTATTATTGTCACACACACTTATTCACACAACTTCATTCTTCGTGAAGGAAAGAGTCCTCTGGGTACAAAGGATCGGGAAAACCTTTGAAATTAGGGGCCTGAACGTGCACTTCGGAGTCTCCCAGTCATTGATGCCATATTGCTTAATCTACGCCATAATTGCTTCATTGGCTTAGGATCAGTAACATGTCAATGTACTCGTTATTTACAGCGTGGTGGATGCTACATGCTGTACATAATTAGCTTTGTTCTGGTGAATGCCCTGATGGCAAAATGGTCATTTAAGTGAGGTGTTGAAACGCGTCCACCCCTAAAACTTTGCGCGTTTCTACCTCCCTAAATAAAACTGATAAATTTGTATACAGTTGGTTTAAATATATGAGCTACATCATAGAAAAAATAATGTTGTATTTAAAAAAACCGTAATTCGTGGCTCTAACGTTCTGGAAATTAACTAAATAACTCTGCAGCAAGGGCAGAATTACGTACGTCCACGTAACTAAATAAATATTGCTTTGACTTAACTACCTTGCAAGATACAGAGAAAAACAACAAGTCTGTACAACTACTGGATGAACTCTTGGCATTGCTTGTGTAGAATGTCCCTGGCACCTCATTAGATCCGTATGCCTCGTCTTTGTTGTGCGATTTTCGTTGGTTTTCTTTTCCGGGATCAGTTACCAATGTATGCCATTTCGAAGTTCATACGACGCTTGAAAGGAGGTACCTATAGTAGGTTATTATAATATATATAATATATGATATATTATAATATATAATATATTATAATAATATATTATATTATAATAATCTTTTACACTCCAGAAACTTCAGAAGATCTAATTCAGAATTCCGCTTTTTCTCCATCTCCCGTCTGCATACAAGATTTAGATTAGCTGATTCAGTTTAAGTACAGAAGACCAAAACTTATTCCCATTTTTCCCCAGATTGATCGGGAAAGTTTGATATTCGTATCACCTAATACCTAAAATGATTTTGGTCACCTAACTACAGTTTAGTTTAAAAAAAAATTAACACACCCTTTTTAAAATGACGAAAGGTAGATAATACTTAGTTAACATTAAAACACTAATTATTATTATTATTATTATTATTATCATGTTATTATTAATATTGACGTTATCATTTGTATTATGTTCTTGGAGATGTGGTCCTTCTTTCAGACATATGCATTACGCTTTTACTTACGAAGCATCCCCAGTAGTCTGTAATACGTGTTTGTTGTTTAAGGGGGATCAAGAAGTTTCCGCTCGAAGGCTGCTCAGCTCATAATCGATATGAAATTGACTGGAAATACTCTCTTTCAAATTCTAAAGGTGGCAGGACTATTTACAATTTCACAGAAACCAGATGGCAGTTATAAGAGTCGAGGGACATGAAAGGGTAACAGTGGTTGGGAAGGGAGTGAGACAGGGTTGTAGGCTCTCCCCGATGTTATTCAATCTGTATATTGAGCAAGCAGTGAAGGAAACAAAAGAAAAGTTCGGAGTAGGTATTAAAATCCATGGAGAAGAAATAAAAACTTTGAGGTTCGCTGATGACATTGTAATTCTGTCAGAGACAGCAAGGGACTTGGAAGAGCAGTTGAACGGAATGGACAGTGTCTTGAAAGGAGGGTATAAGATGAACATCAACAAAAGCAAAACGAGGATAATGGAATGTAGTCGAATTAAGTCGGGTGACGCTGAGGGAATTAGATTAGGAAATGTGACACTTAAAGTAGTAAAGGAGTTTTGCTATTTGGGGAGCAAAATAACTGATGATGGTCGAAGTAGAGAGGATATAAAATGTAGACTGGCAATAGCAAGGAAAGCGTTTCTGAAGAAGAGAAATTTTTTAACATCGAGTATTAATTTAAGTGTCAGGAAGTCATTTCTGAAAGTATTTGTATGGAGTGTAGCCATGTACGGAAGTGAAACATGGACGATAAATAGTTTGGACAAGAAGAGAATAGAAGCTTTCGAAATGTGGTGCTACAGAAGAATGCTGAAGATTAGATGGGTAGATCACATAACTAATGAGGAAGTATTGGCTCTAAATGGTTCAAATGGCTCTGAGCACTATGGGACTTAACTTCTGTGGTCATCAGTCCCCTAGAACTTAGAACTACTTAAACCTAACTAACCGAAGGACACATCACACACATCCATGTCCGAGGCAGGATTCGAACCTGCGACCGTAGCAGTCGCGCGGTTCCGGACTGAACGCCTAGAACCGCTGGACCACCACGGCCGGCGAGGAAGTATTGAATAGGATTGGGGAGAAGAAAAGTTTGTGGCACAACTTGACCAGAAGAAGGGATCGGTTGGAGGGACATGTTCTGAGGCATCAAGGCATCACCAATTTAGTATTGGAGGGCAGCGTGGAGGGTAAAAATCGTAGAGGGAGACCAAGAGATGAATACACTAAGCAGATTCAGAAGGATGTAGGCTGCAATAGGTACTGGGAGATGAAGAAACTTGCACAGGATAGAGTAGCATGGAGAGCTACATCAAACCAGTCTCAGGACTGAAGACCACAACAACAACATAGCAGGAAAAATCGGCGTGAGCATTGAGGCAGACATCCACCGACGTACCAGGTTGAAGTACCCGTTTGGTAGAACTCCGTATCGAGCCGTGTGAAGTAGTCCGTAACTTCTTGCTGCGTATCCTCGTCAGACACGAATCGCCTGCCCTTCAAAGCCTTTTTGAAGGGATCGAAGGTGTCATAATCACAGAGAGAGACCAGGATTACAGTGCGGGTACACGAGTGGCTCCCACTTGAGATGGCCTAACTTCTGCGTCACGACATTTACGACACGGGGAAGTGAGTTATCACGGGGCAGCAGCACCGCTGTCGCAGTTTTCCACAATGGTTGTTTTCGATGGGCATGCTGTCACACACACACACACACACACACACACACACACACACACACACACACACACACACACACACACACATTATATATATTTGTTATTCTCCGAGGGATGTCCACCGGTGTTTGTCTTCCGGTAGTCAAAAAACGAGTAACAGCTTGTTGGTTCTGTTTGGACGCATTTGGTAATAACGTCGGCATGGTTAACGTTTCCACATTTACCGCGCGCACCTCAGAAAGACACTAATGCCACACCAAGTCTTTGCCTGCATGTGGGTGCTTACATACCCGCATCGGGCTGCAGTAACACCCTCAAACGGAAAATTTTGCGATAGCCCCTTCTTTACAGGGTGATTACATAAGAAAGAAGCCGGCCGCGGTGGTCTAGCGGTTCTGGCGCTGCAGTCCGGAACCGCGGGACTGCTACGGTCGCAGGTTCGAATCCTGCCTCGGGCATGGGTGTGTGTGATGTCCGTAGGTTAGTTAGGTTTACGTAGTTCTAAGTTCTAGGGGACTTATGACCTAAGATGTTGAGTCCCATAGTGCTCAGAGCCATTTGAACCATAAGAAAGAAGAAATTTCAATTTGTTAATGCAAACTACAGGAGGCTGAAACACAATGAGCGTGTCACTGGATGCAGGAAGGTTCAAAGCATGACGTATATGCGCTGTTGTCTGTCTTAACAGCTAGTGTAGCAGTATGGCAACTACACCACAAGAAAAATCATTGCGTGTGTTGCATTTGCGCGAAGTCAATACAGTGTTATAGAGTACGACGACCGTCGTTTCTGCAAGAAGGCACCTCTGCACGGACAGATTTATGACTGGCATACAAAATTCTTGGAAAGTGGCTGCATATGCAAAGGGAAGATCACTGCTGGGCCCTGCACGTCTGATGAAAATGACGAACGTATCCGTGATGCGTTCACACTGAGCCCTGGGAAGTCCACATGGCGGGCAGGCCAGGAACTTAAGCTTCCTCAAAAACAGTGTAGCGTGTTCTGAAACGACTGCTGCATATGAAACCTTACAAGCTGCAATTACTCCAGCAATTGCTTCCCGGTAACCAAAATATAACGGTGCGAATTTTTCATTTCATTTCTCAAGGATACATCAGAGGAACTTTCTCCGAACGACTCATCTATTTGAACGAATCACCGTTTCATCTATCGGATAAAGTAAACGACATAATGTAACGATTACGGGGTCACTAAACCTTGGCGTCGTTGTCAAACATGAAAGAGACTCACCGAAACTGGATGTGTGTTGTGCTGTTTCTGATCACGAAGTTTACAGACATTTCTTTTTTTTTTTTGCGGAGGAAACTGTTACAGATATCATATCTGGACATGCAGCAAAATTGATTGTTTCTCAACCTTCAAGAGGATCCCAGGGATCACATATTTATGCAGGATGGCGCGTCGCCTCACTTTTACCTTGACACGGCGTAATCTCAACAACACTATGTTATAATGCTGGATTGGAAGAGATGGAAAACAGATTCTTCATTGTTTTTGGGCTCCCAGGTTACCAGTTCTCACACCTTGCCATTTTTTTCTGTGAGGGTGCGTAAAAGACAGTCTTTGTCTTCCCCCCCCCCCCCCTATGGCAGCTACTCTTCAATAGCTGAGAAATAAAATTGTTGAAACTTTCGATTCAACGAACAGGGACCTGTTGTGGAATGAAAGAGACAACTGTTTCGACGTTTCTAGAGGAACGCATTGTTTAGTGTAAGGCACTGTAACTGTACGAACGTAAAATTTTGTTGAAATGGAACTACATGATTTCAGACACCTTTTCTCAAGTCGCAAACATATGATGCATGACGTAGCTATCTAGGCGTCCGCGACTGGTGTCATGATGATTAAAATTCTTCTGGGTGTTAACTGCGTCATTGTACGAAACACTTTAACTATAAACTTAAAACCAATGATCCGACCTACTGCAACTGCCTTCCTCTGGGCAAAGACTGCTTTTGTTGGATGAAACGTGGCTCTATTTATTGCAGACGATCGACGTCAATACTTTATATTTTTAAAACATTATTGATTCAGAAGTATGACGTATCGACGTCGATCGTCTGCAATAAATAGAGCCACCTTTCCTCCAAAAAACCCTGTCTTGTCCTCAGTAGGCCGTCGTAATACGATCGAAACGTTGGTTTTAACTTTATAATTACAGTATTTTATACAATGATGTGGTTGAGTACCCACTACAATTCTAGACATCTATGATGCATATATGCAGACAGGAGGCTTGCTAGGGTAGTTCGTGCAGTTGTGAAAGCCACTGCACCAGGGTGGCGTAGTGGTAACATCTGCCCAGTGTGAAGAAGACCCAGGTTTGAATCCCAGCCGTCCTACAAATTTTCATTTGTCGCTTCGATCATAAAACTTTGGACCTTCCACTGTCCAGTAACATGCGCAATGTGTTTCTATCGTTCATAGTTATTCTGTAATAAACAAAGTAATCTGCTCTTTCATTCCTAATCACGCCATATAAGTTTTTTAATGTTTCTGGGTAGTTAACTATATTACAGTTTTTTCGTTATGCTCTTATTAGTAGACAAGAAAAATCATTGGGCCAAAATTTCAAGACAATAAGATTATATACATCAAAAATGAAACTCTCTACAAGAAAATTGAAAAACTTTCAGATTCCATGCGAAAAAGGAGAATAAATTTTTATGGTCATCTTCTCAGAATGAATTCCAACAGATTAACTAAACAAATCTTTGACTTCTTCCGTAACCGAAAAACGAAGCCCAACTGGTTTAAAGAAACTGAGAAAGACCTAGTGGAATTAAATATTTCAGAAAATTCATTTATTGATCGAACTGCTAAATTAATTACTAAAGATGAAAACATAAGATTCCAAGACAAATCCACACAAAAGCCCAAATCCTTCATCTCGGAAGAAGAGAGGAGGAGAAGATCAGAAAGAATGAAGAAATACTGGGCCCTAAGAAAAGAACAACGCACAAAGAAATGATTGATCCAGCGTACCCCAAAGAGGGTGAAACGAAAGAAGAAGAAGACAAGAAACAAATTTTTGGAGTGCAAGTTTCATGAATTTGAATCACTTACGGGTTCTACGCCGCCCTTTTGCCTGCAAACAGAAGGACGTCCGATTCTCGGCTTTTGCGAGCACGTTTCATTTTGATTAGATTAGTACCCGTTTAATAGATCATGCATACGATACCTCGTAATGATGTGGACTGTGTCAGGTTAATAAAAGGTGTCTATACAAGATATTACATTACACAAAATATTACATGACAATATTTTTTATTTTTTTGTGGGGGTTGGGGAAATTACCCACATACTATTCATCTAACGAGTAGAAGGAGTTGCCATTAAGAAATTCTTTTAATTTCCTTTTAAATGCTATATGGCTATCTGTCAGACTTTTCATGCTAGTAGGTAAGTGACCAAAGAATTTTGTGGCAGCGTAATTTACCCCCTTCTGAGACAAAGTTAGATTTAACCTTGAGTGGTGAACATCATCCTTTCTCCTAATGTTGTAGCCATGTACACTGCTATTACTTTTCAATTCGTTCGGATTGTTAATAACAGATTTCGTAAGTGAATATATATATTGTGAGGTTACAGTGAAGATCTCTAGCTCTTTAAGTAAGTGTCTGCAGGATGATCTTGGATGAGCTCCAGCAATTATTCTGATTACACGCTTTTGTGCAATGAACACTCTTTTACTCAATGATGAGTTACCCCAGAATATGATGCCATACGAAAGCAGAGAATGAAAATAGGCGTGGTAAGCTAACTTACTGAGATGTATATCGCCAAAATTTGCAATGACCCTAATAGCACAAGTAACTGAACTCAAACGTTTCACTAGATCTTCATTGTGTTTTTCCAGTTCAACCCCTCATCAATGCATAAACCTAGAAATTTTGAATATTCTACCTGAGGTAGCGATGTCTGATCGAAGTCTATATTTATTAATGGTGTCATTCCATTTGCTGTGTGGAACTGTATGTACTGTGTTTTGCCAAAGTTTAATGAGAGCACATTTGCAGAGAACCACTTAATAATTTTCTGAAAAACATCGTTTACAATTTCACCAGTTAATTCTGGTCTGTTGGGTGTGGTAGCTATACTTTTATCATCGGCAAAAAGTACCAGCTTTGCATCTTCGTGAATATAGAATGGCAAGGCATTAATATTTACTGGGTGATCAAAAAGTCAGTAAAAATTTGAAAACTGAATAAATCACGGAATAATGAAGATAGAGAAGTACAAACAGACAAACACAAAAAAGAAAAATTTCAAAAAAAGGCCGAACAGATGCCGCTTCATCGGATCGAAATAGCAATAATGAGCATAACAAAGTAAGACAAAGCAAAGATGATGTTCTTTACAGGAAATGCTCAATATTTCCACCCTCAACAATAGCTGTAGTCGAGGAATAAGTTTGTGAACAGCACTGTAAAGCATGTCGGGAGTTATGGTGAGGCATTGGCGTCGGATGTTGTCTTTCAGCATCCATAGTAATGTCGGTCGATCACGATACACTTGCGACTTCAGGTAACCTCAAAGCCAATAATCGCACGGACTGAGGTCTGGGGACCTGGGAGGCCAAGCATGACGAAAGTGGCGGCTGAACACACGATCATCACCAAACGACGCGCTCAAGAGATCTTTCACGCGTCTAGCAATATAAGGTGGAGCAGCATCCTGCATTTTCGTTCTGATTAAACCCCATGCCATTCCAAGCATGTGTGTCAATTTTTACCTCTCTATCTACATTATTCCGTGGTTTATTAAGTTTTCAAATTTATACTGACTTTTTGATCACCCTGTATTAAGAACAGCAGAGGACCCAAGACCGAACCTTGCGGCACCCCACATTCTTGATTGTTCCCCAGTTTGGAAATTTCACTGTCACTGCGTTGCAATAAACGGGTGACAATTGTGCGCGTTCACCATTTATATGAGAAATTTATGTGAATTGCGCACATGAGTGAAGCCGCCGGCAATAAGTCCTTTTTGTCAGTACCAGGGTTGATTGATTCAAAATCCCTCATTTGTATTTTGGGAAGGCTGTAACTGACATGATAGTACCTTCAGGCGTAAATACGCTTTGGAATGCGCCGTTGAGGGTGGGAGGTGAGACGCTCGTGCACGTGGCGTTTAGGTGCCACCGAAGTGGCGCCGCGGACGCTGTCACCGACCAGACTGTCATCCGAGACGGCGTTCAGCCCCCACTCCTCGGTGGAGCGAGTAAGAAGATAAGGCAGCGGCCGAGCAGAGAAGCCTGTGTCGGCACCGGAAGCGATCCAGGTGGCTGACGGTACCAAAAACATCCGCCCATCTCCCTTGTTGTCCGCTCTCAGCCCGCCCGCCGACGAACAAGAGACCCCTAGTCCCTGTTGCAGGGCAGAGGCGCGCGGACACGGCCTACACCTCGCGCGTCCTTTTTAAACACTGTTGCCATTCACCGCTGTGCACAGCTTTTACTACGCCGCGACCCAAAACAGGCGCTAATCTCATTATCTTTCCGTCTTTTCTCCCTCTTTTTTTCTAGGTACCACTTCCCGCGCCTCCTGCTCGCGACCGGAACCCCCCTCCCTCAAAGCAATCCAGTTACCGGGCTCACTTTTTTCCTACGAGTTTTTTGTAGGGACGGCAAGCTATAGTCTTAATTTCATGCTACTCTCCCCAGCCACCCCTGCGACCGTCTGCTTTGCATACATTTCTCCAGTGTCTCGACCGCTATACACACAGAAAACTTCACGTCAGACAGATGTTACTGGCGCTAGGTTTAGGAGTCGGCCGTATTGTAATAGGAGACACGATGAGGCGGTAAGTAGACGTGGACTGAATTTCCAATCCCTAACGTTCCAATCTCTTCGGAAACTGCAATGCTGCGTATTTAACGGAGTTCCTTTTCAATGAAGACGTCTTTAAAAATGATTCCGGTTGTGAGGAGGCAATGGCGCCCAACATCTACATTACACAGCCACCATACCGGAACCAAGTGCGAGTTGCTGGTTGCCTATACAACGCCTTCCAGGGGGCAACAAAAATTTAATTTTCAGTATTTCGCGTCGCGCAAATACCACGAATTTATGCATGAATGAGAGCACTTACTGGCTTACAACAAACTTCACATTCAACATCAAACCTGTACGAAACTTTTTCTTCCTGTCATCCCTACTCTCACCCTCCACCCCGTCCCCCCCCCCCCCCCACCAATAAAAAGTGACGAATGAACAAAACTTTATCGGTTACTGCATTATTTGTTACTCCAGCAAAACTTCTGCATTAAACATGTTTCTGGTCCCGGCGGAGGTTCGAGTCCTCCCTCGGGCGTGTGTGTGTGTGTGTGTGTGTGTGTGTGTGTGTGTGTGTGTGTGTCTTTAGGATAATTTAGGTTAAGTAATGTGTAAGCTTAGGGACTGATGACCTTAGCAGTTAAGTCCCATAAGATTTCACACACCTTTTTGAAACATGTTTTAATTTCTTACTTAATGCTACCGACTCTATTCGCAATACGTTTGCACTCAGAATCCTCATATACCATTGAATGAACCTGAAGAATTATGTCACTCTGCTACACACAGTTCACGAGGTATGGCCTCACTGACATTCAGTACGTGAAAAAGTAATTTCTGCTTAAAACAGCGCGCAATAAAATTTCAACATCAAGTGTGGCACTGTAATTTATTTCTCGACTGCTAATTTTATTCGCAACATATTTTGCAGGCAGTATACACGACAAAATTATATAGTTGTACGCCGAATAGTTCAGGAAACATGACATCATGAACACTGAGACGCAGTGAAGAGCTTGCTTTAAAACTGAGCGCAAACTACATGCATACGGTGTGTCATAATTAGAGCTCTTAGCGACTTCCAACAAACGTTAAGTATAATTTAAAAACTTTTTATGAACATTTTTTTCACTTACACTCTTAACGTCAAATATGTAACACATTACCTCGTTTGTAAAGTAGTGAGACATAAACTTTTTGTTATACATGGAAGTGTCTTTAAGGAATCGGGAGTTAACTGGTTCTATCAAAGCAGGGCAGCATTTACGGCGAGACTATGTTCACTGCAGCGTAGGAGCTCACACCACGAAGATGTATGCTTATTATAAATTCTAGTCTTCTACCGCTTTCTTTTCTTTCTATCTGTATGTGTCCGCCCCTGGTAGCTGAGTGGTCAGCGCGACGGAATGTCATACATAACGGTCCGGGTTCGATTCTTGGCTGGGTCGGAAATTTTCTCCGCTCAGGGACTGGGTGTTGTGTTGTCCCAATCATCATCATTTCATCCCCATTGACACGCATGCCGCCGAAGTTGCGTCAACTCGAAAGACTTGCACCAGGCGAACGGGAAGCCCTAGCCACACGGTATTTCCATTTTTTTATCGGTATTTTATGGTGAATCTCAGTAAGTACTGAAGGGAATTTGATACTGTTTTCACTGACAGGTAAACTGATTCAGGCGGAAGGTACAGGGTGGTTATAATTAAACTTTCGCTACTTGACGGAAAACTATTTGCGAAAAGGGTGCCCAACTTCAAACGAGTGATGTTCAGACTGTGCGCTGCAGGATGTGTTGTTAGCAGTGTTGGTGTCATGACTGGCTGTTAGGCGCTGGTGCTGGTACGGCGCCCTGGAGTTGAAACACAAGCATGAGCGTGCATTATAGTTGCAGAGTACCAACCAGGGCCTGGACAATGAGAGCAGGGCTTTACTCGCAACGCTGTATTGTTGTAGAAGTTATTGTTGACATGGCTGAGAATGCTGGACGCAATGTGCCGTCTTCAAGCGGTGCACGACCTGTATCACGACAGCTGAACGTTCCGTGGTCCACAGTTCGGAAAGCGCTCCGAACAATTGTGAAAGGGATCTCTAGTGTAGTTCCAGGTTGTCGTGGACGCAGTTGGTCGTCACACTGAGCAAAGTTTATAACGTGGAACGTAAACAAGGTAACCAAATAACAAATGTAATCCTCTCACGTGAAAATTGAATTTTGTTTCTTTCAGTCAATGGTTTATTCGTTATTTCTCTTCCGCCTGACCTTACAAAATTTTCAACAAAGTTTCATTAGCCTTTGATCAATAATCGTTTTCATGTGGACACTCTCAAGTAGCGAAAATTCAATCATAAACACCCCATATTATGAACAAGTCGGCCGCTAGTAAATATTTACTGCTTCTCATGCGAAGCCGGGACAAGTCACTAATTTAAAATAAAGACGAATATAATTTATTTCAAAACTGTAGTGTAGGCCCACTTCCATTGTTGTCTACCCTTTCTCACTAATGGAAAAATTTATTTTTACTAAATTTCGAATGAAATGTTACTACGTTTACCACGATCTGATCATCTCATGTTCCGGAATTTTCGTACTCTGCTTACAATCACTACATTAAAGGGGTTCGGAAAAATACCAGGCCAAATGATGTAAAAGATATAAACATGAAGATGAAACATGTTGAACGAAAAAACTGGACAGATGACATGAATGCTGTCAGCATTCATGTATTAAAACTCGCGTCGCCTCAGATGAAGTCCTCACTGGCACACAGTGTTACGCGTAGCACTCAGTTGGCAAAAGGGAATGGTAAACGAAATTTTGGCAGTTTGAATTGAGTTCGATTTGAGGGAATTTGCACGTAACTCATTTCAATTAAAATCAGGATTTTTTTTTCCAGTATGTAAGAACGTATCTGTCACTTATGATCCCAGCACAGTACTGGAAAAAGATAGTTTTCTATGTTAAGGACCATGCTTCCAACCTATATGTTTGAAGACAGGCTCAACGGTTTGGCTTTGCTTAGTACTGGGAGTGATAGTCTAAGACAACTAAATTATAGAGATATTACAGGGAACTTCAGTAGTATGTAGATGGAAACCAGTCAGTAGTAAGTGTGTTTAGAACTTTCTTATTAAAGCTCATTATTTGGTAAAGTATTGTACTTGAATTGCACATAGGTAACATTTGCTTAGATGATACAGTCCTTTTGTAAACTTGCACTCGTCTAACAAATACGTTTTTCTTCTTTCTTCGTTTCGGTCAACTAAGGACCAATTTAGCTCTCTGTTTTCACCCACTACTCCTGCATTAGTATCCGTTGTAGTTCTTGTCACTCTTACATCTATATCTTCCGTGTCTTCACCTTCAACTTCTCCTCCGCTCCTGCGTACCTTGAAGAGAGAGATCCAGTTCTCTTGAACCACTTTGGTTTTCTGATTTTGGAAGTGGATTAACATCCTCTTAGATATCCTTCCTGAGCTCATTCCAGTCACATAGCCATAAAAGTAAATCCTCCTTTTGAGAACCGTGTCACTTACCTTCTCCACGTGCTTACATACTCTTAGTTCGTGGTTGTGACGCCTTCTGTACGTGCTGTTAACTTTGATGGGACCCAGGATTTCAAAATCTTTCATCTTTGGCCTCAAGCTTCTACATTAGATCTTTCTTGTTCGTTATATGAGAGTCTGCCACAAATAGATCCACCGGTCGAATAACAGTGAAGTTATGTCTCACTTTGGTGATTAAGTATTCCCACCTCTTATTGTACATGCCTTTAGTGAGTTGGCCATTTCCATTTTATTAATGTGTGACACGAAGGCGTCTTTCTTTGATAGGTAAGGCTCTAACCATGTAAAAGTTTCTGCCTGCTTAATCTCTCTTAGTTAGACTTCCAGGTCGCTAGACATAGATTTTATGTTATCCGTAAACTCTCTTCTCAAAAGAGATTTGAATCCTAGCCTCCATCGCTGCCTGTATCTTCAGCTAGCTTGCTGTCTTGTCCATAGAGCCTAGAAAGATCACCAGATCATCTGCAAAGGCTAAACAGTCTGTTGTAAGATTCATATACAAGTACTTCTAGCCTAGCTTGAGCCAATTATTACCCACTTAACTGTTGATTTCTATATGCAATCCTCAGGTTACCTTTTCCAAAAAGAGTTATTTTTAAAATTGAAATCCCGATTCTTGTGTGGTCACTAACCTCAACTTTTTGTTCTTTTTAAAACCATAAGTAGTTAATAGTACTTAGTCACTTTCTGGCTCTAGTTAATTAATAAATTAATTAACAAATCGTATCGTAAAATTTTACACAGTTAATTAATAAACCTTAAATGTTGCGTTATTGGATTTTAATTTTAAAATAGCACCAAAATGCTGCTGGTTATCATACAATTCTCCCAGATGGTGCCCGGGACACAGGCTCAGTCTAGGGCTCTACAGATTCTAAGTGGTCCGTGAACCGCGTGCACACAGGGCGAGCCCAAAATTTTGGACTTTGAAAATTAGCCATGAGTCCGAAGACGATATCATTCGATTATCCTGAAAGTTTGCGATATATATGTATAACATGGAAATACCACATAAAAGGGACAAAAATAATTTGTCCGAATGGGTAGAGAACTTACAATAATTAGCCAAACCTATATCTGGCATCAGTATATAGGCTCCACATGTATCCACGTATAGATAACTCAGGCGGAATCCGACGAACTTGTGTCAAGTGTGTTCGTAGATTTAATTACTTATGAAATGAAGACTGAATCCACTTGACATATACCCAGTATGGTGCTGGGTCCCGTAACTACGATGAAATGGAAATGAAAACGATCAATTGCCCGACTGTATTCGTTATTTCCTGTTAGAAACGTCTCAATTTGTAGTCAACCAGTAAAACGGAAGAAATACAGTACTTGGCGTTCCCCAAGGAAGTATCACAGGCCCCTGCTGTTCGTGATCTACGTAGACTGAGGACAGAATCTGGGCAGCCCTCTGAGACTGTTCGCAGCTGATACTGTCATTTACCATATTATAAAGTCATCTGATATTTTAAAAAACGCAAAACGATTTAGACAAGTTATCTGCATGGTGCGAAAAGTATGAAGTCGTCCACAAGAGTACTACAAGAAATCCATTGAATTACGGTTAGCCGGCCGTGGTGGCCAAGCGGTTAAAGGCGCTACAGTCTGGAACCGCGCGACCACTACGGTCGCAGGTTCGAATCCTGCCTCGGGCATGGATGTGTGTGATGTCCTTAGGTTAGTTAGGTTTAAGTAGTTCTAAGTTCTAGGGGACTGATGACCTTAGAAGTTGAGTCCCATAGTGCTCAGAGCCATTTGAATTACGGTTACAGGATAAAACACAAACCTAAAGGTTAGAGACTCACTAAATAGTTACGGATTACAATTACGAATAATTTAAATTGGGGGAAGCAAACCAGTGACTTCGATTTATTGGCAGATCACTTAGTATATGCAACAGGTCTAGTAAAGAGACTGCTTACATCACACTCGTCCACCCTCTTCTGGAGTATTGGTGTATGGTGTGGGATCCGAATCAGATAGGGTCGACCTCGTTTTGTATCATCGCTAAATAGAGAAGAGATTGCGACGGATATGATAGGCGATTTGGGGCGGCAATCATCGGTTTTCACTGCGGCACGATCTTCTCATGAAATTTCAATCGCTTTTTCCTCAGAATGTGAAAATATTTTGTTGGCGCCCACCTACATAGGGAGGAAGGCTCGTCATAATAAAATAAATCAGAGCTTGCACGGAAAGATTTAAGTGCTCGTTTCTCCCGCGCACTGTTCGAGACTGGAGCGGCAGAGGAACAGCCTGAAGGTGCTTCGATGAACCGTCTGCCAGACAATTGTGATTTGCGGAGTTATCATGTGGATGTAGATCTAAAAATATTAAATTATTTTCGGAAAGTTAAACAAGATCGAGATTTTAAGAAAACAAACGGCCGTTTCCAAGATTCCTCATTTTTAACGCCAGCTTACTGAGCAATTTTCGAACCACTTTAACACGGTTTCCACTGACTGACAGCGTGATTCACTAGAAACGTTTATGTATGTACTCCTTTACAGCTACGCCAGCCAAGTCGTCGAAGTGACCGATACATTAGACAAACGCATACTTCAAAGCGTAGTTTCTTCGTGTAGAACAAAAACAGTATAGTACAAACGGTATCTATCGTCCGAGCGGCACCAGATATCCCTAACCGTTGAAGTCGAGTTGCCGCGGCTGCTTAGGGCATTTGCCATGACCGATCTCACGATTTTGTTGAAGTTTCTATTGCAACATCTCAGTGTTGCCATAATCTTAGAAAGTTTTTCCATTGAGTGCTGCGGCAGGAATTTGCATCAGTTGAAAGCTGGCAACAGAGCTGAAAACTGGTGGTGGTATTCTTTTTTTCTCTCATCTTGGTGTTCGCGCCTTTTACATCTGCGTCGATGTATGCCCGACGCTCTTTACTGTAGCTGGAGTAAACTGAGTCAGTAAAATTGTGGTGCATGGGAAGGTGAGTCGATTGTTGTGAACATGGTAATTTTCATTCGAAATTTTGTAAAAATACCTATTTTCCGCTGGTGGGCAAGAACAGACAACAGTAACACTAGACACGCCCTCTCAGAATACTTATGACCAATGACGACATTGTCGTAGAACCTGAGTAGCAACGACAGGCGATAATTACAGTATACAGCTACTTACGTACGCATCAATTAAAAAGAATGTAGCAAAAAAAAATTAACCACAAGTTTCTACAGAATTGTAGCAAGTACAGCGAAGTAGTGGCACAAAACTATTTTCGTAACAGTAAGCGTAATAAAATGGTTCAAATGGCTCTGAGCACTATGGGACTTAACATCTGAGGTCATCAGTCCCCAAGAACTCAGAACTACTTAAACCTAACCAACCTAAGGACATCACACACATCCATGCCCGAGGCAGGATTCGAACCTGCGACCGTAGCGGTCGCGCGGTTCTAGACTGAAGCGCCCAGAACCGCTCGGCCACCACGGCCGGCAGTAAGAGTAATAGGTTTATACGTAAATACGTACGCGGGAAGTGTGAACAAAACAAGCTAGCAGAGCAAGTGGAAATATTACCGTAGTTATACCTGCACGTTATGTTAATACAGTGACCTATTCAGAGATCTTCGGCGCTCTATGAATGGGTGTGAGTTAAAATATTCATCTGAAGGAGTATGTCCATTTCATAGCTGAAGAGCGTACGAATCTAGTACTGACGATATCGTACGCAGTGTTTTACCTGATAATAGCTTCATGTTTTGTTGTGTAATCCACAGCAGAACTAACATATTTCACAGATGTACTAACAACAATGTGCATTTTATTTTTAAATATGTAGATAATTCCAGTATTGAAACAAGCATTGAAATGTACAGATACACTTCTGATGTTACGATGTTTGAATGGACCGAGTGAAAGATAACGTTATTACGGAAAATAACTTAATAGTAGACAATGCGTCTCGAGGACTAGTAGTACCACTGCAGAAATTTAAGAATTTGTACCAATTTTTAAAATGAAATCTGTAGTTAGTTAGATATATGAAGATTTCACAACGTATCATTCAACTTCAAGATTATTTCATTCCAAATTATTTGCCCGCGTAATAAAATAGAACTGTCTTTAGTCAGTACTACTGAAAACAGTTGTGGGGTACGGAATATTTCGTCGATACCAAAGTAGAATTATCATTTGATGATACAGTTTTTATTTTAATTGAGAAGGTTGGACGATGTTATTTTAGTAATCTGTCCCGGCGTAAGGTGCAATGTTATCTAGGAAGAAAAAGAAGAAAATAAGTAGAAAGTCCATCACGCTCTCTCCGACCATAGAAACGCGAAGTGCCAACTCTAAATGTAACCTAAACTAAATAAGTAACGGCGGGAGAACTGACGCTTGTAGAACTAATCCAGACACGCCTGGCAGTTTCAGGAGATACAAATATACAGACACGGAAATGGTACTCACTGACACGTGAATTTTAGAGCTGTAATAACGTCGCCAACGAAGAATGACTGCTTCGCCATGTAACAGCGCAACACATACTTCACCCCCTCTTAATAACCAAATATTGTACACTGTACAATTACAACATTTGTAATTATAAGTTACAATTATTAAGAATATTGGACGTCAATGTAGAACAACGACAACAACTGTTTTGAGGTCAGGACATCTCCTGAGGTCCTTGGTTCGCTGCCCAAGGCGTCCAATCACGATGCAGTCTCGTAGGACTGCTTCCCAATTCGCGAGAGCGCTAACGATTTTCAACGGCTGACCAATGACGGCTGGAGACGGCGGAATGGCTCCATTCGGGGTGATATACCGACACTAGCAAGGCCGACGAAATCGGATTAAGTGGAAGGTGTGCTTAGATAATGACGTGGCAGATCAATAAATCGGAAGGTTCTGCGTTGTATCTTTGCTAGGTTGTAGGGCCTTTCATAGCATTTAACGCGGCGTTCACCTGCAGCAGAGTTGTGAATAATTGTGCACTGTGCTTAAATTAGGAACACCAAGTTAAAGTGCAAGTATCCCAGTATTAGGTGTATCTGGTAGAGTGAGACATTTTACAGATTCAGCTATGGGAAAATTATCGTGGTCATAGAACTAATCTCGGAATGAAAAATGAAGGTAATCTCTTCACACATGGTACGGTAGTTGTGGAAGGACTATTGTTGGGGATATAAAGCGCGGCAACAACTCGGCACCTTAACAACGCAGGGCTCGATCGCTCAGGCGGTATAACATGAGAAGGAACATACAGAACTATCACTGTTGAAACAAGGGTTAAGCGAACAGCAAACTTATGAGATTTCACACTAATCTATTCATTCCTTCGCATGTGTATGGATTTAAATCAAATAATTCTTTACTAAATTGCATCAATAAATAGTTTTTAAGCGCCTCACATGTTTTACAGCAAATACTGCACGACATGCTACGTGAAAATTCAACTATCCATATTGCAGAACCAAGGACCACGCCACTTCTATTTAAATCCCGTCCTTCCCACGATCTGCAATACAGGGTGATTCAAAAAGAATACCACAACTTTAGGAATTTAAAACTCTGCAACGACAAAAGGCAGAACTAAGCACTATCTGTCGGCGAATTAAGGGAGCTATAAAATTTCATTTAGTTGTACATTTGTTCGCTTGAGGCGCTGTTGACTAGGCGTCAGCGTCAGTTGATGCTAAGATGGCGACCGCTCAACAGAAAGCTTTTTGTGTTATTGAGTACGGCAGAAGTGAATCAACGACAGTTGTTCAGCGTGCATTTCGAACGAAGTATGGTGTTAAACCTCCTGATAGGTGGTGTATTAAACGTTGGTATAAACAGTTTACAGAGGATGGGTGTTTGTGCAAAGGGAAAAGTTCTGGACGGCCGAGAACGAGTGATGAAAATGTAGCACGCATCCAGCAAGCATTTGTTGGCTGTTCCCTCAGCTCGAACAAGAAGCACAACAATTCATATTTCAGCAGGATGGAGCGCCACCACATTGGCACTTATCTGTTCGTAACTACCTGAACGTCAACTACCCGAGGCGATGGATCGGCCGCCAGGCAGCCCGTGACAGAGCACTTCATCACTGGCCTCCAAGAAGCCCTGATCTTACTCCCTGCGATTTTTTCTTATGGGGGTATGTTAAGGATTTGGTGTTTCAGCCACCTCTCCCAGCCACCATTGATGATTTTAAACGAGAAATAACAGCAGCTATCCAAACTGTTACGCCTGATATGCTACAGAGAGTGTGGAAAGAGTTGGAGTTGTTGTTGTTGTTGTGGTCTTCAGTCCTGAGACTGGTTTGATGCAGCTCTCCATGTTACTCTATCCTGTGCAAGCTTCTTCATCTCCCAGTACCTACTGCAACCTACATCCTTCTGAATCTGCTTAGTGTATTGATCTCTTGGTCTCCCTCTACGATTTTTACCCTCCACGCTGCCCTCCAATGCTAAATTTGTGATCCCTTGATGCCTTAAAACATGTCCTACCAACCGATCCCTTCTTCTAGTCAAGTTGTGCCACAAACTTCTCTTCTCCCCAATCCTATTCAATACCTCCTCATTAGTTACGTGATCTACCCACCTTATCTTCAGCATTCTTCTGTAGCACCACATTTCTAAAGCTTCTATTCTCTTCTTGTCCAAACTGGTTATCGTCCATGTTTCACTTCCATACATGGCTACACTCCATACAAATATTTTTAGAAACGACTTCCTGACACCCAAATCAATACTCGATGTTAACAAATTTCTCTTCTTCAGAAACGATTTCCTTGCCATTGCCAGTCTACATTTTATATCCTCTCTACTTCGACCATCATCAGTTATTTTACTCCCTAAATAGCAAAACTCCTTTACTACTTTAAGTGTCTCATTTCCTAATCTAATCCCCTCAGCATCACCCGATTTAATTTGACTACATTCCATTATCCTCGTTTTGCTTTTGTTGATATTCATCTTATATCCTCCTTTCAAGACACTGTCCATTCCGTTCAACTGCTCTTCCAAGTCCTTTGCTGTCTCTGACAGAATTACAATGTCATCGGCGAACCTCAAAGTTTTTACTTCTTCTCCATGAATTTTAATACCTACTCCGAATTTTTCTTTTGTTTCCTTTACTGCTTGCTCAATATACAGATTGAATAACATCGGGGAGAGGCTACAACCCTGTCTCACTCCTTTCCCAACCATTGCTTCCCTTTCATGCCCCTCGACTCTTATAACTGCCATCTGGTTTCTGTACAAATTGTAAATAGCCTTTCGCTCCCTGTATTTTACCCCTGCCACCTTCAGAATTTGAAAGAGAGTATTCCAGTTAACGTTGTCAAAAGCTTTCTCTAAGTCTACAAATGCTAGAAATGTAGGTTTGCCTTTTCTTAATCTTTCTTCTAAGATAAGTCGTAAGGTTAGTATTGCCTCTCGTGTTCCAACATTTCTACGGAATCCAAACTGATCTTCCCCGAGGTCCGCTTCTACCAGTTTTTCCATTCGTCTGTAAAGAATTCGCGTTAGTATTTTGCAGCTGTGACTTATTAAACTGATAGTTCGGTAATTTTCACATCTGTCAACACCTGCCTTCTTTGGGATTGGAATTATTATATTCTTCTTGAAGTCTGTGGGTATTTCGCCTGTCTCATACATCTTGTTCACCAGATGGTAGAGTTTTGTCATGACTGGCTCTCCCAAGGCCATCAGTAGTTCTAATGGAATGTTGTCTACTCCCGGGGCCTTGTTTCGACTCAGGTCTTTCAGTGCTCTGTCAAACTCTTCACGCAGTATCTTATCTCCCATTTCATCTTCATCTATATCCTCTTCCATTTCCATAATATTGTCCTCAAGTACATCACCCTTGTATAAACCCTCTATATACTCCTTCCACCTTTCTGCCTTCCCTTCTTTGCTTAGAACTGGGTTGCCATCTGAGCTCTTGATATTCATACATGTGGTTCTCTTCTCTCCAAAGGTCTCTTTAATTTTCCTGTAGGCAGTATCTATCTTACCCCTAGTGAGACAAGCCTCTACATCCTTACATTTGTCCTCTAGCCATCCCTGCTTAGCCATTTTGCACTTCCTGTTGATCTCATTTTTGAGACGTTTGTATTCCCTTTTGCCTGCTTCATTTACTGCATTTTTGTATTTTCTCCTTTCATCAATTAAATTCAATATTTCTTCTGTTACCCAAGGATTTCTATTAGCCCTCGTCTTTTTACCTACTTGATCCTCTGCTGCCTTCACTACTTCATCCCTCAGAGCTACCCATTCTTCTTCTACTGTATGTCTTTCCCCCATTCCTGTCAATTGTTCCCTTATGCTCTCCCTGAAACTCTCTACAACCTCTCGTTCTTTCAGTTTATCCAGGTCCCATCTCCTTAAATTCCCACCTTTTTGCAGTTTCTTCAGTTTCAATCTGCAGTTCATAACCAATAGATTGTGGTCAGAATCCACATCTGCCCCTGGAAATGTCTTACAATTTAAAACCTGGTTCCTAAATCTCTGTCTTACCATTATATAATCTATCTGATACCTATTAGTATCTCCAGGATTCTTCCAGGTATACAACCTTCTTTTATGATTCTTGAACCAAGTGTTAGCTATGATTAAGTTATGCTCTGTGCAAAATTCTACAAGGCGGCTTCCTCTTTCATTTCTTAGCCGCAATCCATATTCACCTACTACGTTTCCTTCTCTCCCTTTTCCTACTGACGAATTCCAGTCACCCATGACTATTAAATTTTCGTCTCCCTTCACTACCTGAATAATTTCTTTTATCTCGTCATACATTTCATCAATTTCTTCATCATCTGCAGAGCTAGTTGGCATATAAACTTGTACTACTGTAGTAGGCATGGGCTTTGTGTCTATCTTGGCCACAATAATGCGTTCACTATGCTGTTTGTAGTAGCTAACCCGCACTCCTATTTTTTTATTCATTATTAAACCTACTCCTGCATTACCCCTATTTGATTTTGTATTTATAACCCTGTAATCACCTGACCAAAAGTCTTGTTCCTCCTGCCACCGAACTTCACTAATTCCCACTATATCTAACTTTAACCTATCCATTTCCCTTTTTAAATTTTCTAACCTACCTGCCCGATTAAGGGATCTGACATTCCACGCTCCGATCCGTAGATTGCCAGTTTTCTTTCTCCTGATAACGACGTCCTCTTGAGTAGTCCCCGCCCGGAGATCCGAATGGGGGACTATTTTACCTCCGGAATATTTTACCCAAGAGGACGCCATCATCATTTAATCATACAGTAAAGCTGCATGTAAAGCTGCATGTCCTCGGGAAAAATTACGGCTGTAGTTTCCCCTTGCTTTCAGCCGTTCGCAGTACCAGCACAGCAAGGCCGTTTTGGTTAATGTTACAAGGCCAGATCAGTCAATCATCCAGACTGTTGCCCCTGCAACTACTGAAAAGGCTGCTGCCCCTCTTCAGGAACCACATGTTTGTCTGGCCTCTCAACAGATACCCCTCCGTTGTGGTTGCACCTACGGTACGGCCATCTGTATCGCTGAAGCACGCAAGCCTCCCCACCAACGGCAAGGGAGTATCGGGTTGATATTGCTCGAGTGTCTGGAGGGGGCCATATTGAACATCTCTGAACTTGTTTTTGAGTGAAAAAAAAACTTTTTAAATACTCTTTGTAATGATGTATAACAGAAGGTTATATTATGTTTCTTTCATTAAATAAACATTTTTAAAGTTGTATTCTTTTTGAATCCCCCTGTATATAGCTTTCGCGTAGCAGCATTATTTTATTTTAATATACAGATAAATCGACAGAGGTTTTTTATTTATTCGACTAGTTTCGTTGATCGCCACAAACATCCTAATGTACCTGAGTATCTGCCATTGCCCGTGTAGGTGTGTTTTCCTATCTTCAGTCTCCTTCTACCCTCTTTCTCCGTCTATAGACTGTAAAAAGAGAACGGCAAATATCTGTCGAATTACCAGGAAAAATGCGCCTGAAAACTCTTGGGAGATACACACACGCACCTCGGATACAGAGAAAAACACAGCATAATACAAGCACTGTCACAGCCACAAAAACAAAACAAAACAAAAGGCGATTGCATTTTGTGCGATCGAAACAAAGTACATGGGGTGTCGATGTATAAAAACATACAAAGGAGAAAATATTGTCTCATTGGAGTAGAAAGTGTTAAAACCGATTACCTGTGTGCATAAGAACACTGGAAATAATGTAAGAGTTATAAAACGTGACTAACAGAACAGTAGTTTTAGACACAATACGTATTGGTGAACTCGTCAAATAGCTTTGGAATCGGAATCTCAAATGTCACAGTGCTCAGTGAAAAACTACAAATAAAGCGAAATGCATTTGGCCCAAGTAAGACTTTATGCAGTCGCAAAAGGCGATGTAACTCCCATACCACTTGCAAAACTGCGACTGCGAGAGAGAGATCTGAAAAAAGGATTACAGAGGATGTTGGGTGCAGTAATTACGAAGAGATGAACGGATCTGACCATGATGGGGAAAAAAATTTAAGGACTGCAGGACTTAAAAAATTAAGTGTAAGTATAAGTCACAAGATAAAGTCGCGCTTCGTTCGAGAACTGAAACAGCATCCAGTTTCAAGAGCCATGACTGAAGGAACGCATACTCCGCGAGGAATTCCATCTGCCTGCCGTCGTTGATCCTAAGTGCACGTCGCACACGGAAAGTGAACTACCACATAACGGCTGTGAACATGATGTGAATGGCGAATCAGTAGCTACGTTAGAAAATGCGTTACACGCCGAAACTTGTAAACCTTCTTTTATTAAGAGTATCACAGGTAAGAGGCTTTTTTGTGCGACACTTCCAGGCCGGCAGAAAGCGACCCAGCAACCCCTTTCTGTGTAGCGTTTCACACGAAGCTCGGTCGTGGCATCTCTCAAATGCTCGTAGGGATTTCCGTTAGCCCATTACCCGACCCCTATTGGAAGCCCATTTTCTGTTCTCAGCGCTCGACCTTCGAAGGGCAGGTAAGAATTTTGCAGACAATGGGGTCCCCTTGCCAAACCGACCCTCGCAGATGGCGGCCGATCCCTAAAGCCTCTGTTCACCTCTAACGTATAGCGCCGACGCCGAGCGAACTTTCTAGGTCTCTTCCGGCAAACGCCACACATCTTCCGGTTCACACATTTTCGGTTTCTTTAACAGCTCAGGTTATTCTTATCTCTCCACCTCATTCCACATGAAATGTTTTCCATCTCTTGATACCTTTTGTACATAGCGTCTCCCCCAATCTACGTTAGAGATCATCGTCACGTTTCGCAACCGATCCTATTCTGCAATCCACACAGACCCAACTTTCTTCTAGTAAGGACACTCCGACGCCTTCTTTCTCAACTTATTCTTACCTATAAATTTTCATTTCGTTCTCCTCAGGTTCCGTAGCCCTATTTGAATGTTGGGGATGAAAAAAATGGGAAGTAGAGGAAGAAGCACTAAATTCTTTATCATCACGCTTTACGCCAAGTCGGTTGACTATTATTCACTCGAGACGGTAACTATCACTCCTGTGATACACCTCTACCATCAATGACAATATTCATTGTATTTATTTTCGCAGGGGATGACGTTGTTTCATGATGATATTTTTTGCATAGGATTCTATCTCAGAGCAGCTGTATCGATGCCGCCGTTTTGGTGGAGATCACATAATTCGCTATCGTTTTCTGGATGCCATACAAGAAGGACGCATTATACTGACAAGGGGAGGCCGCCAATTGTGAAATTCAGATTCGATTCATGCTGCGCATAATAAAAGCTCATGGCCAGAGGTGTAATGTGGCAAAGCACCAAGATGCACTTCTCAGCCGTTGTCGAGAAAATCGACAGTTAAAAGAAACCGTTGCGGTGAAATACTCTCGACGACGAAGTAATATTTTACAGCGTCGTGGCGCAGCGGTAAGCGCTCGGTTTCGTAATCCGAAGGTCGCCGGATCGAATCTCACGCCATGCAATTTTTTTTATTATCAGTTTTTTGTAATTCAAATATATATATAAAGTATTAATGAAGTGCTTATGCATGTTGGTGAAGGCGGATCGCTCTCCAATTGTACCGCCTCCATTTTCCCGTTTTTTTCAACAGGGTGTACCAAAGCTCTCCCGTCCGCACTGATTTTCGACAATGTTATAAGTTGCGCTAGGGACCGCATCTACCTTCTTTCGAAGTTAGCACGCAACTACGCTGTTATGTGGCGGCTCGTTTCGGCCCATTCAACATCTGTCCTTCAAGTGTAACGAGCGAGTAACGGAGTTTATATTTCATACCCGCCACAGCAAATTTGTGTTCGTGGGGTCTCTATTCTAATTCGAACGTTTGACTTACGCTATACGTATTCGTTTCGGAATATCGTTTCTACGTCTTCCGTTAACTATGCGTGGTTAACATTATGAAGACAATTAATAACATTTGTGAAATACAACTTTGTTTGCGGAAAACATAATGATGTTCGAAGTCGCCAGTTTTTCCACGACAAACGACTTTCAACAACTTATTATATGCATAATTGTTGCAACTGATTGCCGGGAATTATATATATATATAATGAATTATAAAAAAACAAATAATGAAAAAAGGTTGCATAGCGCGAGATTCGATCCGGCGACCTTCGGATTACGAACCGGAGCGCTTACCGCTGCGCCACAACGCTGTAGAGAATTATTAATCGTATAGAGTATTTCACTGCAACGGTTTCTTTTAACTGTCGATTTTCTCGACAACGGCTGAGAAGTGCATCTTGGTGCTTTGCCACATTACACCTCTGGCCATTAGCTTTTATTATGCGCAGTATGAATCGAATCTGAATTTCGCAATTGGCGGCCTCCCCTTGTGAGTGTGAACCAGAACTCGAGTGACAAACTCACAGGGCTATCTCGAGGATGTCTTCTGAGTCTTTTGGTACAAGGGCTCGTTCAGACAGTTCCATGGCCAGCTCTGTCACCAGAATTGATATCGATGGACTTCTTCTTCTTCTTGTTTCGGGGGGCCCGTGAAGAGCGTAGTTTACGAGAATCCGGTCGATACTCGCAACAGGGCCCGCTCTATGGCCGGACACTGCAGACTTTTGTCAGAGCGCCAACTTTGAGGGGTGTGCTTGGAAAACATGTTTAAAGCTGAACACAGTCTTATAACAGATTATTACTTCGTGATGGCCGTTGGTTCGGCTAGTCGGCAGAAATCGGTCGCTTCACTGTGCTGTCCAAACTACAGAGTTCGGTCTGCTGCGAGAAGTCCCGTAGGATGGCTCAAATGGCTCTGAGCACTATGGGACTCAACTGCTGTGGTCGTAAGTCCCCTAGAACTTAGAACTACTTAAACCTAACTAACCTAAGGACAGCACGCAACACCCAGCCATCACGAGGCAGAGAAAATCCCTGACCCCGCCGGGAATCGAACCCGGGAACCCGGGCGTGGGAAGCGAGAACGCTACCGCACGACCACGAGATGCGGGCGAAGTCCCGTAGGAAGAATCCCTCCGGCGGTGTGGCGAAATCTTTTGTTGTCTCCGGGCCGGAAAGACCATTTACTGGGAACCGATGTTCGTAGGTAAGCGTTTGTATTCCCGCATACCACCTACCTTCTTACCCCTACCACCCCCGCCACCCCCTTCTCTAAGCTTATCCTGTCTCGCTCGCTCTCGACGACATTCCCAATCACTTTCGGCTAGAACGAACGTATGAAGACGAGCCCGCATCGGCCCGGAGTGATTTCTGCCGACGTCCACCGTGTCAGTCGGGACACCAAGTCTACATGTGAGTAATACAATACCTAAACGAATGATACTGGATCTGTAAAATGATTTAGAAAATGTACTTTTTTTCGTGAATAGCCATCCGTTAAAAGGGCAAATGTCCGTTCCGGTAAACCTTAGGAAACAAGCACTTGACTGGTCCTCTTGTTTGATCTAAAGTTGTAGAACTCTCATAAAATTTTCTAGTGAAATTAGAGAGGCTACATCGGTTTGCGTTCATTGTAGAAATCACTATTAACTTGCGCCACATCTAAGTATCTGGTATTGCTGGAATCTACCTGATACCTTCGTGTGTGTTTCAAAATTCGGCTTACTTGTGGAAGGAAACGCCGACATTAAGAAACGTAGTAATGAGATTACATCACATGTTTATTTTAATGATGCATCATTTTGTGTCTTACACAGACTGTAACTTTGTAAACTGTTTCCATTTCAAAATCTTCAGTGTTATTTGTATGTTTCCCTAACGATTGTAAGATGTGTAACAATGAGATTATGCTGTACTCTTTTATTCTAATGATGTGTCACTTCCTACCTTGCACATAATGTAATTTTTATCTTATATAAATTTAAATACATGATTTTTACGTTATATAGAAGACTTAGATTTTATTTCAATAAATAAAATTACTTATTGTAAAGGTAGTTTCCCGGTAGCAATGGTGCTTGCGGTAAGAAATAGAAATTCATTATTACATTATTACTCTGTAATGAGCCGCCGGTGATCATGAGTCCCTGAACAACATCTGAAAAAAGTTTGTCGGTGGAGTTTTAATTCACATTGTATATTTCAAGGCGCCACTACACCATGTTTTGAACTGTAACTTAACCTCAGATTAAATGGGAGGGGGTTCTCAATATAAACACCGCCTTCCGCATACATTATTTTTCTGAAGTCCCGCATATTTTAATTTGGTAGAAAAAAACTTACAGATGAATCGGTAGCATTTGCTTAACGACGTCGCCATTTTCATGGCGCAAAGCAAACATAATTAGGTGACGCCGTTTCAAAGTAAAAAGAAATGTTCCAGTCTGAAATCTGAGGAAGCAAGGTACAGGTACGGGTAGGTAACGGCAGATAAAGAAAATGTTTTCAATTGATAGGACTGAAACGCAAGCCGCCGAAAAACACATCAGCGTGCACTACTTTGTGAGCTGCTCAAACAGTAACCCCAGCAGTCTGCTTCTTTAAATCTTCCTGAAATACAGAATTTCAAAGCCTACGTAAATAAACAGCCAGCCGATATCGACTGCTACATAAAGACCAATCCTGGTGTTTGTTTACCTGTCTGTGCTAGCAAGCACCTCTCAATTGCTCGCCGCGCGGGATTAGCCGAGCGGTCTGAGGGGCGCTGCCGTTATGGACTGTACGGATGGTTCCGGCGGAGGTTCGAGTCCTCCCTCAGGCATGGGTGTGTGTGTTTGTCCTTAGGATAATTTAGGTTAAGTAGTGTGTAAGCTTAGGGACTGATGATCTTAGCAGTTAAGTCCCATAAGATTTCACACACATTTGAACATTTTCAATTGCTCGCTGAGCGAGTCATCCAGTTTCGAGTTCATGTGATCACTCAAAATTGATTAGGGGAAGCGGCAGGATAGTTAATTTAAGAAAGGAACGACCCATTTGCTTAATCATCCCTCGTTCTATGTTGATCTCGTGATCTTAAACTCGAATTTTTCCTTTTAAGCAATCCTGGGAGGATCTGTATGCTCACATCGTACCACTTATTGGTTGACGTTGGAGCGAACGTTTTGCTGCATCGATAAACCCCTAATCATCCATTTACTGCTTCCCGCGGAGACCTTCCTTCATTGGGCCAAACAGACAGGGTAGCTGAGAAAGAACAATCCAATGAAGTTCTGTGAGCCGGCCGCGGTGGCCGAGCGGTTCTACGCGCTTCAGTCCGGAACCGCGCGACTGCTACGGTCGCAGGTTAGAATCCTGCCTCGGGCATGACTGTGTGTGTGTCCTTAGGTTAGTCAGGTTTAAGTAGTTCTAAGTTCTAGGGGACTGATGACCTCAGAAGTTAAGTCCCATAGTGCTCAGAGCCATTTGAACCATTTTTTGAAGTTCTGTGAACTCCTCCCGGGTGTGGAGACATGTGTGAGGCCTTGCGTTCTCATGGAAAACGAGAAACTCGTTTTCACTTTTGTGGTGGCGAACACGTTGAAGCCGTTTCTTCAGTTGCCAGAGTGTAGCGCAATAAAGAGCCGGTCGTTGCACCATGACGGAGGACATTAAACAGAACAACCTCGCAGAGTCGCAGCAGACTTTAGGGGCCGAAGAGCGCCTTTGAACTTTTCTTCGGAGGAGAGTCGCTACGGCGCCCATCCATGGATCACAGTTTCTTTTCGGTTCGAAGTGATGAACCCTCGTTTCATCGCCTGTGAAAATGTTCGACAAAAAATAAATCACAATGAGCTTCGTAAAGCGATTCCGCGCAGATGGTCTTTCGTTGCTCTTTACTGTCTTCTGTTAGACAGCGAGTAACCTTTGAGAACACTAAGTGGTGGACTAGTGTGTCAGCATTACCAACATAGACGTCCAGTTGTGCAGCGAGCTGTTTGAGATCCGTCGGGCATCTCGAATGAGACTATCCCCACGTTCCAGCGTTACGGAAATCACAGCTATGCGCGACCGGCCGGCACATGGGATATAGGATAGGTTTGCGCGACCATGCTGCGATGATGACAGACGCCTCACCCAACGATTCGCCGTGATTTTGTTCAGTGGCAGGACTCAGACATCCTGCAAGCGCCTATGAATATCTGCGATGCTCTGGTTTTCCGCCGGCAGAAACTCAATAGCACATCTCTGCTAGGAACGCACCTCCATTGCAGACGCCATTGTGAAGGCTACGTACGGCGCTGTCACCTATCGGAACTTCATGAAACTAAAGGGGCTGAAGAGGGCATATTCTGTGACGTTCCACAGTAAATTGTACATTTCTTCAACCGAAATTTGCCGAGAAACAAAAAGTGTTGTATTACTTCCTGAACGCGCCTCGTAGAACAGATGTAAATGAAACAATTTGTAGCTGTGCCCATTTACGTGATTCCTTTACAGAAAACGGGAAGAATCGTGGAAGTTGTGCTCTTGAGGCCTGCCCTTTGGTGGTCCCGACTGCTCTCGTGACCGGGAACAGTTAGCACGGATAACCCGGAAGCGCAGAGTCAGAGTAGTCGCGTCCCGCCCCCGCCCCTTCCCGCGGCTTAGGCCAACGCGGAAGCAGCGACGCCCGCTAACCGGTTCTTCCGCTACTCGCCAGGGAGGGACGCCCACCACAGCCGCGTCGCGCGGCGCCGCGGTGAACCGCCAATCCCTCTGCTCGCCCGCCACCTAAGCACGGGGATGTACCGTGGCGCTTGCAAAGCGCGGAACGTGTGGGAGAGAGCTGGCCTTACTGGTTCTTCTTTGAGAACTAGTCCACTGGTGACCAGTCCTCTTTTTAGGACTCATTCATTTTTTACTCTTTAACGTTCCTTTTTTATCGAATTGCGTAATACCTGTACGAAATTTTAATTTAAGGGAAGCCAGAGCTATGTTTACATATTTGTAATAATTATCGTACAATAAAATTTTAGAGCTATTTTAACGCAAAATTTAATGTAGCACCATTATTGTAGATTCACTACCGGTTTTTTTTTTTTTTGTTACTGTTCAGCTATCACTGATATCTGCCAACCGTCAAAAACCAAAAATCAGTAGATTCAGTTTTAAAAATCGGGAGATATGAATTATCAAAAACCGCGGCTAATTTTCAGTATAACTCCAAAACAACTAGTGGGAGTCTTTCCACGACACGTCACATTGGTATACAACGGCTATAAAAGCACAAATGAAAAAACTAACTACCCAAACGCTTTTTCCACCGCGTGATTTACAAATGTCACGTCGGCAAAGAGTACAAAATGCAGACAACGGACCTTTCCTAGACTCGGTAATGCACGGAAACTATCGAATATTGCTGTAACAACAGAGGTACATTTTTTGCCATAATAAAACAACACTAAATCAAAATAGTACGAATATGCCGAATATGACGCACATGAAATAACCGCTAACATCAAAATGAAGATTTTCAGGTAACAAAATAACACTCAATTATTCACTATGAATATTTATACCGATTATAGAAACGTTTAAGAATAAGCGATTTCATTTAACCACAATAACACACTAATTCCAGGCCAAACAGAACACAACACTAAGCGATATGAGCATACATTATGCAAAACACACGGGAAAAAGGAAAACTAGCCATCGATATACAGGTCGCCTACGAACTCCTGACTTCTGCAAATTTCGATACTTATGTCGATTACAACGGAGTAATGAGCGAAGGACTTCCGACCTTTGGCCAAAAATACTGGAATGACTGGGATTAAAAACAAACGTCTTAGTTCTGACGAGAATTAGCTGAAAACCGGGAGACACAAAGGCATAATCGGGAGAAGGAGAAAAAAAGAAGAGGGAAATGCGGAGGCTTTCACCACAATAAGTAAAGTTGGAACGTAGTTATCAGGCACATCAGTGACTTTATATTATTTCTGGTCATGCACCATGGCGTCTTGTTGCAGTGGGTCTTGTTACATAATGTGTAGTCTATTGAACGTTGATAAAAAAATTATAATTTTGGATTATTTATTGTTGTTTTTCTGTTGCTCGTAATTTGTTATAAGTATTACTGAGAAGTGTGTTTTTGATTTTACAAATTATTGGTAATATGTTTTCATGAATCCCTATTCTGAAACACTAACGTCAATTTCATTATCAGAACTGCAATTCTTGCAAATGAGCTATTTATCAAAATTTGCAGAACAATCAAGAATCTAGACGTAGTACACTGAATATATTTAAAACCAGAAAGGAAAAAATTACGAACAGACAGAGAAATAACGTTTCTTGTGGCAGTCTGTCACTGACAATCCGTCCTCCACAGTGGAAGATACATACGGGGGGCGCCGCCGAAGGCCCACTCGTGTACCCCTGATGACTGCACGACAAAACTTGACGCCTCGCCTGGGCCCGTCAACACCGACATTGGACTTTTGATGACTCAAAACATGTGACCTGGTCGGACGAGTTTCGTTTCAAATTGTATCGAGCGGATGGACGCATAGGGGTATGAAGACAACCTCACGAATCCATGGAACATGCATGTCAGCAGGGGACTGTTCAAGATGGAGGCTCTGTAATGGTACGGGGAGTGTGCAGTTGGCGTGATGTGGGACGCCTGATAGGTCTACGTACGACTCTGAGAGGTGGCACGCACATAAGCATCCTGTTTGACCACCTGCATCCATTCATGTCCAGTGTCATTTCCAGTGGACTTCGGAAATACCAGCAGGACAACGCGACTCGCCACCCGCCCACAGTTACTACGGAGTGACTCCAGGAAAACACTTCCGACTTTAAACACTTCATCTGGCCACCAAACTGTCCAGACCCGAACATTATTGAGCATATGTGGGATGCGTTGCAACGTGCTGTTCAGAATAGATCTCCATCCCTTCGTACTCTTACGGATTTATGGACAGCCCTGCAGGATTCATGGTATTAATTCCATCCAGCACTACTTCAGACATTAGTCGTGTTTATGCCGCGTCGTGTTGCGGCGCTTCTGCGTGTTCGCTGGGCACTACACCAATTAGGCAGATGTACCCTTTTCTTTGGCGCTTCAGTACGCATTACCTACAGAAAGGACTAAATCCGCGTCGTACTCAATGTTAAAAAAAATGGTTCAAATTGCTCTGAGCACTATGGGACTCAACATCTGACGCCATCAGTCTCCCAGAACTGAGGACTACTTAAACCTAACTAACCTAACGACATCACACACATCCACGCCCGAGGCACGATTCGAACCTGCGACCGTAGTGGTCGCACGTTTCCAGACTAAAGCGCCTAGAACCGCTCGGCCACCACAGCCGGCTGCACTCAATGTAAAATCTATATGAATGGAATCGTGGCCGGGAACATTGCTCGTTTCGAGTAGTTTTCATCGTTTTTCAATACGGGTGTGTGCTTATATTAGTATGTCCCATCCGAGTATGAGCGGAGGTCAAGCAAGTTTATTATCCTCACGTGTGAATGTCATTTAAAATGAGGAATTTAATATTTCTCCTGGTTCCAGTTCAGTAAAATGATCTATGAGAAACTGAGTGAAAGATTTACGAGGCTGTCGCTGCAATTCTGGTCAGTGCTTGCGTAAAAGAAATTGATATTTTGTGACATGGATGTGACCGTGCCGGCCGAAGTGGCCGCGCGGTTCTGGCGCTGCAGTCTGGAACCGCGAGACCGCTACGGTCGCAGGTTCGAATCCTGCCTCGGGCATGGATGTGTGTGATGTCCTTAGGTTAGTTAGGTTTAACTAGTTCTAAGTTCTAGGGGACTAATGACCTCAGTAGTTGAGTCCCATAGTGCTCAGGGCCATTTGAACCATTTTTTTGATGTGACCGTACTTGTCCACTACCAAACTACGAGTTATTACAGTGACTGAGCCAACGTAGTGACCTTGTAAGAGAGCGAGTAACCTCTCCAACAAGTTCCTCACTACACCGGACTACTCATTCCAGGAAGTGAGTGGCCCTGTGTGGCATTTCCTGCAATAACCACAGCTTCTTATGTAATTCGCTTACGAAGCGTGGGGCACATACTTTGACCAGAACCTGTTCCGGCTTCCATTTCCACGAATTCAGCGCTATATCTAAGCGATGAGCAACAAACCGTTTTTGATACTTCGAGACTCGTCGTTTCATCTCTCTGTGTCTAGGAGAGCGTTTCATAAATAATGTAACACATTTCGTCCTGCAAACAGGTTGGTTTTATTCAGGATTCAAGTAAATCGTATTATTCTCCACTATTTTGGCTACAAAACCCTATTTTTCAACATAATCTCCGTTCAAAGCGACGGCCTTTCGCCACCTTATTGGGAGGGACGGTATTACCGCATGGTACCGCTCCACTGGTCAATGTCGAAGCCAACGTCTTGCTGCAGCAATAAACCTCCCCATGGCGCACGCACTGCTTCCAAAGGAATGCGTCCGCACGCTGAATACGAAGGTAATTCATAGAACTCATTTATTTATTGACATATCGTGTTCTATTAATCCCATCGTGGTCAATTAATTGTTCAAATGACTCTGAGCACTATGGGACTTAACTTCTGAGGTCATCAGTCCCCTAGAACGTAGAACTACTTAAACCTAACTAACCTAAGGACATCACACACATCCATGCCCTAGGCAGGATTCGAACCTGCGACCTTAGCGGTCGCACGGTTCCAGACTGTAGCGCCTAGAACCGCTCGGCCACATCGGCCGGTGATCAATTAATGAAATGAAATTTGTACTGTCACATATATTATTAAAAATCATGACATAGGCATCTTGTCATTTCTAACACTATAACAGCCTAATAAAACTAGTCTCCGATGATAACACATAGATTGTCACTTCTTTCAGCACATACTATTTGACATGGTTCTCACTAGAAAAGTCAATCTAAAACTACTCCTTAAGACAAATACTTTATATGGTTATCATTCGAGAAATCCTCTACACTGCAGTAACGTTTACTTTTGAGGTATTTTTTTTTATTATCTCCTTCAGTATTTTACAGATTTGAGTCACATTGTCCCTTCCAGATTTTATTTACAAACGCAATGACTTTATGATGTATTTTCCATACAGTTGTAAGTTCGTGATTAGGTAGCACATAAGTTGCTCTGTGTCTAGTTTCATAAAGTTGTAAGATGGGAGTTGTCCTCAGAAAGCAGTGGGTTTCTCTTTGTCAAATACGAGTCTCACATGCTCAGAATGAACACTAGATTTACCGTTTATCAAGGTCTGCAATGTTACTTTATTTTTAGCTTCTAACATGGCTATAATAACCACTTTTTATAGTCTAAATGACTCGAGTACTTTAACTTTCTCACATCCCCAGGAAATTATAGTACACTTAATGACAAACAAAATATGCATAACAACGTGTGTGCATAGTTAAAGTTCCTTTTTCAAAACGCTGAAGAAAAGGAACCATTTCTCAGAACGACCTCGAACTTTAACAGCATATTATTGAGACAGCAGGAAACGACATGAAAGAAAAAAAAACTAACGAAAATTTGACAAAAAGATGGCACTTTAATCGTCAGAACATTCGCACCAACAGAAGCGCTGCACACAGCTGTCCCTCAGTTTACGTGCGAGATGACCAAAATGGTTGTCTCCATGAAGGATCTTTCCCAAGAACGGTGACTGCATCAGAGCCTCTGGGGAAGTTATGAACACTCAGGGGTATGTACGAAACCATTGGTTCGATGTCTGGTAAGGGTCTGGAGAAAGTGATTACAAAATTCGAAAAGGCAGGTGGTTTTGAAGTACAGTGTGGCAGAGGGAGGAAAGTAACTGCATGAGAGGTCGAGCGGTAGTGTGCAAACATGCAGTGGGCTGGGAACTATACGAAAGTTGAGCACGTCTGCGTTGATGATGGTGTTTAGTTTGTGGGTCGCTCAACGACGCGTTTATCGGCGCCCGTACAAATTCCCAATCTTTACGTTGTCCACTCTCGCCATTTGCGAATGATGACGAAACGATGAGGAGAATCCGAATACCCAGTCCCTGGGCGGAGAAAATCCCCGACCTGGCCGGAAATCGAACCCGTGACCGCGTGATTCAGAGGCAGCAATGCTAACCACTTTCTTTTTCGTGTACCTTTCTTCTCACCTAACGAAGTTTAACCTCCAAAAACGAAAGAAACAACCACTAGACCACGGATTGCGGACGACATGCCTGCCAATACGATGCATACGAATCATCCCCCATTGCTAACCATACAAAATCACCGATGTTCAGTTGCTCCCCGCTGACATGCCAGCAAGATAAATGTTCGCTGTGGAACTTCTTGCTCGCATGGAAGTGGACAATAATTGGTCATGGAACATTCTGTGGACACACGAAGCCCATCTCCGCCCCCACGACATGTCAGTGCGAAGAACTTCAGAATATGGGCACAAAATCCGCACGTACGTCAACCGGGACCACTTCATTCTGCAGAGGTGACTGTGCTGTGTGTGTTGACGGCATCGTTTATCGCAGGGCTGTACTTTTTTGAGAAGAGTCCTGCGAAGTTTTTTTGGGAACAAGAGTCCTGCGAAAACCTGTTCCCTGTACCGTCACGCAACGAGAGCCTTTTGTACACCAACGTCATTCCAACCCTTCAACAGCTTGAGTACGTTGGTATGTTCACCTTAAACGGTGCATCACACCAGACACGAGTCACGCCTAACATCAACAAAACGGCGTGGCCTCCTGTACGCTCCCAGACGTCCGCAGTTCGAGTCCTTCCTCCAGACCGACGCTATCCCGGAAACACGGCAGGCAGCCGGCCGCAGCAATGCCACAGCGCCCTCTGGCTAGGGTAAGGAAACAACAGAGCGCGAGGCGGGAATTTCAAAAGGAACGCGCTACAGACAAGGAGGAAACGCAGAGAACCAACCGTGACATTTCGTCACGGTTCACACCATTGGTTGTGTCCCCGATTTCACTACGCCTTAGGTTTTAGCTTTTGGATTTCTGGTCTGAACTTTGTTATTCTGCCGTGCTATTTCTGTTATCCGTTTTGCTGACCTGTTCACCCTGGGCTAACCGTTGTTAACGGCCCCATCCCAGTGAACAGCCTCTGCCGCTTCTTCGCATCATTCCCAACCCTAGTCAGATTCCGGTTACAATACTTTGCAACAGTAAAATTTCACACACACATTACTAAATAGCCAAGAAATAATTATTAAAATAAAAATCAATGTAAGGCATTTATTCTAGCCCCATACAGTTTCATGACCTCATACAGATGGTTCTGCAAAATATGTGGTTGTGAATTTTTAATAGCTACAATACTTTTAAGATTTATAAGAAAAGTACGGGCTGCATGCAACAGATAATAGGTAGGTGGTCAACTATGTATTACGTGCTCCCCACTTTTTTAGTCACAGAGGGTGACTACAATTAAAGTTAAACTTTCAAACCGCTGTAGAAATAACACCACTGGACAGAATGATACCAAATTGCAACGGAATATTATCCGCAAAGGGGGAAAACGTGTGGCAGAAGAAAAATAAATATTTACAAAATGCAGAAATAGATGGCGCTGTAAGCACCATAATTTAACAATGGTCGACTACAAATGACAAAACAATCATACAACAATGCCTAAGGAGTACGTTTGACGTTGAACTGTACTACTCAATGTGCATGGATGTATAGGTGTGATACTGTTAGTTACGTAACCCCTATCCACCATGGCAAGGTCATATCGCATCGAATGGGAAAAAACGGTTTTTAATTGTCCTGAGGCCAAAAACCGCATAAAAAGCATCGTTCACATCGGATTTTAATTGTCCTAAAGCCAAAAATCGCATAAAAAAATCAATCACATCAGTTTTTAACTCTCCTGAGGCCACAGACCGCATAAAGAGCATGAATCAAAATCAAATCCGATAATTACTTACCGTGTGACTGGAGCAAAACATGTGCAAAATGTTGTCCACCGTCTTTTGCAACAAGTTGTGATCGAAAAACAGCATGTTCCACAACATATCAAAGTGTTTCCCGGGTCACGTTCATAATCTATTGCGCACTGAGTGCTTTCAGTGCAGCTAAGTTTGCAGTCGGAACAGTGAACACATCTTTCAGATAGCGTCATTGCCAGAAGTTACACGGATTAAGATCACGTGATAGAAACTGCTGTGGGGAAATGGCGACAGATGATTCTAGCATTTCCGAAATGACGCTTCAGCAGCTGCTTAACTGGATTTACAATGTGCGGAGGTACTCCATCTTACATAAAAATGATCATCCACAAATCCACGCTGTCGGAGAGCTGGAATGATGTAGTTGCGCAAAAGACACTGATAGCACTTACCAGTGACGGTACAGGTAACAGGGCTGGAAGCACCCTTCTCTTCGAATAAATGTGGCCCTATGATAAATGATGCCGTAAACCCGCACCACACAGTAACCTTTTCAGGATGAAGTGGTACTGGTTGATTTGCGCGTGGATTTTCCGTTGTCCATATTCGACAATTCTGCGTGTTGACATATCCTGACAGTGGGCTTCGTCTGTCCACAAAATCTTCCACGGCCAGTCATTGTCCACTTCCATGCCAGCAAGAAATACTAAAGCAACAGTCTCCGTTGCCGGCAGGTCAACAGGAAGCAACTTGTGGACATGGGTAATTCTGAATGGATAGCAAAGAAGGATGTTTCGTAGGATTTTACACACCGTGCTCATGGGTATGTCCAATGTTCGCGGAATTATCCATGCACTACACGTTTGCACACCACCACTCGTCTCCTCCCGCACTGCTCTGGCCACTGCTTCCACTGACATCGAATATATTGCTTTTCTCACTCTACCAAGTTGCACAGCAAAATAACCCGTCTTTTAGAATTTCCGAATCATTTTCTCCAGACCCACGGCAGTCATCGGAGCAACGCCATTTTTTTCAAACCCTTCAGTGTCCGTAACTTCTGCAGAGCACGATCCTGCATTGAGACAGTCATGGCGAAAGTCGCAGACGCAAAGGGAGGAAAAGTCGTGTACCCGGCATGTTTATACCAACTTCAATGGGTCGTGCGCATGACACGTGTTTTCATTTAAGTATTCTGACACATACAGGCCATCTGTTGATCAATTTTCACACAATTTTGTTTCTTCTTCCATACATTTTCCCCCTTCTCCGGTAACATTCCGTTGCAATTTGACGCGATTCTGATTTGTGGCGTTATTTCTACAGCGTTCTGAAAGTTTAAATTTAATCACCTTGCATATCTAGCTAGGATTTTCACAGCTATTAAACATTCACAATGAAAAATATTCATAAATGTCTATGGGGTCAGGAATCTACGAGACCTAAGAAATCTTTTTATAAAACTTCCTGGCAGATAATACTGTGTGCCGGACCGAGACTCGATCTCGGGTCCTTTGCCTTACGCGGGCAAGTGCTCTAACATTTAGCACTTGCCCGCATAAGGCAAAGGTCCCGATATCGAGTCTCGGTCCGGCAGACAGTTTTAATGTGCCAGGAAGTTTCGAAGTTTCTATTGTCTTGGATATTCTGTTAATTAGTCACTGAATTCTAAAAAAAAATGACATGGTAACTGTGGATCATCATTGGATTCTTCATTAGCCAATGATCCTGAATCCGTCATCTGGCTGCTTATAAATTCTGACTTGACTCTTCCTTTGTACTTTTGTGGCCGACTACGCCCGCGTCTCGCCACGTGGCGGTCCTGGGATGTTTCGACATGTTAACAAGTTCAGTGTACAACACGGGTTTGCTGCACCAGTGGTCATTCCTGAGCTCCACCTGCAGCGCCGAAGAACCCGGGACGGTTAGCAGCCGGCGGGCCCATCGTTAAAATTTTCGGCTTTTTGGGCGGCGGCGGCGGCAGCTGTGTGGATCGGGGGGCGGCAGGTGAGGAAGACAGCAGCCAGAGGCGTTTTTGCGGGCGAGGGCGTCTGGACAGGTGAGAGGCAGGCTGAGGCGCTGAGAGAGCGCGCAAGCATTTCCGGCGCCAGCGGTGGCGGCGGCGCTGTAGGAACAGCAGGACATGGGAGAGGGGGGGGGGGGGGGAGTGACGGTGGTGCTGGTGCTGGTGCTAGCGGTCCGGAGGCTGCGGCCTTGGGGAGCGCCGACGAGGCCGCCCACGGCCGCCCCGTTACATACCTGACGGCCGCCGCTCGGGGGATACCGACCTGCCCACGGCTCGTCGAGATGGACAGCGTATCGAGGCACTGCATGTGCGCTTTCCGGCCGACCAGTTTTGCACCGTGGGTTTTCCGACCAGAGGCTCCCCTACTGCTAATTTACGCCAGTCGTTCACCAACAGCAGTTGTGTTGCCACCGCCAGTCAGGCAGACTAATTGTTAAGGCGCGTACACAATAGGCCAACGAACGACAACCAACCACTTCGTTGGCCCAAATTTGCTCGGTGTGTACGGCCGCCAAATAGGAGCTAGCGAAGCGGCTGGACTCGGTTACGGTTCGGGCGGCAGGTGGTAATATCAGAGGGTTGGATAATACACTCCTGGAAATTGAAATAAGAACACCGTGAATTCATTGTCCCAGGAAGGGGAAACTTTATTGACACATTCCTGGGGTCAGATACATCACATGATCACACTGACAGAACCACAGGCACATAGACACAGGCAACAGAGCATGCACAATGTCGGCACTAGTACAGTGTATATCCACCTTTCGCAGCAATGCAGGCTGCTATTCTCCCATGGAGACGATCGTAGAGATGCTGGATGTAGTCCTGTGGAACGGCTTGCCATGCCATTTCCACCTGGCGCCTCAGTTGGACCAGCGTTCGTGCTGGACGTGCAGACCGCGTGAGACGACGCTTCATCCAGTCCCAAACATGCTCAATGGGGGACAGATCCGGAGATCTTGCTGGCCAGGGTAGTTGACTTACACCTTTTAGAGCACGTTGGGTGGCACGGGATACATGCGGACGTGCATTGTCCTGTTGGAACAGCAAGTTCCCTTGCCGGTCTAGGAATGGTAGAACGATGGGTTCGATGACGGTTTGGATGTACCGTGCACTATTCAGTGTCCCCTCGACGATCACCAGTGGTGTACGGCCAGTGTAGGAGATCGCTCCCCACACCATGATGCCGGGTGTTGGCCCTGTGTGCCTCGGTCGTATGCAGTCCTGATTGTGGCGCACACCTGCACGGCGCCAAACACGCATACGACCATCATTGGCACCAAGGCAGAAGCGACCCTCATCGCTGAAGACGACACGTCTCCATTCGTCCCTCCATTCACGCCTGTCGCGACACCACTGGGGTTCTGGCGCTGCAGTCTGGAGCCGCGAGACCGCTACGGTCGCAGGTTCGAATCCTGCCTCGGGCATGGATGTTTGTGATGTCCTTAGGTTAGTTAGGTTTAACTAGTTCTAAGTTCTAGGGGACTAATGACCTCAGCAGTTGAGTCCCATAGTGCTCAGAGCCATTTTTTTGACACCACTGGAGGCGGGCTGCACGATGTTGGGGCGTGAGCGGAAGACGGCCTAACGGTGTGCGGGACCGTAGCCCAGCTTCATGGAGACGGTTGCGAATGGTCCTCGCCGATACCCCAGGAGCAACAGTGTCCCTAATTTGCTGGGAAGTGGCGGTGCGGTCCCCTACGGCACTGCGTAGGATCCTACGGTCTTGGCGTGCATCCGTGCGTCGCTGCGGTCCGGTCCCAGGTCGACGGGCACGTGCACCTTCCGCCGACCACTGGCGACAACATCGATGTACTGTGGAGACCTCACGCCCCACGTGTTGAGCAATTCGGCGGTACGTCCACCCGGCCTCCCGCATGCCCACTATACGCCCTCGCCCAAAGTCCGTCAACTGCACATACGGTTCACGTCCACGCTGTCGCGGCATGCTACCAGTGTTAAAGACTGCGATGGAGCTCTGTATGCCACGGCAAACTGGCTGACACTGACGGCGGCGGTGCACAAATGCTGCGCAGCTAGCGCCATTCGACGGCCAACACCGCGGTTCCTGGTGTGTCCGCTGTGCCGTGTGTGTGATCATTGCTTGTACAGCCCTCTCGCAGTGTCCGGAGCAAGTATGGTGGGTCTGACACACCGGTGTCAATGTGTTCTTTTTTCCATTTCCAGGAGTGTAGTTGACCTCAGAATCCGTTACCTAGTGTTCGTTCTGTGGAGCCTGAACGGCTGTAACCTAATGGAGCATGCCATGGTGGTTGTTGCTGTTCTGGTCTTCAGTCCTGAGACCGGTTTGATGCAGCTCTCCATGCTACTCTATCCTGTGCAAGCTTCTTCATCTCCCAGTACCTACTGCAGCCTACAGCCTTCTGAATCTGCTTAGTGTATTCATCTCTGTCTCCCGCTACGATTTTTACCCTCCACGCTGCCCTCCAATGCTACATTTGTGATCCCTTGATGCCTCAGAACGTGTCCTACCAAGCGGTCCCTTCTTCTTGTCAAGTTGTGCCAAAAAACTCCTCTTATTCACAATTTTATTCAATACCTCCTCATTAGTATCTACCTATCTAATCTTCAGCATTCTTCTGTAGCACCACATTTCGAAAGCTTCTATTCTCTTCTTATATATACTAAGATGGTATCTGTTCTTTCAGACGTTTCCGAAAGAACAGATACCATCGGTGACTATGCAGCTCGTTAGAATGAAATTACAATGAAATGAACACCCTTAGCTGCTTACAGGCGTTGACATACATCAAAGGGGACAGATGAAAATGTGTGTCCCGACCGGTACTCGAACCCGGGATCTCCTGCTTACATGGCAGACGCTCTATCCATCTGAGCCACCGACGACACTTAGTATATAAATAGTTAAGGCTCTCCGGCCACTGGACCATCTTCATCTTCTGTGCGAATGCACAAACAGTGCCCGAATTCTTACGGGAGTCGGCAACGCGCCGCGAGTAATGAGTATAATGGGCAGGGGCACTACGAATGTAGTGTGGGACAATACGTTGAGAATGTGGGTTTCGCGGGAGACGTGCCAGAGATAAATCGCTGCAGTCGCGCTATCCTCTGTGTCCTCGGTGGCTCAGATGAATAGAGCGTCTGCCATGTAAGCAGGAGATCCCGGGTTCGAGTCCCAGTCTGGGCACACATTTTCATCTGTCCCCGTTGACGTATATCAACGCCTGTAAGCAGCTAAGGGTGTTCATTTCATTACAATTTTATTCTCTTCTTGTCCAAACTATTTATCGTCCACGTTTCACTTTCATACATGGCTACACTCCATACAAATACTTTCAGAAACGACTTCCTGATACTTAAGTCTATGCTCGATGTTAGCAAATTTCTCTTCTTCAGACGGGCTTTCCTTGTCATTGCCAGTCTACATTATATATCCTACTTCGACCATCAACAGTTATTTTGCTCCCGAAATACCAAAATTCCTTTACTACTTTAAGTGTCTCATTTCCTAATCTAATTCCCTCAAAGTGAGCTGACTGAAAGCGATGTACACGATGTGAAAAAGAAAATCTAGTCTTCGCTAATCTCTCTTCAACGTGAGCTTACCCTCACACATTACTGTAGGCTTCGAAATATGCCGTAACGAACTTCAGATATAATCTTCAGGGTGAAGTATTTCGACGCTTTAAACGTGTAGCTAACGCTGTCATACACTACGTGAACAAAAGTATCCGGTCACCTAGCTGAAAGTGACTTACAAGTTCTTGGCCCCCTCCATCGGTAATGCTGGAATATGGTGTTGTCCTATCATTAGCCTTGATAACAGCTTCAACTCTCGCAGACATACGTTCAATCAGGTGCCTGGCAGGTTTCTTAGGGAATGGCAGCCCATTCTTCACGAGTGCTGCACTGAGGAGAGGTATCGATGTCGTTCGGTGAGGCCTGGAACGAAGTCGGCGTTCCATAACATCCCAAAGGTGTTCTATACGGTTCAAGTCGGGACTATGTGCAGGCCAGGCCATAACAGGGATGTTATTGGTGTTAACCACTCAGCCACAGGTCGTGCATTATGAACAGATGATCGATCGAGTTTGAAAGATTGAATCGCCATCCCCGAATTGCCTTCAACAGTGGGAAGCAAGAAGGTGCTTAAAACATTAATGTAGGCCGGTGCTGTGATAGTGCCACGCGCAAAAACAAGGGCTGCAAGCCTCCTCCATGAAAAACACTCACACCATAACAACACCGCCTCCGAATTTTACTGTTGGCACTATACAGGCTTGCAGATGACGTTCACCGGGCATTCGACGCACCCACACCCTGCCATCAGATCGCCACATTGTGTACCGTGATTCGTTACTCCATACACTGTTCCTCCGCTCTTCAGTAGTCCAATTTTTACGCTCTACACCAAGCAAGGCGTCGTTTGGCATTTACCGGCGTTATGTGTGGCTTATGAGCAGCCGCTCGACCATGAAATCCATGTTTTCTCACCTCTCGCCCAACTGTCATAGTACTTGTAGTGGATCCTGATGCAGTTTAGAATTCCTGTGTGACGGTCTGCATATATGTCTGCCTATTACACATTACGACCCTCTTCGACTGTCTGCGGTCTCTGTCAGTCAACAGACGAGGTCGGCCTGTACGCTTTTGTGCTGTACGTGTCCCTTTACGTTTCCAATTAGCTAGCACATCGGAGGCAGTGAGCCTAGGTATGTTTAGGAGTGTGGAAATCTCGGGCACAGACGTATGACACAAGTGATACACAATCACCTGACCACGTTCAAAGTCCGTGAGTTCCGCGGAGAGCCCCATTCTTCTCTCTCACGATGTCTAATGACTACGGAGGTCTCTGATATGGAGTACCTGGCAGCAGGTGGCAGCACAATGTACCTAATATGAAAACATATGTTTTTTGGAGGTGTCGGATACTTTTGATCACATAGCGTATGAATCGCCAGTAGATAAAGTTTTCTACTGCAAGTAAAGTTCTGCTACAAGAGATATCGTCCTTGGAAATTATAGGGCCTACAGAATTCAATAAAAATTCGAAACCTGTAACTCCCATTCGCAAAAAATATCAAAAAGTCCATATTCTAATACCGCTTTAACATCAGACATTCTTATTGTTCCACCACATTGCTCCCCACTTTTCAAAAGAGAACTCATCCGTCGGTGTTGCTTTTTCTTCTTTTTCTGGTCATTAAATATTTCTAACAGAATAAATACTGCATGCGACGACTGCTAAATCTCCTTCATTCCTGATAGTAGAAACTAGTCACATTTTAACTAAAACACTACTTTGCAGTGATAAAAAATAGCTGAATACTTTGCCACCAGCCCGTTGTTTTTGTGACCACTAGAGGGCAAACTCCAATGCGACCGACATTCGGCCGAATCCACTGGTTCTTGTCCGTTGGCCTGGTGTATACGCGCCTTTACGCCAGCTCGTCCCAAAACAACTATAACCATTAGAATTGCAGGGTAGCCGGAGCGAATAGCATTGCTTCGTTTCGGTTGAGACGAAAGTAGGAAGTGAAAATTTCAGTTTGGAAAGACTCCCAAGGCGTGTCTAAGCCACGTATGCGCAATATCCTTCCTTCTAGAATGTTTACGTGTGAAATATCCAGAGAAAAAATTGTCAACAAATGATTTGTGGAATAGTGTATTTGTCACTGCCACAATTTCTGTGAAAACAGAAAGCGAAATAAAACTTGTTTCATGATTTAAATACACAAAATTTCTCCTGCGAAACTTGTGGGACTAGCAGTCCTGGATGAAAGGATATATCGGAGACATGGCTCAGCCACAGCTTGTGGCATATCTCTCTGCAGCTGACTTCTGTGAAGTATGGAAGGTAGGACATGAGGTACTGGCAAAAATAAAGCTGTGAGGACGGACCGTGACTCGTGCTTGGGCAGCTCAGTTGATAGGCCATGGCAAGGAAAGCGTTTCAGGAGAAGACAGTTTTGTTATAATCGAGTATAGATGTGTCAGGAAGTCTTTTCTAAATGTATTTGTATGGAGTGTATGGAAGTGAAACATGGAAGATAAACAGTTTAGACGGAAGGAGAATAGAAGCTTTTGAAATGTGGTGCTGCAGAAGAATGCTGGAGATTAGATCGGTTGATAACATAACTGATGAGGAGGTATTGAATAGCAGTGCGGAGAAGAGAAATTTGTGGCACAGCTTGACTGGAAGAAGGGATCGGTTGGTATGACACATTCTGAGGCATCAAGGGATCACCAATTTAGTATTGGAGGAAAGCGTGGAGGATAAAAATCATTCGGGGAGACCAGATATGAATACACTAAGCAGATTCGGAAGGATGTAGGTTGCAGTAGTTACTCGGAGATGATGAGACTTGCACAGGACAGAGTAGCATGGAGAGCTGCATCAAACCACAACAACGGATTAGGAAAGGTACGTGGGCATAAAAAAATGCGATATGTGAGAAATGCATAATGTTGATTTTGTTATTAACCGCCGCTTACACAGTGTGTTCAATATGAGCACCGGAGACGCCGACGAAGTGCTGTACAGCGGTAGGTTCGCACATGGTGTTGAAAATTGAAACTTTTTTTTCCAACGTAAATGGGCTCCGCATTAACGCATTAGCAAATCTGCCGACTTTCATTGCCATACGACAATTACAACCCACACTGGACGTATGTGAATGCAGATGCAGCACTCCTTCAGGCCACAAGTGGCCAATAGGGACCATCCGACCGCCGTGTCATCCTCAGATGCGGATGCGGGTAGGACGGGCGTGTGGTCAGCACACCGCTCTCCCGGTCGTTGTGATGGCTTTCGTTGACCGGAGCCGCTACAATTCGGTCGAGTAGCTCCTCAATTGGCATCACGAGGCTGAGTGCACCCCGACAAATGGCATCAGCGCACGGCGGCTCGGACGGTCACCCATCCAGGTGCCGGCCACGCCCGACGGCGCTTAACTTCGGTGATCAGACAGGAACTGGTGTATCCACTGTGGCAAGGCCGTTGCCACCTATGTGAATACCTGAACGTTAATCATACCCACCCAGTATAGAAAGAACAGTCCTGATGATATCCTTGTCTCTATGAACACACGCCGTCCAGGACAAAGTATTATATTCCATTACTTAAGAAGTCTTCAGACCACTCACATATCTGAGAACCTGTTCTGTATGCTCGGAACATTGTTAACAGAGTGGCACTGCGTCAAAACGCTTTCAGGAAATCTAGTATTGTGCCGTATTAGTAAGTAACAGTATAAAATAAGATACAATAGGGCACTGGTTGTTTTGTTCTGTCGATGTCGGTGTTGAGAACACATTCGGAGACCTCCACAGAGGAAGCGCGAGGCACTGGTCAGTGGCAGGGATGAGACCGGAACCCGCTGTCGTATTCGTAACGGTACCACGGAGGGGGTGAGGCTTGCCGGCACCAGCCGAGGTCACCCCAGGAGCGCCGAGTGTCGATGACCTGGGCAGCCTTCGCAGAAGAAGATGCCACCGAAAGTAAAGTCTAGGTTTAGTTAAATCGAGAAGAGACCACAGAGGGAAGATTCAGTCTATTCCTCACACGTCCAACTCTGAAGATAACCGCAAGTGCCTTCATTTAACTGCATAAACCGTAGAAATTAACGGAGCAAGTATAGCAAGACACGGGGAATGGCACCTACAGGCTGGCCAGTTCCTGCCGCCTTTCTTGTGAGACGAGAAAGGATGATTTCGAGCAGTTTTTGGCAAAATATCATTTCAAAATTAGACTCCACAGCTAGAAGTACCATAAAAGTTTGCTAAGGGGTGACTTTGACAGATTTTTTTAATTCGTACCCTGCAATATTGTTATGTAGCATTTCCAACAGGTTTACATCTACATAGCACTGCAAAAAGCTAGTAGAATGGAATACAAATTTCTTGAAAGGAAAAAAGTATGAGACAGTTTCTTGTGTAGCTTACACCGGAATAAAGGACAATAAATTTCATGACTATTTCAAAATGTGTAAAAAAAATTAACATGGTTGTCTGTGAGGCAAAGAACTGTACAACTCACAGTTTATACACTTCTCTAGGAATAAATATGAAGCCATGTGGGGAATTAAAACGATAAAACATGGAATGCTGCCAGTCTACAATTTAGCATAGAACGTTTTGTTTCTTTTTTCAAAGCCAAAAAATGTGTCCGCCTTGTTGAGTTTCCTGGAGTGTTGAGTTATCAAGAGCCTTGTTTTTGGGGTTCTAATGATGATCATATGAATCTAAAATGCTTAAAAAGCTTTAAAACTCACTATTTTTCATCTAAAATTTAGAAAATTTCCCGGGGCAAGACCCCCCCCCCCATATATTTTATATGTCGGCGCCCCTGCCTGTCTCTCAAAATGCCCTGGACTGGAGTAAATGAACAATGTGATTTGCCACAGCTTGGATCAACATCATGCCTGGAAATGAGGGACATCCTACCCACAATCCTTCCCTCCACTCATAAAATGATATAAATTTAAGACCTAAACACAAGAAATAACTTCAGGCCTAGAGGAAGTACTAGACAAGTGGCTTGTGATCGAAATACACTTTCACAGAAGGCAGATTTGTAAAATTCTGCTACAGCTGTCATTATATTTGAAACAAAATATTTAGTTCAAACTACTGACCAAATTTGCCTGCTTAGTGAGCTTGAAATCAATGTTTACGTATGTTCGTACATATATAGCATTAAGAGATCTTACAGTGTCATAAAAGGAACAGGACATCACAGACTACTCCAGCAGCATCGGAATTTCATAAACCCTACTAAAATGCTTCATTCCGCTCTAATTGCACATTTCTATGTCCAGATGCACTCTGAAGTACCTGATATTCAGCTTTTCATGTGGTTTTCGTGATACCAGTTTTCTTGGATGTCCAGTACAGTATTCTCATGTTTGGGTCTTTAGTATGGTATAACGTCATTCGTCCCAGAAAATGAAAATTTGCACTTGAAATTGAACGAGGTTGAAAGTAGCCAATAGTGCGGAATGAAACACTTCGTTTCAAGTAAAGTAACTGCCTCAGCGGGAAAAAATTAATAGAAGCAAATTTCTCTATAAAACAGACAGAAATAGCTTCATTAAGACATTAACGGTTGGTTGCTAATAACGTGGATATAATATAAAATCAGAAAATTGAAACTACTAACTTATTTTGGTCTTTCATGGTTATGAGAATGTATATTAATTCACTCGATGGCTCCCAGCCACAGAAATCTGTTTTGATTTCATTTGACGTGCGAGCTGTAAACGAAGAGACCAGAAGTATTGCTAAGACACGAAACATATACACAGGTCACGTGGGTAAGGACCCCCCTCCCCACTAAAACTCAGCTTGCTCTGCGCATGCGCGAATCTGGCAGCTTGGACGCGCCAGAAATTTTTTCCGGGTAGCATCTGGCTACTTGCTGCTACTGCTCATACAGGAAACAGCCACACTTCAAGTAGCTAGAAGCGGGAGGAAGGCACTGCCCATACGCGCATGCGCACGAGCCCGCTGGCAACTGCTCATACGAACCTCTTGAGGACAAACGCGCGAAGTATACGCAATCACTGTCAGTCAAAGCTGTTTTACCACATTTATCTGTAGTCAGTTAATGTTGCATGTTGCATGGATCATTTTGCACGATAGATCGTGGTGATGAGGAACGAGACATTTCATGTTGTTGATTTATCAACACATCAATAATTATCGTTGTCTAAATGATTTACTGTATCAGTCAATCCCTTAAGAGCCTTTTTTTTTTAACTATGAAAATTTATTCCATTTGATTTCTCTATCGACCTACTGCTTGATGATCACCTCGATAATAAACCTAACTTTGTGTTACGACTACGTTTTTATTCTGGGATAGTAGCTAAGTACCCGCCGTTTCTATGGTTTGTATTTATTTCCATTGTGTTAGACAATCTCCTCCCTCCCCTCCCTCTGTCCCTCTCCTCCTTCCCCTAAAACTAAACTAAAAACTAACGTCTGTCCGAACAGGCCATGGTACCGACCTGCCGCCATGTCATCCTCAAGCGCACAGGCGTCACCAGATACGGATATGGAGGGGCATGTGGTCAGCACACCGCTCTCCCTGCCGTATGTCAGTTTCACAGACCGGAGCCGCTACTTTCCAGTCAAGTAGTTCCTCAGTTTGCCTCACAAGGGCTGAGTGCACCCCACTTGCCAACAGCGCTCAGCAGACCACATGGTCACCCATCCAAGTGCTAGCCCAGCTTGACAGCGCTTAACTTCGGTGATCTGACGGGGGTGTTACCACTGCGGCAAAGCTTCTCCTCCCTCTGTCCATCTCGTCCTCCCCCTCTGTTCATCTCCTCTGTCTACTCCTCCTCCCTTTCCCTGCCGTACTGCATGAACAACGAAAACGTAAGCGACAATTTTTTTTCCCTTTCATTATTTTCTAGTGGTTGTCAGCGACAATAAGTTTCATAAATGTTTGAAATTATCTGCAAAGTTTGTTGTAAGACACTCAACTGTCTTCGTTCTCAAATACTGGATGAATAAAAGATCTGGATGTTCGCTCGTCGTGGCCTACACTTCTTTGTGATACGTACACCCAGTTTTGGTGAAACCGACCGAGTAGCTTTGGAGAATATTTCGAACATACTCGTAGATACAAACATACATTTTTATAATTTTTATGAATGTTTATTTTCTGTGATCCGATTTTGATGAAATATAGCATAGCTACGATTAAGTTACCTGTGAAAAACCCCCAAAAACTATCTAGTAGTTTTGGAGATTGGCGTGTTCAAAGACAAAGAGAGAGACAGAAAGACACGACAGTTTTACAGGTTTATTGTTAGTACAGATACCCCAGAGTGACCATCCAAGGAACCCAGTACGAATATTCGATTTCCCACAAACACAGGGCAACCCCCATTTCGTTGTAACTCACAAAGGGAAAACGGCGCAAAATAAAACTGGAAGCTTTACTAAGAAAAACACTGCTATGAAATTAGCAGTTGCTAATGGAGAAGAACCCGACGATATGTGCACAAATAGAAAAATACGTATCAGATCCGCTGTTGCCAAAATTCTTCTGAGGTGCACGGAAGCGTCTTCATTGATGAGCAGCGTCTGAATCATTAACTAGCAACCAATGGGAGCTTATACTGTGCGCCGATGAATTCACTTCTATACTATACAGCAAGTTATTTCATATATGGAGAACAACAGGAAAAGCTTATAGTTCAGACTGCTTCCAACTGATTATTGGTGATGATCAAACAATCGTATGAGGAAGTTATTTCACTATTTTTATTGGCCGCAGAGGCGTTAAGGATAGTTTACGCCTATAGAGACATTGTGAAATAACAACGAATGTTAGGAGTATGCCGTGTAAATAACAATCATTAAGACTCGAGAGAGACATTCAGACTCGAGAAGAGTATCACCCACATACTTATGAAGACAGCAAGGGATGATAAATGCTGGAATTATAGCACAATCAGGTTGTCTAACCAAGCGTCCGAGTTGCTTACCTGAATAATATACAGCGAATGCAAAATGAAACTGAAGGGCCGATTGGGGTGGCCGAGCGGTTCTAGGCGCTGCAGTCTCGAACCGCGCGACCGCTACGGTCGCAGGTTCGAATCCTGCCTCGGGCATGGATGTGTGCGACGTCCTTAGGTTAGTTAGGTTTAAGTAGTTCTAAGTTATAGGGGACTGATGACCTCAGCAGTTAAGTCCCATAGTGCTCAGAGCCATTTGAACCTTTTTTTTTTTTTTAATCTGAAGGTCTGTTTGATAACAAGGAGTAAGGTATGGGAGGAATATGAAAAACGTGCCAGCATGAAGCATTACGAGAAGAAGACAGGCGAGGAACGAAACGTTTCGGTTACTGTGGGACCGCCGAGAGTAACGAGTTGGAGCAATTCGAAAACTACCGTCTCGGTCCCAATTGGTCACTAACTGTGTATGGAGAAGAAATCATGCGAACAACGGAACGGTTCAGGCAATAACGATGCGGTACTTCGAATATCATCGAATAGTCGTTACTCAGTTAAGAGTACATACGACCCGCCACGCGGCCACGTTGGCGCTCGGGCTCCAAACCCGACTGAGAATACATTTCGGCACGTTCTGTATGAGCTGGAAAGCCGATTGACACTCGCACATGACAGAAAACAGCTACGAGTGTACTGCGACACCGCCTTCTGCACCTACGGGCGGGTTACCTTAAATCTTAAATTTGTTTGCATCCTGTCGCTGTAGTACGTGCAAGAGGCAGTGGGAAGAACCTTTCCAGTTAGTATTTTTGCTAAAATTTTACTAACGGAAGTGCTGTGTTTTTTGCAGTCACGTAAGTCTCCCTCTCGTTTTATTGGATACTCATCTGTTAGTCGAATCGATACGTATGTGACAGCATGTTTACCAGTATTTTGTAAAACGCCGCTCAGGAAAACGAGAATTTCTAGTGTTGATACCTCGTGTTTCATGTTGATAAAAAGGTACGGTCGAGTGTTTTTGGTAGCCTCTGTGCTAGGGACCGTTCGCATATACAAAAGAAGGCTCGTCTTAGAGTCACATGGCCAAAGTATGACTATTATACACTTCATCCTGCTTAGGCAAAAGGAGCAACTCGATTGGCTCTTTTTTTGTTTGATGTAGTCTACGGTGGTCTTGATAGGACTTACGGAGGAACCATTAGTTCATACGCAGTTCCTCGGAAAGTCCCACAAAAAGGTTTTTTACTGTATTTTCGCCGTCACCAGCGAATACAAAGCCAGCGAAGGAGTCCAAGATAACTACACACAGCAAATGGATGGAAATTTTACGAAATATTACACGAGGCATCACAACAACGTTTCACCAGGCAACGCCGGTCAACTGCTGTTTGTGTATGAGAAATCGGTTGAAAACTTTCCTCATGTCAGCACGTTGTAGGTGTCGCCACCGGCGCCAACCTTGTGTGAATGCTCTGAAAAGCTAATTATTTGCATATCACAGCATCTTCTTCCTGTCGGTTAAATTTCGCGTCTGTAGCACGTCATCTTCGTGGTGCAGCAATTTTAATGGCAAGTAGTATACTTTATTACGTTGGTCTACAGTCCAAGTTTTATGGGTTCGGCACCGCGTTTACCTGTTACGGGCGTTTGCATCAACGATGAGTGTTTCTGTAATTCCAGCTCACCCTGCAGTTACCTGCTTATGGAGTTCTCTTCGTGTTGTTTCAGTGCTGACAGGTTTCGGGAGGACGACTTTCAGTTCTGCATCATCCTCATTTTTTTCCTTTACAGTCCTCTTCTATGACCGTCTGTCACGATGACTCAGCAGGAACTGTCGTCCGCTTTGTGACTTTGCGAATCATAATTTTCCGCTTTCATTGTATGAAGTGTAAGTCTCCGATCTGCAGCCTCTTTGAACACCAAACACTTCAGCTCCCTTGGCGGTGACAGCAGCCAACACGCGAGCATTGCCGATTAGTCCATTTTAGAATTCACTTAGCTCCGGCATAACGCACTCACACCTACAGGGTCACAATTATTTAAATATATGACATAAAATCATTGTGAACGGTTTGCGTTACGATGTTCAAACTGCACAGTTGGTCGCTGGGCATGATGGGAATTAGTATGCGCTGTACGGTTTGGTTTATCGACGAAGCTCACTTTCATTTAGATGGGTTCGTCATACGCAAAACTTGCACATTTAGGGGACTGAGAATCCGCATTTCGCGATCGAGAATTCTCTTCACCCTCAACGGGTGACTGTGTGGTGTGCAATATCCAGTCACGGAATAATCGGTGCGGTATTCCTTGATGGCACGGTGACTACCGAACGGTACGTGAAGGTTTTAGAAAATGATTTCATCCCCATTATCCAAAGTGACCCTGATTTCGACAAGATGTGGTTCATGGAAGACGGAGCTCGACTCTATCGAAACAGGAGGGTGTTTGACGTCCTGGAGGAACACTCCCGGCGAGAGGGCCGCGTGGAGGTCGTCCAAGCCGCTGGTTGAGGCTTAATAACTCGGAGCTTGTTCCCATGAGGTGAGAATCAGTGGTGATGCCGAAGTGACACCACCTGCTGACAAACGGCAACACAGAGATCATCGGAAGGATCGTTGTATGCATGTACAAGTACCAAAAGCAGCAGAATGTTTGCAAACTAGAAAATCAACATGGAAATCAATATGGCACCAGCTCTGTTTACTTTTACCAGCCGAGCAGAGATCAGGCTACATTACGGGTTAGATTGTCAGCACAAACCTCAATTCAAAAATATGGAAAAATGAAATTGGTTTACTACTGGAATTAACTAACTCTCTCAGTGCTCTGCTGTACCCTCGGAATCACATTTGCCGGTGAAATCACTTATTGTTCGCTGCGACTGGCTGATAGAAGCAAACCAAGCAGGCGCTATGTTGAGTTACATGTTTCCGAAACTTTGCCGTATTTTGATGTTTCGAATTTGTACTTGTCAACTACGTAAATAAGCAGCTTAACTGACACGGTGCGTTAGAGACATCCCCGAAAAGCGCCGGGAAACGTGTCGTTGGCACATGAAACTGTTTCCACTGTTCCACATTGTAACAGTTTGAAGCTGGTAGCAGCAGTGTGCGTCCACTTCAGTTCTAGTATAAATGCTGTCGGGATAACAGTTTTATGTTCTACGTTTCGCGCAGTGCGGTTCAGTAATAACTGTTCAGTGTGACTTTCGTACTAGATATGGTGTGAATCCTCCTACAGCACAGAGCATTAGACGAAGGTATGAACAATTCCGACAAACAGTTTGATTGTGTAATGGCATATCGCCGGGCCGTCCCCGAGTGTCTCATACAGACGTCGGACGCATCCGCCATAGCTTCATAAGGAGTCCGCAGAAACCCGTTCGCGGTGCAGCTCGATAGATCAACATGCCCCTGACGTCCGTCTTTCGTGTGCTGCCTCGACGTTTACACATGAAACCATACAAAATGCAGTTACTGCAAGCTGTTCGTGAAGGTGACAAAAACGTCTGCAGTTGTGTAATTTCTTTCTTGACAAGATGGAGGATGAAAGTTTTCTTTCACGCTTAATGTTTAGTGACGAGGCAACATTCCATGTAGATGGAAAGATGAATCGTCATAATTTAAGAACATGGTGTATGGAAAAACCACATGAAGTTTTACAACATGAGAGGGACTCTACTAATTTTAATGTGTTTTGTGCAATTCATCAGACAAAGGTGTATGATCCATTTTTGTCGGCCGCGGTGACCGAGAGGTTCTAGGCGCTTCAGTGAGGAACCGCGCGACTGCTACGGCCGCAGGTTCGAATCCTGCTTCGGACATGGATGTGTGTTATGTCCTTAGGTTAGTTAGGTTTAAGTAGTTCTAAGTCTAGGGGACTGATGACCTCAGATGCTAAGTCCCATAGTGCTCAGAGCCATTTGAACCATTTTCATCCATTTTTGTTTGCCGAGGACACTGTTATAGGACGCACATGTCTCGAAATGCTTGAGAACCTTATTTTCCCACAGTTGGAGACTCATTCGATAAACTTCATTTACCAATAGGATGGGAATGGCCACAGTGGCGTCTGCAAGTACGGGAATTTTTGAATCGAAGGATTACTGATCGATGGATTGGTCGCACTGGACCAAAAAGTATTCGGCCTTACATCACTGGCCTCCAACGTCACCAGAAGTGACTGTGTGATTATTTCTTGTGGATGTTCATGAGAAAGTACGTTTATGTTCCTCTGTTGCCAAGAACAACGAATTAACTGAGACATCGCGTGACACCATCTGTGGAAGCTGTAGCTCAAGACATGGTTGCTGCAGTGTGGGAACAATTTGAATACCACATTGATACATGCCTTACACCTCAAGGGGTTATGAAAGAAAACTTTTTCAGTTTCCCGTTCATCAAAAAGAAAATTCACTGTGTATGTCTATTATTTTTAGAAACGCAGAACGTGCCAAATCGGATGATTCTTTTTGATAAAGCCTGTATAATAAGATTTTTCCATGTCCCGACTGATAACTCAAAGAGAAATGGTGAGAAAAGGCGTAGCGCTAGCGCGTCGCTCACTCGTGGGACAGCCTAGCGTGTCAACGCTTGCTGCAGCTCGCAGCGCCTCCAGAGGTCGCAGACAGACGCTGCGTGCAGAGGGGCGTTGTGGGACGCAGCGGTACGCGGCGGAAGGGGGTCGCGATCGGTTGGTGACCTCCTCCAGCTCCAGCCCTCGTGCCTGGAGGGTCGCGCGGAGGAGTAACGGCAACCTAAATGGCCAGATGCGGGGACAGGGTGGCGGGAAACGAGCCCATTCTAAAGGCCCGGGCTCGCCCCGGCCAGTTCCGCCGGTCCGGCGGTCGCAGGTGTCGTCGCGGTGCTCCGGGTTTGCCGGCGCTCAGAGCACGCGTCGCCACCTATACCCCGTCGCTCGTTTCCCAGAATAGCTAGAGAAGCCTATGTATATGTTTTACAGTCCGTGATAATACTCTTAATAATACCAATAACAAAGAAGGCAGGGCAGAATGTTACCGAACCATCAGTTTCATAATAACTTCTCCTCCTCCTCTTCTTCATCTCCTGGATTTGGCAAATTGCCTTCTAGTTACTCGATCCCTTGCATGACCTCCCTACATTCCTTCTCCAACGCGTTTATAAACGAGATCGTTTACCAGGAATCTTCCTCTTCCACTACGTTCTGTATCTTCCTACCATTTTCTCCTATTTTCTTTAACTCCTTCGTTTGGGTTACATATTCCTAAACCTTTCATTATATCCTAACTTCTTTGCGATCTTCTCTTGTGCATCTTTCCATTCTCTTAGAAACATCATTTCTGTAGCATGTGACCTACTTCCTTGGTATCTTGTTGCCACCCATACTTCACATCCGTAAGTAAGGGTTTGGTAAAACTTCAGCTGGGTGCCTTTCCCATTTTTTTCTGAATATTTTTTACAATCATTTTGTTGTGTACATAGTTCCGCGTAGTCAGCGCGTACACAACTTTCCCACTAGAGCGCGCCCCGCTAAGACAACAGCGCAGGCGCAGCGCTCGTCCGTCTCCGGACTAATAGATGACGCTGCCTTAGAGACGGACCAAATTCTGCTTCCGCCGATTCGCGTATTAATATGTAACGCAGCCAACGAGATTGCTGCTAACGTAGAACCTTTTCTCCTCGCGGATCACACTCGCGCAGTGATACCTGAACGCTCGAGGTATTATAAAGAGTGTACAGACCTCCGATTAGTCAGTCTGCATTAGTCTGCACCAGTCTGCATTAGTCTGTACCAGTCTATAGTCAAGTTTCAGTCTGCGCCTAATAAGATTATCATATTCCTGTACATAGCCATGAAGAGAAATGTATAGACACTTTGTCAAGTATCAGAGATATGAGAGAATAAGATTAATGCACCAAGACCAAAGAAACTTCAAATTGTCAATTGTAAATAGCATCCAGAATCAAGTTAAGTAAGGTTTATGATTTTTATTATTTTAATAAATGTGTGTGAAAATTAATCAAGTTCTGTTTAAAGTTGGTCACCGTTAATCTGCTACTCTAAGCGTGTAAGTGGCATTTCTATCGTCTGACCTGGCGCCACGATAAGACCACGAGACATATTGCTGACACTCGCCTACTTCGTTAGAGCGACAAGTCAAATAATCTCATGGTGTGTGTGTACCGAAGATCTTACAGTACGCACACCACACATTTACATAATTTTTTGTCCAAGTCATGGCTGTACTGATGTGTGTTGTCGGATCCTAGATATTTAAAATGTTTAGCTTGCTCTAAAATTTTACTATTCAAGACTATTTTCGATCTTAGAGATTGTATGGCACGAAATGCCATCACTCGCGTTTTACGTAAGCAATTTTAGGTTGTATTATGGTGATTAAAGGATCAAAGGTACATCCGAAGCATCATACACACTCAACAAACTATTGTCATCTAATTTTTTTTTTTTTTTTTGAGAAGAACCAAAGAAAGAATATATAAAACCATAATCACACCCATATTACTATATGGGGCAGAAATACGGAGACTAGAGAAATACGTGGACAGAAATGTAAGTTTTTGAAAATAAAATCTTGCGAGTTATGTGGACCAATCTATGAGGGAGGAGAATGGCGAAGAAGAAAGAACAGGGTGCTCTGGGAGCTATACAATGAACCAGACGTAGTTGCGGAAGCCAATACAAGAAGACTAAGAAGGGCCGGCAATGTACATAGAAGAGACCAGGGATCTTTACTGACAGAAATCTCCGAGAATAAAAAGGAAGGACGAAGATCTCTACGCGCGCCAAAAATTAGATGGAGAGACCAGGTTACGAAGGATCTCCAGATACTGTGAGCAAGGGAAGAAGATATCGAAGACAGAATACTTGGAAGACGCTACTTGACGAGGTCAAAAACCGACTGCGGTTTGGGGGTGATGAGAGTAAGAAGTATTATGATACGTCAGCGATATTCTACGCCCTGTTTCGTTGGCCTTCGTGGAAACCCATCTTGGGCTTACATTCCAGCAATATAACACCCGCCCGTACACGGCGAGAGTTGCTACAGTTTGTCTTTTTGCTTGCCGAATCCTGCCTTGGCCAACAAGGTAGCCGGATTTCTCTTCAAGCCAAGCCGAGATGAGGCGAATAAAGTGGCCGAACACGTTCTTGGCTTGCTTTATTTATGAAGCTCTTTCTCTTGAATAAATCATCCATTTTTACTACAATTGTAATCATTTGTTTGTCTGTACGCGTACATCACGTCTACCTGTTTCCGTCACATTCAGATAATTCCTTCGTGGTACATCGTTTTGTCTTAGAGTGTATGTATACAGCAAAAATAAAGACTTAGAATGTTCATGAAGTTCGTATCATTTCCAAAATTTTAATAGCTTTCACGTAAAAAATTCTGAGACATAACTTCTCAGCACGTCCTCGTATGTTAAAATGTGGAGGAGCCCTATTTGCAACAATGTATGGTAAACGGTTGATAATAATCAGTCCTTGCATGACGAACAGTTTCAATCCACGAAAAACGCAGTTCTTTAAAGCACTTTTTGCGCTGCAGTTCGTCGTCGCTTCCCGCACACAGTTCCCACGTTAAACTCTCATCATGTGCAGATGCCTACAGTGAATTTCGTTAATTGTTGGCAAGACAAAGTCAGGCCATTTGCTGCACCGTTGCCAGTACGCCAGAACCACGGTTAATTCTCTTCTTCCGCCTCTCTCGGAGCATCTGGAGGCGAGGCCTTCAGACGAGAGTAATTGACATACAATGAAGTACCGACTCTACCCACTGGCAGTTAGTGCTGGTTCGTCAAGTCGACGCGGTGGAAATTCCGGCCTCCGAAGCGACACTGATTAGTTGGTTACGCACATGGCAATAGGGAAATTAGATGACCGACGGTAAATCTTGGGAAGACATGAATTTTGTCAAGCGATTCGTATTTAATGACATATCATATAATTTTGCGTTCCGGCCTTAGACTGACTTTTATGGTAGATACGATACTTTGCGAAATAAAGCCACAACTATCAAATCAATGTCGCTACCTACCTGTCAGGGAACCACCACATGATCTGGGGCTACTTCAGGACCAGAAACTTCAGGACTTATTTGTTGCTTACTCGTGCCGACCCTTCCTAGTGGAATATATATATATATATATATATATATATATATATATATATATATATATATGTGTGTGTGTGTGTGTGTGTGTGTGTGTGTGTGTGTGTGTGTGTGTGCGCGCGCGCATGCAATAATTGCAGAGGGGTTCTGAACCACCTATCTATCATACAATTCAGGAGATAAGACGCCATAAACACTGAGATGCGTGGAAAGATACATCACGCATGACGTATTAATACATTTATTGTTTGCTACTAATACGCTGCAACAGTCGAGTCAGTTTAAGAATCTCCCGCGAACCTGGCAGTGCTTTTGACAGCTTCCAACTGCGAAGCGCAGGGGGCTGTAAGCGAATACGATAGCCGGCGTTAAAACTATGAAGACGGGTTGCTAAAGAGGCGTTCAGAAAATCGCGTTGCAGACGTGTGAAGCAGTTGTATCCAGCGTATAGAAAATGCCTGGGATCATGTTTCTTAACCTGGACACAGTACTTAAACATTTCTACATTTTCTTGGTACGACTGTTTCATAATTTCAAATATATTTTCATGAGTACGTGGAAATGAATCCTTGCTGTACATTATTACAGACACAACTACTTTTTTGTGTTCATCTCTAATAGAAAATTGTAGAATGGATACCAGGGCAATACCTGGTTTGTCAGCTAGTAGATAAATAATGGCTATAACATTACACTTCGCTCGATGTTACGTTTTCCTCGTGTTCTGGATACATGGCTTATGCATTCTGCTCTCTTCCTTCGGAAAACACATCACATTGCAGTTGAGACATAGACACCGACTGCCTACAGAAGTTGATGGGGAGGGGGGAGGGAGGAAGTTGCGTGGAGTTTGGAGGGAGAGGAAGGGGCAGGGAGAGGGAGACGGAACGACCTGTGAGAAAAAAGAAACCGTAATGTCGTTATGGGAGTTTCTGTCAGCTATGAATTCTGTTTCTACGTAACAGAAACTTAAGTTAAATACTTGAAATGTCTTGCCCGATTGAAACAGTGTGCTGCTCTGGTAGAGTGAAATCACAGTTCACTCCTATCACGAATTTCACGTGAGTGTACATAATATGAGCTCTAGTAAATTTAACCCTGTACAACGCAAAATTTTGTGAACACCTATGCATAGCAGAACGTAAAATTTGTAAATAATTTTTTATAAAATGCAATTAGCAAGGAAATTAATATGTTACTGTAAAATCTGTGGAGGAGAGTGGTAACGGGAGTGGAACAAGAAGAATCAGTGGAAGGTGTGTGTGTGTGTGTGTGTGTGTGTGTGTGTGTGTCGGTACTGAGGAGGGAGGCGGGGGGGGGGGGGGGTGTAGCCGCGATATTGTCTTTCGTATTGGCTGGACAGAACATTGAGTTCACGAAAACGTAGCTTTGAAGGAATCAGGAGCAGGACAATATAACTGTCGCGATGCTGCTACCGAATTCTGAGAATGGAGTTGCTACTGCGTCAGCTATAAATTTAAGAAGAAAGCGAATTCGTAGCCGCAATTTTAAATGCATAACGGTGAGTAATACTTTCGTGAGAGATAACCATATCTAACCTAGGTGTTTTTTTTCTTTTTTTTTAGCGAAACATCATGCTAATACAATTACCGGGCGTTGTGGTCAAACATACCTCCCGCCCGGACATTTCTACCGAGCGAGGTGGCGCAATGGTTAGACACTGGACTCGCATTCGGGAGGACGACGGTTCAATCCCGCGTCCGGCCATCCTGATTTAGGTTTTCCGTGATTACCCTAAAATCGCTCCAGGCAAATAACGGGATGATTCCTTTCAAAGGGCACGGCCGACTTCCCTCCCCGTACTTCCCCAATCCCATGAGACCGCTGACCTCGCTGTCTGCTTTCCTTCCCCAAACAACCCCCAACTCGGATATTTCTACATATAATACAGCTTCGAATTAATTTCTATTACTTTCTCAGAAATTACGACTGATTCTATCAGTTTCTCGCCTAACAGATTTAAAAACAATTTTGGTGTGTTCACATAAAATCAAAAAAGGAGACACATCATATTAGTCAAACATGTGAGCAAGGCGAAGAGAGAACTGTGACTTTGGCCTGACCAACACTTTACTTGCCCGCGATTCACGAGTAGAGTATAACTAAAGGCACCATTCTCACACTTCCTTACACCGAGCCCAAGTTGATGTTTGGAAGAAGTCTCAGCTATGTTTATTCGCGCTGAACGTGTAATCACACTTCATTATTTATTACTGTTTAGCTATAAACCACAGCAAAATCGAATTCAAAGAGCAGCAGCTACGCAAGTGACAGTAATACTTCTCATAACCACCCCTATGTAAACATTCATTTTAAAAGAGGTACCCATTTACTATAAATTTTAATGAGACGACACGGCGGACGTATGTTGACGTTATTTCCAGATGCAGCAGTACATTACGTGCTTCTCATGTGATCATATATTTAAGGAGCTCAAGTTCACTGTGACCCCAAGCGTGACAATGACAGTGCAAATCAGTAGAAAACCCACTGAACGCAACCTATTTTTGGAGGTGTGGGAGAGACTTGAAGTTCTGACGGGAAACCAAAGAATGCAATATTTTTTTTAAATAATAGAACTAGCTCGTGGCCCTCGACTGTCAGTGTTCATCAGAGACAAGTCTTCCTTTAGAAGTGCGCCAGGGAAGTGTGATAGGACCACTTTTATTATCTATATACATAAATGATCTGTCGGAGAGGGTAAGCAGCAATTTAAGACTGTTTGCTGATGACGATATGGTGCACGGGAAAGTGTCGTCGTCGAGTGATTGTAGGAATATACAAGATAACTTAAACAAAATTCGTTGTTGGTATGATGAGTGACAGCTTTCTCTGAATGTAAAAAAATGTAATTTAATCCGGATGAGCAGGAAAAAAAGAGACCTTTAGCGGTCGAATACAACATTACTACGATGCAGCTTGACAGCCATTTCGATCAAATATCTAAGCGTGACTGTGCAATACGATATGAAATTAAGTGAGTGCGCCAGGTTGGTAGTAGGCAAGGCAAATGCTCGGGAGGCGGCGTATACGGGATGTTTTCGTACGAACGTAAGAAACTGTAACAGGGCATAGAGAATGCTTCACTGGACATTTGAAGTAGGAAACCTCAGGCCGGAGAAGCCAGCGTAAGGAAATATGGAAGTAAACTTGACTACCGCTTTGCCTAACAGTACTGTTTTCCAACTTATTTACAACTAACATGGGTACAAGTTTACACGTTATCTGCAGATGCAGCAGTACATTACGTGTTTTTCATGCGATCACATATTGAAGGAGCTTAAGGTCACTGAGCAGAAACGTGACAATGACAGTACAGATCAACAGAAAACCCACTGAATGTAACCTATTTTGGTAGGTGTGGGGGATCGAGACTAAGTTTGCACGTCTTTATGGTGTTCTGGTTCAAATGGCTCTGAGCACTATGGGACTTAGGATCTATGGTCATCAGTCCCCTAGACTTAGAACTACTTAAACCTAACTAACGTAAGGACATCACACACATCCATGCCCGAGGCAGGATTCGAATCTGCGACCGTAGCAGCAGCGCGGTTCCGGACTGAAGCGCCTAGAACCACTAGGTCACAGCGGCCGGCTGGCTTCTACAACTCCAGGTTCCCTACCTCACATTGGTCGGTGGAACATCCTCTATGTGCTGATAAATTTTTGCACGCTCTTACGGAAACACTTTGTAGAATGCTAGTACGACCCATTCTTGAGTACAATTAAGAGTGTTTGAGCTGCCAACCGAGTCGAATTAAAGAATGACATCGACGGAATACAAAAGCGTGCTGCTAAATTTGTTACCCGGTAGGTTCGATCAGCACTCAAGTGTTACGGATATTTTCTGTGAACTCAAATGGGAATCCCTGGATGGAAAATGGCGCTACCGCTCTGTTGCGAACCGGCATTTGAAGCCTACTGCAGGACGAGTGTATATTTCGTTTAGAGGTCGTACGGAGGCTTTTAGACGGTCCTTTTTACTTCACTCTATTTGCGAGTTGAACAGGAAAGGAAATGGGTAACAGAGGTAGTGGTGCCCTCCGTCGTGCACTATTTGGTGGTCTGCGGAGTATGTATGTAGAAGCAGATCTGTTTTAATTCTTTACGCCCAGGATACTAACTTCTTTAGCCACCTTTCGTAAACGCTAAGACAATGGCTTGTATGGCAAAAGACTACAGCTGGAGTACGGCAGACTAGATATTACACTACTGGCCATTAAAATTGCTACACCACGAACATGACGTGCTACAGACGCCAAATTTAACAGACAGGAATAAGTTGCTGTGATATGCAAATGATTAGCTTTTCAGAACATTCACACAAGGTTGGCGCTGGTGGCGACAACTACAACGTGCTGACATGAGGAAAGTTTCCAACCGCTTTCTCATACACAAACAGCAGTTGACCGGCGTTGCCTGGTGAAACATTGTTGTGATGGCTCGTGTAAGGAGGAGAAACGCGTACCATCACGTTTCCGACTTTGATAAGGTCGGTTTGTAGCCTATCACGATTGCGGTTTATCGTATCCCGACATTGCTGCTCGCGTTGGTCGAGATCCAATGACTGTTAGCAGAATATGGAATCGGTGGGTTCAGGCGGGTAATAAAAGAACGCCGTGCTGGATCCCAACTGCCTCGTATCACTAGCAGTCGAGATGACAGGCATCTTATGCGCATGGCTGTAACGGATTGTGCAGCCACGTCTCGATCCCTGAGTCAACAGATGGGGACGTTTGCAAGACAACAACCATCAGCACGAACAGTTCGACGTTTGCAGCAGCATGGACTATCAGCTCGGAGACCATAGCTGCGGTTACCCTTGACGCTGCAGCACAGACAGGAGCGCCTGCGTTGGTGTAGTCAACGACGAAACTGGGTGCACGGATGGATGAATCTAGGTTCTGTTTACAGCATCATGATGGTCGGATCCGTGTTTGGCGACATCGCGGTGAACGCATATTGGAAACGCGTATTAGTCATCCCCATACTGACGTATTACCCGACGTCATGGTATGGGGTGTCATTGGTTACACGACTCTGTCACCCCTTGTTCCCACTGACGGCACTTTGAATAGTGGACGTTACATTTCAGATGTGTTACGACCCGTGACTCTACCCTTCATTCGATCCCTGCGAAACCCTACATTTCAGCAGGATAATGCACGACCGCATGTTGCAGGTCCTGTACGGGCCTTTCTGGATACAGAAAATGTTCGACTGCTGCCCTGGCCAGCACATTCTCCACATCTCTCACCAATTGAAAACGTCTGGTCAATGGTGGCCGAGCAACTGGCTCGTCACAATACGCCATTCACTACTCTTGATGATCTATGGTATCGTGTTGAAGCTGCATGGGCAGCTGTACCTGTACACGCCATCCAAGCTCTGTTCGACTAAATGCCCAGGCGTATCAAGGCCGTTATTACGGCCAAAGGTGGTTTTTCTGGGTACTGATTTCTCAGGATCTATGCGGACAAATTGCGTGAAAATGTAATCACATGTCAGTTCTAGTATAATATATTTGTTCAATGAATACCGGTTTATCATCTGCATTTCTTCTTGATGTAACAATTTTAATGGCCAGTAGTGTACGTGAGGTCCTGACGGCGCCGCCTGCTGTCTGAGGGCCGGCCTTGCGGGAGCAGACGTGGAGCATCGGCAGGATGCGGCCCGCCCATAGCCGTCCACAGTTCGGTTCGCTGCCCCTGATTGCGGCTAACTTTATCCCGGCCCGACCGGAAGCGGCTAAGAAAGGCCCACCCCACGGCGTCGGCGCTTCCTCGTGGCGCTTCTACGCCCGCCCTTGCGTTTCTTCGGAACCATCTCTACGTAAGCGCCGCCCGGCGTACAATCTATTAAAATTAACACCCGTTCCTCCAATGTTCCTGTGCCATGTGTGAAATATCAGGCGGGGACGGATCTGCAATGAAGGTATGTTTACACAAGCACTGAAATTTCACATTGCCGACAGTATGGTTCGGCAATATAGCACGTCAACACAACCGGACAATGTAGACTACAAGAACCTAACAAGGGGACCTCTCCATCGCACCCCCCTCAGATTTAGTTACAGGTTGGCACAGTGGATAGGCCTTGAAAAATTGAACACAGATCAATCGAGAAAATAGGAAGAAGTTGTGTGGAACTATGAAAAAAATAAGCAAAATATACAAACTGAGTAGTCCAAGTGTATGCAACATCAAGGATAGTCTGACCCCAGGAGCGCCGTGGTTAGCTTGAGCAGCTGCGGAATGAGATGTCCTTGGTTCAAGTCTTCCGTCGAGTGAAAAGTTTACTTTCTTTATTTTCGCAAAGTTATGGTCTGTCCGTTCGTTCAATGACGTCTCTGTCCACTGTAATAAGTTTAGTGTCTGTGTTTTGCCACCGCACCGCAAAACCGTACGATTAGTAGACGAAAGGACGTGCCTCTCCAATGGGAACCGAAAACATTTGATCTCAAGGTCATAGGTCAACCGATCCTTCCACAGGAAAACACGTCTGATATATTCTATACGACACTGCTCACGGCATGTGCGTAACATGACAGGAATATGTTGTCGACCCACCTAACTTGCACACTTGGCGAATGGGTAAAAAGATTCTTCTACCTTGCCCGATTTAGGTTTTCTTGTGAATGTGATAATCACTCCCAAAAGTGATAAAAACATAAGAGTGTCACATAAACTGCAACAAATGAATGCAACAGTTCACAGTCGCACAGTTTTCCCTGTGCTCTGTCAAAACATATGTTTTTAACGTTTTCAAATTTTTCCGTGTGTAGACGGTCAAATACATCGGACGAACGGACGGATAATAATTGTCTGAAAATAGAAGATTAAACTTTTCACTCGAGAGAAGACTTGAACCAAGGATCTCTCATTCCGCAGCTGCTCAAGCTAACCACGGGACCACGGCGCTCCTGAGCTCACACTATCCTTTATGTTGCGTATCTTGCGCATGGACTATTGAGTTTGTATATTTTGCTTATTATTTTCATAGTTCCACGCAACTTCTTCCTGTTTTCTCGATTGATCTGGTTCAGTTATTCAAGGCCTATCGCCGGCCGGAGTGGCCGTGCGGTTCTGGGCGCTACAGTCTGGAACCGAGCGACCGCCACGGTCGCAGGTTGGAATCCTGCCTCGGGCATGGATGTGAGTGATGTCCTTAGATTAGTTAGGTTTAATTAGTTCTAAGTTCTAGGCGACTGATGACCTCAGAAGTTAAGTCGCATAGTGCTCAGAGCCATTTGAACCATTTCAAGGCCTATCCACTGTGCCAACTTATAACTAAATCTGATGGAGGTGCGATGGGGAGGTTCCCTTGTAAGTAGGGTACGGCTCACTGCTGTCCTCTTCAGACTGCGGCCTCTGTATACAAGACGAACCAAAATTGCCGCAAACAACAAAGGGCGATTCCTTGCACGCTAACGGCACGAAAAAAATTGTCTACCAGAATTTCATCCCGTACCTATTTTCGGTAGACAATAGACATCAAACAATTGGCAAGGCTTAATCGGATGTGCGACAAATATCTTCGTTCAGTATTGTGTGACTGCTGCAGTGGCAGTGCAGTGAAAGCAATTTTGCGGTAACTTCCTTATCCTTTGGCCCCTATTGGAGTATTCAAATTCAAGAGGTCGCTCCCTGGTCTAGATCTGTCTTTTTTTATTATTATTTTCTCGTTTGGCTCTGTCCAGTAATGTTGTCGTATACAGTGTTTCTGGAAACATACATAGCCTGCAACTACAATGTTTTTTAGTGTTCAACATAAAAATTGGTCAGACGTATCAGGAATAGTCACGAAGAGTAACAATCAGTTACGAACAAATTACCTGTCATAGGACAGAAATAGCTGCGAAAAATATCAATGTGAAGATGTTAAACATACATACTAAATTAAGTACCAAGGGCCAATAGTAATAAATATCAGTGATAGGATATCCATTGACTGGAAAGCATGTGGGGATGTAGTGCGTGGAAAAGAACGGAGCAACGTGTCACGGCAAAATAAGTCTTTAAAAGTGGAACGATAAAGACGATTGTACTGTAATGTCTATGTCGGTATATTGAATAATTGCATTTGTTTTGTGTAAGACCTGCTGCAATCACTGCATAACGATTAAGAAGCCGGGTAACACATCACACAGTCTTAAATTAGAAAATAAAACAAAATGATTGCGTCTATACGCGGAATCCAACTCTCTAACTCGAGTATTCTAACGCAAAACACCCACTGCACTAGCTGCGTAGCACAGTTACACAGTACTGAATGAACACACTTGTGCAGCACTGCTATAGCAGTCATTTTTCGACAGATGACGATGCTATAACGTGGATGGGTTTATATCGATACCAGGTCGGTGGTCATAATGTTTTGGCTGATTAGTGGGTGTCACACTTACACTCGTCTACTTGTCGCTTATTAGCTAGTAGTGTACGTACCACACTGGTTGAAGTTGTCATAAGGATGTCAGAGCCATATTTACCTGAAAAGAAAAAAATATTGCTATTAAAAATTCTGGAAAATAAAGGTAACATGTTAAACAGAACATAAATTTGAAGGACGTTTCTGATGAGGCGGCTATCAGTAAAGTAATTTCATGAAGATAACACAACACTTTTTTGGATGTCTGAAATGGAAGGATGTGTGTACTTTATTACCTCCCCTCCTCCTCACCCGGTGTTGACGGAAGTCCTACGCCGTCGTGTAGTAGGGCGGTGTTATAAACTGGCGGAAAATACACTCCTGGAAATGGAAAAAAGAACACATTGACACCGGTGTGTCAGACCCACCATACTTGCTCCGGAAACTGCGAGAGGGCTGTACAAGCAATGATCACACGCACGGCATAGCGGACACACCAGGAACCGCGGTGTTGGCCGTCGAATGGCGCTAGCTGCGCAGCATTTGTGCACCGCCGCCGTCAGTGTCAGCCAGTTTGCCGTGGCATACGGAGCTTCATCGCAGTCTTTAACACTGGTAGCATGCCGCGACAGCGTGGACGTGAACCGTATGTGCAGTTGACGGACTTTGAGCGAGGGCGTATAGTGGGCATGCGGGAGGCCGGGTGGACGTACCGGCGAATTGCTCAACACGTGGGGCGTGAGGTCTCCACAGTTCATCGATGTTGTCGCCAGTGGTCGGCGGAAGGTGCACGTGCCCGTCGACTTGGGACCGGACCGCAGCGACGCACGGATGCACGCCAAGACCGTAGGATCCTACGCAGTGCCGTAGGGGACCGCACCGCCACTTCCCAGCAAATTAGGGACACTGTTGCTCCCGGGGTATCGGCGAGGACCATTCGCAACCGTCTCCATGAAGCTGGGCTACGGTCCCGCACACCGTTAGGCCGTCTTCCGCTCACGCCCCAACATCGTGCAGCCTGCCTCCAGTGGTGTCGCGACAGGCGTGAATGGAGGGACGAATGGAGACGTGTCGTCTTCAGCGATGAGAGTCGCTTCTGCTTTGGTGCCAATGATGGTCGTATGCGTGTTTGGCGCCGTGCAGGTGAGCGCCACAATCAGGACTGCATACGACCGAGGCACACAGGGCCAACACCCGGCATCATGGTGTGGGGAGCGATCTCCTACACTGGCCGTACACCACTGGTGATCGTCGAGGGGACACTGAATAGTGCACGGTACATCCAAACCGTCATCGAACCCATCGTTCTACCATTCCTAGACCGGCAAGGGAACTTGCTGTTCCAACAGGACAATGCACGTCCGCATGTATCCCGTGCCACCCAACGTGCTCTAGAAGGTGTAAGTCAACTACCCTGGCCAGCAAGATCTCCGGATCTGTCCCCCATTGAGCATGTTTGGGACTGGATGAAGCGTCGTCTCACGCGGTCTGCACGTCCAGCACGAACGCTGGTCCAACTGAGGCGCCAGGTGGAAATGGCATGGCAAGCCGTTCCACAGGACTACATCCAGCATGTCTACGATCGTCTCCATGGGAGAATAGCAGCCTGCATTGCTGCGAAAGGTGGATATACACTGTACTAGTGCCGACATTGTGCATGCTCTGTTGCCTGTGTCTATGTGCCTGTGGTTCTGTCAGTGTGATCATGTGATGTATCTGACCCCAGGAATGTGTCAATAAAGTTTCCCCTTCCTGGGACAATGAATTCACGGTGTTCTTATTTCAATTTCCAGGAGTGTAGAATGGTTCATGTCAGGAACACATCTTTACCGAACTCTACCAAACCGATTCTCATGTGTTTTCGTGCTTGTTTGATATATTGATTCCAATCCTTACGCATGCTAGTTTTCAGTTGTTGAAGTACAGAACAAAGGCATTGCTATAGATGAGGAGTGTTGTGAGCACATGGAACTTTTCAGGCGGAGATTGCAACACAGCATTCCCAGAAGACGCCATCAATCTCACACTAACGAAGGTTCAGTCACTAACATGACTAACATGGGAGCAGTATACCGACATATCGGACTGACAATTTTGGCTGTGATGCAAGGACAGCAGAATGAGAGGTGAAGAGCTATCGGCAGAACAATAGTGCGCCAAGGAGAACAGGCACGGGTCCTTCCAGAAGAGCTACAGCACGAGAAATGGTTCAAATGGCTCTGAGCACTATGGGACTTAACATCTGAGGTCATCAGTCCCCTAGAACTTAGAACTACTTAAACCTAACTAACCTAAGAACATCACACACATCCATGCCCGAGGCAGGATTCGAACCTGCGACCGTACCAGTCGCGCGGTTCCGGACTGAAGCGTCTAGAACCGCTCGGCCACCTCGGCCACCTCGGCCGGCACAGCACGAGGAGATCGCTGCATTGTTCGACTGGTCCTGACGAATAGACGAGTGACAACAGTAGAAATCTGCTACGAGATTACTAGTGGTATATGAAAGTTTCAGCGTACTGATGGAGGATAGGACCAGCGACCCGGGGGTTAAATTTTTATTTTCTTCCAATATTCGTCACAGTTGCGACAGGAGTCATTTCTTTGTGGTGACTAGTTTCGGACTATCACGTAAACACAAAATAATAAACTACATGTGAGTATATAATGAGGTTTCTTTCCAATCGAACACATTCTATTCTCATACATAGTTTATCGTTTTGTATTTATGTAATGAGTACTAGTGAGGAATAATGAATGTTTGGTAACTCACATGTACGTTTGTGGGAACTGTACGATTACGCTTACGTCTACGGCCATGGTTTGAAAACGACGTGATAGTCGGGATAAGTCGTTTCTTTGTGATTATTTGTTTCCAGCTGTGACGGATATTGGAAGGAAATTAAAAAGAAAATACTAGTGGTGTCACCATAAAGCTCAGGAGCGGATTACCGTAATCTTGGATCAGATTTCGAGTTGCCATCCGTAGTTTATTGCTGACATCACAGCACAGAAGACAGAACCCTACGAGGGATGTTTAGAAAGTTAGTTCCGATCAGTCGCGAAATGGAAACCACAGTAAAAAAATCAGATGAAGCTTTGCACAGATGTGTTTGGCAGTGTCTTTAGTATGCCCGTCGATACGTCACGTTGCACTTTGTAGTTATACCCACAGTTAGCACGTACAAGTGTCTAGAAATTAGTGTCTCCCGCCAAGGATGGATGCCAACCGAGAGATTTCGCCTGCTTTCCTGCAACCCCACACAGCGTACTGAAATGCACTAGCTTATTTATAAACTATATATGTACTAAGATGGCATCTGTTCTTTCGGACATGTCCGAAATAACAGATACCATTTTAGTATATATATATATATATATATATATATATATATATATATATATATATATATATATATATATATATATATATATATAAGGCTCACCGGCCACTTGACCATCTTCTTCTTCTGTGCGAATGCACAACTCTTACGGGAATCGGCAACGCGCCACGAGTAATGAGTATAATGGGCGGGGGCACTACGAATGTAGTGCGGGACAATACGTTGAGAATGTGGGTTTCGCGGGAGGCGTGCCAGAGATAAATCCCTGCAGTCGCGCTATCCTCTATGTCCTCGGTGGCTCAGATGGATAGAGCGTCTGCCATGTAAGCAGGAGATCCCGGGTTCGAGTTCCGGTCGGGGCACACATTTTCATCTGTCCCCGTTGACGTATGTCAACGCCTGTAAGCAGCTAAGGGTGTTCATTTCGTTGTAATTTTTTTATAAACATTTTCGGCCGCACACTGCACGGGCAATGGGAACTCTTTGATCACCCACCATATCGCTCGCATGTGGCTCCCTGTGATTTTCATCTCTGCTCACATGAACTGATGGCTATAAAGACCATTTTGGCAAGGCAACGACCTGCAGACCAGCATAGAGTGTTGGCGAAAAGCACAGCCGACTGCTTTCTATGACAGTGGTATTGGAAAATTGATACAACGCTACTACGAGTGCTTACGTCAGAGTGGCGACCACTTACAGAAGTAGCTGTAAGGTGTAGCTAACTGCTGCAAATAAGACCTTTCTGATTTTTAATGTAGTTGGCATTTCGGATCAAATCAGAACATACTTTCAGGACTACCCTCGTACACGGTATAGACAGTCATCTGCGATAGTGAATGCCAATCTCTAGTGTTTAGCGATGAACAGGATATCAAATGGAATATTCCAGCAAGATAACGCAAGACCTTACACAACATTTCACTCCACAAACGCCTTGACGAATGTGTGGACAACTGACTAGCCTGTACAGTCGCCTAACTGACACTCACAGAGCATGTCAGAGATGTAACTCGAAGAGGTATACGTCCTTATCAGTCTCCATCTCCAGGAAATCTTCGTGAACCGACATCATGTATTAGCGCTGCGTAAATAATCGTGGGTTCCGTACGAACTGCATGTTGATGAGGTGTAACAATTCCGAACAGAATGATATCTCTACGAAGTTCGATAAATATCGTACTGGAGCTTCATAGCATAACATTTTTCGTTAGCCTCAGTTTATATTTCCCACAAGCCACAGTACTTAGTATTATCGACTTTCTGTCGTATTCCTATCGCGTACTGAGCGGGGAAAAACTAACTGTCCCTAAGGTTCGGCACGAGCCCTAATCTCACTTACTTTATTGTCACGATTCCTACACGAGATGTACGGTTGTGGCAGCAGAACTTTACTAGTCTTCTTCGAACGCTGATTCAGTAAATTCATCCAACAAGAGATTTTCAAGTTTCATTCTGCATTAAATATAGCTTTCACCATGAACGAGACGCCGTTCGGGATCCCACAGTTAAACTCTTTGCCCCTTTCCCTGTTTGGATAAATACGTAAGAGGACACACAAGTCGCCAAAGTGGCGTCCCGTCGAAAGACATCGATCGTACCATTCAGGCTCATGAAACTACTATTGTTATTACTATAACAGTAAACACAGTAAATGGCTTCACTGCGCTGTATTTCGTATTTTGTCAGTAGTCGCATATCCCACAAGCATCTAAGACTACGCGATGTATCGGGAGACAATTGGTGCAGATCTCATTAAATTGGCCTTTTTTAGTTGGCAGATGCATGCGTTATCAATGCCAGTGGTTTCCAAGAGCCGAATAAAATCGTTTCACACCGCTCCCTGTGTGCCAAGAACCGCTGCGATCACTTTCACTAGTGTACATCAGACTAGCTGTAGCCCGATTTTCAAATCTTCGTATGTGGCAAGGTTATCAAGATGTTTCTCGTCGTTTCTGTTATCCTCTATGATGGTAATGAAATTGATCAACACTTTGTTTTTCTCCAGAATTGTGATGTATGATGTACTGTGTTCCACCACTCGATTCGACTGAGACATGAAGTCCCACAGTAATTTGGCATGTTCCTTTTTCGGAAACATGTTTCTGGCTTGTGGTCCTATCAATTCTTTGCCACTGGTAGATGCTATTTTGGCAGAAGTTCCAGTGGATCATTCCTGCAAAATTATTATTATTATTATTTCTTTCTTGTCTCAGACGTTATGTCTGGTTAAAAATGGAAGGTGACGCGGACCTTGATGAAGCGTGACTTCCTTTTAACTGTACGGTATAGGTTACATTGCATTTAGGAACTTTCGGGTAATTGAACATTTATCAACAATTACAGATTTCTGTAGTTGTATATACAAGTTTGGATGTAGCTGTATTGCGTTGATGTACTGGTGGATATTGTGTGGTATGACTCCTGTAGTTGATAGTATAATTGGTATAATGTCAACTTTATCCTGATGCCACATGTCCTTGACTTCCTCAGCCAGTTGGATGTATTTTTCAATTTTTTCTCCTGTTTTCTTTTGTATATTTGTTGTATTGGGTATGGATATTTCGATTAGTTGTGTTAATTTCTTCTTTTTATTGGTGAGTATGATGTCAGGTTTGTTATGTGGTGTTGTTTTATCTGTTATAATGGTTCTGTTCCAGTATAATTTGTATTCATCGTTCTCCAGTACATTTTGTGGTGCATACTTGTATGTGGGAACGTGTTGCTTTATAAGTTTATGTTGTAAGGCAAGCTGTTGGTGAATTATTTTTGCTACATTGTCATGTCTTCTGGGGTATTCTGTATTTGCTAGTATTGTACATCCACTTGTGATGTGATCTACTGTTTCTATTTGTTGTTTGTAAAGTCTGCTTTTATCTGTTGTGGTATCGGGATTTTTAATAATATGCTTCCTGTAATATCTGGTGTTTATTGTTTGATCCTGTATTGCAATCATGAATCCTTCCGTCTCACTGTATATATTGCCTTTTCTTAGCCATGTGTTGGATGCGTCTTGATCGATGTGTGGCTGTGTTAGATGATAGGGGTGCTTGCCATGTAGTGTTTTCGTTTTCCAATTTACTTTCTTCGTATCTGTTGATGTTATGTGATCTAAAGGGTTGTAGAAGTGGTTATAAAATTGCAGTGGTGTAGCCGATGTATTTATATGAGTGATTGCTTTGTGTATTTTGCTAGTTTCTGCTCGTTCTGTAAAGAATTTTCTTAAACTGTCTACCTGTCCATAATGTAGGTTTTTTTATGTCGACAAATCCCCTTCCTCCTTCCTTTCTGCTTAATGTGAATCTTTCAGATGCTGAATGTATGTGATGTATTCTATATTTGTGGCATTGTGATCGTGTAAGTGTATTGAGTGCTTCTAGGTCTGTGTTACTCCATTTCACTACTCCAAATGAGTAGGTCAATATTGGTATGGCATAAGTATTTATAGCTTTTGTCTTGTTTCTTGCTGTCAATTCTGTTTTCAGTATTTTTGTTAGTCTTTGTCTATATTTTTCTTTTAGTTCTTCTTTAATATTTGTATTATTTATTCCTATGTTTTGTCTGTATCCTAGATATTTATAGGCATCTGTTTTTTCCATCGCTTCTATGCAGTCGCTGTGGTTAGCCAATATGTAATCTTCTTGTTTAGTGTGTTTTCCCTTGACTATGCTATTTTTCTTACATTTGTCTGTTCCAAAAGCCATATTTATATCATTGCTGAATACTTCTGTTATCTTTAGTAATTGGTTGAGTTGTTGATTTGTTGCTGCCAGTAGTTTTAGATCATCCATGTATAGCAGATGTGCGATTTTGTGTGGGTATGTTCCAGTAATATTATATCCATAATTTGTATTATTTAGCATGTTGGATAGTGGGTTCAGAGCAAGGCAGAACCAGAAAGGACTTAATGAGTCTCCTTGGTATATTCCACGCTTAATCTGTATTGGCTGTAATGTGATATTATTTGAATTTGTTTGGATATTAAGTGTGGTTTTCCAATTTTTCATTACTATGTTTAGGAACTGTATCAATTTAGGATCTACTTTGTATATTTCCAATATCTGTAGTAACCATGAGTGGGGTACACTATCAAAAGCTTTTTGGTAATCAATGTATGCGTAGTGTAGCGACCTTTGTTTAGTTTTAGCTTGATATGTCACCTCTGCATCTATTATCAGTTGCTCCTTACATCCTCGTGCTCCTTTGCGAGTGGTCGGGAAACTTCAATGGCAAAAGGACGCATTACTCCAGAGATCTTATTAGGTGGTAATAATAATAATAATAATAATAATAATAATAATAATAATAATGACGCATTACTTTACATGAGAAGCGCACGCTGGAAGAAGTAAGGAAATGCCATAGGAAAGGAAGAACTTAGATGTCTCAGTTTGTACGTGAACGTAAAATCCGCAGTAGTAGTGCACTTAAAAGTGAATTTCAGCTCCATCTTCCGTCAGCATTAGTCCATAACTTTGCACGATCTCGGTTGAAGTTTTTCGCTTGCCTCTTATTACAACTGAGGATGAACTTTAAAAGCACGACGAACTACCGCCAACCAACATAACCTTAACGAAGGATAGTATCTTTACTCCAGTCATTAGCAAAAGGAAAGATTTACGTTAGTGACCGTTTCGCATTTCAATAGCTGCTGTATATCAAGTACTTTCTGATGTCTTCATTACATATGCAAAGCACTTCGAGGATTTTATAGAAGGAGGTGTAATTACGATAATGCCAATGAAATATGAGCAAGGAAACGTGAAGCACACGAACGACACGTCACGTCACGTGTGCGGCTTAATAAAATCTGCTACTTAGTTTGTTAAAGGGCAGATAGCGTGATTCCGAGTAAATTATTTTTATTTATCACCAAAAATCTCTAACAGTACAGTGACACATCAGGCAAGTAATTACAGATACGATGAATGTAAACGACGAGAATGACCAGGTCTTCCTTATAGTTTTAATTTTTTAATCAGTATAACAGATACATATTCACTTTTTTTACTTTGTTATCAAGGAAATTTACTATGCTTTTCCTTTTTAATGAAAAGGTGAAGTTTGTGCTTATTCACTCTGTTCTCGCCTGATGAAAGGATCTAACGAACTTATAGTCTTTCCCACATCCTCAGTAAACCTCTGCGTGCTTCAGCAATTTTGTGTCACTCATACAGATGTTACACAAAAAATGAGGAACAACTTCAGAAATGCATGCCTGAACATGAATGCAGATGCTAGTCCAGGCTGTAGGTAGCGGTGTTGCGTAAGATCTGTTTTAATGTCCTCAATCCGTTGCAACTGTCAGTCATGCTCAAAACAGCGTTATATGTAGTTGCCGATGCCTTATATCGCAGCTAAGTGAATTAGAAAGTGGGCAGACTGTTGGTGCTCGTATCGTGCGTGCGTCTGTGACAAGAGGTACAGCATCGAAGATATACAGGGTGAGTCACCTAACGTTACCGCTGGACATATTTCGTAAACCACATCAAATACTGACGAATCGATTCCACAGACCGAACGTGAGGAGAGGGGCTAGTATAATTGTTTAATACGAACCATACAAAAATGCACGGAAGTATTTTTTAACACAAACCTACGTTTTTTTAAATGGAACCCCGTTAGTTTTGTTAGCACATCTGAACATATAAACAAATACGTAATCAGTGCCGTTTGTTGCATTGTAAAATGTTAATTACATCCGGAGATATCGTAACCTAAAGTTGACGCTTCAGTACCACTCCTCCGCTGTTCGATCGCGTGTATCAGAGAGCACTGAATTACGTAGGGATCCAAAGGGAACGGTGATGGACCTTGGGTACAGAAGAGACTGGAACAGCACATTACGTCCACATGCTAACACCTTTTTATTGGTCTTTTTCACTGACGCACATGTACATTACCATGAGGGGTGAGGTACACGTACACACGTGGTTTCCGTTTTCAATTACGGAGTGGAATAGAGTGTGTCCCGACATGTCAGGCCAATAGATGTTCAATGTGGTGGCCATCATTTGCTGCACACAATTGCAATCTCTGGCGTAATGAATGTCGTACACGCCGCAGTACATCTGTTGTAATGTCGCCGCAGGCTGCCACAATACGTTGTTTCATATCCTCTGGGGTTGTGGGCACATCACGGTACACATTCTCCTTTACCGTACCCCACACAAAGAAGTCCAGAGGTGTAAGATAAGGAGAACGGGCTGGCCAATTTATGCGTCCGCACGTCCTATGAAACGCCCGTCGAACATCCTGTCAAAGGTCAGCCTAGTGTTAATTGCGGAATGTGCAGTTGCACTATCATGCTGATGCCACATACGTCGACGCGTTTCCAGTGGGACATTTTCGAGCAACGTTGGCAGATCGTTCTGTAGAAACGCGATGTATGTTGCAGTGCTCTCCGATACACACGATTCGAACAGCGGAGGAGTGGTACTCAAGCGTCAACTTTAGGTTACAATATCTCCGGATGTAACTAACATTTTACAATGCAACAAACGGCACTGATTACGTATTTGTTTATATGTTCAGATGTGCTAACAAAACTAACGGGGTTCCATTTAAAAAAAAACGTAGGTTTGTGTTAAAAAACATACTTCCGTGCATTTTTGTATGGTAAGTATTAAACAATTACACTAGCCCCTCTCCTCACGTTCGGTCTGTCGAATCGGTTCGTCAGTATTTGATGTGGTTTACAAAATATGTCCAGCGGTAACGTTAGGTGACTCACCCTGTATACCGCACGAAGGGAAAGCAGAAAAACATGAGGCGTGTAACTCGCCTAATCTCCCGTCCTCCTTCCTCTGCGTGCAACTCGCAACTTTTGGACGTTGTAGTCCAGGGCGAAGGTTGGTCTGTGATATTCTGGTGATGTCTTTCATTACAAGTCTTGGTCTCAGACTCAGATTGCCGTGAACATGAAGCAGGTTGCTTATTTAATCAATCTCCGTCACCAAGTGTTGATGCTTCTTCTACGAGGACGTGCTCAAAAGCAAAACATCCGAATCCTCTTAAGTGAAAATTCAGTTTTTAAGTAAAACGAACGTTTTTAGTTGTCTACATCTATATCCTTCACGCATACGTATTAACACTGAAGCGCCACAGAAACTGGTATAGACATGCTATTGAAGAACAGAGATATCTAAACGAGCAGCATACGGCTTTCTGGTCGGCAACGACTATGTAAAACAAGTGTCAGGCGCAGTTGTTAGATCGGTTACTGCTGCTACAATGGCAGGTTATCAAGATTTAAGTGAGTCTGAACTTGGCGTTACAGTTGGCTCACGAGCGATGGGACACAGCATCTCCTAGGTAGCGATGAAGTGGGGATTTTCCCGTACGACCATTTCGCTAGTGTATCGTGAATATCAGGAATCCGGCGAAACACCGAATCTTTGACATCGCTGCTCCCGGAAAAAGATCCTGCAAGAACGGGACCAATGACGACTGAGGAGAATCGTTCAACGTGACAGAAGTGCAACCCTTTGGCAAATTTCTGCAGATTTCAATGCCAGGCCATCAAGTGTCAGCATGCGAACCATTCAACGAAGTGTCATCATTATTGTCTTTCGGAGCCGAAGGCCCACTCGTGTTCACCTGGGTCACTGCACCACACAAATCTTTACACCTCGCCTGGGTTCGTCAACAGCGACATTGGACTGTTGATGACTGGAAACATGTTGCCTCGTCGGACGAATCTAGTTTCAAAGTGTATCAAGCGGATGGACGTGCACGGGTATGGAGAGAACCTAATGAATCTATGGACGCTGCATATCAGCAGGGGACTGTTGAAGCTGACGGAGGCTCTGTAATGGTGTTACATGCAGTTGGAGAGATATGGGACCTGTGATACGTCTGGATACGACTGACAGGTGACACGTACGTAAGCAACCTGTCTGATCACCTGCATCCATTCCTGTCCATTGTTCATTCCGATGGACTTGGGCAGTTCCAGTAGGACAATGCGATATCCCACCTGTCCAGAACTGATACAGAGTTGCTCAAAGAACGATCTTTTGAGTTTAAACACTTACGGTGGCCACCAGACTCCCCAGCCACGAACGTTATTGAACATATCTGGAATGCCTTGCAACGAGCTGATGAGAAGCGATTTCCAGCCGCTCGAAATCTTACAGATTTATGGAGAGCCGTGTAAGATTCGTGGTGCCAGTTACCTCCGGCACTACTTCAGACAGTAGTCGAATCCATGCTACATCGTGTTGCGGCACTTCTGCGTGATCGCGGAGGCCCTAAACGATAGAAGACAGATGTGCCAATTTCTTTGGTTCTTTAGTGTATCGACAGCATTACCTTCTCTTCGAGCGACTGTATCGTTCACGCAAATCATGTCAGCATTACCTTCTCTTCGAGCGACTGTATCGTTCACGCAAATCATGTCAACAGCAAAATGAGACAAGATAGCAGGCGAAAGATTTCTGTACTTCGGAGAGGACGACAGTGTCCTTTTGGAGTTCGCCGCAAGACCGACAAGCAGCGTAACACCAGCGAATAGTGAACCGAACTCGAGCGAAAGCCGTTTGCCCACGGACGCGCAGCTTTTACGCCAGTCACTCCTCTTCGCTGTTACACGTTCGCTTAATGATGCCGCGCGGGACGACGACGGGCGGCCCCTCAGAGCAAGTGACGCCTCCTCGCGCGTCTTTCCCCGCGGCTCCTGTTCGCCTGGCGTCACGTCGGCATTTCCGCTCCGCTCCGCATCCCAACACAAGTCAGCGACCCCACCCACGACTGGCCGCGCGACCCACTGCGCGCGCGAGCAACTCACTCCTCGCGAGGACGCCACAGTAGCAGGGAACTGTCTAACTTTGGGTGTAACACTGCAAGTTCGGAGGGGCATCCTTTAATCCGTCCTAACACGGGACGTGTGTCTCATTGCGAAGCACGTCAGACGTAAAACCGTCCGTCGTGCTTACTACTCGCTCCGAAACGACCTGTTACATCTCACGGAACGTGCTCCTCATCTAAATTATGACGACAGCGTCCTCCATTGGCCGTCTGCCCCAGTTGCTTTAAGCAAATGGAAGCACGTAAAATGGAAGTAAGTCCGCACTTCGTGGTCGTGCGGTAGCGTTCTCGCTTCCCACGCCCGGGTTCCCGGATTCGATTCCCGGCGGGGTCAGGGATTTTCTCTGCCTCGTGATGACTGGGTGTTGTGTGCTGTCCTTAGGTTAGTTAGGTTTAAATAGTTCTAAGTTCTAGGGGACTGATGACCATAGATGTTAAGTCCCATAGTGCTCATAACCAAAATGGAGGTAAGTTCTGGGTAAGCTGTTGGTTGACTTTTGTTTATTGATAGAATACTAGGGAAGTGCAATTAAGCTGCAAAGGAAATGGCTTACTAATCACTTGTGTGAATCATTCTAGAATACTGTTCAAGTGTCTGGGACCTGTACCAAGTAGATTCAGGAGGATATTGAACTTACAGAGACAAGGGCAGCACCAATAGTCAGTTTTCTTTTTCTTTTTTTTTTCATTGAACAGTGTCGAAGGAATGGTGAAGAAACTGAACTGGCAGACTCTTGAATGTAGACGTAGACTATCCCTAGAAATTCTACTGAGAAATTTCTAAGAATCGCCTTTCAATAACGACTCTAGGAATATACAACACCCGCTAGGTGTCGGTCACATAGGAATTGTGAGAACAAAATTAGAATAATTACTACACGCACACAGTTATTTGAACAATCATTCTTCCCGCGCTCCATATCTGAATGGAACAGAAACAAATCCTGATAACTTGTACAATGGGACGTACCCTCTGCCATGTACTGCACAGTGGGTTGGGAACTATAGCTCCAGACGTGGATTTACGTCAAGATATCATCACGTATTTGTCTACAGCTGCCACCGAGAAGAGAGAAACTGAACATTCTACTACAAAATGTATCTTTCACTGTACTCAGTACTAAATAAGAAATATATGATCAGTCGCAAATTTACTCGGCCATGCAAGTAAAGTTAAGTAGGGTAACATTTCTATTAGAATATGTTCTTAATTAGAGCGATTCAGGACTCAGTATTCCCAAACTTTTTGTCGTAGTATTGCCTAACCCTAGTTGACACTCTCAGGATGATCTATGGACGCTGCGTGCAAGCACATCACCTCGCAACAGAAATGCAATTTTTTTTTCTAGGCCAGTTTCGGTCGAAAAAACACGGAATTTGTTGTGGGACATTCCAACTTGGGCCCCTACAGTTTCATGAATTTCTGGTAGTTGGCGGAGCTGTACGTAGCCTTCAACATAGCATCTGTAATGGATGTGTACGCTGCAAACAAGGAGCTGTCATTGAGTTTCTTTCGCGGAAAAGCACAGCACAGCAGATATTCATAGGAGCTTGCACAATGTCTACGGAGATCTGGCAGTGAACAAAACCACGGTGAGTCTTTGGGCGAGGCGTCTGTCATCGCAACGAGGTCACACGAACCTGTCCGATCTCCCGCACGCCAGCCGACCACACACAGCTGTGACTCTTGCGATGTTGAAACGTGCGGACATTCTCACTCGAGGTAATCGACGGATCAGAAACGAACTCCTCGCTGCACAACTGGACATCTCCGTTGGTAGCGCTGACACACACACTTCCACCGGTTATGATACTCAAAGGTTAACAGAAGACTGTTAAGAACAACGAAGGACCATGTGTGCTGTACTGCTTCCGTGTTACGAGGCTGGTAGCGTCAATTTTTTGTTTAACAGTGCCACAGGCGGCGAAACAAGCGTTCATCGCTTCGAACCGGAAACTAAACGGCAATCCATGGAGTGATAACAAACAATCTCTCCTCTGAAGAAAAATTTCAGAGGCGCATCTTCAGCCGTTAAGGTCACGGTGACTGTCTTCTGGGCCTTGACAGCGTTATTCTGTTTGATGTCTTCGCTCATGTAGCAACGATCAATTCTGAAGTTTGCCGGCCGCGGTGGTCTAGCGGTTCTGGCGCTGCAGTCCGGAACCGCGGGACTGCTACGGTCGCAGGTTCGAATCCTGTCTCGGGCATGGGTGTGTGTGATGTCCTTAGGTTAGTTAGGTTTAAGTAGTTCTAAGTTCTAGGGGACTTATGAGCTAAGATGTTCAGTCCCATAGTGCTCAGAGCCATTTGAACCATTTGAATTCTGAAGTTTATTTTGCTACCCGAAGTCTCCTTCAATGTAGTTCTAATTGCACACACTTTTTCCAGTGCTTCTTCCATTGATGGTAACATTTCTGGAACTCGTCTTCTGTAATATTCTCCAAGACCCTCGTCATAGCTTTTTGGACATCTAATGTTGTTTGAAAATGGTATCCCTTGACCGCCGTTTTGACTCTTGGAAATAGAAAAAAGGCGCACAGAGCGATATCTGGTGAATAAGGTGGCTGTGGTAGTACTGAAATTTGTTTTGAGATTACAAATTGCTGTACTCACAGGGCATATGGGATGGCGCATTACCGTGACGCAGAATCCAGTTATCAGCAATGTTGGCACGGACACAAAGAACTCTTTTACGAAGTCTTTCTAAAATTTCTTTGTAGTAATATTGGTTAACAGTTATCCAGGAGGCACCCACTCTTCAGGAACAATTCCCTTGGAATCAAAGAAGCATACAAACATGCATTTCACTTCTGACATTGACATGCGAGCTTTCTTTGGTGATCCATTTGAGCACCATTGCGAACTTTGGCGTTTTGTCTCTGGATCGTACTGAAAAAACCAACTTTCATCACCAGTGATAACACGGCTCAACAATTCTGGATTGATTTCCGTTTGCTCTAACAGATCGGCTGCCACATTTTTCCGTGTTTCCCGCTGTTGTGGTGTGAGATTTTTTGGGGACCATTTTTGCACAAATCTTTCTCATACCAACATCTTCAACCGATTGTCGATTGATGTTCAGTTCTTCTGCAATCATTTTCACGGATAATCTTCGATCAGATCGTACGAGTTCACGCACCCTGGTCAAGAGGACAACCGTACGTGATGATGGTCGTCCACTGCGGTCTTCATCTTCAACATCCGTTCTACCTCCACTAAACATTTTATGCCACCGAAACACTTGAGCTCTTGACATAACCTCCTCTCCAAAAGCCTTCTAAAGCTTACCGTAACTTGTCGTCGCGTTTTCACCTAATTTACCGCAAAAAGACATGGCATACCGTTGCGCAATATTATGCGGTTCCATTTCCGTGACGAGACACACAAACACATGTTAACTTATTACAGCACAACTCACGACTGAGCAGTTGCATCGATGTGCCGCTTTGACTAGAAGCAGCTTATAGACCAAGGTCAAAGAAATTGTGCCTAAGCTAGCCTGCAGGGTTGCTACATCCTGCAGAGAAAATCAGTGTCATAACTTTGCTGTCGCAGCTGTAACTACAACGTCATCAATCCCTTGTTCCTAATAAACCAATGCCACAAGTGTGAGAATAAAACGCACGAGACACATAAGACAAAACTGAAAGAAAGACCACAAGAACGAAGCAAAGGCAACGGACACTAAAAGGAACAAATGGAGGACAAGAAAACAACAGAGAGATGCAAGAAACAGAAGAGAGTTAAGCAAGAAAGTAGATTACAGCGGCTGGCCGACCACGAAAATACACTCCTGGAAATGGAAAAAAGAACACATTGACACCGGTGTGTCAGACCCACCATACTTGCTCCGGACACTGCGAGAGGGCTGTACAAGCAATGATCACACGCACGGCACAGCGGACACACCAGGAACCGCGGTGTTGGCCGTCGAATGGCGCTAGCTGCGCAGCATTTGTGCACCGCCGCCGTCAGTGTCAGCCAGTTTGCCGTGGCATACGGAGCTCCATCGCAGTCTTTAACACTGGTAGCATGCCGCGACAGCGTGGACGTGAACCGTATGTGCAGTTGACGGACTTTGAGCGAGGGCGTATAGTGGGCATGCGAGAGGCCGGGTGGACGTACCGCCGAATTGCTCAACACGTGGGGCGTGAGGTCTCCACAGTACATCGATGTTGTCGCCAGTGGTCGGCGGAAGGTGCACGTGCCCGTCGACCTGGGACCGGACCGCAGCGACGCACGGATGCACGCCAAGACCGTAGGATCCTACGCAGTGCCGTAGGGGACCGCACCGCCACTTCCCAGCAAATTAGGGACACTGTTGCTCCTGGGGTATCGGCGAGGACCATTCGCAACCGTCTCCATGAAGCTGGGCTACGGTCCCGCACACCGTTAGGCCGTCTTCCGCTCACGCCCCAACATCGTGCAGCCCGCCTCCAGTGGTGTCGCGACAGGCGTGAATGGAGGGACGAATGGAGACGTGTCGTCTTCAGCGATGAGAGTCGCTTCTGCCTTGGTGCCAATGATGGTCGTATGCGTGTTTGGCGCCGTGCAGGTGAGCCCCACAATCAGGACTGCATACGACCGAGGCACACAGGGCCAACACCCGTCATCATGGTGTGGGGAGCGATCTCCTACACTGGCCGTACACTACTGGTGATCGTCGAGGGGACACTGAATAGTGCACGGTACATCCAAACCGTCATCGAACCCATCGTTCTACCATTCCTAGACCGGCAAGGGAACTTGCTGTTCCAACAGGACAATGCACGTCCGCATGTATCCCGTGCCACCCAACGTGCTCTAGAAGGTGTAAGTCAACTACCCTGGCCAGCAAGATCTCCGGATCTGTCCCCCATTGAGCATGTTTGGGACTGGATGAAGCGTCGTCTCACGCGGTCTGCACGTCCAGCACGAACGCTGGTCCAACTGAGGCGCCAGGTGGAAATGGCATGGCAAGCCGTTCCACAGGACTACATCCAGCATCTCTACGATCGTCTCCATGGGAGAATAGCAGCCTGCATTGCTGCGAAAGGTGGATATACACTGTACTAGTGCCGACATTGTGCATGCTCTGTTGCCTGTGTCTATGTGCCTGTGGTTCTGTCAGTGTGATCATGTGATGTATCTGACCCCAGGAATGTGTCAATAAAGTTTCCCCTTCCTGGGACAATGAATTCACGGTGTTCTTATTTCAATTTCCAGGAGTGTGACAAGGAAAAACCAGCTACCCAGCAACACATTAAAACCTCCACCCTAAAAGCACTAGGGTGGAAGACACAGAGGGACAAAGGACATGCGCTAAAACTTAGATCAAATGATAAAACCCACCCTCACGAATAAGACGTAAAACTATATCAACCAATGAGGCATTGTCAGATAAAATGAGTGGCATCGAGTCCGGTAACCGAAGATTTCGTCGCTGGGAAGTCAAAGTGGGTCAGTGAACCAGAATATGGGCCACTGTCAACCGGGCGCCGCACCGACACTGAGGTGGGTCTTCACGGCGCAGGAGGTAGCCGTGGGTCGACAACGCATGGCCAATGCGGAGCCTGCAGAGGACCAGAGTCCCTGCGAGAGGCCCTCATCGAGGACTTCCACACATTCGAGGTCCCCTTAATGACTCACAGTTTATTGTGCTTACTGAGATTTTGCCATTCCGTCTCCCAAAGCTGAAAAACCTTACGGCGTAATAACATACGCAGGTCAGTTGCAGGGATGCCCATCTCCAGAAGTGGTTTCCGTGTAGCCTGTTTGGCATCCACCCTACAGATCGGATCTCGCGCATTCCGACTTCCATGTGTTCTGTGAAAGATGCGCTCTACGGGAAGCAGTACGTGGATGATGCGGAGGTTACTGACGCAAAACGACGTTGGCCCCGACGCCGATCAGTAACGTGGTGAACATGCGGTCATACAGGCCTTCCCAGTGAAGTGGCGTAAGGCCCTAGCTTTGAACTGATATTACGTTCAAAAATCAGGCTCCGTAGCCCAAACGTGTGGAATAAAATGGTGTATTTGAAACTGAATAAAAAAAAATAAAAAATTCTACACATTGTGTGGAATAAAATGGTGTACTTGAACCTGAATAAAAAAAACAAATAATTGGACACCCTTACTTTCGGTGGTTGGAGGGTCTGTTCTGCCATTTATTTACGTTTGACACTAACAAGGGAACCTCCCCATCGCACCCCCCTCAGATTTAATTACAAGTTGGCACAGTGGATAGGCCTTGAAAAACTGAACACAGATCAATCGAGAAAACAGGAAGAAGTTGTGTGGAACTATGAAAACATAAGCAAAATATACAAACTGAGTAGTCCATGCGCAAGATAGGCAATATCAACTCTGAAGCGCTGTGGTCCCGTGGTCAGCGTGAGCAGCTGCGGAACGAAAGGTCATAGGTTCAAGCCTCCCTCGGGTGAAAAACTTTTTATTTTCAAACAATTATCAAAGTTTAGGCACTCACACATAATCAACTTCGCTCTCCAAAATTCCAGGACATGTTCAGATTTGCTTGGACACATGCAGGATTTGACGGTCTACACAGAAAAATTTGAAAACGTTAAAAACATATGTTTTGACAGAGCACAGGGAAAACTGTGCGACTGTGAAACTGTTGCATTCATGTGACAAACTCTCGTGTTTTCATCACTTTTTTGGGAGTGATTATCACATCCACAAGAAAACCTAAATCGGGCAAGGTAGAAGAATCTTTTTACCCATTCGCCAAGTGTACAAGTTAGATGGGTCGACAACATATTCCTGTCAGGTGACGCACATGCTGTCACCAGTGTCGTATAGAATATATAAGACGTGTTGTCCTATGGAGGAATCGGTTGACCTATGACCTTGCGAGCAAATGTTTTCGGTGCCCATTGGAGAGGCACGTCCTTTCGTCTACTTATCGCACGGTTTTGCGGTGCGGTGGAAAAACACAGGCACTAAACTTATTACAGTGAACAGAGACGTCAATGAACGAACGGACGGATCATAAGTTTGCGAGAATAAAGAAAATAAAGTTTTCACTCGATGGAAGACTTGAACCAAGGACCTTTCATTCCGGAACTGCTCACGCTAACCACGGGACCACGGCGCTCCTGGACTCACAATATCCTTAATGTTGCTTATGTTGCGCATGGACTACTCAGTTCGTATATTTTGCTTATTTTTTTCGTAGTTCCACACAACTTCTTCCTGTTTTCTCGATTGATCTGTGACCAGTTTTTCAAGGCCTATCCACTGTGCCAACTTATAAGAAAATCTGAGGGGGGTGCGACGGGGAGGTTCCCTTGTAAGTGTATTTTGTGAATACAACACATTCCGTGTACACAGAAATTATAGTTTATACGCAGACGACGAGGTAGGAATACGAGATATGAGTTTAATATGAGACACACTGTTTCCTGAGACTGTCGGCAGCCGAGAACTATCGGAACACTCTAAAAGCAATGTCAGGATCCCGCCAACATTTTTACTATAGGCGCGTGTATCTGTTGCAGTACTTCTCCACTACCGGCCGGGTGTTTAGTATTTCGGAGCACGGCGAAGTTTTTGCACCGTACATTTCGGCATCAGGTATCATACAAACATCATCCCGCATATCAGAATTCATAACACGGTAATTACAACACAAAGTTCAAATTGCGTTCATTTAGTACGCAATCCTAACCTAACCTAACACTGAAGATTGCTACCAATACGAGACACTAGGTAGGTAGTAGTAAGGGACACTGTCTCTTGTCCATTATACTTTAGTACTGCTTGGTAAATTAAAAGGGGTACAAAAATTAAGAAATGTAGTGAAATGTAGAATACTAATTCTTCTACAAAAATAAGACTGGATATGTCCAATGTTTTCGCTTTTAAGATGCGGAGAACTAAGCTTTCCAGCCATAATTCGTGAGTGGAACAGGGCAGGGGGAAAGACAGTGGTACCAGAAATACTCGTCGCCACGCATTTTAACTTGGTTCCTCAGCAGAGATTGTAACAATAGGAGTCAAGATAGGTGTAACGTAACTTGAGTAGCGTATTTGCCTCTATTGGTTACGGTAGAGAGATCGATCTTTCGGTTCTGTCTGTATATTTATCTATAATATTGCATGAATAAAGGCTGGGCGAGTGTAAAGCTGTCGTCAAAAACGCACGCCGCGCGATTTGTTACTATTTGGTCGGTCATAATAATAATAATAATAATAATAATAATAATAATAATAATAATAATATGCTTTTGAATACAATTAAAATATAACGGCGATACTCTTTTAGTGTTATTGGAAATAATATGTAGTAAATTAATGAGTAAGGTACCCGATCCTATAAGAAGAGGTAAAATTGGGCATATTGAGGTGTTTTGCTTCATATCGACGAAGCCGATGTTACGGCGTCATTTTTTCGTTTACTCTTAGAAATAAACAAGTAAAAAAGTGCTAATTGTGCGTTGTGAAAAAATATAGGGGCGAGTTTTAACTAACTACGGTATACGATCAGAGTAACAAAAGGACATTTAGTTACACGAATTCGCGGATAGCGAAGTGTGGTCATTAAATAGAGTACACCTACAGGGCGGTCAATTCCAGGATAAATCTATACGCATGTCACGAGGGACGCGGTATTGAGACCTTTTTTTTTTTTTTTTTTTAATTATATCGCGGAGAGCGGGCTCCAATTTATGAAAAGGAGAAAAACGTTAACTTTTACGCGAACTCTTAGTAATAGCGGATCGGAGAGAAAAGTGTGTAATTGTCTTACACCTAACAAACTAGAAGAGTCAATAAGAAAATACTGTGTCATTATCATTGACTGTTGGTGTTGAGCAACCAAAACTGTTCATCAAAGGGTTTCGATGGAATTTGGGAGTTACGGTTCAGGCACTCGCCTATACTCCACATCAGACTGTGAATGCGAAATAAAACTGTGAACAAAGTTACATTAAATAAAACAGAAGAAACAAGACAGTTTGGTCGTATCTGTTATTATTCCAGAAACTGTAACATTTCTTATCGTTGTACCAAGCCTTTATAGACGATCGTTATGACAATTTGCTTCGAAGGGATCTCGTTACGAGTTAAGTTTTGGGGACCTGGTCAAGAGGGGGTAGTTCGTAGATCCTAACTACTGCAGATAGTCTGAAATCAGGTGCTACCGTAACCGTTGTGTGTTGTCAATGACTTAAGGTTACCATATCTCATGCTCTAAGATCGACGCGCCTTTCCACTTGGTATAACGGTGCCTCACGGCAACAACGACAACGCCGACGACGAAGGAACATACAGTAGAATATGTTGAGTTGTTGAAGTAAATGTTGATTTAAGCATGTAGTTTTCACCGATATGTTAATACTGTCGCGGGTCTACTAGAAAGGTTCAGGAACGCTCAGAACATATGTATCTCCTGAACCACAACTACCAGTGACAAGGAAGGCAAGCGCCATTCTGTCTGCTACGTGTACTCATTACACGCACTCCCTTACGATGCAGCAGGCAACGACGCCAGCAGACACTTGTCCGTGGCACGCACTGGTGGCTTTGCCGCGCTGTATAAGCGGGCAGCGATGCTTCAGTGGGAGAAAGGATGGAAGGGCAGGACGACTCATTTCAGTCGATAAAACCAACGAATGAGTCGTGGAGCAACTCCGTCAGCGCCCAGCCGTTGACGCGGGACCAAGTCTCCCGAACCCCTCTCCACACAGCGCACAAATTCTTACTTGGGGAGAACAGCCCAGCAGCGTCTGCTGCCTGCAGCGCACGGATTACTGCAAGCAAGCTCTGGAGAAGTGCACAGAGTAACTTAGTGCCCCAGCAGAACTATCGTCCCCGTTTGAATACATTAGTGAAGAAGGCCTTACCACTAACCTCGTTTTCACGATGTAGGATCACAGGCAATGGGCGAGCGCGCTTAAGAAACGAACGAATGTTCTAACAATAATGATCTATTAGTATACGCATATTTGATGTACGAATAACCTGTCCGTATTGCATCAAGCTACACTCACGCCAGCCGGCCGGTGTGGCCGTGCGGTTCTAGGCGCTTCAGTCTGGAACCGCGTGACCGCTACGGTCGCAGGTTCGAATCCTGCCTCGGGCATGGATGTGTGTGACGTCCTTAGGTTAGTTAGGTTTAAGTAGTTCTAAGTTCTAGGGGACTGATGACCACAGATGTTAAGTCCCATAGTGCTCAGAGCCATTTTTACACTCACGCCGCGCGGGGTAGCCGTGCGGTCTGAGGCCCTTTGCCACGGTTCGCGCCGTATTAGCCGAGCGGTCTAAGGCACTGCAGTCACGGACTGTGCGGCTAGTCCCGGCGGAGGTTCGAGTCCTCCCTCTGGCATGTGTGTGTGTGTGTGTGTGTGTGTGTGTGTGTGTGTGTGTGTGTGTGTGTGTGTCCTTAGGATAATTTACGTTAAGTAGTGTGTAAGCTTAGGGGCTGATGACCTTAGCTGTTAAGTCCCATAAGATTCCACACACATTTGAACATTTGATGACCTCAGCAGTTTGGTCCCATAGGAACTTACCACAAATTTCCAAATTTTTACACTCACGTTCACAAAAAACAGAACACCCTGAACGACTAGATATAGGACTTTCATATTCACAGGACATGTAGATTAGTATGTTCAGCAGATATGATTAGCATTGGGTTCAGCATGTGTCCTGTTGGCTAGCAGGCACATGGTCCGTCATGGGCCCTGATAACTTGTTTCATACGTGATGTCATCGACGCATATAAGGCGCGAATGCTGTCCTGTGGTATAGCCATCTATGCTGCATTCACCTGGTTCCAAAGTTCATTTATGCTGGTTGGCATTGGGTCACAGCGCTGCACCCATAGTTCCACCATAACGTACACGTTTTCGATTGGCAACAAGTCTGGTGATCTGGCGGGACAGGGCAAAAAGGTGACATCCTGTGACACCAAGAAGACACGTATTTGTGAAGCAACATGTGGTCCTGCATTGTCTTGCTGAAAATGGCGTCTGAGGTGTCGTGCAGGAGGGGTATGAGTACGGGTAGCAGGATGTCTTTCACGTCACACTGGTCACTGTGCCCTGGACACGCAGCAACAAACATTGTTGTGATTGTACCAATAGCACCCCACACCATAAGGCCTTGAGGTGGCACAGTATGTCTTGTGTGAATGCAGTTACTCTGATGCCGCTTCACCTGTTCGTGACGAAGCCAAATGCGGCGTCATTTACAAACCAACAGAAGCTATATTCATCCAAGAACACTATCTGATGACATTCTTGTCCCCAGTCCCGTCGTTCCATACACCATTGGTGTCTAGCACGTTCCTGCACATTCATCAAAGGTGGACGGTGAAGTGTACGAAGCAATAATAAACGGCGACGGACTGTCATCCCTGATAGTGTACTATGTGTTATACTATTCCACTGTTGCGCCACAGCCGAGGAGCACGCAGTTCTGCCCTGCGATGCCATTCGGATGAAATGTCGACCTTCTCGGGGGTTGGTCTGGGTGATGCACTCGCACTGGCAGACCATTGTCAGCAAAAACTGATGCAAACATTGAAAAAATCGGTAAACTTGTTCGACAAGATCGCCGTTTAACAATCAGAGCAGTGTCTGAGTTAACAGGAGTTGACAAGGAAAGTGTCGAACAAGTTTACCGATTTTTTCAATGTTTGCATCAGTTTTTGCTGACAATGGTCTGCCAGTGCGAGTGTCATCACTGGTGTCTTCGCGGCCATCTTTAAATCGTTTAAACCACTCAAACACTTGTGTTCGCGATAAACAATCATCGCCGTACACTTGTTGTAACATTACAAACGTTTCACTTGCAGATTTTCCTAGTTTGAAACAAAATTTGATGTTAACACGCTGTTCTTTCTGTACACTCAACATTTTCCGACGCACAGACAAAACGTCAACTACTTAAAACAGACGCCACGGGCAGACTGAGTGCAGGAGGCAGATGAAACTCGAGCAGTAGGCGGAGCGAGAGTCACGTGACAGGCCACGCGACTTTCAGCCTTATTGCATTCGTTTTATTGTTTCACCAGTACTAGTCCGGTTTTTTTTTCTAGCCACACCTCGTATTAGTGGTTTTTAACTAGATCTCTATGGATGCATTTGATTCGACGTGTGCTTCAGTCTAGTACAGATCTGTTTTACGCTGCAATAAAGAAAATGTAAAATGAAAAAGGTCAGTAACAATTCCTCATTCACAAAAAAAAGGCCCTGAGCACTATGGGACTTAACTTCTGAGGTCATCAGTACCCTAGAACTAAGAACTACTTGAACCTAACTAACCTAAGGATATCACACACATCCATGTCCGAGGCAGGATTCGAACCTGCGACCGTAGCGGTTGCGCGGTTCCAGACTGTAACGCCTAGAATCGCTCGGCCACCCAGGCCGGCCCTAATTCACATTTAGCATCGTGAAAGCTAGGGTCGTTCTCCAATTTTTGTTTACTATTCCTATAGATAACCTGCAGATGCTCCACGAAGGCGAAACACGTTAATACAGGTAAAATTTGCAAACAAGACTGTCTTTAATTTAAATATTCTACTTACGGTTGCTGTTATCAGATGGCCTAATGGTGTGGAAGAAATTTTACAATATATAATAGATAAAATTTTTTTAGCAACAATCTTGGAATCTTTGATCGACTTCAGATTTTTACACGATACACTAATAAACTTTCAGGCAGACATAGGGTACGTATTGTTTTAATTATAATTCACATATTCTGTGTTAAAAGCGAATGAGAGAAAGAAAATGCTGTGCAATGAAAATCTGCGGTTTCGATTTCTTTCTTGCAGTCTCATTTAATCCTCCCACAGTATATGATTTAAAATAAAAATCCTTTTTTTATAATAAACTGTTGACACTGGGAATCTGTCTTTATGCCATATCGGCTTATCATTAGAATACTAGTACGGGATCTGAACTGTCCAACACTGTGCAATCCTTTTCATTTGCGGATTAGTAGAGGTCTCTCATACACTGTATAACAATCACCCCAACTGATTTTAAGCGAATTCATTTCCCAGTCGACGTTTGCTTGCAATGGCAATCAGTAAGACTCTAGGTCAGAAAGAAGAGGGACTAGGAGATGACCGAGAGGGGAAGGTGAAGGAGATGGGCAGATAGATGCGGGAGGGGTAGAAATTGACAGTGAGAGGAAAGGGACAGAGAGAGGGGGGAAAGGACGTATATTCAATTCTCATATATATTAAACAAATTGCGAAACATTGCTGGATTCGCTAGTAAATTATTCTCTTGAATCATTATCTCTATTAGTGAAAACCTTATCTAAACCTCTGAGGCACGTCCTGAGATTGGCCTTCACATACAGACAGAAAAACTTAGTAATATGTATAAAACTACAGTCATTTTTCCTTACTACCTAATCGCTACTTCCATTCATATGTCACGCCAGATCACTATTCCATGAAGATGTAAGGTACACAACTGTTCTCAACCGTTTCTTCCCCGACCTAATCAGACTCGCTTTTACAAGCGCCGACAGCCTATAAAGACGACGAGTAAACAATTCTGAAGAAGCGGAGAAACAGCTGCAAATAGTCCTCGTTAGGGCCCAACATTCCTCACCCTGCTCCGCCGTTTTTACTCCATTGGCACCACATTCCGGCACCGTTCTCGAAGACTCCATCAGTTGTTTTTTTCCCCGCTTTTCCAGCGGGTCGCCTTAAGCATAAGCAGCTCGAGCGGTCCCGCAGAGCGGGTCATTACCGGCCAAAATTACTCACATTAGTGCGAGTATCGATTACATCTTGGGCGGAGTTTTTACGTCTCACGAGCTTCCGCATTCTGTCAATTAAGGTTCCGGGTGATGGCTGCCAATTTGCGGCGGTCCGCTCGCCGCGAGGCGTGGGTTCCGTGCAGCTAATAACTGCGTCTCTCCAACGGCGGAGCTTTTACTTGGCGAGCGGCTAAAAAGTGCTTCTCGGGAGGTGCCACAGAGACACAAAGTAATGTCCATGCTAGAGGAGGGCAAAGCCAACAGCACGGGATAGAACGAGGATGGACGTCCGTACAAATTTTACAAGGGGGGGGGGGGGGCGAACTTCCTAAAACTGATTGCCTTGATCCAAAGCTTTCAGGATGTCATGTCAGAAAAGTACGAGTTGGGTCTCAAGTGACCATATTTCCGATATACATTCTGGTACTGAGGAAGTCATTTTGTTCAAGATACTTCGATTTGTTGTAGAATGTTAGAACATATTTTTAGCTGAAACATAATTATGTCAAGAATATTGGACGGTGGGTTTGTGGATCACTTCTACTACCCTCCTTGTAAACGGGTATGCCCTTTTCCGAGAACTGGGACACAGTTTTTTGTTCGAGGTATCTACGATGTTTTATAGTTATAAGAGGGAATAACTCAGCCGCCAATTCGGTACAAAATCTGACAGAGATTCCATCGGGACTTGGAGCTTTGTTCGAGTTCAAAGGCAGCTTGGTTGAGTTGGGAGAGTGGACCAAACAGCGAGGTCATCGGTCCCATCGGGTTATAGAATGATGGGGAAGGAAGTCGGCTGTGCCCTTTCAAAGGAACCATCACGGCGTTTGCCTGAAGCTGTTTAGGGATATCACGGAAGATCCGAATCAGGATGGCTGGAAGCGGGCTTGAACCGTCGTCCTCGCGAATGCGATTCCAGTGTGCTAACCATTGCGCCATCTTGCTCGGTCGATTTTAAAAACTTCAGCTCTTTCTCAACACCACTAACACTACACTTATTTCATTCACCTTTTCAGTGGTATTAGGATTACATTGGTGCAATTCTCCTGGATTTTCTGTTGTGAAAAAACATTTGCAAACGGAGTTAAGCATTTCAGCTTTTGCTTTGCTACCCTCGATTTCAGTTCCTGTCTCATTCACAAGAGATTGGACACTAACTGCTGCACCATTAAAAGCCTTGACATTTTTGGGGTTCTGTGAAATATCACTTGAAAATATTATGCTAGGTAGCCATTGGAGGCATCACATTGCTCTATTGACAGTCAAACGCATTTCACTCATCATCTCTCCGTCTACAGCTCTACGCTTTGTTCTACACCTATTATGCAGTAATCTTTGTTTCTTTGGAAGTTTCCTTACGGTGATAGTATATCATGGAGGTTCCCTCCCATTATGAACTGTTCTATTCCGTACATACCTATCCAGTGCGTGGTCAACTATTCTTTTAATCTTGAGCCAGATATCTTCTAGATGTTTCTGCCCGATGCTGGACGTTTCAAGTTCCTCATTGCCGTATGACAATACTGATTTTTGATCTACTTTACTGAAAATATATGTAAGTTTCTGCTTCGTTTAATTGTGCTTTGTACTTTGAGGATGTTCACATGGAAACTGGTATGTTACCATGACGCGGTTGAAGCAACAATAATTACCAAAGAGGTCATGTCTATTTGCTCCCATTAGATCCAATATAGTTCCATTATGAGTGGAGTTCCTAACCAACTACTCTAGGTACTTTCCGGAGAAGGCATTTAGTAGAGTTTCACAAGCTGTTTTATCACGCTCCACAACTGACAAAACTGTAATTTTACGATGTCATTGTTGGATGATTACATTATGATTGGGGAACTTACAAGTGAACTGAGGTTTTCTCCAAAGTTTTGTATGACATCGGGAGATGGAAGGATTTAGTAGTTTTATGCCCACCCCTGATACAGAGTCTTGCCCTAACAACCTCACATGCAGCTTTAATTTCTATCTCGGTGGATCTGAGTTAATTGCGTACTGCGACATTCATTTTCCATGTGCCTATCCTTTCGATGCACACTTAAATTTTCGCCAAAAATCTCACTCCTATCAGTTTCAGGTTTCAACCAGCTTTCTATACCTGGTATTATGTGAGGTTCAGTGTTTTTCAGGAGTGCTTCAAGCTCTAGCACTTTGTTGCGAATGCTTCGGCAGTATACCATTACGAGTTTAGTACTCTCACCTGTGGGAGGCATTTCTTTCGTTCTTACACTGTTTGGTCACCACGTTGGTGCGGGCGTGGAGGGGCCCCATCTCTATTCTACACTGATAACTTTGGGTTTCCTACAGCTATCGTTCGCTGTACTGGATGGAGAGTAGCCTAATCTAAAGCAGGGCAAAGGAGCACAGGACAAAGAGAGGAGAACGATAGAGAGAGGGGGAGAGAATGATATTAGGACGTATATACAATTCCCATATGTATTTAGCAATTGGGAAGCATTTCTAGGTTCCCGAGTTTAAAGATGAATTTAAGTATTAATAACTCAAGAAGAGTTTGAATAACATAGTCCAAAACGGTTAAGGCAGAATAACGTAGTTGGTTTGACGAGAATTTGACGTTCCGGGTCACTCAATGTGTTAACAGAGAAAAATTGTTTCAAGAAAATGCAATAGGATGTGATAACATGAACTCTAGACAGAATTGTGTATTATATTTCGTGTAAGTATTTGAATATTATGAAATCGTTTGTTAACGAATGATGGTGTGGTATATGGCTATTAATGTGAGTAGAGTAGTGTCATGTGACAAAACCCAGGATACAGCGTGCAAGGCACAGACCGTCGTCTTTTGCTGGTCGGTGAGAATCGTGCATGTAAGGTGGGCTAAACGGCTGGGGGCTGCACGTCTGAGTTCCGAGGTAGGTATAGTAGCCTATAGTTCTATTAGGAAGATACACTTCGGTGTATCAGTCTCCGAGCTGAGAATTTTAACTGTGGATGTAGTGCACCTTACAGCGACTATGATATAATGAACTGCTCTAGTAGTACCATTTGAGATTCCGACTGTACCATTGTGTATATTATGTGTAAAATGGTTCAAATGGCTCTGAGCGCTATGGGACTTAACTCCTGAGGTCATCAGTCCCCTAGAACTTAGAACTACCTAAACCTAACCAACCTAAGGACATCACACACATCTATGCCCGAGGCAAGATTCAAACCTGCGACCGTAGCGGTCGCGCGGTTCCAGACTGTAGCGCCTAGAACCGCTCGGCCACTCAAGCCGGCGTATATTATGTGTAGGACCATCACTCGCAGCGAATTAATGTTCTACGAATGAAACAACAGTATAATTACCTATTTCTTTACTTATTTTAATCTGGCCGCATACTCTGCTGCCACGATCGCAGGTTCAAATCCGTCTCGGGCATGGATGTGTGTGATGTCCTTAGATTAGTTAGATGTAAGTAGTTCTAAGTTTAGAGGACGGATGACTTCAGATGTTAAGTACCATAGCGCTTAGAGCCATTTGAACCATATCAGTATTTCACTGACTGATCTTCTAACCTACTGTAATAAACGCTTTTCGCTTATATAAAGGCGTAAGGCAACGGTGTGCAACAAAACCCCTGAGCAGACGAGCCATGTAACAGGTTGTTCACTGCCCTTCGGCTGGATTTGTAGCAGTCGAGTTACCGTCAGTTCCTGAGTACCTATTGTTATTGTACATCAAGGCGCGGTTGTTCAGTTAATACACGTCGAAATTTCCTGTCAATCATGACAATAACTCAGACTCGGGAATAGACAAAGTAAGGTGACAGGAATGCTCGGTGTTCTATCTAGGACAAACAGGTTGAAATTTCAAATTCGATACACAGAGCATATTAATGCCTACACACATCAGCAATGATGTGGATGTTGGTTTGCGCAGCGCTGCATGTTGTGGTCATCAGCGCCCATGGAATTTCCAAATCTTTCCATTTCCAGTTTCGGCTCTTTCCGAACGATGATGAGATGATGAGTACAACACAAAACCTAGTCCCCAGGCGGAGAAAATCCGGACGCTGCCGGGAGCCAAACACAGGAGGCCGTGATCCAGAGGTAGCAACATCAGCAACAGCCACACATACGCATAATACATGACACCCATTTGGAAAAGTAGAGCAAAATGTCAAAGTGCTCCGTCGACTAAATAAAGGACGTAAAATGGGTTTGTTAGAACAATTGAAGATATTCCCATTACAGAAAATATGAAGATGAAATACTGAACGAGAAATTAGAAAGCGAATCAGTGAATTTCTTCATATGCTTCTTCAGTACACTGCTGAGCAAAATCATTATGACTGTGGTGTCACCGCCAGACACCACACTTGCTAGGTGTTAGCCACTATCAGAGATTGCAGACCGAGCGCCGCCACACGGCAGGTCTAGAGAGACTTCCTAGCACTCGCCCCAGTTGTACAACCGACTTTGCTAGCGATGGTTCACTGACAAAATACGCTCTCATTTGCCGAGACGATAGTTAGCATAGCCTTCAATGTACAGACAAGAGCTACGTTCAACATTAATGGATTAAAGTTAAGTATTCCACCATCTGCGTCCGTTTTTCTAAGTTCTAAATTCCTTGTCCTGTTCCAGACCTCACGCCAGCCTGCGTGAGCTTCAACGCGTGCCTTTCGGCTTCCTCTAAAATTCGTGGGTTGGCTCTCCTGCCAATCCACAACAATGACCACCAACCTACTATCGATATAAGTTCGTCCTCCAACTGATAACAACCTCACCTTGCGAGAAATGACTGCTAGTCAGATACACGCACGGTGCATGTAGTATCAGTGAACGTGCTGTCAGTGTGTAGAATTGGGAAGGCGCGCCGTGTACCTGTATTTGACCGAGGGGAAATTGTGGTGGCCCGGAAACTGTACGACTTGTCGGGTGTTCGAGGAGTGCTGTGGTGAATGTCTTCACCGAGGCGAAACCACGTCCAGACGGCTTGGGGTTGAGCATCCACCCCTCATTACTGATATCGGACGTCGTAGGCTGGGCAGACTGGTAAAACAGGAAAGCCGGCCAACTGTGGCGAAGCTATTGTCATCGAAAAAAAGTGTCACTTCTGTTCATCTCATTGAGTATTTCGTTCAGTTACCATCTTTTCATATACTATAGCAGTTCTTTCTGTGTACGGTCCAAGTTACATCGATGTATGTAACTAGGTGGAAGTTCAGGAAGATATTTTAGAAGTGAACCAAGAACTTTAATGCGGAACAGGTGACTGGGTTATAGGGAACAAACATTGTATACGCAGATCGCAGACTGCCTACGCCCTCCTGTCTGATTGAGCCATGACAAACTGTAAGACGCAAGGCGTCGCCGGAAAACGGAAACAAACATTTTGTCTCTAACAGAAGTTGTCCCCTTTGTTCACCTCTAGACGTTTGCTGCTAAGACTTTTGAAACAGCCTGCGTATGTGGAACATGTCACAATTGGCTACCACGGAACTGCAGACAAGGCTACCGTTTCAGATGGCGAGTATCTTGAATAACGCGACGTCTTTGTTGCTGCTTTGTGCACAGTATTCATAGTTCAGAGAAAACATGGCGCGATTAAGGATGGGGGTACGAAAGTAACAGAATGAGGATAGGTTTTCGTGGTAATGCGAGCAATGCTGCTAGCATCAGTGAGATTTTGAGTGAGGAGGAATCAGTTGCAACATCCAGCGCAAATACCCTTTTGGGATTTGAGTACCAGAATTCAGGAGGAGGAGGAGGAGGAGGAGGAGGAGATTAGTGTTTAACGTCCCGTCGACAACGAGGTCATTAGAGACGGAGCGCAAGCTCGGGTCAGGGAAGGATGGGGAAGGAAATCGGCCGTGCCCTTTCAAGGGAACCATCCCGGCATTTGCCTGAAGCGATTTAGGGAAATCACGGAAAACCTAAATCAGGATGGCCGGAGACGGGATTGAACCGTCGTCCTCCGGAATGCGAGTCCAGTGTGCTAACCACTGCGCCACCTCGCTCCGTCACCAGAATTCAGGTTCAATTAACATCTGTCACACATTCTTATTCTGTGTACGACTCTGAAGGCATTTCTCCAAAACCTCAGTGTCACATACTAGCTGTATGACGCCTGTGATATTTAAACAATGTCGACTGGTAGACTAGATATCTGTATAATCCTTGTTATCTAGTGTATTTTCAGGAAGCATCTGGTCTCTTTGGGTATGATCTATGTAAAGGTTCAAAATATGTAGAGTATTATACTCTCTACCTTGAGATATAAGATGTTAATGTCACATACAACAACTGATGTTGCGTTAAGTGCCATGTGCTCTGGAAAATGCATTCATACAGAACGAGATGAAGACGCATGCTGAGAAAAAACAGATGATTTAAGCGGCAAGCTAGACAAAGAACGAAATGTGCTGAAAGGAAAAATGGTGACGAGTAGTATAATAAGTCATAAAATCCTTGCTACTGCCAGGAACTTTATGAAATAGTTGTTATATTTTAGATACTTTGTCCGCTCTGTTTTTGTCATGCAACGGGCATTTTCAATTAACCTATTGGAGATAAAGACATAATAATTTCGGTATTTGTTTTTAGCATATCAATTTACACTTTTTTGTCTACTTCTGAATACATACTCCGCCAGACAATACGGTGCATCGTGGAGGATACCTTGTACCGCTGCTAGCAGTTCCCTTTCATTTTCCAATCGCAAATGGAGGTACAGTCTATATGCTCGCCTAAGAGATCTAACTTCTCTTACCTTGTCTACGCGGCACTTACGCGAGATGTATGCTTGAGGCAGTAGACTCGTTCTACAATCTGCTCGGAATTCTTCCAGGAAAACAAAGTCGATAATTCACCTTCCCTTCAATCGACCTCGAGTGCTCGTTCCGTTTCATGTCGCTTTGCAACATTAATCTAGGTACTGCGACGTGACTATGTCAAGCAGCATTCCACTAATACTGTATTCGAACATCGCAGGACTGTTTATCCTACTCGTCCCTCCTCACTTATATTTTTCCACGTGTATATTAACATTCCACTCATCACACCAAATAGAAATTCCGTCCAAGTACTGCTGTACCTTCCCCCATTGCCACTCGACAACGACCCTTTCACATAAACTACTGCTTCATCGGCTAACAGTCGCACCCTGCTGCTCAGACTGTCCGTCACACTGGATATGTGTATAGAGAAGAAGAACGGTCCTACTGCACTTTCATAGAGTGCTTCTGACCGTGCATTGATCTCCGATGAACACTCGCCATCAAGGACAACTTACTCACTCTACAGGGCGAGTCAAAAGTCGCAGTACACCTTATTATGTAAGAGCCCTGCAGGAATGCGGAAACCTGAATATTCCAGTAAGGTATGGGTGAGGTGCTCTATGTCATGTTATGTACCGAACATGGGCACCATCTCGAAATCGGCCATTTTGAATCTTAACTCTTCTTTTTTAAATGGAAATTGGTCGTTTCATATATCAGATAACATCAGTACTTTGTGGAAAATTCATACCTGTAAACGGATTCGAGGTACCAGTTATGGATCAAAAGTTACAACACTTTTTTTATTGCAGGTAATTAAAGGGCCCTGATGATGACTCCGAGGAGCGTGGGGGATGATGCGGGAGAGCCGCACCGCCGTACTAGGCAAGGTCCTAGCGGTGGTGGTTCATTAAAGGGCCCTAGAACGAGTTTAACAAAATCCCTCTTTTGAACAAGATCAGTGAGAGGCAAACATTTTTGTCAATGCTGAAGTCAATCGTCATAACCACAGATAATGCAGTGACCATAATCCACACTGGATGGAAGCCTCCACAGAGGTTGGTGACGTAAAGATTATGATGTGGTGTGGATTAGGGAGTACCTGTGTAATTGGACCCATTTTCATTGACCAGAACCTAAATGCTCAACGCTACCTGGAAATGCTGCAAGAAGTGGTGTTTCCCTTAGTTCTGAATGAAGACGGCAGCTTTCCCTTTCCAACACACCATGGAGCAGTTGTTCGTCAGCGGTTGGACGATTAATCTCCTGGCCGGGCCGACGTGGTTCTGTGGAATAGCCATCCAGATTACCCGATCTCCCACCGCTTGACTTAACTGTGGCGTCATTTAAAGCAACTAGTTTACGCAGAGACAATAAGAGACAGATACCATCTCCAGTAGCGCCCTGAAGAAGTGTGTGCCAGTATTTCCGCGGTAATCCTGTGAGTGCATCAGGATTGGATTCAGCGCCTCCAAATGGGCGTTGACAGAGAGGAACACCATGCTGAACACATTAAATGACTGTCCTGAAAACGGTTCAGCCTGTAATTCCAACCGAAATGTGTTAACATCTGAACCATAACCGCTACTTCGAATCTGTTTACAGGAATTAAATTGTCAGAAAATGTCGATGTTATCTGATATATCACAAGAGCTTCTTTCCGTCAAAAAGAAAGAAAGAAAGAAAGAAAGAACTGGGTTTGTTTCAAGATGGCCGATTTCGAGATGGCGCCTATGATCATACATACCGTGAAAGAGACGACTTCACCCATACCTCACTGGAATATTCAGGTTTCCCCAGTCCTGCAGGGTTTATGAAATAACTGGGTTTGCTGCGAACCTGTATTACTGAATAAGTTTTCAGACCACTCACCCATCTGAGTTATCGGCCGTTTTAGCAAATGACGCGCGGGCTGTCGACCGCGTTTTACTTTATATCTGACAAAGCGATAAGACGAAGGCCATTTAATTTTTAATTTTGGACCTCCGTTTCTGTATGGTGTCTTTTTCAGCCCTTTTCCACGTCCCTGTTTTTAGCTGTCTTCTCTTATGTCACTTGGGACTGACGTATAGTCGTTTTTTTAAACTCCTCTCTGTTTTCGTGTTCTGTGGTTTTGACTTGGGCGTGTATGACCCCAGTTAGTTTTTGCTCCCTAAAAGCAAAACAAAAACAAACAAACCGCTCACATATCTGACAACCGATCCCGTATGCCATTACTACAGCCTTTTCATAACACGTCGAAAAAAAATGGTCAGTGCGAACGTAAGCTTCTACAAAAGATTGATTTTTCCACTTGTACAATATATTATTATAACTACAATTTCAAGTAGATTGAAACCCCTTTGACAAAATGTGTCGAACATACTCACCATGCTATTTAAAAATGGCTTTATAGTGCACACGGTGTAGTAGATTATAATATGGCACAGGTCTCCTTTAACATAGGTGTTGAATGCAAGGAAGATGTAGAGGGCGATGACGGAACAAGAAAAATCGCTAGAGCACAGGCGAGTCGACCGCATCTGCAGCTCCCGCAGTCCCCCCCCCCCTTTCTTTTTCCCCCAACATAGCATCTGTCTCGGTTGGCTGCCTTAGCGTCACGGTCGTTGTTACACCTTCCGCTTCCAACAGCTGTCGGTGCGACAGACCTACACAATGTTTCTGACTGTGGTAACTGATCTGACCTTCAGAAACGCAGTTTCACTAGGCAGACTTTGAAAAGCTGTATCATCTCCAGCTCGCAGCTACAGTGTTTTCCTGGTATTTTGCCCTCAGAAAGAGGACTGCGATCGTTGATAAATTCGTTGACTGTCTCTGGAGGCGCTCTTGGCAGTGTTGCCAGACGCCTTAGTTTTCGCAATTATTTGGGGCGTCGTGGTCCGCCCACGTAAGCTTTACTGGTAAGCGGAATGTCCAGATATTTGGGCACTGCGAACGATTGTAGACACAGGTTGATCAAGAAGCCTCCGTAACCCTAGTATCGAATGCTAATGGATGTAATTTGTTTCAGCACAAGGACGTACTTACGTATCAGGTGTCCAATATGTCGGTATGTTTGACATCATTCATTTCCATACATCTCCACCTTGTTCTTGACATACGTTTGAGCACGTTCGATGGTATAGTGCGAAATTCGGCCTTAACAGTATTGCACAGCTCTCCATTTGTAGCATACCGACGTGCAGATCGTTTCTTAGCTTTGGTTACTGATAATAACTTGACACCAGTGCCTATGAGTTTAATTTCTACACCACAGCACTAAAGATGATCACTATGTGATTGAAAATCGATTTTGCTATCAATAAACCATCAATATTACGGCCAACGCTGACCTTTCTTCTAATTTCACGTATATGGTCGTTTGAGCACACAGCACTCCATTGAGTCGCCAATCATTGTGTAAATAATTTGCGCCCTTCACAATACCTTCAATAAAGTACGATCCAAACAGATGATATGATGTCATCGCCGCCCACATTATTATGTGAGGCGAATTACTTTCTAACTCTATTATGTAATGGGGATTCTCCTTCGCACGAACGACAATATTTCTAGCACGTGAGCTGCTATAAATGGCACATTCATGTGAAAACATAACCTTGGCACGGTTCACTGCATTTTGAAATTAAGTCCGGCATGCTAAAATGCGTTAATTCAGGTGTGTGTCCGATAACTCGTTTACGAACGTCGGTCGAAAAGGTCTGACATCAAGGTCTTTTGTCATATGATGTCGCGTTGTTGTCTTCAGTATAAATAGTCCCGAAGCACTGGTTTCTTCTCGTTTCTTCTTCCTTCCACTCCGCGCCCTGTCTTTAACACAGCGAAAAAAGAAAGCACGTCTTTTCAGACCGGAAGCGTTGGTTTTCGCAGTTGAGCCTAATTCATCCTTTCCTGGAATGCTCTCATAATCTGTCTCATTGTCTGCCCTATGTACTGCCGGGCGCTTCTAGGCGCTACCGTCTGGAACCGGGCGACCGCTACGGTCGCAGGTTCGAATCCTGCCTCGGGCATGGATGTGTGTGATGTCCTTAGGTTGTTCAGGTTTAAGTAGTTCTAAGTTCTAGGGCACTGATGACCACAGCAGTTAAGTCCCATAGTGCTCACAAGGGAACCTCCCCGTCGCACCCCCCTCAGATTTAGTTATAAGTTGGCACAGTGGATAGGCCTTGATAAACTGAACACAGATCAATTGAGAAAACAGGAAGAAGTTGTGTGGAACTGTGAAAAAATAAGCAAAATATACAAACTGAGTAGTCCATGAGACACATAGGCAACATCAAGGAGGACGTGAGCTCAGCAGTGCCGTGGTCCCGTGGTAGCGTGAGCAGCTGCAGAACGAGAGCTCCTTGGTTCAAGTCTCCCCACGAGTGAAAATTTTACTTTCCTTATTTTTGCATAGTTATTATCTGTCCGTTCGTTCATTGACGTCTCTGTTCACTGTAACAAGTTTAGTGTCTGTGTTTTGCGACCGCATCGCAAAACCGTGCGATTAGTAGACGAAAGGACGTGCCTCTCCAATCGGAACCGAAAACATTTGATCGCAAGGTCATAGGTCAACCGATTCCTCCACAGGAAAACACATCTGATATATTCTATACGACACTGGTGACGGCATGTGCGTCACATGACAGGAATATGTTGTCGACCCATCTCACTTATACACTTGGCGAATGGGTAAAAAGATTCTTCTACCTTGCCCGATTTAGGTTTTCTTGTGGATGTGATAATCACTCCCAAAAAAGTGATGAAAACATAAGAGTTTGTCACATAAACTGAAAATAAAAAATTAAAGTTTCCACTCGATGTAAGATTTGAACCAAGGACCTTTCGCTGCGCAACTGCTCACGTTACCACGAGACCACGGCGCTCCTGTGGTCTCTGTGTCCTTGATATTGCATATCTTCCCATGAACTACTCAGTCTGTATATTTTGCTTATTTTTTCACAGTTCCACACAACTTCTTCCTGTTTTCTCAATTCATCTGTGTTCGGTTTTTCAAGGCCTATCCACTGTGCCAACTTATAACTAAATCTGAGGGGGATGCGATGGGGAGGTTCCCTTGTCAGAGCCATTCGAACCCTATGTACTGTCATTCCTGCAGTCACACAATTGCACTAGGCGCTTCTCAGAAGTGTAACTATGACCGCTCACATCTGCTGTGGCTACAAATTAAAACTCGAAACATGATTCGAACAATCCATGATGTCAGCTACGTTGCTGCTAACCTGTATAACAATTTGATTCTGAACAGGGGTTACAGGGGTACGGGGATTTCTCGCCTACCCTGTACAATGCGTACTCAATTCAAAAATGATAGAATACATTCATATTTCAAAATGAGTTCGTCAACTCTTCGACGGCGGTAATGAAGAAAGAACACAGTCGCCACGATGTCACAGCGACCCATCAAGCTATAGACGAGCTTAAGGCCGTGGCCGAACTATATGTTTCGAAAACACTGGTCCGTGTGGCTTCCATTGTTTTACTATTATTGTCATGATGCTGTTTTCTGAACAGTGTTTGAACTTCTCTCTCTTTCCCCTCCCACCATCCACCCTTTCGCCCACTGACGCCGCTAATTCTCTTGTCGCGCCAATTAGTACTTCCATTTCACGGTGGTGATTACTCCTCGCGTCCGCCTACCTATTCGTTTCTAATGAGAAACAAAACGCGGGGAAAGGTGACTTTTAGATGTCTGCACAATACCCGTCGACGTTCTCGATTCAGTCAGCGCAGATTCGACTGGTAAGTAATTTATAGAATATGTATCTATTTCTAAGCATAGTTACTCAAAACGATTTGAATGAAGCCTCTTGCTAGTTAAGTACATTCAGTAACCGTACTAACAAACAAAAACATCGGTCCGTTTTACGTTTTAAAGTTTCAGTAGTATTTTTAAGAAACGCAAAGCATACAATTATGCCCGTGTTTGTTGTACGTGTGTTTCTTCATATTTAATCTTTATTACGCGAGGGTGGATTTTTCGTATACCCAACATGTCTACTGTCATTATAAATCTGGTGCAAATCAGGAAATTCATCATCATCATCATCATCATCATCATCATCATTTAAGACTGATTATGCCCTTCAGCGTTCAAATGGTTCAAATGGCTCTGAGCACTATGGGACTCAACTGCTGAGGTCATTAGTCCCCTAGAACTTAGAACTAGTTAAACCTAACTAACCTAAGGACATCACAAACATCCATGCCCGAGGCAGGATTCGAACCTGCGACCGTAGCGGTCTTGCGGTTCCAGACTGCAGCGCCTTTAACCGCACGGCCACTTCGGCCGGCCCTTCAGCGTTCAGTCTGGAGCATAGCCCCCTTATAAAATTCCTCCATGATCCCCTATTCAGTGCTAACATTGGTGCTTCTTCTGATGTTAAACCTATTACTTCAAAATCACTCTTAACCGAATCCAGGTACCTTCTCCTTGGTCTGCCCCGACTCCTCCTACCCTCTACTGCTGAACCCATGAGTCTCTTGGGTAACCTTGCTTCTCCCATGCGTGTAACATGACCCCACCATCTAAGCCTGTTCGGCCTGACTGCTACATCTATGGAGTTCATTCCCAGTTTTTCTTTGATTTCCTCATTGTGAACACCCTCCTGCCATTGTTCCCATCTAATAGTGCCTGAAATCATCCTAGCTACTTTCATATCCGTAACCTCAACCTTGTTGATAAGGTAACCTGAATCCACCCAGCTTTCGCTCCCACCTCGGTTCCAGTTCTTTCACTATGTTGCCATCCTGTGAGAATATGCATCCTAAGTACTTGAAACAGTCTACCTGTTCTAACTTTGTTCCCCCTATTTGGCACTCAATCCGTTTATATCTCTTTCCCACTGCCATTACTTTCGTTTTGGAGATGTTAATCTTCATACCATAGTCCTTACATTTCTGATCTAGCTCTGAAATATTACTTTGCAAACTTTCAATCGAATCTGCCATCACAACTAAGTCATCCGCATATGCAAGACTGCTTATTTTGTGTTCACATATCTTAATCTCACCCAGACAGTCTATTGTTTTCAACATATGATCCATAAATAATATGAACAACAGTGGAGACAGGTTGCAGCCTTGTCTTACTCCTGAAACTACTCCGAACCATGAACTCAATTTACCGTTAACTCTAACTGCTGCCTGACTATCCATGTAAAGACCTTCAATTGCTTGCAAAAGTTTGCCTCCTATTCCATAAACTCGTAGAACAGACAATAACTTCCTCCTAGGAACCCGGTCATATGCCTTTTCTAGATCTTTAAAGCATAGATACAGTTCCCTGTTCCACTCCTAACACATCTCCACTATTTGCCGTAAGCTAAAGATCTGGTCCTGACAACCTCTAAGAGGCCTAAACCCACACTGATTTTCATCCAATTGGTCCTCAACTAATACTCGAACTTTCCTTTCAACAATACCTGAGAAGATTTTACCCACAACGCTGATTAAAGAGATACCTCTGTAGTTGTTACAATCTTTTCTGTTTCCATGTTTAAAGATTGGTGTGATTACTGCTTTCGTCCAGTCTGATGGAACCTGTCCCGACTCCCAGGCCAATTCAATTACCCTGTGTAGCCATTTAAGACCTGACATTCCACTGTATTTGATGAGTTCCGACTTAATTTCATCCACCCCAGCTGCTTTATTGCACTGCAATCTATTGACCATTTTCTCCACTTGCTCAAATGTGATCCTACTTCCATCATCATTCCTATCCCATTCTACCTCGAAATCTGAAATATTAATGATCGTATTTTCACCTACATTAAGCAATTCTTCAAAATATTCCCTCCATCTGCCCAAGGCGTCAACAGGATTCACCAGCAGTTTTCCTCACCTGTCCAAAATACTCGTCATTTCCTTCTTACCTCCCTTTCGGAGACTGCTAATTACACTCCAGAATGGTTTTCCAGCAGCTTGACCCAAAGTCTCCAACCTCGTTCCAAAGTCTTCCCAAGATTTCTTCTGGGATGCTGCAATTATCTGTTTGGCTTTGTTTCTTTCTTCAACATAACTTTCTCTGTCTACCTGAGTTCTAGTATGTAGCCATTTTTGATACGCCTTCTTTTTCCTTTTACAGGCTGCCTTGACTGTGTCATTCCACCAAGCTGTTTGCTTCATCCTACTTTTACACACTACTGTTCCAAGACATTCTTTAGCCACTTCTAGTAGTGTGTCCCTGTACCTTGTCCATTCCTTTTCCAATGACTGTAATTGACTACATTCAACTAACTGGTACCTTTCCGCTGTTATGTACTTGTGCCTGATTTCATTATCCTGTAGTTTCTCCACTCTTATCCTCCTACATATGGACCTGACCTCCTGCACTTTCGGCCTCACAATCCCAATTTCACTGCAGATTAAATAATTATCAGCGTCATCAAAGAATCCCCTGAATACACGTGTGTCCCTTACAGCCTTCCTGAATTCCTGATCTGTTATTATATAGTCAATGACAGATCTGGTCCCCCAGCCTTCCCAAGTATACCGGTGAATGTTCCTATGTTTAAAAAAGGAGTTTGTGATTACTAAGCCAATACTGGCACAGAAATCCAAGAGTTGTTTCCCGTTCCTGTTGGCCTCCATATCCTCTCCATATTTACCCATAACCTTTTCATATTCTTCTGTTCGATTTCCAATCCTGGCATTAAAATCTCCCATGAGCAGACTACTGTCCTTGTCCTTTACTCTAACAGCTACATCACTGAGTGCCTCATAAAAACTATCCGTCTTATCTTGATCTGTCCCTTCACAATGCGAATATACTGACACAATCCTAATTTTCTTGCTAGACACTGTCAAATCTAACCACATCAGTCGTTCGTTTACATACCTTATTGCAACTACGCTGGGTTCCATTTCTTTCCTGATGTAAAGCCCTACACCTCATTGTGCTATTCCTGCTTTGACTCCTGACAGGTAGACTTTGTATTCTCCCACTTCCTCTTCTTTCTCACCCCTTACCCGAATGTCACTAACAGCTAAAACGTCCAGCCCCATCTTACTTGCAGCCTCTGCCAGCTCTACCTTCTTCCCAGAGTAGCCCCCATTGATATTAATAGCTCCCCATCTCATTACCATTTGTTTGCCAAGTCGTATCTTAGGAGTCCCTGGTTTGTCAGAGGTGGGACTCTGTCACCTCCAAAGGTCCGAGGCATTTTGCTCTGATTGTTGCCACAGCATCATATTTAAAGTACCAGGGAAGCAGGTTGCTAGCCTTACTTGCCCCGAGTCCCATTGGGTTTTATCCCTAACGGTTGAGGGACTAACCGGTGGATTTGGTAGTCTTTGCCATATGAGCACAAAGGTGACCACGACTCAGAATATGTCCGAGATGCCCAGCCTTATTCCAAAGTAACTGGTAACCCAACTGTTGGGACCACTTACTTGGCCACTCATACGTTGCCCGTGGTTCATGAACTAGGACGTGACTGCAGGAACCCACACCATGAACCATGGAAATTGATATAATGTAAAAATATAAGGCGGAAAAGGGTGGGGGCGGAGTAGGTGTCATGACACTCGTTTGACGAATTTCGATTGGTAATAACAATGAAATAAATCTCTTGGAACAGGAAAAATACCCAACTTTTGTTAATATTCAATTAATCTGTTAAAACAGTGTAAATACGAGTAATACTGAAGCTTCGGCCTTAGCGCGAAACATGAACAACAGCACCATACCTATGTTACTTCACAATTTCAGTATGATGTCAGCTACATGGGCAATACGTTATGCTCATTCCACTAGTTAGGAAGCATTTAATCACTGCCTAGATGACTGCTCCGATTAACCAAATTATTAAAGCACAGATTGTAAGAGATCCTGCTGCATTACAATACGTCATGCGTTAACCAAAGGTGCACTGGATTTTCTTTAGTATCAGTGGCAGATCATCTTCTTTTCTGTAACAATCCTGTAAGATACAAAAAACTCCGCCCGAACAGGCCATGAAGACCCAACGGTACCGACCGGCCGCCGTGTCATCCTCAGGCCTAGTAGGATAAAGGTGATAGAAAAACCTAGTGCAGCCAGCATTGCCAGCTGCCACTTGAATTGTTACACGATACCCCGTTTCCATATAGAAAAACGAACAACATTATGACTCATAAGGAGACACTTTGGACGATGTATCACAACAGAAGTTCACAATGTCAAGTTGCTCAAATAATAGATGGACTGACATAAGTAATAACACGGCTACAGCGCCTCTGGCCATTTTGACTTGCCTGGCAAGATCCCTTATCCATTACGTCACACGCCACTCCCCTTGTTTTCAAAAAAATGGTTCAAATGGCTCTGAGCACTATGGGACTCAACTTCTGAGGTCATTAGTCCCCTAGAACTTAGAACTAGTTAAACCTAACTAACCTAAGGACATCACAAACATCCACGCCCGAGGCAGGATTCGAACCTGCGACCGCAGCGGTCTTGCGGTTCCAGACTGCAGCGCCTTTAACCGCACGGCCACTTCGGCCGGCCCTTGTTTTCGATGACAGCATCAAAATGAAGGTGAAAAAATTGACACAGGTAGAAATTTCAAAGTTGGCAGCAGGTAGCAAATTTAAAGAAAATGCCTGCATAATATATATTTCCTCTCTGTTTTAATACACAACTATTATGTTAAACACTGTACCGTCGTAGCAGTAAATTTCATCTCACATCTAACGCATCGGTAAGCTTCGTACGCAATCGATGATTACGGGAAAATAATGTACTACCTAATGATCAGTATACTACAAAGGAAATGGTAAAGTAAATAGAAACTCAAACAAAAAAAAAAAAAAACATGTCTACATATAAAATTTATTATAAATATTTGTATTCGAAAGGTCTTCACATGCTCAATCAGATGATTCTATGCATTCACATACAACAATGTTATTCACTGTTTAAATTGTGCAATGCTTTGCCAGACATTTTAATGTTTTTTTAAGTTATTCATACTACAAAAATACTATCCTCACAACCAGTTAGTTGCACTCAAACAGAAATAACTTTTTATGGTAGCATCTTCTTCTTCTGTAGTGGTCAATCCAAGGATTGGTTTGCAACAGCTACAATGGCAGCTTGTCTCCATTCTGTGCGTCTTTCAGCTTTTATCTTCATTTCTTTATAGGTGTTACATCCCACATCTTTCACGATGTGATCCATGTACCTCAGTCGTGGTCTTCCTCTTGGTCTTTTTCCCTCGACATATCCCTCTATGATTGTGTTCAGGAGTCCTTTATGTCTTAATAGATGGACTGTAAATTGCACTCTTCTTTTAACAATGGAACTCCAGAAGCTTCTCTTCTCACCTGCTCTTTCCAGAACCACTTCGTTTGTGACCTTGTCGATCCATTTTATATTGAGCATGCGTCTATAGCACCACATTTCAAAAGAATTTAGCTTCTGGTTTTCCTCTGTCCCGAGAGTCCATGTTTCGCACCCATAGCATGCCACACTCCACACATATGATTTCAAAAATCTTTTCCTGATTTCAAGGCTGATGCTCTTAGATGTTAAGATGTTTTTCTTCTTGTTAAAAGCAGCCTTTGCTTGAGCAATTCTACTTCTCACTTCTGCCTTGTTCCTTCCATCCCTGGTAATATTACTGCCCAGATAAGTAAATTTATCAACTTGTTCAAGCAGTTCATTGCCTACATGAACTTGGACTTTCACTTTATCTTCTTTGTCGCATGCCATTACTTTTGTTTTTGCTTTATTAATTCTCATATTATATTCTTCCCCCATAACTGTATCCATTCTATTCAGTAGGACTACAAGATCTTCTTCACTTTCAGTCAGGACAGCTATATCATCGGCATATCTTATCTATTCGTTGGCCATGAATTACTACACCTGTCTGTGAATTTTCCCTTACTTTTTCAGCGCCTCTTCAATGTATACATTAAAGATAACAGGGGATAGTGCGCAACCTTGTCGGACACCTTTCCGTATCTGCATCTCTTCTTGTTTTGTGCGTCCACGGATAACTGCTGTCTCGTTTTTGTGCAGGTTCCGTATCATTTTTCTATCTTTATGGTCTATTCCTACTTTGAGTACCTCAAACATCTTATCCCATTTAACATTATCAAAGGTTTTCTCTACATCTACGAAAGCTATGTATGTTTTCAGGTTCTTATCTAGTCGTTTCTCTATTATTAGTTTTAGAGCAAATATTGCTTCTCTGGTTCCTCTATCTTTCCGGAATCCAAACTGGTCTTCGGAGAGTGTAGCTTCGACTTTTTGTTCTATGCGTTTTAGGATTGTGTCTTGTGCGTCTGCTAGCATCCGCAGTGGAAAAAAAAAAACATTTGTATCTCATTAATTATTCTAAACGTCTGGCTGATGTTCGAAGCGCAATACGTACTGAAAGAAAGTCAGCACTGGAGGGAGGTGAGCAGCACCCAATCATGAGCGTGAGATGCTTTATCACTGACACCGAAAATACAGTGCTGATCCTTCAACGTAACTTTCCGAACAACGTCACTGTGGTGAATGATATTTCTCGGAAGAGTGAACAACATATATACAGTCGGTTTCGAAAATCGTGATACGAACTAACGTTTGTGCCTGGTAGAACACTACGCCAGTTTATATTCGTAAGGTATCACACGGTGGAAATATGAGACATATCAATGACTGTTTCTCTAAACGAAGATTGTTGCGCATCTGTATTTTATTTCACAAAGAGCATTTAGTTCGCACAAGCAAAGTTATTTGATTAGGTTCAGATGTAAACCTTTCTTTCAGAAGGAAGTGTGAAAACAATACAGTTTCTTAAGAGGAAGTGCTTTACAGATTCTGAACACTTCATTGCTTTTGAAGTGTATGATTAGTATGAATGTATTTACTGCATTGAAGTGATTCTGTTTTAGTATAATAAACTGGTTGATTGTTACATTAAGGATATATTATTCATGTTGTACATAGTTTTCCCACATAATGCAGTTAAGTGTCATTTTGATTTTATTATTGCAGATACAGCAGTCAAAATTTGGTTGGTTCGTCAAGATATTTCAAATATTTGCTGTAATTGTAACAACCAACTGTTTGCAACAGATGATACTGTAAAGAGCAGAACTGTATTAAATTCGTGTATTTCCACTGCGTATGACAGCATAAAAAGTGATTCTAGATTATTTCTGAAGTGCGAAAAATTTTAAAAACATTAAAACGTGTGAAGAATCTTTGTACAGTTTAAACTCTGAATATTCCTTCTCGTATGTAAATGTGCACAGTCATCTCAGTGAGCACTTAATTTCTTTGGAATGTAATACCTCATGTAGTAAATTTTGCATGTAGACAATTTTTGTTTCAATTTAATTTACCTTTTTCCTCCGTAATATAGTGACGAGGAAGTGCAGTTCCTTTGTATAAATATTAGTGCTGTATGAAATATACTGAAGAGTCCAATGAGAGATGAAATTTGCTGGCAATAAAGTGCACTATTCGACATCAACGTGTGTGTGGGAGTGGGTGGAATGGGGGGGGGGGGGAGGGGGATGGAGGGGTTAGCGCGCGCACATCCAGGGCAACTGGATGAAAGAAAGCTATATGTGCATTTTTCTTTTTAAATTACCCCCACACCGACAACTTTAATGTTTCTAAACTTCGTGCTTCCATCTTGAGAACGTACTCAAAAAGCCGGCCGAAGTAGCCGTGCGGTTAAAGGCGCTGCAGTCTGGAACCGCAAGACCGCTACGGTCGCAGGTTCGAATCCTGCCTCGGGCATGGATGTTTGTGATGTCCTTAGGTTAGTTAGGTTTAACTAGTTCTAAGTTCTAGGGGACTAATGACCTCAGAAGTTGAGTCCCATAGTGCTCAGAGCCATTTTTGAACGTACTCAAAAGCATGAGCGTGGCTTGGGATACTTTGAAAATAGGGTGCGTGGCTTGTGACGTCTGGGAGGGGACAATGACTTCCGATCCTTTTATCGGGGAAGATACATGACTAAGCGTCGTTTCCTCAACTGGTGGAAAGTTTATGGATGAAACTAACTGAAAACGCCTTTTTGAAGCAGTAACACCTGACATTCTCGTAAATGATTTAATGAGTAGCTCTGTTTATCGTATCGTTTAATCAGCTATTGTTTATTCCCTTAAACTGAGAGGAAACTGTAGATCACTTATATGCTGGAACACTACAAAGCGAATTTAATTTCTACAGTCTTCGTGTTTATGACGAAACCATTATTCCAACTGGTGTAGCGTCTGTAGTGGAAGATCAATGATAACCATTCTGACACAACCGAAATAAATTAAGTAGGGAAAAACAGTAATGGCGTCATCAACAAAAAATAAAGGATTAGACGCCACTAGAATCCCTGGAAGTATTTTCTTCAGCATAATTTTGTTCTTAAGCCACGATATGCTCCTGAAATGGAGGAACATCGTAACATTTTTGCATACGTTCCAATCTTAATCCAATATCTACGTGACATGGTCTGCCGGCCGGTGTGGCCGAGGGGTTCTAGGCGCTTCAGCCTGGAACCGCGCGACAGCTACGGTCGCAGGTTCGAATCCTGCCTCGGGCATGGGTGTGTGTGACGTCATTAGGTTAGTTAGGTTTAAGTAGTTCTAAGTTCTAGGGGACTGATGACCTCAGATGTTAAGTCCCATAGTGCTCAGAGCCATTTGCACCATTTGACATGGTCTGAATTTTTGTTACAGGCTGAGCCGACATTGCTGAACAAATCACATGTTCAGCTCTACGTCTCTTCAAGTTACAGCCGAGTCTCACATTATCGCGGGAGAGATTTTTTTATAGTTTCGTATATTGTCTCCGTTTAGAGGTTCCACCTAGTGTGGGACATTGGAGTGTTCGGACGCTGGATTTCTAAAGGAAAGTGACTCAGCTACACATTAGTCTGCACACCTACATGCAGGCACGGACACACCATTCGACATTCTTTTTTTTTTTTTTCGGTGGGGGGGGGGGGGATGTCACAGAATCTCTCCACCTCTTCCTCCCACCCTCACAAAAAGGACTAGCCGTAATCCTTCGTTTTAACATGCCATAGATGCCAATGATTTTAACATTAAAACAATGAAACATATAAAACTGTGAATTTAACAGTAATTTGTTTAGGTGAGTGACTAGAATACTGCTTAACTTCAAAGAAACTGCAGTGCAGAAAAATGCACGATTTTTAAAGTATTCGTCCAAAAATCTGATATTTAGATGTATTAAGAAGTTGAAGTTGATTTACGAAATAGCACGAAACTCTCGCGATGCCCGCAATGTGCTAACTGTTGCAATGTTAAATCGGAGTGTGCACTCATCATTATTAGTCACTCACTCGCATCTAAGAACGCTACCACTTTTGTAATAGGGCTACACGAACGCAGAAATATTTGAGATTGCTGTTTCTTTCATTCGTTTCCATCTACATTCTTCGAACTCATTGTACTTTACTCTTAGTAGTGAACTTTATCTTTCTGCCTTATCTTACTCTACGTAATGCTTCTAATCTTCTACAACTCCAAAACTCCTCTTGTCAATTTCGATGGTCGCGCTTAAAAAGTCACTTTATTCTTCTCCGAAAGGGACTGAAAAATTTGAAAATTGGTTAACGCACATAAAAATATAAATCCTCTGGGTAACTCTAGGATTGAGGACGGGGAGGGGGGGGGGGGGAGGAGGGAGGGGTACATGTAGCCCAGTTTATGATTCTTGTACTACGTCCTTTCGATAAAAGTTCTGAATAGTTGTGTTGTATTGGTTAACGGTAGAAGCGTCTATGAAATCGCACATTCTGAAGAGAATAGAAGCAGCGTACAACTATGGCAAATGAACAAGGGGCAATTTAAGTGCCAACAGACAGAACGCCTTATTCTCTAACATCAGGGGAGGAGCAGCTGAATCAGGCTTCCTGTGGATTTGGAGAAGACATCTGACAATAACGCAGCATTGCCTGGGTGTAATTGGAAAGCATTACATTATATCTTAATGTTTTTAACACGCATTTTGATCAGAACATTAAATCGTTAAGTAGAGTGTCAAATTTAGTGTAACAATGAAAGCAGCAGTAATCAACACAGAATCGAGTAGTGAATAAATACGTAACAGCTGGACGATACACAACAGGTCATACACGGTCTCCATGGACAGTCTCTTTTGCGAATGGCTACAGTAACTCCTTCTGAAGCAACCAGGATATCTGAAACGCGTCTATCTTACAAAAAGGCTCTGAGCACTATGGGACTTAACTTCTGAGGTCGTGAGTCCCCTAGAACTTAGAACTACTTAAACCTAACTAACCTAAGGACATCACACCCATCCATGCCCGAGGCAGGATTCGAACCTGCGACCGTACCGGTCGCGCGGTTCCAGACTGTAGCGCCTAGAACCGCTCGACCACTCCGGCCGGCGTCTATCTTACAAATAAATTTGTAGTTCATAAGAGGGTAGAACACTTTTCGTTCTTTGGTTGCTGATGGGTTTACCCCACTTCAGATTTATTTCATACTAGATTGTTGCCTATGGCTTCGCCCACATACGCGAATGTCATATATACACTGTTGTCCAAAATTGAAGCAACAAACGGAAATTTTTTTAAGGTAGCGTTTATTTTGCCACAAAACAGTATAAACTCAATATAGTAAAGTAGAAACAGTGTACAGAATACAGAATACAGAATATAAACAACTGCAACATGCAGAGACAAAAATACTCTTCGTTTTTTCCGACTTAATGGATTTGCTCACACATCCCGACGACAGGTTAATGTGCTGAGTAACGAGTGTGTCCCCTCTGCCTCACAACGACTGAGCATGTTGTGAATCTCATGTAGAGGCAATAATGCCAGTCTTCTTTCAGAGCTGCTCGCAAGTCTTGAAGAGTGGTTGAAAGATGCTGACCTGACGCAACCCGTCTCCCTACTGAATCCCAGACGTGCTCTATGGGGTTCGTCAGGAGAGCGCGGAGGCCTCGCCACGAATGCAATATTTTCTGCTTCCGAAAAAAAGAAAAAGAAAAAGAAAAAAAAATGAAATCAGCCACCCACCAGCTATGAGGTCAAGCGTCAAGCATTATCGTCCATCTATACGAAGCCTGAGTCCACAGCACCTTGCAACAACAGCACATGAGACCCCAAGATCTCGTCACGATACCTTACGGATTCACTCGTACAAGTTCATGAAAAGGAGTTACAGTGATCAACATAATCCCTTCCCACATCACTACGGATCCTCCTCGATATCTACCCCTTTCCACATTCTTTGCGTCACAAAATCGTGTTCCACGTTCACTCTAGACGCGAATCCGTCGAGAGTGACTCTCCAGATCAAATTGGACTCATCCATGAAAGGACAGTCCAGGTGGTATGTTGACGCCTCCACTCTAAACGCTCCTTTCTTTAAGGGGCTCCGGAAAGGCTCAAAATCATGAAAAGTTCAATTTTTACTTTTTTGCGTTTTCTGAATCTGCAGACTATTACCTTTTAATAGATATATAATTTATTCAATTCCGAAGACTACAACTATTTTTAATTTTTTTTTAAATGTGTTCTACATGGGCGTGACCCACTGTGGCGCTGTTAAACTGCTGTCAAATGGTGTTATTATTAACGTCCGTGTTCATCAGGTACATTTTAGTGATGTGAGATAAAGTATGTGTTGTGGCTAACCTGTGATGGTTCAATATATATCGCTGGTGTGATTGTCGATTGTTTCATGTTTATTTACTCTGTCGTTATCTCGAAAATATTCGTAATTAATTCTGTTTCTTGAGTCTCTGTTTTGTTGAAGTACAATAATGAGTAAAAGTAAAGTTATTAGAAATCCTCTGAAGGCTTTTAAGAAAAGGAGAAATGTTGGAAAGCCAAAGGTATGTGTTATTACTGTAAACAATGAAGACGATAACCAAGTGAGTGAACCTAACCTCTCAAGTACACTTGCCCATAGCAGTCAAAGTGGGAAAGAAAATACTTCACAGAAGAAGCTTGGTTCAATGAGTGAAAACTATAAATGTTTTATGGGCGAATCGGATGTGAATGAAATATTTGATATGTCGGTTCTCAAAGGAATTTTTTCAAACTGTGTGAGATGTATTCATTGTAGTGAAGTTGGTCTGGAACTCTCCATAATAAAGCACGTAGGACTTGCTAGTGAAATACAACTGAAATGTGATAAGTGTTCATACATGACCACCTTTTGGAACAGTGTTGCAGTAACTGCAACTGAAGAAAATGGTAGCAAAATCTACAAAAACAACAACGAGCGATGCTTGCTTTAGACAAGGAACGCCTTCGGGCTGCAGACAGGGCTGTAAAGAGTCTAGAAATACAAGCAAGAGTAAACAGGAGGAGGAACAAGAGGAAGCTGGAGGAGGAGTTTGTAGAGGATGAAGATAATCCATCCTATGGACCTGGAATGCACTAAAAAGTTAATCCAATCTTTGTCGCTCGATTCCCAAAACTTTTATTTTCTCATACTAATTACATGTTTTCTAAGGATCTTCCAAACATATTTGTTTCAAACTTTCAGTAAATGTTACACAGTACCTTCTGCATAATTTAACACAGCCTTTTTCCAAAAAACTGTATATTTTTGAATATATAAATAAAAAATTGCAAAAAAAAATGTTGTGAATTTTCATTACAATTGAAAAAAAAATCATCTTTAATAACTGAACTAAAATTTTGTAAAACCCCTGTGTTAAGTTGTAGCCCATATTCCAATAAATAATCTGTAAAAAGTTCAACTTCCTACCTCAAATACTTTGTGAGGAAAGATGTAATTTATAAGAGTTATTTTAACACTGCAAGTATAGGGTGTTCCGGAGCCCCTTAAAGACGCGACGTGGATACACATAACAGCAGCTCTCCGACAGTAAAGGCCACTCTGTCGAAGCCTTCTGTACTTCGTTTGCCTCGGTACAGCACGTCCAGTGGATGCTGCGAAGTCTGGCAGTTCCCCTGCAGTACTAAGACGATAATGTCGTGCCCTTACAGCCAAATAACGGTCCTCTCTCTGATGTCATTCGTCGTCAGCTCCCTCCTGGTCTGTGGGATACAGTTTTGGTCTCTATAAACTGTCACCACATCTGAGAAACATCAGAGCGGTTCACATTATGCCAGACAGACACAGACAGAGAGAGAGAAGGATAAAAATACCAACAGGTCGTTTTCGAACTTTACAACATCATCCCCATCCCTAGAACTAGTAGGGGTATCTTACTGCCACAATGTTTTTATGTAAGGAAGTAACACAGAAGCATGGCGCAGGAACAAATTCAGACAAATTTTGTGTAGACTTACGTGATTATATGTATAAAAATACTCTGCGAGCAACACACCCCTACTACCCACTGCTCTACGCTTTCATGTCACCGCTTTTCAACTCCTATGTCACTGATATGGGTGCTACGGATGTCTTGCTATCAGAGCAGTTTTTCCAGATAGCAAGTAATACACGTACGAAGTTTGGTAGTAATTCCTTCAGGCGATACATCCCCCCTCCCCACCCACCCGGCATCTCTGGTAATCATCATCAGGATTGTCACGAATGAACGGAAAATCGATTCATTGCTAATATCGTTTGTTATCGAATAGGTCTACACTTCTCAGCTTTTCACCCCCACTCACGTCACAGAGTTGTAGGGGTGTGTTGCTCGGAGATTATTTGTACACATACAATGACTAATGTCTACACAAAATTTATTTGAAGTTGTTCCAGATGTTCCTGAGCTATGCTTCTGCGTTACCTCCTTTTCACCGTCACCACTGCGGAATTAGTTCATATCGCCATAGTGCTTCTTTCCAGATAAGGGGCACTTGTACCAGGTGTGGAACCTCGTATGATAAACATTTTGTTTCAGTTAAAACAACTTCATGACCGTAATTTGTATAATAGAGTCTAATATACTCTTATACTACAGTTCTTCCTGTACTGAACGCCTTCCGCAGAGACTAAAGAGAGCAGTCTTGATGGAACAACAAGAAATGAATATTAGTTTTAACTGGTTTATGGAAAGAAATCTATAAAATAGACCAGATAACCACGCTCTTCTCTTATACGAAGAAGTAGATTAAGATTTCGATTTAAAGTCCCGTTGATGCCACAGCATTTTATTATTATTATTATTATTATTATTATTATTGACGGAGCACTAGCTCGGATTAACAACCACCACGCTTTCTTGCGCAATGCAACAGTAGACAGTGGTTGACCTGTTTTTTTTTCCCCACTTCCTGCTCTGTTCTGACAGATCTCGCCACACGCGCCGCCTGCTACACGGAATCGACGCCTAGGTACATTTGAAACAGCAGCTGCACCCCAGAGCACAGTGGAGGGTGGCAGGGGGTGCGTGGCGCAGCGGGGAGGCTGCATTCCAGAGACATCTGCTGGGCCCTCGCCTTACCATCTGCGCCCTAAGGCGCAGCAGAAACCCGCACGGTACGACATTCACCAGGCTACGTATATCACCACATCGTACACCTACCCCCTCATAACGAAACGTGCTTTACGAACTTCTCTGACGGCAGATGAGCCTGAACAGTGGGGTACCTACGGTAATCAACACCTACACGAACTGGTTAATCGCCGTGACGATACGTATCTTATTAACACCTAGTACAAAATAAAAAAAAACTAGGAATTATCTCTGAACTGTGAACCTGTAAAGCTTTCTGAGGCGACACATTATAATGTAAAGCACAGCACACTGACTAATATCTCGTACATGCTCTGAAACGCTCCCCACCTCACCGCCCCCCACCCCCAATAAAAGAAGAGAAGGAAAAAGGGGGAAGCTAAGCAAAAGAAACACATAATGGAACGGAGATCGATAGGACAACACAAACACAGATGGAACAAGACTGGTGATTGGAAATGTACTCTACCTTATCAAAGGAACTATCTCGCCTTTCCCCTTCGGTACACGGGAAAACAATTCGAAGTAATGAAACATACGCATATACTGTGAAATCAAAATTAATCTTTTCTTTGCAACATAGTATGAGCTGTGTTCAAATTTTCTGGCAGATTGAAATTATGTATCACACAGTGACTATAACCCTTGAATTGGGACACAGACACTGGCAGAAATCGTACGTCGGTAACAACATTGTATAAAGATGGGCTCACATAGTGTGTGTCACAACTGTGAGGAAATGCTGCGTGATTCGACGAAAGGAAAGTGAGAACCAGTGGACCACACAAATGACTATTTTTGTCTAGTTAATACGACGGAAACTGATATGAAACACAAATAAAATATTATATAATAGAAGTTGCTTGCATTTCATGTCCTGGGATGAAATACGAGTGTCAAACTCAATTTCCTACACAGTCATCTTGATAAATTACCTGACAACTTAGGAAACATCACTGACAAGGGAGATGGAATAAACATATGACGGCAGACTATTGCTGAAATATTAAACGAGATTCTCTGAAGCAGTCCACAAACGGTTGAGTTGAAAACGAAAATTTCTGAATCAATAGAATGTGTTAATCAGTTACAAGTCACTTTTATCTAACATTGATCTTCCTCGTGATGGTTTGTGTTGCAGTTTGTACCACTGAATGGGTTTAGACTGTCCCCTAATTTCATTTAATTTTTATTGCCCAGCTTAGTTCAGGAGATGTAAATCTCTTTTTATCCTGCTACGCTATGATTTAATATAAAAACATTAAATACTGACATTTCGTGATTGCCAAAATTCTGATGCCCTCAGAAAAATTTTTACATTTTTCGGTTTTCCGAATGTAATGAGAACGTAATGCTGGGGTCGGTGCAGGGCGGGGGGTGGGGGGGGAGGGGGGATAGGGGGGGATAGGGAGGGGAGGGAGGGGGAATGGAGAGATGCGCACGAAGACAGAATGTCCGACATTGAAACACACTCCCACAGCATTCGAAATGTGAATAAATTTGCGGAAAAAATTTGTACTACGCTCATAAAAACCCAAGTGTGCTGGAACAATATTATTTAAATCATGCCGGCCGGAGTGGCCGTGCAGTTCTAGGCGCTACAGTCTGGAACCGAGCGACCGCTACGGTCGCAGGTTCGAATCCTGCCTCGGGCATGGATGTGTGTGATGTCCTTAGGTTAGTTAGGTTTAATTAGTTCTAAGTTCTAGGCGACGTAGCGCCTAGAACCGCTCGGCCACCGCAGGCGGCACAGAAGTCTACTGTCTACGGCCGGCCTACTGACTGCAGGACCGTGTAGTTTACGTGGAGCTATTCTACCATTCTACCCCATTCTTTTTAACTCCCTCCGCATGATCATTGTGCTGGTTGGACTGCTGATTTTGGTATGGTTGTGGTTGTTTCTTCGCGTTTTCACTTCACAATCACATCAACAACAGTCGACTTGGGCGGGTGTAGAAGGGTTGATACGTTCCTGATAGATTTTTCTCTCAGGTGAGATCCACGTTCGAAGTCGCTGAGCTCTCGTGGCCGACCCATTCAGGCGTCATTACTTCTCTAATGACAGCACAATACTTCATACCCCTTCTGATACCGACGGGTCCGTCTTCTGAGACCTCTGGTGTTCAGTTCCTCATTACAAAGAAGTATCCGGATACTCTTGATCAGATAGTATAGAAAAATGTGTCCTTCCAAAAGTGGACCCAGTCTCGTAATGGTTGCACGACCACAGGCAGAGAAAACATCAGGGTGGCCGGGCTGATTCGAGCTCCGTCCCTCCCGTATTCGTGTCTACAAAGCATCACGTAACTCCGTAAAACGTATGAGAACTCATGGTTTCATTCGATAGTTCCTTCAGGCACGATATACACATATCCCCTTAACCACTGGAATGATTTAAACCAAACTTGATACACAGATCATTTAAATTCAGAAACGAAGCGCTATGGGGGATAAATACAACCTACCTTCCACACGAGTGGAAGTGATAAGTGGTTGCTGTGAAGGTATACGTCAGGGAGGTATGGAGAAATTTCAGCCAAATTCTGTATTTCAATGACTCATTATCTGCATAAAAACACAGTTGGGGGTAATGTACCCCTAACAACCCTAGGGGTAGGGGTGAGAAACCGTAAATGTGAATATACCAGAAGCGGCAGAATCCAACGTTTGTACGTTTGCTAGGCTCATTGGTGACTGTCACCATGCAGTTTCACTCTTATGGGAGGGTGGAGGGTGTGCACAGACAGTGACATAGTATCTGTTATCACCTGAAGCAATTTATGACAAACACTGCACGCGTTACAGTAGATGGAAAAAATTATGCTCATAGTGGGGCCCTCCCGTCACTCCTATGGCTGAGAGAAGGTCTACAACGGTTGTCATACAGACAATAATTCGGGAACGCCGGAACTTACTTCAAGCAACCCCAGGAGCAGACTTGGGGATGCCAATGGTGCTACGTAAGTATGTCCGAAAACGAACTGTTGGTATTTCTTTCCTTAATTCAGCTGACCTGGAATTAAGTGCAAGCTGTCTTACTTATGCAGCTCGAAGAGTTTCAAATAAATCGCTACAATGAGCACTGCGGCGAGGTAAAAATACTGTTAGCGTGTATTTGGGTCAAAGATTATGTCACACGGCTGAAAACGTATGTGAAAAATACAGATACATTTAACATCCATTCTGGTGTCGCATTGTGTAAAACAGCGGAGAATTAGGCACTTGCTAACGACAGTCCTTTTTCTGGAAACTATAATCAATTGCTGCTAGAAATATGGCTCAACCGAAACGGAATTAATCGGTAAGATACATAGGCAAGGAAAAAAAAAAATGTTCGGGACGACGACGGTCCATACCCGCGTCCGGCCATCCAGATTTAGGTATCCGTGATTTCTCTAAATCGCTCCAAGCAAATGCCGGGATGGTTCCTTTGAAAGGGCACGACCGATTTCCTTTCTCATGCTTGGCGCAATCCGAACTTGAGCTCCGTCTCTAATGACCTCGGTGTTCACGGAACGTTAAACCCAGTCTTCTTTCCTTACAAAGAAAAAATGCGAAACTATTGCTAATAATTTAGATCGGTTATCACAGACACCGCCGACATCGGGCCATGCAGAAAGTGTCATCGCAGCGCAGGAGGACGAAGCTGAACGTCAACTAGAACGTCGCTTGTAAGGTAATACGTTAAACACATGTGATTTTGAGTGAGTGAGTGTGTGTGTGTGTGTGTGTGTGTGTGTGTGAGAGAGAGAGAGAGAGAGAGAGAGAGAGAGAGAGAGAAGTGTATGTGACATGTTCGTACGCTGGCAAAGCCGCAGGCAGATAGCTAGTTTTACGTAAATGAAGAAATTTTAAGTGCACGAGATCTCAAAGACGGTCAACATGCTTTACCGCTTTGTCGGCAGTATACCGCTTTCTACGTGCTTGCTGAAAATACAAAAAATTCTGTGTAGTAAAGAATAATCTGTGGAAATTCCACACAAGATCTGGGTAAGTCTTGTATTATGTTGTTGTTATTTGGAGCGGACACTGAATTTCGTTACTGTAAACAATGTGAATGTCAGATCGATGTTGCTCCTTCAATATGCGAATTCGAAGCACGGAAACTGATGAACAGCTACTTGTAAAATGTACAAATCGTACACCGCCGCAAAAAGCTTCCGTTTCTTAACGTAAGCAGACAAATATGCTGGTTATTTCTGGGGGAAGAACATCCACAGAAAAATTACAAAATGGAGTATACAGTTGCCGACCCATTCCAAGCAACAACCATTTATCAAGAACGATGCTGGAGAATGACAGCAAGATCAACAATATGCATAGGAATTACTCTGCCATGGGCTCTTAATACTTTGTGGGAATATACAACATTCCGAAGAAGACCCTGTCCTCTTTTTTGCGGAAAATGAATGAAGTCTAGCCTAGCAGTTCGAACCAATCACTGACATCATCGCCGCGCGGGATTAGCCGAGCGGTCTACCGCGCTGCAGTCATGGACTGTGTGGCTGGTCCCGGCGGAGAGGGTGTAAGCTTAGGGACAGATGACCTTAGCAGTTAAGTCCCATAAGATTTCACACACATTTCAACTGATAACATCAAGAATCAATAACATTTATCAATACTCTTGCAGAGATATTTATTACCTTGTTTACTGCAGATTGTTAAATAACGAAATACCTCTTCCTTTCCTCAGGTGATTCTGAACTAACGACATACCGCTTTACAATCTATAGCAGCTACATGACAAGTTTACAACACATATCTTCTGTTAAAGAAGAACAACCATTTAAAAATCACTGAGGAACACAGCCAGCGGAGAAACAAATGTCACAGAAAATGCGCTGCTACAGAGGACTTTTCACTAAGTGAAAATTGTCAGAATAAAATGAACAGGCACAATGAACAGTATGTGTGACTCTTACCGGAAGGGAGGGTAGAATACTGAGGTTTAAGGACGTCTTAATCTGGCATCGGAGGGAGCACCATATAAAATTAATTGCATAGCACTATCACAACAGGCGTATTATACCTTTTATTACCGAATATTATCGTGAAACCATTCCAGAGCGTGGGTGCTGGAGCAAACGTTCAGTTCTCTCTTTGCCACAAAGTAACTTGTTTGCATTACATCTTTGCCTCGCCAAAAATACACAACAAAACTGTTGCTAGCAATCAGCATTATTTGCTCGTTTATTTATTATTACGGGAAGCTCTAGCCTACAAAAATACAATAGTCATTACATTACCTCTACTTACATTACGTGAGACAACCATTCATCATATAGCGAAGGTTACCCGACGCGTAAGATTCGTAGATGTTCTATTCGCTATGGAACAATGAGAAATTCCAATAGCCTTTCACACCTACTAATCTCCATTATAATGTGCGAGAGACCTTGCAGGTAGCAACACACTTTGGAGAACATTAAGTTTCAGTTTCCGGAGATAGGTAGAATGGTTTTTGCTCGTGTGTATAGCCAAAAAGTGTGACTTACATTAATGGTTAATTGCACGGCCATTTTTTTTTTCCTTTCTCTAGAAGGAGAGACATGAATCGTAATCGTTTCGAACGATACGGTAAACGCTAGATTTTCTTCCACATCAATATGCGGGTTGCAGTGAGAGCTTTTCGTGTTGGGCTTTAAAAACTTAAAGGAGCGTGAGTGAGTGAGAGTGTGTGTGTGTGTGTGTGTGTGTGTGTCTCAGAAAGAGAGAGAGCGCGAGAGCAATTTCAGATGGTGCAAGATATTCGGTAAAAATACCTCATTTAATTTCGGACGAGAGTCAGATTTCGGGAATTTCTTCCACTATCAGTTCGTTTAGCGTTTCACATGATTCGTGGAAAAAAGTAGCAACCCAGCCGTTTTCGAGATATTTTTATATTCGTTGATAACAAAAAGCCAGGAGATGTGTCTCGTCCATGCAAGTCACATGACAATTATTGTTAAACCAGTATTTAAAACTGAAGCTAGGTATGAGTGTTTCATACAGTAATGGCGTTGGGCATTCTGTGTTTGAATTCATTACTGAATAATTCCTGTGTGTGGGAGGATGGTTTCGTTCGCCATTAGCAGTAGGACAATCTTTAAAACAAAGAAGGTTGACGTTAACGTTATCTGCCCCTCTTTTCGCACCATGCAGAATTAATTCACTCGTCCAATAATAATATGTATGTGAGGAAAGCGATACGTAAGTATTAGTTGTATCAAATTCATCACAACGGGAAGGCACAAAATATTCCTGTAACCGGTATGAAGTGCAACTAATAATTCGCGGGCAATAACTATGGTCGTATCATTGTCATCAAAATATTACTGCGCGTTCCCTGTCTGTCTTAGCTCCGATTGTCAACCCAAACATGCACAATGTCTCTCCAATATGAAACTTATTATTTGAACTGTGGTGTCGATCCGGGAAACAAACCCCGAGCCCGGTCCAACCGCGTACGACCATAACCTTGTGTACTCTGCATAGTAAGAAAATTCATTTTTACTGTCGTACAAAGTTAATGCATGGACAAGGCACTCTAAAGTCTTTGAAATGAGTAGCGTAGTAAGTATCATCACGAAGTTATACACACACCATCGCAAATTCAATGCATATATCTCAGCTGTAATTGATAACTTTCGTTGGCAACAAAGAAAGAAGGTTCATTACAGTACTGTGTTTATGGTACAACAAAGTCTGCTTGCTGAACTTTTCTCTCAAGGAAAATATGCTTCATAACCAATCAGTTCTTAGTGTAATAATATTTTTAAATGATACACTACAGTAATCGGTACTTAAAACTGTTTAGAGGTACTCCCGACTGTCAACAATAGACAATCTCTGCATTACATTTCCCAATGAAAAATTGGAAAATAATGTAGTTCAGCAACGCAATATTTTTCTTAGGTGGTGGTGGTTAGTGTTTAACGTCCCGTCGACAACGAGGTCATTAGAGACGGAGCGTAAGCTCGGGTTAACGAGGGATTGGGAAGGAAATCGGCCGTGCCCTTTCAAAGGAACCATCCCGGCTATTTTTCTTATCTTAATATATTATTTTATCTAAAATCGACACACATTTGAAGATCTGTTTCTTTATATTCTTTTTTTTTTAAGCTCGCAGAAAACACATAGTTGTATCTTTCTGAAAATTAAATTTATCGTCGAAGTTATAAAGATAACTGACATTATAAAAATTGCTGGCCAAACGTAAAAATGAAAGAGATGGTCTCCTACTTAAGAAAACGAATGACAGAAAAAAATGGTACTTTTATCGTATCATTCGAAAATATTTCTTTTTCATTTTTTTAAAGGAAACTAAATAAAATATTCTGCATAACTTCCCAAACATTGTACTTCATGCTGTCAGATTATATACACACACTCTTCAAGACATTTAAACCCGGCAAGGCATTTAAACAGTTGTCACGGATGACGTAAAATGTACGTAAAGAGAACTTCGAAACATCACAAGAGGTAACTTAACCTAAAAGTGTACTTAATTGCTTGCTCACATACAACGCTATCCGCCTGCAGCACGATTAATCCGGATGGCACGAAAGCTAAGGAACATTAGTTTCACGTGACACACGACGCCCTGCCTGAGAAGAAGCCACCAGGCCTGCGCGGAGGGTGGAATCTTACGCACACCAGACGCACGTAACGACGTGTTTACGTATTGACAGTGTGTTATATACCTGACAGCAGCCTCCGTGTTCCCAGAGTGACGATATGATACCAGTCGTCTTTGAGATCTCCTTTCCAGAAACGTCCAAACTGCGAAATCACCGGGACGTTTTACTCACTCGAATACGTCGGAACCCAGCAAGGAATGTTGCGTCATTAGCCACAGTTCGGCAGCTCACCGCAGAGAGGCGCCACCACCGTGCCGTGCGTCGTTCTCGGCGGCGTTTGTAAACAAACGCTCCCGTGACGTGCTTCTATTTGATGGAATATTTGCAACATCGATTTTGCGACGTAATTTAGTTGGCGATACTGATTCGCGTGATAATAACTATAAGTATTCACTGCATTGCCAATTGGCACAAGAACTGCGGAACGCGTGTCGCAGTACTTGACACCGTATTGATTTTTGCAGATTATTCTTTACTATCAGCTCGCTCCGGAAGGCGCCGCGGGTTTGCGCTGAAGATTTGCAGGGTATGCTGCCCCTTAACGCTACTACATTAAACGCATAAAAAAATGAAACGCATACATTTCCACGGTGCGATAGGCGTTCCTCTGTAATTTTGCCGTTAGTGTAATTTTGCGTCCTGCAACAGAGGTATTTCCTAGCACACATGCACCACATGAACAGTAAAGCTGCACGATAAGCCTTGAGCCAATACCAGTTTCAGACTAGAGCGCTGCGTATCCAAAAGTGGCAAAAACGTTGCGGAACTAAATTCGCGAATGCAGACTCATCAATCGGAGTAGTTTATCTTAATAGCCTCTCGCTTGTCATTTGTTGCCAAGTGGTTACGCATCACATTTGAAAACAGATTCTGAGTACAATTTGAAATTTTGTACAGAGGGTGTGGGAAAAGCGTATCCATAATCTTTGCGCCGCGAAATATTCGGGTTAAACATATATTTCTAAAATGAACGTAATGGTATACAATCGGATTCACACTTTACTTTTAGAAAAAATTTATAGCCTGTAGTTAACTCCCATGCGATCAGTAGTTCTATTGAAGACGTTTATTGTATCGGAAGTGTGAATCATACATTAATCCGATTTCTGACTGAACAAGGAAACGCTAATCACACAATACGCCGGATCTCCGCATACAAAACTGCGAGCGCTTAACAAATAGTGTTAATAATGGCGATATTTAATTCCAGTGTTATAGTAGAAATAGGTGCATCTTCAAGCACCTGTACTTTATTCTTCCTCATAAATCAAAGATGTGTAAAGCTCTTCAGACCACTGCAGATGAATGTACACAAGCAATCGTTGCGAATTAGAAATTTGTAAGTATTGTGCGTTTACGAACAGTATCACTTGTTATCGACAAAAAAGACGAAATATAAATGCGTGAGGGGCAGCCATGGAAAGATATCGCCCTATAGACATTATCAGTGTGATTCTGAAACATTACATTCGGATTAAATAAAAAAATCTAAGCTATTCAAAAACAAAACATTTAAAAATAGTCTTGGAATAACCCGTTTTCCACTTGATTTAACTGCGTATTATTGGTCACAGTGGGAAATATTAAAGAAGTATCTTATGAAAGAAACATTTCCGTTCAGATTTTTTTTTCCACGGATACATCTTGCTGCTTAATGTCAAGACTAACTCCGTTGTCTTCATAAGTTTTATTTATTACTTGATTTCCAATGTCTGTAAGTGAGACTTGTCATCTGAAGTGTCCATCTTTCTTACAGTTCTTGGCTGTTCTCTTGTGTTGTTTCATAAAAACAGTTTACGGTTACGTCCATATGCTGCATAAAAAAAGCAACAATAGTACTATCAGCTGCTAGCGTGGTAAGACAAGTGTGGAAGGTAAGTCACATTTGATCCCGACATTCTTTCTTTTTATAACGGATTTATTGAAAAATATGCCTAGCAGCCAGTCACCGGTATATATGTTTGCTTTATTCAGCAAAACATGAAGCATATAATGATTTATTCATCAAATACGCAGGTGCATTTTCTGAATTTTCATCACATTTCGTGGAAAGGTTTCTCAGCTGCCAGTTAGCAGCGTCACAAAACAAGCAATACAATTTCGGTGCGGCTGTGCTATGTGTACATCTTTAAATACAGGAAAGGTGTGGTGTGACTTGCAGAATTTTACAAACAGTTATAATACCCTTTTGAATGATGAAATTGATAGCCATGCCCGTTGAAGAGTGTTTTGTGCGTTTTTGCAAAAAAATTGTATCAAGTGGACAATTTGCGAAGCTGTAAATGATGAGCTACTACGAATAGGGATTGAAAACTGGAAACTCTTCCCCAGGCAACATTTCTGCCGTTGGAAATGTGAACACGCTTAAAATTACTTATTTCGTTTTATCCTGACCTCACACTTGCATGCGAGTGACACCAGCAACGAAGCACTTGTAGGAGGGGAATAACGATTGAACAACGATCAAACATTATGATTAACTTAATTGCAATGAGTATTACAATATTTAGGATGTGAGCGTGTATGGTTCACCAGGAGGAAATGCTAATGTTTCCACAGATAATACACCAGCTACCACACCGACTGCCAATCGCTTTCTACTCTATCAGTCTTCTTGCTTGACACTACCTACTCATAAACTACGACACAATCTATGATCTATTTATTAATTAAATCTTAGGGCAAGTACTTACTTATAGACAGGAGTTTGACAACTCTTTAGTCACTTTTGTTTCCGATCAGAAGTTTGAACCAGAACACGACGTCGTATTGTTACCGGTTTATTAACTAAGAGTGGGAATTTTTTTCAATACGCTGTGAAATCAACCGAGACTTGATTTTCGTGTTACAACCGTGGGCGTCCATACAAAATTTTCAGAGATGGTTCAAACTCAAACTGCCGGTATCGATAGAACTTATGGGGAGAAAAATCCCTCTGCATGTCAACACAAATAATCGACGAAAGACACCCCTCGCAATAGAAAAATATAAAATTAAGTTTTTTTTAAAAAAAAGGGGAAAGTAGTGACGGACAATAGGATTTGGCAATGTTAAATATACAGTTTAGTGGTGTTGCAGACAATCGTTGCTAGACATTAGCGAGAATTCTGTAATGAATAAGAAGTGTTGCAGTTTTGAACATAGCTGTCTTTCAGCAAACGCATGTAAGTTTCAATGGAGAAACAACACAGCCAATCGGTTGCAAATAATTGTCTAATATTTTTACCTAGGTTTCGACAGCTCTAAGCATGTTTTCATCACAATGAAAATTTAAAGTTACGGCTTTTAGATATTGCTTCTGACGAAGACATCCTTAGAGGTTTCTAAACCTAGGTAAAGGTATTAAGTAATTATTTGCAAGCGGTTGGCTGTGTTACTTCTACATTGGAGGAGAATAGAATGTCAATACACAAGATTCCAGGAGGAGTCAACTGTCCACTCTTTATCTCATCTTGCTCCATTTAATACGTCAGGCAAAAATACCGTCTCAGTTTCCTAATGGTCATTCAGCAACGTTACTTTCCGTCAAAAACATAATTAGCGAGCAATCAGACTGCTGGTGTTTGTTTTTCTGACCGACGTGTACCTACATCTATACTCGGGAAAATCACTGAAGTGCATATCAGAACCACTTCACATTGAACTTAGCATTACTCTTTCTTCCCATTCCATTCGTGTATGGGGCACCGGGAGAATAACTGCTAAATACCTCCGTGTGCACCGTAATTAAAGGATTTTCCTATCTCTACGTTTCGGATTTTTGCATGACTCCTTATAGCCATGAGAATATGAGATCAAAAGGATTTCGTTGGGAAATTACACTTCATAACCGAAACTCACGTTCGAATGTAAGCGTGCTTACGTCCACTGTAGTCGCTGTCGGCGCTTGGGCAGTTTGCAACTCCGATCGATATCTCTCTCTCTGTAAAGCTGCTGTAACATTCTGGGTCGAAAAAATACAGCTATAGGTGGTGTACTTGCACACCAGGTGCCTCGTGTATATGATTTCTACAAAAGTGAGATGAAAAACGTGGTTATGGTGACACTATCGTAGGAGTTCACGATTACTGTTTTGAAAGTTGGTGTAAATGGAAGTAGGCTGAGATGAAAGGGACACTGGATACTTTTGATTGTATTCCAGCACTGAGGATTGAAATTATTGAAGCTATTGCTGTTGTGTAGAAATATGAGTACCCTGTATGCAGAGGAACAATGACTCATTAACCTGGACTTTTGCTCCAAAACATATGTTTTCGAGAGTAAAAGTCTTCGAAATTGTTAATAATCGGACATGCGTCGCTTTTAACGACAGATCTGAGGCTGCCATGCGTAACGTGAAAGTCGTGGGAGTCTTTATCGACACCAGGGCATGCTCGTTCGCCGCGGAAAGGGATGATAAAACGTCCCATTCGTTCGCACTGGCGCTTGTTCCAGATCAGCGCCGGAGCCATAGAGAGACCCGTGCTTTAGAAAATGAGATCTTCGAAGAATAGGAAGGTTTACTGTATGGCCCGGGAACAGCAGATTACTCGAAAAGTTGAAAAATTTTAAAGTTATGAACGCAAAAATCGACTCCGAACTTCAAATGCGTATTTCTCGAAACGACGTTTTTCAAACTGGCTTGATGATTAGCAGAAAAACTTTTCGGTAAAATTGGATGCAGCTTTGGGTTTCATAAAACAGACACTTGTAATTTTGGCGTGAACCTAAAAAAAATACATTCCTAGATTCATCACTAAGTACTGATTCCTGAAACTGTGTATGCAAGCCTTAACGAAATATACCTCGTCTAGCGTCTGCCAGATCGGTTTAGCGACGCTGTTAGTGACTGTCCAGCGAGTCAAATGAATCTCTGACCACTCGTGCTCTCAGGTCCCATACACCTGAGTAATATTCTATAGCAGTCGCATAAGTATTTTGTAATCAATCTCCTTTGTAGACTTACTGCATTATCCCAGTATCCTGCTGGGTGCCTTACCTCCCACTGAGATTACGTAATCATTCCATTAAAAAACCTCACAAATTATTACACCTAGGAATTTGTATGTTGGCTAATAGCAATTATGAATCATTGTTATTTTAGCCGCCGGGTACTTCAGAAATGTGTAGTGTGTGGTCAGAACATTAGCGGTGAAATCACACTTCTAGTTTTGAACATGGCTGTCTTTCAGCAACCGAGTATTAAGTTTCAACTGAGAAATAACACAACCAACCGGTTATATATATATAACCGGTTTCACTTTCTCCTCCTCCTCCTCCTCCTCCTCCTCATCATCATCATCATCCTCATCATCATCCACACACATTACGCTAGACTACACACACACACACACACACACACACACACACACACACACACACACACACACACACACGAAATGTCTCAATTATTGTAGTGGAGCAGGTAGCAAATATAACAAAAAATTACCTGTTACGTTCAAAAGTCAGCAATCAATACAACACAGCGTATTGTGTCAGTCTAAAATTCTTCATGACACTCAAATATTGAAGAACAACAAGTTGTGTTCTTTAATTAGTCATTTTCAACTTAATGAAAGCAATAGCAAAACAAAACACAGAAAATGGCGAGGTAACAGTAGTTGTTCTCAACAGAGAAACGTGATTATTTGGCACAGTTAAAGTGCTACGTGCTGAATACTCAACACACACAAGTGGAAGAACAAGAGAAATGCAGAAAACAACAAAACAACCCCGGCATGGAAGATGTTTTACAATAAAGCGAAACGCATCTGGCCTCATTAAGACTCATTAGAGTTGCAAAAAAGACAGTAATTAACCTACACAACTTGTTTACCTACGACTGTGGAAAAAGAGGCCGAAAAACAAAGAAGTAATATGTACTGAAGAACAAATTTGCTGTGTGGTATTTTCTGTTACGAGTCGACAGTATGGTACAGTAACAAGTTACTGTTTGGGGTCTATGAGGACAGAATTTGCTGCCACAGTGTGTTATTTGAAAGATTTTGTAAGCCGAAAACTGAGCAGTGCTCGGAGATAATTATAATGACGCGGATTTCTGAAGTAGTCACCATCACAGTTATTGGTCTGTCTATCATCATAATCAACAAGCCAACGACAGGAGTTTTTCTGGTTACGTAGCACAGAACTGGGTCATAGAGATGTGCCGCTCTAAGCCCCAGTTTAGCACTATGTAACTAGAAAACCCCTATCTTTGTCTCGTGACGCTGTCAAATGGATGCCCATACGGAGTTCAATTAAGTGTAAAGTATCGGTAAGATAAGTTATAGGACATGCACAAGTGAATGTAGAACATCAGCAGGGAAGTGCGAGGGTAAAAAGTCCCCAGGGACAAGAATTGTGGCGATAGAGTTACACCCTACAACCTTCGCTCTCTCGCTCCCCCACCCCCCTGCACCGCCATGCGCTACGATACGAGGACAGGATATTGTATAAAAGGAAAACGTCATGCACAGTATTATGTGTCATAAGTACAAGTAGCCGAACCGTTCAATTCTTCCGCTTGACTGGCACTTGTGTAAGAGCACGACGAAGAAGAGAACATCCAGTTTTGGAAAAAAGCCGTAACAAGACCCATACGCTTCGCAGACGATAAAGTCGATCGGGGTTCCAAGTTCAGAAGTACAAATGTGCTCGATGTGGATATCCAACCCGGAGACTCAGGAGTCAGAACTGAAGTCTGAAAGCTAAACGCGGGAAGACTACTGGCACTAACAGAAGGCATAAATCGAATAACTGTGCGTAGGAGAATCGAGAGTGGTTTCCGTGAAGGTGGAAAATCAGGTCCTCGTAAAGTTTCAGGCTGATTCATGAAATGTGTAAGTACTGAAAAGGTTAATTTGTATATAAAAATGAATTAGCGTCGCTGTCTTCGGTGCGAAAGGACGCGGGTTCGATTCCCGGTACCTCCTCAGATTTTTTGGAGGTAGGGAAGTCTCAAAAAGTCTCCATTCAGCCTCATGAGTCCGATAGAAGAGCTGCTTAAATAAAGACGGAGCCGCATCACCATTATTCATCCAGTGACAATAAAGGCTGTAGGGACGAACGACAAATTGATAACATGTCGAAGTATCATAGACCGATACTCGTTCTGCCACGTATGCAGGAGCTGAAAATTCGGAACGTAAGTTCAAATACCGTAGAGACGAATTTCAGGTATAAGGAGGTACGTCTTGTTTAATTTAGGGATGGGGAAGAAGCCGGGTGGAAGCTCCATCCGGCAAAACCCGCTTCCATCTCCCACCCCATATGTCCACTACTGAAGTATGTGTTTGAAATCCACTTCCGCGTAGGAAGTCTAAAACGAGTGTTTAGAGAACCCCGCCAGATTCATTCAGATAAGCTTGTTTTGGAATGTTGCTTATGTCAAAAATTATAATATGATATAAACAGGCCTTACGAACATTAGCCTGAAACGCACGCTATGTGATCTTAATAGCATTAATTACCTCTCCTTTAAAAAACCGTCCATCAGAGGAACAGGGTTACTGAACCTTGCATTAGTTATCAGAGGCAGATCTCAACAGCCTTCCCACTACTTAACGAATACATCGTCGGAAGACGGTGTGGAACTAAACAGCTCCCTCGCTGGACTCTGTTTCGGAAACCTGATTACTTATCGCCGAAAAGTACACACAACCCGCTGAAGTGCCTCAGATAAGCACCGGAAGTTTTGGACGGGGGAGTGGATGGGTTTAAACTGACACTGTTGGAGTACTCTACAGTACAACTCTTATACTCAAGTTATTTCTCATTCAGAAAGGTTCTCCTCAGCTGTCACACGCATGTATCTGTGATGCTGATACGTGTAGTGCGCGAGATACAGCTTTGGTGCTTTTTATTAACGTTTCCAAACTTTCAAATGTTTTATTTGTTTGACACGTTTCTCACCCACAGTTATTTATCGTTAGGTAATCTTTTCACGGAATCGTGAAGGTATGGGACGTCAGTGACTCGAGACTACCAACTAGCTGTAGCCCTCTGTCACTCCTTTTCACGATTACGGTTGCCCTTACATGTCTTTCGACCCTTATAACACCAACTTTTAAATACAATTTTGCTCCTTGCATTTTATCCCAGCTACCTTCAGACTTCCAACGAGTGTTGTCCACTCAACGTTGTCGGAAGTTTTTTCTAAATCTAAAAATTACAAACGTAGATTTCTCGTTCTTCAACCTACCCTATATGTCGTAGTGTCAGTACTGTCTCGACTGTTCCTACACTTGTCCGGAACCCAAATTGATCTACACCGATGTCGGCGTCTGCTAGTTATTCTGTTATTTTGTAAATTACTCCTGTCGGTATTTTGCAGCTATGACTTATTAAAGTGATAGTTCGATAGTAGTCACACCTGTCATTACAGCCCTTCCTTGGGAACGGAATTGTTACATCCTTCCTGATGTCTGGGATACTTTCTCCCGTCTTGTATGTCCTGTATACTAGGTGGAATAATTGTCATGGCTTGCTCTCCCAAGACTCTCTTAGCTAATGCAGTCTACTCCACGGGCTTCGTTTCCACTGACGTCTTACAGCGCTCAGTCACATTATTCTCGCATTATTTATATGTCCTATCTCATCTTCTTATCCATAATACAAATGGTTCAAATGGCTCTGAGCTCTATGGGACTTAACAGCTGAGGTCATCAGTCCCCTAGACTTAGAACTACTTAAACGTAACTAACCTAAGGACATCACACACATCCATGCCCGAGGCAGGATTCGAACCTGCGACCGTAGCAGTCGTTCCGGTCCAGATTGAAGCGCCTAGAACCGCTCGGCCGCCGCAGGTGGCACAGAAGTCTACTGTATGGTAGTGACGCCTAATGTATGATTCCCAAAAATAGCGGAAAAAAATGAAAAAAAATATAGGTTAATGAAACGAGCCTAGAAGGGAAGATTTAGCTAGCCCTTAACTTTGTCACTGATAGTAAAACTACTACTGTTTTATCGCTGAACAGCTGAGCAAGGTGGTGGTGCGGCTAAGACAGTTGACTTCTATTTGAAACCCTCATTATGATCAGACTTTCCTCTATAGTTTCACTACATCACCGAGGGTGAATGCGTAGCTGCTTCTTTCAACAAAATGACGACCAATTGTCGCATCCATGTACAATCAATGCTATTTCGCCGTCTCGTATTACCTCCATGTCAGCGGAACATTAAATTGTAACTTCTCTTTTCGTTGTACAACAATACCGGAACATCTTAATACCGTCTAAATTATCTCGAACATGACGTTTTCTAAATTAACTAAAACTCGCCAGATTTCATTCCACGTTCTTGGGTTACCCGAACTTGGATTACGTCTGTAACGCCCTTTTTGTTCTTATCTTCGTTCCTTCCTTCCCATTGTTCAAATAAAAATCCACTTTTGAAAAGACTTCATTACAGACTTCTTTTTAAGTGCGCTGGCCCACTGCGAAACTTAGAAGGCGTCCTGTCACTAGAATGACAGAAAATCATCACGCACTCATACTACCAAAATCAAAAATTAAAAACAAAATAACGTAGGCTGGTGAAGAAGTCTTCAGTGTAGGATAAGTAGAGCGATCTCTGGTTTTTCTCAGTCACTGGCAGCTTCTTTTTTTATTTTCTCCTGACTTACACTCACTCACTCCCCCCTTCACCGTTATCGTCCACGTATTTGTCTGGAAAGTGTGCCGCCCCTTTGCTCTGATTAATACGGGTCTTTTCTTTGTCTGTTTAGAGTACTCGAGACCAGTGGTGGTCAAACTGCTGCCCAAATAGAGCATTCGTGCAGCCTGCGACTCTCAGGCGCATTTTCTAACCATAAGCATCTATTAAGCAACAGCAGATTCCAGAAACGTCAACTAACGTCAAAAGCTTCGTAAGACTAGTTTCCCTGCTCATCAAGAAAAAAGGTTCTTACAGAGGAAGTAATATTGAAAGATGTCCTTACTTTTAATTGATGATGGTGAATTCGGCCGTGAGCTAAGCAAAGACGACAAATTACCTCATGGGCGGAAGGGTAAGTAACGCGGCCATTTCAGCTTTAGAGGATGTGAGAGGCGAAACATTTTGTTGTTCGTCTTCCAGGGCTGTTTTGGACTTGTGAGCCTCGTACAGATGAGCTGCTACCGTATAAACTCACGGATTCGTAAATGCGCATTACAGAGACAGTCTTCTTCAAATGCAGTACATATTTGTAGCAAAGAATGTGAAATTAAATAAAGTCTGGAGTAATACAAGAAGAAATGTGACAATCAAAACATTTAGGAAACGTCTATGAACGTGTCTCATATTGCATAATGCATTTAAATACAACTACAACTGTATTACTCAATGTCCAGCTCACACACAATCGTAACAGCACTTCATGTAGCAATTACTGTGCCGCCGAGGGGTAGCAGCAGTCTGAAACACAGAACAGTGGACTTTGAACTGACGTTGGTGGATTCTCAATGGTGTCGAGTTCAAACAATAAGTACTTGGAGATCAGCAGACAATGTTTCGTGCCGTTATTATAGCTAGTCTCTTGGGCTCTTATAATATACTGATTTATGTAGGTTACCAGTTAATAATAAGATCAGTACATGAGCGATCCGAGAAGCTTCCCCCCAATATCAGGATTGTCTCTTGAGTAAAAAAACGTTGACGACCACTGCTCTAGGCTCTATACTCTTCGATTGGCGGATCCACTTAGATAATATATGTTACTACTAAGTTGCTTTGTCAACAAGAAAAGAACACATATCACACGTTGAAGGCAACGGAAAAGCATAGTCTTAAGTAACGGCATGAAGTCTATGACCACTATTGGCCCAATGAAGAAAGCTCATCGTTTCTATCTTATGATCGCTATTGCGAGGTCTGATCAAGGAAGAAGTAAAACCCTATGCACGTAATCACAGCAGTCCGCAAAGAGGGGCGGGGGCTAGGGGGCGGCAAGAAGGGCATGGGGACACTTGGTTCCTTTTGGAATCTGTAGCAGACTTTTTTACTTTTTACTAATTTCAAAATTCTGAAGTAGTTGTAAAATCATATTCTCTGATTCTACTGTACTGCATACAAGGATAACGCAGTGGCTCTAGTGGTAATTACACTGCTTGGTTGGCATGTTGTCAACGGGAAATTATATACCGTTCTCTTGCAGAGGCGGCGGTTTCGGCGTTGTTTTGCAACCCTGTACAGCCCTTAATGAGCTACAGTAAGGGATATTCCAAAACCCAGCACAAAATGAACATGCCTGCCGTAATACGTGTCCGACACTCGTCTCCAGTTCCCACAAGAACAGCCCTTGCTGGCCGAGCGGTTCTAGGCGCTAGTCTGGAACTACGCGACCGCTACGGTCGCATCCTGCCTCGGGCATGGATGTGTGTGATGTCCTTAGGTTAGTTAGGTTTAAGTAGTTCTAAGTTCTAGGGGACTGATGACCTCAGAAGTTAAGTCCCTTAGTGCTCAGAGCCATTTGAACCATTTGAACAGCCCTTGCGCTCGCACACATCTTAATCTCAAAAATAATTTTTCATTTGATCCGTCAAGATGTGCTGACTTCATTCAGTTTTACTCGGTAGAGCGATTGCAGTAGAGTATGAAGAACACAGTCATGCTATACTGTACGTGTATTCATCTACACTTCATCTACGGGCCCAAATACAGAGACACACATTTCTACGCTCGAAGACAGAAAAAAATGGTGAAATATCGAAGTCCAAAAGCTGTTTGGTCCTTCTTACACTACACTGGGCACGACCCTGAGCGATGTCCAGCCATACATTTACGGGTTTTCTAGTCCAGTTGCCGTGTCTACATAATAACACTCCAAGTCATGGAGACAAGTCCATCTTGGTTGAGTCTTAGACCGTCAAGAGTTGGTTCTACCGACTAATTTTATGAGTGTTTTTGATAGTTACCTAGATCCATATTAATTCATCCATATATTCATATTAATAACATAAACGATGTACTACGGATATGCTAATGAAATACGCTTGCCTTTAAGGCATATTGGTAATCTACTTTCAAAAAAGTATTGACTAGATAACCATCAAACGTATAAGATACAATAACATGTGTAGTTTCTGTCAAATTTATTTCTTGCGACACGAAATTTTCTCAAACTCCACTAATCAACAGTATCAAAAATGAAACTTTTGGGATCTTGCACTCTCGTGGGTAAATTTCAGTGGCCGCCCATGTCACGTAAAGTTAATTATGAGTTCCATTATTACGAAGACAACGTATATGACAGAATGAACCAGTTGTTAGAGATAAATATTGTGGTTGTTGGAACGGGGATGTTCTACAGAAAGTAATCTCTTTTCATGCTGCAGCTTGACTTCCGTTACTCCGCCCACACCGCTGGACCTTCAAGACGTATTCTTTGTACGACGCTGCTTCCTCAGCCCACAGCTGACGGCGTATCAGCGGATACCCTTATCTGGCCTGGCGTACTGCTTGTTAAGAAGTGACCTTTCCCAGGAAGCCATAAAACACCGCAAGTCGCCTCGGCTTCTTTCGTGTTATGTTTACTGTTGCCGAAACGCAGTTTTAACGCCCGCTGGTATGGTGGGCAGTGACCCTTCACGCCAGAGTACACACAACAACTTAATTTTCTCTGCAATCTTCAGGCAATTAGCGGTCTTCTTGTCTGCAGAAATGCTAGTTGCTCATTGGAGGGTCGGACATGTGCATACTTGCTTCTCCCTTTTGACAAGTTTTGTCAGCGGAAAGGTCTTTTGCCTGCTACGTCACTTATCGCTGTCACTTGTTCAGCTACACACAAGACGTCTATTGCAGATATGAAATGTGTGCTAGTTGGAACAAGATCTAAACGGCAAGCGAGGATTACATCGATTTCGCACGTTCATTCAGAAAAGTAACACCCAGTGTCGAAGCAGCTCAAAGATTTGGTCCAATTACTCTTATCTTTTACTGAAAGCTCTCGTGTTTCCTGCAGAGTGTCAGAGTCAACACACTATTTTACATACACTGCATGGGGGCTTAATTGTAATAAAATGCAAATAATTTCAATTTTTGCTTTAGTAGCTGTCTGTCCGATTACGAAGTCTCGTAAACGGTTGGCCCTGACTAGTATTATTACGCAATCTGACTGCATAGAACAACAACAAAGTTAAGTCCCCAGCAACTATAAAACCTACGAAACCAAGGCACAAGTATAACTGTTCTGTGTGTGGAAGTATGACTCAACGTACGCATCTGGCACGGTTCTTCTTCAACAACACAAGAAATTTTAAATATCATTTATACTGAATTAATTAAAGGAAATAGAAATACCATAATTACTCAAGAAAACCAGAATTACACTCTAATACAAGAACGCAAGCCAGATGCTTTGTTGACTGAACCTGTAATGACGCATTATTTAAGACACTGAAATAATGAAAAAAAACACAGAATATTTTACCTTCATATATATTGACGAAAAGCACTCTGATCATTACAGTATTTCCATTCGAACCATCTGCTGTCTATCCCATCAAACAACTGCATAAAACATGGAACAAGCACACCTTACTACAACATCTCGACAAGCCTTGCCCACTAGCACATCTCAACACGAACTGACTACTACGAGTCCTCGACAAGCACTGCCCACTACGACATCTCAATAATCACTGCCAGTGGAGGCGGCGGAACAATACTCTCTAGCGCGATCTCTGGCGCTGTGGCTCAGTGTAGCCACCTTTCAACACGAAGGTCATTCCGTAAGTCATGGAAACTGTGGTATCTCTTCCGATAATGCGACGTGAGAATTACAGTATGTGCATTGAGCCAATACGGCAGTGGGTATCTGAATGCCAACGTAAAACAATTCCAGTACAGGAGATCATGGTAAAAGCTGACATGAAACATACGCATTGGATAACCCTGTGTAAATTTATTGTGCACGGGTACAAATGGAACAAAACTGAATCAAAATCAATTACTGTGCTTCAAAATAGTGCTCCAGTGCATACACAGAGTTGCCAATGACGGGGAAGGCGCTGAATGACATTGGCATTGCCGTCAGTCTGTGCCACCTGTCGCTTAAATGCCGTCAGGACATTCACCCTTTCGCAAAATGCTTTCCGCGCAATGGTATCCTCAGTTGTGCAATGAGGTCGGAAGTCGCATCGAGCCAAGACATGGTGAGTAGGGTGGGTGGGAGAGGATCCATATTGTAGCTCAGCCAACCTCAGACTAAATGTTTCAGGCGCTGGTACCGAGCCATACTCGCATGAGTTTGCATTATGTCTGTTGACTTCGGTAATGTTTCCCTCTGGTTTTAGAATATACGAGGTCTATTCTGAAAGTACGGAACAATAGGTCGCGAAATGGAAACCACAGTGAAAATCAAAACCGATTTATTTGCAAAGTTAGCTACACCTTCCAGCTACTTCTCTACACAGTCGCCGCTCAGACTTAAGACATCTGCCGTAGCGCTGTGCCAACTTTTCAATTCCCTCGTTATAGAAGACAGCCGCCAGTGCTTTTCGACAATTTTCTACTCTGGACTGCAGCTCGTTGTCTGTGCCAAAACACTGTCTTCATAGCCAGCGGTTCATTTGAGCAGAGATTAATCTCAGGGGTAGCCAATTACGGGCTGTATTGTGGGTGATCAAACACTTCCCATCGAAAACGCTGCAGGAGAATCCTCTTTGCCCCTGCAGAGTGCGGCCGAGAACTGCCGTGTAGAACGAACTGCATGACAGTTATGTTATGTGGATTGCATAGCTTCAGGCGAAATCTTTCGCCAGGCCCTCATACTTGGCGGAAGACACTAATTTCTAGCCATCTTTATGTTCTCACTGTGAGCTCAAAACTGTAAAGAGCGACATGGTGCGATCGACAGGTGTACTAGACACAGTGCCCAACGCATCTGTGCAAAGCTTCATCAGATTTTCAGTGTATTTTCCATTTCGCGACCGATTGCTCCTTACTTTCCGAATAACTCTCGTATTTACTGCGATTAAGGTGATGCCACACGTTCGCACGATATACTGTAATTGCCATGACTTACGGAAAGACCCTCGTATTTGAAGACTTTATATCGAAAACTCTCTTTCTTTATGATTAGTAACACAGATCCACTAAAAGAAATTAAGTTGACCGAGTCTGAAAATCGGTGTGGAGGAAAAGACGTGTTCCAAGAACTGAATTAGCACGAAGTTTTCATACGAATGTAGGATTTTCGAAGTTAAAGTTTTCTTCGTGGACAGATATTTGGAATGTAACAGATACGGAAATAAGCGTAACAAATTGGTACCCAAACGCATTTACTCTCGTGACGGTGGGACTCGTTAAATATTGGACACCTATTTTCAACATAAAATTTCAAATTGCCTTTTAAAATATCACATGCGAATATACGAATATAACGTTTGCTTGGGCATGTACGTCCAACTGAACACAACTGACCTTCTCCGTGGCCGAACTGGTAGCGTCGCTGTTTGCAGTTCAGAAGAACTTGGGCTCAATTCCGTTACCTCTTCAGATTTTTCGGAGTTTGGCAAGTGCTGAACGGTATCTATTCACCCTCATGACGCCAAATAAGCAGCAGCGGAATCGTCATGATTGATCTACCATCAATAACGGTCGAAGGGATTTTCGACATGCTGATCACATGGCCCTTTTCACAGAACGCGCCTTGCACTGTCTTGTAAGCAACAGACGGTTAGTCGGAATAGGCCCAAGGCCTAACCCGTGAGGGGTGTTTACCCGTTACTAAATGTAAATTATGTACAAACCAAATGAATTATTGCAAAGTCTAGGAATGTTTCAAAACAATGTCTTTCATGTAGAAAAGAAAAACACAATCAGTTACTTCAGGTATTCTTGCAATGGTGAAGAAAGTGGCTTTATCTGATATTCGTGAAACAGACGCACTGTGCCAGCTATAAACACACGCGTCCTAATTTGAACGTTCACGGCATTCTATACAGGGTGTTACAAAAAGGTACGGCCAAACTTTCAGAAAACATTCCTCACACACAAAGAAAGAAAATATCTTATGTGGACATGTGCCTGGAAACGCTTACTTTCCATGTTAGAGCTCATTTTATTACTTCTCTTCAAATCACATTAATCATGGAATGGAAACACACAGCAACAGAACGTACCAGCGTGATTTCAAACATTTTGTTACAGGAAATGTTCAAAATGTCCTCCGTTAGCGAGGATACGTGCATCCACCCTCCGTCGCATGGAATCCCTGATGCGCTGATGCAGACCTGGAGAATGGCGTATTGTATCACAGTCGTCCACAATACGAGCACGAAGAGTCTCTACATTTGGTACCGGGGTTGCGTAGACAAGAGCTTTCAAATGCCCCGATAAATGAAAGTCAAGAGGGTTGAGGTCAGGAGAGCGTAGAGGCCATGGAATTGGTCCGCCTCTACCAATCCATCGGTCACCGAATCTGTTGTTGAGAAGCGTACGAACCTTCGACTGAAATCTGCAGGAGCTCCATCGTGCATGAACCTCATGTTGTTTCGTACTTGTAAAGGCACATGTTCTAGCAGCACAGGTAGAGTATCCCGTATGAAATCATGTCGGTGAATCGAGGAAGTACAGTACATACTGACGAAACTAAAATGAGCTCTAACATGGAAATTAAGCGTTCCGGACACATGTCCACATAACATCTTTTCTTTATTTTTGTGTGAGGAATGTTTCCTTAAAGTTTGGCCGTACCTTTTTGTAACACCCTGTATATCGACACCAAGTTCGGAAAGCTTTTCGCTAGACTGTACAGATACATATGGGGTACAGACGTTCTACCTTAGTGGGACATATGCGTTCCATCAACCAAAAAGGATCAAGATACCACGACGTCTTGACAAGAATCATACTGATCCTGTGGCGCAGTATCCTGACGCTGCCATCCGGCTGGAAATCTAGAGATAGCTTTCAATACCATACCCTCGGGAAAGTCTACTTTTAGTCTTAATGTGACTGATATTCGTTCTACAACTTTGCTTCCGCCGTTTTGCAACGGATGGCAGCAGCGGCAAGTTCAAATGGCTATGAGCACTATGGGACTTAACATCTGAGGTCATCAGTCCCCTTGACTTAGAACTACTTAAACCTAACTAACCTTTAAATTTGTAAATTCGGTCAATAATTGCGGGGAATACTGAAAATACAGTTTTTGTTGCCCTTGGAAGCCGTTAGATAGGCAATCTGCTCTGTTTTCTGGTTCCAGTATAGTCATTTAGTGTTATAGAAAAGCCAAAAGGTTTCACTGATTATCGGAATAACAGCGCACGCTTGATCTCGAGCGTCACCACCCAACGAGGTCACCTGCGCGTTACAGGACCAGGTAATACGTCCTTCAGAATCTGTAGCCACTGGACCGGGAGGGAAATCTTCTGCGTAGTAGCTACGCGACCTCGAGAAACGCGTGCTGGTCACAAAGGAAATTTTCTGTAGCTACGTTTGTCGAAAGAACGCCCGGCGTGAATCGAAAAACTACTTCCAGGATTCACTGAATTTTGCAGAAGACAGCATTTGACGCATCGCGCATCTCTCGTGCTCAAACTACTGTACGATATTTGCATGGACTCGGAACATGTACTGACGCTTAGCCTTTTTAACTCTTAGACCGAAGAAACGAAAAAAGCGGCATTATTAATGCGAGCCACTCTTACACGCGAAACGTCTGAAAAATGCTAGAAAAACGCCGGCCGAATAAGCCGAGACAGTAGGGAAGAGGTAATACATTGTTTACACCGTCGCCAGTAATAACTAAAAAAAAATCGTGTCGAACGTCATTTACTTTCTTACACAGCACCTCTACGTGTGTGTGTGTGTGTGGGGGGGGGGGGGGGGGGCAGATACCGCATTGATATTAGGTATTTCCACACGAGACGAGTTTTCAGCAGATATGGCTGGTACGATAAATATGACTGAAGTTCCACCTATTGAATAATGGTAGGAGCGATTCATACTTAACTCGAAAAACTTTTATTGGCACTGTCGCAGTAATTAATATTATTGACGATCGGTTTCGGCAGTTGAAACTGTCATCCTCTGTTCTTCAGAACGTTACTGGTTACAAATCGTGTTCCATGAGTTCTATCACTCGTGCCATGTCCTCGTTATGGTGGACAGTATACACCAATTATAGATTTTTCAAAAGTAAAACCGTATGCAGATATAAAAGTACCTTTTGCAAATGGGCATGTTCACACACGTAACGTCCACTTACGCTTCTTATTTCTTACAGTGAACGATATATAGTAAAAAATACACATTTGTACAAATATTTTCGTTTACATTACATCATGGACACATCTCAGTCGATGTATGAGGTGCAACTTACAATACGTTCGCCTTTTCTACTCTTGAATTAATCTTTGCGAATCTGGAACTGTTGTAGTTAGTGCTAGAATACTACAGAATAGCTCAGATTTCATCAAGGGGGACGCTATAGGCAAGTTGAACGGGACAAACTGGCGTCTCTGAAAGCTTACTATGAAGCGACGTCAAAATGAAGTGTCACTCGATGCTACTATGAAAGTCGAGAGCAGCCGATAGGAATTTTGGAGACGCCATATTGGATTTTACCGTATTTCGTTGTTTTAATAACACGGTTTGCGTGTTATGGTATGTCATTTCGAGGCAATGGTACACTAAGAGAGTATCACAAACATATCGCTATTGGTGCGCTTAGTTATAATTAATCGTCAGTTAATGGCACTACGGTGGTTGGTAACAGTTTTCAGAAGGTCGTAGGATGAAAGTCGCTGTCGTTGAATGTTTTGTGTGTTCACTGCGGTCAGGTGGTCAGGGACGTGAAGTTCTGTAGTCGAAGGAAGTACGTCTACATCCTGCTATTTTCTAATATATGTAGTTTATTCATCTTCGTGTTTGTAACAGGTTCTGGAAATCTCTTATTAATGCAACAAAAGTATAGTGTGCAACATTCGGCGCTACTCACATGTAAAAATGGTCTCTCTCAGGAGTGAGTTTGTTCGATTTCGTGACTTCAGTATGATTAAGAAAGGAAAGATTAAATAGCTTCGTGTGAAACGGGCAGCAATCGCCTTTTTTTAACGAATGCGTCACTATTAGCGAGTGTCCGTCCACACACAGGAGGAGATGTCATTCGTGGCTTGTTGGGTCGACTGTTATCGACTCTAATGGTCTCATCGAGTGACACGTCAGTCTGACGTCACTTCACAGTAAGCTTCTAGTGTCACTAGCTTCTCCCCAAGTTGAGCGTTGTTGACATTTCGAAAGCGAAAGTTCCAAGAAAGCCGAATACCGTCATTCTTTTTCCTACAGACGTCTCACGTATGACCATGGCAGTGTGAGGAATTCGGGGATACAAACACAGATCGTCGTTCTTGTATGAAATGTCCACAATATGAGTAAAATATGGCTAGTGTTAAGTAATACTTCTACGTCATGTGCCATCTACTAAAAATTGTAGCATGGCATATCTTACACCGTTGTAGCGACGTAATATCTGCTGCTAAACCTAATACGACTAGCTGCTCAGAGCTACAGGAAAGAAAGAGCAGACACCATGTCAGACCAACACGTCTTTTCGAATACCTCGATTCGAAGAGCACTCCTAGGACAAGCAAAGTGTTAGTGTTCACGTTCCCAGAAAGGACACAGTTTTATGCAGCCACTGATGTTGAACACACCGAACGAAGTAGTGCAGTCGTTTGGGCACAAACAGTTTAACAGGACGAGCAGGGTCCAGACCCTTTTTCTCGCAGTAACATTTAAGTTTCTGCTGCTCATTCGATGCGAATACTGAGATGGTTCGTCTGAAAATGTCACGACTCTTCTGGTACAGCCGTCTCCAATATTAAATCGTGCGACGTCGCTGACTTCCACGAAGTCGTCGGGTAGAAAACTCAAATATTCCGATTGCAAGTTTACGAATTATTCTGAGATCAAAAAGTCGTTCACGAGGGAATGTCAGGTTATGTAACAGAAGAAGATCCTAAAAAAGCCGAGTTCGAGGATCGCATAACTGATCACGAGGAATCCAATACGGGATCTCCTTAGCCCATCTCATAACTTCGTCTCGCTTATTACTCAGAACAGTCTGGAAACATCCCCCAGGCTGTGGCTGAGCCATGTCTCCGCAGTATCCTTTCTTTCAGGAGTGCTAGTTCTGCAAGGTTCGCAGAAGAGCTTCTGTAAAGTCTGGAAGGTAGGAGACGAGATACTGGCAGAAGTAAAGCTGTGAGGACCGGGCGTGAGTCGTGCTTCGGTAGCTCAGATGATAGAGCACTTGCCCGCGAAAGGCAAAGGTACCGAGTTCGAGTCTCGGTCGGGCACACAGTTTTAATCTGCCAGGAAGTTTCAAGTTTCATCAAAATACACACTTTGCAAGCCACCATACGTTCGGTGCACGCTGGATGCTACGTTGTACAACTGCTAGTCATTCCCTATCCCGTTCCACTCGCAAATGGAGCGAGGGAAAAAGGCTGTCTTTATGCCCTTGAATGAGCCCTAATTTATCTTGTCTCCACTTCAAAATGGTTCAAATCGCTCTGAGCACTTAATATCTGAGGTCACCAGTCCCCTAGAACTTAGAACTACTTAAACCTAACTAACCTAAGGACATCACACACATCCATGCCCGAGGCAGGATTCGAACCTGCGACCGTAGCGGTCGCGTGGTTCCAGACTGTGGCGCTTAGAACCGCTCGGCCACTCTGGCCGCCTCTTGTCTTCACTGCCCTTCACCGAAATACATAGCGGTAGTGGAATCGTTTTGCAGTCAGGCGAAAATTCCAGTTCCCTAAATTTTCTCAATAATATTTCGCGAAAAGAACGTCGTCTTCCATCTAGGGATTCCCACGGAAGTCCATGAAACCCCTCCGTATTACTTGCCAGTTGATCGAACCTACCAGTAACAAGTCTAGAAGCCAGCCTCTGAATTGCTTCACTGTTTTCCTTTAATCTGACCAGATGCGGGTCCCAAGTAGTCTAGCAGTAGTCAAGAATGTGTCGCACCAGTGTTCTATGGACGGTCTCTCTTAGAGATGAGTTACACTTTCCTAGAATTCTCTCAATAAATCGAAGCCGAAAACTCGTCTCTCTACTACTGACCACACGTGCTCTTTCCATTCCACATCGGTTTGCAGCGTTACGCATAGATATTTAACCGCAACAGTGCTGTATTCGAACACTACACGGTTGTTTTTCCGGCTCATCTGCATTATCTTAAATTTTTCTACTTATAGAGAAAGTTGCCATTCATCACACCAAATAGCAATACCTTCCAAGTCATCCCTTATTCTCCTACAGATACTCAAAGACTTTCCTGTACACTAAAGCGTCATCAGTAAATAGTCACAGATTGCTGCTCATCCGCACCCGTCATTTCATTAATGTATATAAAGAACAGCGGCGGTCCTGACACACTTCCATGGGGCACTCCTGACGAGATACCTTTGCCACTGATGAACACCCGCCGTCCAGGGCAACGTACTGCGTTCTATTACTCAAGAAGTCTTTGAGCCACTTACATCTCTGGTAACCTAACTTGTAAGTTAAGACCTTCGTTACCGGTGTGCAATGGGGTACATTGTGAAACGCTTCCGGAAATCAAGGAATATGGAGTGTGCTTATTCCGTTCATCGACGGTTCGCAAGACGAAATGCGAGCAAAGGGCAAACAGTTTCGCTCGAGCGATGCTTTCTAAATCTCTGGTAATTTGCGGACAGAAGCTTTTATGTCTCAAGGAAATGGATTGTATTCGAGTTTAGAGTATGCTTAATAATTCTGTTGCAAACCTCTGTTAAGGATGTTGGTCTGTATTTTTGGGCGACCATTCTTTCACCCTTCTTATATACGACAGTCACCTGCACTTCTTGCGCTGGACGAGAGATTCACAATAAAACAAGCTAAGTAGGGGCCATTGTCGTAGTGTACTCTCTGTAAAGTCGAAATGGGACTTATTTGTCGTCAATTCTTTCAGTTTCTTCTCAACATCAGGGAACGCTCTTATTATGTCCACCGAGCGAGGTGGCGCAGTGGTTAGCACACTGGACTCGCATTCGGGAGGACAACGATTCAATCCCGCGTCGGCCATCCTGATTTAGGTTTTCCGTGATTTCTCTAAATCACTCCAGGCAAATACCGGGATGGTTCCTTTGAAGGGGCACGGCCGATTTCGTTCCCCGTCCTTCCCTAATCCGATGAGACCGATGACTTCCCTGTAGTCCGCCCCCGGTAGCTGAGTGGTCAGCGCGACAGACTGTCAATCCTAAGGGCCCGGGTTCGATTACCGGCTAGGTCGGAGATTTTCTCCGCTCAGAGACTGGCTGTTGTGTTGTCCTAATCATCATCATTTCATCCCCATCGACGCGCAAGTCGGCGAAGTGACGTCAAATCGAAAGACTTGCACCAGGCGAGCGGTCTGCCCGACGGGAGGCCCTCGTCACACGCCATTATTACTTCCCTGTCTGGTCTCTTACCCCAAACAACCCAACCATCTTATTATGTCATCCATACAAAAGTCTATCCGATGGTCAAAAGATGTCTGTATGAACCTCGTACATGAACGCCGGCCGGAGTGGCCGAGCGGTTCTACGCGCTACAGTCTGGAACCGCTACGGTCGCAGGTTCGAATCCTGCGTCGGGAATGGATGTGTGTGATGTCCTTAGGTTAGTTAGGTTTAAGTAGTTCTAAGTTCTAGGGGACTGATGACCTTAGATGTTAAGTCCCATAGTGCTCAGAGCCATTTGAACCATTTTTTTTCGTACATGAACGATTTTATTAAACGAGAAACTTAAAACTTCAGCTTTGCTTTTGCTGTCTTCTTTTGCCACACCAGATTGTCAGTGAATGGCTGGCTAGAAAGAAGCCTTCGGCTCACTTAATCTTTTTTTATTAGGAGCAGAATTTTTTTCGGATTCTACACAGAATCTTCTGCCAAGCTATGACGGTAGTAGTTGTTTCTTCGCGCATTGTTCTCTTTACAGGTGCTCGAGTTACGACTAACTTTTGCCTGTCTTCCTTTGTGCGACCTTTTTTTAGTACAGATAACACAACGACATGTGCTTCCTCAGCAATTTCCGAAATTTGCTATTAAGTCACTGCAGGTCTCTCCTGTCCTTTATTCACATACTCGGTGGCCGTAACTGAAGTCCAGTTACACGCGGAGGCCAAGTGAAGGCTGTGCCAATGACAGCGAAATTTGGTAGATATGCTAAAGCGTTGCAGAACCAGTTTACGCTGGAAAAAATTAGTTCCAATTCTGGCCACCAGGCGTAAATCCGGTGCTGTATGGCTTTCGTCTATGTCTCCTGTGCTCGTATTGAACAAATTGTGTGATTAGCGGTTAATAATAAAGTCAACACTATGCATTTTTCTCTTGTTCGACCTTTTTCCCCCCCACACGTCCCGTTCCTAATCCATCTTTCTATACGTATTTCTTGCTTTTACAGGGCCACTTTCGCATCTAGTGGCCAGAATTGGAAATAATTTTTTTTCCAGCATCAACCGCTTCCACATTAACGCATTAGAATATCTACCTAGTTTTCCAGTCATACGGTAATTACAGTCCCCATTGGATGTCTGCGAGTAGCTGCATTTTAATTCTAGGTACTCAGTACTTCTTGAGAGCGCGATTTGCTACCAGATTAAACTCTGGATATGGTTCGTCTACGTCCATAACATTGGAACTAAATGACGTCCATTGATTGTGTACATAGCATGCTGACAAATGTGTGTGTGTTTGCTTCTCTCTCCGTCCTCCTTATGCCCAATATGTACGTTTCCATTGTTCCGAGCAACTCTCTACTATCGCATGTAAAGTCCACGATGTACTTCCGTATTGACAGCACTAAGTTACGGAAGTGACACAGGCGGAAGTGAGTAGCCTTTGCCGCTGTGCGCTGGGGAGCTGCATCGAATGGAGGGGTCGGCAAAGCGAGGGTCCCCCGTGCGGCGCCGACTCCGCTGCTCGGTATTCAGGGAGGCGGCGGCGTTGTGTCCAGGACGCAGGAAGCGCCGGACTGGCCGATACTACAAAGCGGGGCATCAGGACGCCACGCGGCCGCCATTCACCTCACCGCCCCCCCAACCCCCCCGGCCGTTCTGCGGGCACGTAGCCGGCCGCACAAAAATACTGGAAACACCTGACTCCCATACTGGCTTTCAATAATGACTCGTGTGTCACAGCTCGTTAGTAGTACTGGGACTCCACACAACACCGCAGCGAACAGGGTGAAGGAATCCTCCTCACAGCACACAATGTCTTGACATGGTTTTAGTGTATTCTAAATACGAGAGTGATCCCAAAAGTAAGATCTATTTTTTATAAGTACATCGAGCTGTTTATTTCTACAATGGTTTACATCAGTTTACAGCTTGAACATTTAGCTATTTTTCGTTATAATCACCATTTCTGTCGGTGCATTTCTGTAGACGCTGTGGCAGTTTTTGTATGCCCATGTCATACCAGCTCGCCGTCATGCTGTTCAGCAAGTTATGAACCTCTTCTTTAACCTCGTCGTCGTAGCTGAATAGCTGGGACCACAATTAATGCTGACAGGTGGTGTGAGACTCTGGAGAAACTCAAACGGGCAATTCAGAACCGGAGAAGAGGAATGTTGAGTAAGGGCGTACACATTCTCCATGACAACGCTCGCTCCACACATCGCTCGGCAAACCGTTGCTCTCCTGCAACAGTTTCAGTGGAACATAATCACCGACTCACCCTATAGTACAGTGACTATCACATGTTCTCTAGGTTAAAAGAACATTTTGGCCGGAAAGTGATTCAACTCCGACGACGACTTTTTGAACAGCACGGCGGCGAGCTGGTATGACATGGGCATACAAAAACGGCCACAGCGGCTACAAAAATGCATCGACAGAAATGGTGATTATGTCGAAAAATAGCTAAATGTCCCAGCTGTAAACTGATGCAAACCAGTGTAGAAATAAACAGGTCTATGTACTTATAAAAAATAGGATACCTTACTTTTGGGATTATCCTCGTAATAGTTCCTTCCTCTGGAATCTTTAAGTTCGCGACTAGATCAACAAGCTGGTGACAGGCAGGAAGCAGTTCGTTATCCCGGACGGAGAATCGTCTACACACTGACGTATAACTGTGAGTGCAGCAGCGGAGTACAATAGCATCGCTGCTATTCGTGTCCCCGAGTAATATCTCAGTTGCAGTCTCCGACACTTCGCTTAAAACGCAGTTGTTTTCGAAGTAATTTTATCCGGTACAAATCACAGATCTCAAATAAATATCGGTCTGATGGCAAGACTGGCAATTTGTTTCGAGTGTAGAGTGGACATCAATGAGGTGTGTGTCAACACTTCGCCTTTACGAGGGTTTGAACTCCATTGGGGACGCTTTCAGTGAAGTTTCCAAATGTCTGTCGAGAAATGGTGTTACTGTTCAGTAAACCACTGGCTGAGATGCTGCTTTGTGACAGCGTCCCCTGTCACGTTGACACAATGAATCATCTGAACGCAGTACACAATATTGTGAAATGTGTTCCCATCCTTCCGCATTTAATGTTTTATTAATCGCAGGAAAAGGACCACAACCTAACCACGAGAAACACCCCATGCCGTACACCACCACACTGTTGGCACTACACAAGACCCTCTCCAGGCATACGCCAGATCCAAACCTTTTATCCAATTCTCACAGGGAACAGCGTGAATCATCATTCAAAATCATTATTTTCGAGTCACCCACTGTCGAGTGGCATCGATTTTTATGACACCTCAAACGTCGTTTAGCTGTGACCACAGAAAATGTGGCTTATGGGGTTTTGCTCGATCACTGTAATCCATTCTTTCTAACTCCCGACGAATAGTCACTGTGCTAGCTGGACAGCTGGCAGTACTTTTGAAGTGACTCCTTCCGCTAATTTCGTACCATTTTTTACAAGCACCCTTCACAAATCTCGACCGACCCTGTCAATCAGTATGTGAGGTCCACCTCTGTTTATTGTAGTAGTTGTTCCTTCGCGTTTCAACTTCAAAGTCACATCAACACGGGCACCTTCAGAAGAGTTTAAATGTACCTGATGGATTTGTTACTCAGGTGACATCCGATGACTAGTCCACGTTCAAAGTCACTGAGATGTCCTGAGTGACCCTTTCTGTTGTTAATGATTTTCTAATGACAATACAATATATCACTCCTCCTCTTATTGTAGTGTCACATTCTCTCACGACATGTAGAGTTCAGTTACACATCACATACGTGTGTCCGGATGGTTTTGGTTAGATAGTGTATAGCTGTGACCCGTAAGCCACCTTATTGTGTGGGTTAAAGGGTGCTTCTGGTCCGCTATTTGTTGTTTCCTTCCCTGTTACCGTAACGGATGGCGTGTAGGAATGAAGACGAGCGAAAAAGCTCCGCATAAGCTGCAGTTCCTCTGATTCTCTCATCGTGGTCATTTCGGCAGACGTACGTTGATGAGCCAAAACATTATGCCCACCTGCTTTAACATCATACTGGTCCACCTTTGGAACACAATACAGCAGCGATTCAGAGAGGCATGGATTGGACGAATTTTTGATAGGTTTCTGGACGTATTGGCTCCAGATGTCTACGCACAGGTCAAGCAATTCCCGTCCAGTACAAACCGGTGGTTTCATGGCGCGGAGGTGACACCTGATAGCGTCCCATGTGGGCTCCATCCTCTGCTGTTCCTGATTTACATAAATGATCTAGGTGATGATCTGAGCAGCCCCCTTCGATTGTTTTCAGATGATGCTGTAATTTACCGTTTAGTAAAATCATCAGACGATCAATTCCAATTACAAATTGATCTAGAGAGAATTTCTGTATGGGTCGAAAAGTGGCAATTCGCACTAAACAAAGAAAAGTGCGAGGGCATCCACATGGGTACTAAAGGAAATCCGATAAATTTTGGGCATACGATAAATCACACAAATCTAAGGGCTGTCAATTTGACTAAATTCCTAGGAATTACACTTACGAGCAACTTAAATTGGAAAGACCACATAGATAATATTGTGGGGAAGGCGAAAGACTGCCCTTTGTTGCAGAACACTTGGAAGATGCGACAAACCCACTAAAGAGACAACCTACATTACACTTGTCCGTCCTCTGTTGGAATATTGCTGCGTGGTGTGGGATTCTTACCAGGTAGGATTGACGGACACCGAAAAAGTGCTAAGAAGGCCAGCCCGTTTCGTGTTATAGCGCAATAGGGGTGAGAGTGTCACTGATATGTTTCGCGAGTTGGGGGTGGCAGTCACTGAAACAAAGGCCGTTTTCTTCGCGGCGAGCTCTATTCACGATATTTCAATCACCAACTTTTTCTTCCGAATGCGAAAATATTTTCTTGACATCCACCTACGTAGGGAGAAATGATCATCATACTAAAATAAGAGAAAGAAGAGCTCGAACGGAAAGATTTAGGTGTTCCTTTTTCCCACGCGCCATTCGAGAGTGGAATGGTAGAGAAGTAGTGTGAAAATAGTTCGATGAACCCTCTGCCAGGCACTTAAGTGTGAATTTCAGAGTAACCATGCAGATGTAGATTCAGATCAGGAGAATATGGTGGCCATGGTACCAACCTGAGTTGGCCATCATGTTTCTCAAAATTAATGTTGCTCGGACGGCTTGTGACACGGACAGCTGTCCTGCAGGCAGACACCGTCGCCATCGGAAGAGAGATGCAGCACGAAGGGATGCACATGGCCCGCAGTAACTTTCGCGCAGTCCACAACTGTCATGGGAGCCGAGCTGAATCACTACCATAGTACAATACTATCCCATAGTATATATATATATATATATATATATATATATATATATATATATATATATATATATACACACACAATACTATCCCATAGTATATATATACCATTTGTTGTTGTTGTTGTGGTCTTCAGTCCTGAGACTGGTTTGATGCAGCTCTCCATGCTACTCTATCCTGTGCAAGCTTCTTCATCTCCCAGTACCTACTGCAACCTACATCCTTCTGAATCTGCTTAGTGTATTCATCTCTTGGTCTCCCCCTACGATTTTTACCCTCCACGCTGCCCTCCAATACTAAATTGGTGATCCCTTGATGCCTCAGAACATGTCCTACCAACCGATCCCTTCTTCTGGTCAAGTTGTGCCACAAACTCCTCTTCTCCCAAATCCTATTCAGTACCTCCTCATTAGTTATGTGAATATATACCATAGTACAATACTATCCCCACTGTACGTGGCGTGGTGCATCATGATTGCAGTCGTTAGCATAGATGGCAGCGTGTGCTTACACGACCATCGTCCTGGTGTAGCAAGCATTGGCGACAAGTGTCCATTGTTAACGGTCCAAAGTCTATGATCCGTCGCCCCGTGCAATCTTAACTGGCTCTAAGTCGTTGGGTGATTTTGGGAACACGCAGAGGTCGTCTCCAGCGCAGTCTTCATGTTCAACAGCCTGCGCCGAACGGTCTTTGATGAGGCATGGGTGTCACACGTATTGTTGTCTATTCGTGGTTCCACCATTCTTCAACCACCCTCCATAGATGATCACGACAGTAGCCATCAGCCGACAGCTTCTGCATCAGTGTCCAAAGCCACTTCACTCGGTGTGTATCGACACAGAACAAAAACAACACAATATACGTGTGCGAATCAAACCTGTGGCTAACGCATGAACGGAAAATATGACCACCACCTAGTTGGACCTCTGTTAAAAACGTAGCGAAACGCTCGCATATCATGGTAAAATTGCTTCATTCGTAAGGAAACTGCTGTTGTGGAATTATTGTCCCTCTTCCTCAACTTTCCCTGCGGAATGTGGTTCCACTGTATCCAACCAAGTTGCCAGAGCCTTCTTGGTGCATCGAATCGCATTTGCAAGTTTTATTTGGTGTACTAATGGCGAAGACGGGCGTAATCACTTGCAAGCTCTTCAACTATTGCATTCGTGAGGGTATGCTGACACTCGCCGCGAAATGTTCCACGAGTTAGGAGAGTAGTACTGTCATGTGATTCGCTGGCGACATTGTCCACAGGAATAGTCACGTCATTCTTGTAACATAGTACGTATTACTGGACTGAATGTCACCTATCTTTAAATAAATTTAAGATAATGACCATAACAAGGAAATAAGGAGGGAATATTAGAGTTTAACATCTCGTCAACAATGAGGTTTTAGAGAAGTGTTACTCGCTCGGATGCCGAAATGATGGGGAAGGAAATCGGCTGCGCCGTTTTCAAAGGAACCATCCCAGCATTTGCCTTAAGCGTTTAGGGAAATCACAAGAAACCTAAATGGGAATGGGCGGGCGGGAATTTGAACCGTCGTCCTCCCGAATGCGAGTCCAGTGTGCTAACCACTGCACCGCATCCCTCGGTCCCAACAAGGAGAGAAAGTGCGATAGTTTCCCCGATTATACGATTAGCGGTAAACTTCTGTACCGCGTTATATTCTTAAAATATCTGAACGATGAAACTGAACGAACCGGTAAAAATCAGTCGCAACTAGCGTAGCGTTTCTTGGAAAGTGCAGTCTACCTGTTAGTCTCTACGCTATCGTGACCATTTGTAGAATGCTGCCAGAGATTTTGGAATCCGTATCAGAACATCAGGGACCTATTGTTCGTGATCGTAACAGGCCTGCCGGCCGAAGTGGCCGTGCGGTTAAAGGCGCTGCAGTCTGGAACCGCAAGACCGCTACGGTCGTAGGTTCGAATCCTGCCTCGGGCATGGATGTTTGTGATGTCCTTAGGTTAGTTAGGTTTAACTAGTTCTAAGTTCTAGGGGACTAATGACCTCAGCAGTTGAGTCCCATAGTGCTCAGAGCCATTTGAACCATTTTTTGAACGTAACAGGCCAATACAGCCCATACGGTAGTGGTTATTTCCGGAGATCTTTAACAGGAGTATGTGGAAGGAAATCGATGTTCTAGTGAACCCCTGTGGATAAATTTGGAACACGAGTACTGGAGGGAGGTTGTGCACTGATTTTCTGTCTCCATCATGAAACTCGCTTAACGATTGTGGCAACAAGCTAAGACGACTTATGGCGGACACCGAGGGGGACAGACAATTTTTCTTCGCTCCATGTTCTGAAAAGAGAAAGTTGCTAATATTGGTAGGAAGAACCATCTGCTGTGCACTGTACAGTGAGTGACGATGCAAACAAGTGTTCTTGTCAACTTCATCTTCAAATCATTGTTTACGAAACCGTCAGGCCATACAACTATGTCTATTCGGCAGCCATATTAAGGTCTGTGGCGGAGGGTATCTTGGTACCACTACCATTTTTCCCCTATCATGTTGAATTCACGAATAATTCGAAAAAACAAAGACTGTCGATAAACTTCCGACGTGCTCCAATTTAAATTTCTTTGATTGGTTTATTTTTTTCATCTCGCTAGACATATGAGGGCGGAACTATATATTGCGCAACTCTTCTTCGAAAGTATGCTCTCGGAACTTTAACACTAACTTTCTCCGAGATATATAGCATACAGCGCCTTTCTTCAAGCGACAGCCGTTCGAGATTGTTAACCATCTCCGCAACTCTCTGAAGCCGAATACACGATTCTGTGCCGAAACTCGCTGGATCTTCTCCATCTCTTATATTATTTCTGCTTGATAAGGGTACGAAAAGGATGAAAATATACAAAAATTGGTCGAACAAGTCTTTCCTGACCCACTTCTTCAGTGGATGAATTACATTTCTGTTTATATTCTTCCCACAAATATCAGTCTGGTACCTGCTTTTCCTACGATTTCTTTTATGGGATTCCACCTGAGGTTGCTGCTAGACATTTTACGGAAGTTACCGTATCCAGTGATTTTTCACCTATAGAGTAACCGGACAGTAATGGAGCTATTCGTCTATTAACGCGCAATGTGTTACATTTATTTGCGTCTAGAGTCAATGACTGCACCAGTCATCGATCCTCTGCGTGTTTTCCTGCATATCGCTGCCGCCTACCTATATTGCCACCTCCCTGCAGTCATCAGAACCGTCTGCAATGAACCTTCCAGAGATTCCAAAGTAATCCACTAGATCATTTACACAGCGTGTTATTGAACTCCTCTAAGAGAGGGGACGTAGTAGATAATGTTTTAACAAGAAACCCAAACACGAAAATTGTGCCGTTTGGATGTAAAGTAAGTTTGAAGATAGGATCTCTTTCAAATCTCCTGCTTCACGGTACGCACGCTGCGGAGACGATGACCTCTGACCAGAATGCCCTATAGCAGCCAATGGCATGTCCAGGGTTTCGACTACCCGTCCTCGGGTTATATTCTACGTGTCGGAAGACGTCCTCTTCAAAGTAGAGAATGTGGAGCATCGCAGTCAACACTCCTCTTTGCGAACGTACTAGTTTCTCGCAACCACTGTCGTCTCACGAGGCGCCTTCTCAGTTCGAGTGCGTATCACGACGCGGAAGCTTTGACACTGATCGGATCTTCAAACTTATCCTACATCCAACCATTTCCGGACTTGAGCTCCTTACCGAAAGTTTCACTAAGCGTCCCCTGCAACCCCTAGAAGCCTGAAATAGAGACTGTGATTCAAAAAGAAAGAGCAGACATCAATTGCTTATTACAGTTAAATATGAAAGACAGGAACACATCGTACCTGCCACAGGATAGAGGAAGCTCCAAAGTTTTGACACAGCTCCTCTGTTGTTTGTAGCAACATGGCGACTATACCAAGAGAGTAATCATTTTCTCTGTTGGACTTTGCGCAAAGTCAATCCATTGTTCGAGTGCAAGAAGCCGCCTCCGTACAAGCAGATTTATGACTGGCATACAATATTTATGGAAATTGGTTGCACATGCAAAGCGGAGGAGCACAGGTCGGCCATGCAGGTCCGATGAAAAGGTCGAGCGTATCCTAGGTGCGTAGAAACGGAGCCCTCGGAAGTCCACAAGACGGGCAGGCCAGAAACTTCAACTTCCTAAAATAATGGTATAGCGGTTCCTGAAACGACGTCTGTATACGAAGCCTTTCAAGTTGCAGTTACTGCAGCAATTGCGTCCCGGTGACCATAGCATGGAGTGCTGATTTTTCAGTTCTCCACGATATTGCAGACGCCACTTTTTCGTAACGACTTATCTTCTCTAACCAATCGACGTTTCGTTATCGGGTAAAGTAAAACAATTTGGGGTTCAAAAAATCCTGGCATCGTTGTCTAACATGAAAGATACTTACCGAAACAATGTGTTTTGTGCCGTTTCGGTTCACAAAGTATACGGGCCTTTCTGTTTTGGGAACAAATTGTGCCAGAAATGTATACCTGAACATGCCGCAAAACTGATTATTTCCTCAGCTTCACGAAGTTTCCTATCATTTTTCTGCATGACGGCGTTCAGACTAACATTCACCTTGAGGTATGGCGTCATCTTAACAACACCATCAAACGAAGTTGGACTGGAAGAGGTGGACAGCAAGATGTTTTTCATTGCTTTTGGCCTCTCAAGTCACCAGACATCACACCTTGCGGTTTTTTCCCCTGTGAGATACATAAAAGACAATCTTCGTTCCACCTATGGCAGAAACTGATCAAGAGTTAAGGAATCGAATTGTTGAAGCTATCGGTTCAATCAACAAGACCTGTTGATTCCTATGTGGAATGGGCTACAGTTTCTATGTTTCTCCAGCAAAGAATGGTGCTCATGTTGACTGCATGGTATAGTGTCTGTGCGAACATAAAACTTGGGCCTTTCTCTATCCAGTGATATGCCCAAAATGTTTCTATATTTCACGGTTTGTTTGTGATAAATAATTGAAATGTCTTTCTTTTTGAATCACGCTGTATATTATTTATATTGTAAACCCTATAACGTATGTACCTCTTCGCCCTGAATGTAATAGTCTCTAACACGTCTGCAGTTGGGAAACCTGTCAACCTGCAACTGAACATATCAACTGAGCTAGGAGAAACCTGCTAGCTCTTGATTGTCATCTATTCGGAAAGCTCTGTGCCTCAGTCCCTTGTGCCACTAGAATGACACTGGTCACAGAAGACAAACCGTATTGTAGAGATGACATCTATGCGACGAAAATAGAAAATCATGAAGTGACGGCAGTGCTAATATGTGAGTCTAACTACCTGATGAACAATGTCAATGGGCTCACGAAGCACATGGCCTCACAAAGGTTATCCCTTGCAACCAGTATCTTACTGCCTATGTATTTGCGTGCGGGTGTTGAAGGCTGTAGGCATACCACTCAGCTTAAAAAGCGTGTGTACACTTTCTTTCATCAGTGAGTCTTTTTAAACATCCACACTGCTCCTGCGGACAAGAAGCGACATTGTTTGGATGAAATGAAAGCAGTTTGTCGAGCTTCCGACTGGAGTGTAGAGGCAAAGCGCGTGATCGCGTGAAGACATGAAAATGGAATTGACATAGTTAACAAGGGAGGGACGAGAGAACATCGCGATCGATTTACGCAAAATGTATCTTTAGTTAAGTAACCGAAAGAATTGTCGGTGGTAATGGACTTAACGTATGCATGAAAGGTAACCTTGTGATTTCAGCAGTGCGCGTGTAAGAGCTAGAAATCATAGGTACTGTTTTTTGATAATGGATTCCGAAAGTGTCGTGAAACTTGAACTGTTACTATTCAGCACTTCCCCGTCATTACCAATACATAACCACTACTGATCTTAGTCGTATGGTTAGGGCAAGTAGTCATTGTTCATAACGTATACTACCAATGGACGTGAGTTGTCCTAACAAAACAGTTCAAATTCCGAGAATTAAATTTTAGTATAAGAGAATTTACAAGGCGGTGTTGTGTGTAACAAACTAGTTTTTCCCGTCTGTGGATGCTGTTAATGGTGTCCAATAAAGGTTGGTGTTCCTAAGACGGTGCAGAATTTCAATGAAATCAACAGTAGCATAGAACAAAGGTGGCGAGTAGGCACTCCGTCGAATAGTTGCCAAACTTCGTGACACGAGATACACTCAGCAACAAACAAGTCGTCCTTGGTCCGACGAGATGACTTGCCGACACAATGAGGGTTTTCAAAAATTAATTCAACTACTGCAGCGAAGCCTATATTCGTACTTATGAACTAGAATTTTTGTTTAAATCAGGGCAACAACTGATCAGTGTGTTCCAACGTTACTTGTCTATTTCAATAACATAATACCGTAGCCTCTTTTAAACGCAAGGAAAACGAACTCCATCAAATATTTCAAACTCACTGCTCAGATTAGTTTGTCAACCAATCAACCCTGTTCAGCAAACAAACAAAATCTGAGATAGAAATTTATACAGATACAGAACACAGTCGCCGCATTTATTTGGAAGATTAGTTGTAAACATTACCTATTCTTCCGCCCCGAAAAGCTTGTGATCAGTGACAACTGCAGTTCTCTGCCGACACGTCAGCCTGTTGACAGTTTGACTTTGATCTGTTGACTGTTTTCTGTTACTTAGTCTCTATTAGAATGTTTAAAAATTTTAACATATTTAATCCACATTCTGTTTTGTTGCCAACAATGTACTGGTGCCTCATTGCTTGAGAGCAATTTTTGCTCTGTTTCTCCACATACCTTTTATCTTAGTAAGCATTGGACATTCGTCTGCATTGGCAAATATCCGCCGGGTATATGGAAGACCGTACCTCCTATTTGGTACACATACTATTTTAGACGTAATTATTCGCTTCTGGTTATCAGTATGTATCCTACTTTCCAATTTTAACCAGTATTCTCGATATTCTTGTAAGGAAGAAGCTTTATGCTTATGGAATCTCATGTAGTATGGGTTCACGGACTTACAAAAATAGCCACTCACTTGATAAAGGTTGTATATGTTATAATTTTCCCTATCAGAGTTCGAGAATTTTAGACAGGCCCTATTGAAAAGAGTAACACACATACCATGCATGTGCGTTTTGTAACTTTTCCCGTTTCATCCGTCAGTATGGATCCTTCGCACACAGTGAATATTGTCTCTTTTGTATTTGTCTGTATGTGTTTACTTCCATTTGGACAACATTTCAAATTATGTACATACCTCGCCAGACTTCGGCATGTACTGATTAAAGCTTTACATGTGCTGGCCCCAGTAAATTTTTGTTGTTGAAGCATCTGATACCGCATAGCCACTTGTAGTTTACTAGACAAGCGTTGTTCTTTATTTTGTTTTATTCGCACTCAGTCGCTAGTTGTCCTCCGAGTATATTTGTTTCCCCTGAAAACAAATGATTTAACCTCACCACAACACAGCTGTAATAGTGGAAAAGGGAAGATAAACAGTGGATATTGTTTCGCATACTCTGTGAATAACAGTGGACCTACAAAAGAACCCTGAGGCTCGGCCGATTTTAAGATGACGAATCTCGGACCAAACTGAGTTACCGGTACTGCTTTCTACCTGGCAGCAATGCAGATGCTTAAAAATTGAGGTACTGTAATAATGTTGTGTAAGTTGAGTCTAAAGGACTTCCTGCCGAAATAAGCCTGAATGGCAGCGAGTATCGCCCGCCTGCTGGTACTGCACTAAGATCTCTGACTTGCGGCGGTGCGTGGAGTCCCGTTCCGTCACGCACCATTGGCGGCGCGCGTGGAGGGAAAGTCGACTCTATGGCGCGAAAAGCTCTCATCGTTATTCCTACCGATGCACTCTTCCTAACATTATGTTTACTAACCACAGCATTCGCAGCCCGTAATTATGGCGTTCTCGCTCTTTCTGTTCCTTATTGAAAATTCACATGTTACATTTTCAAGATTTTTGATTTCATGACGAACACGTTTCCTGCCCCCACGACTCAGATCTATGTTTTGCATCTGTATACAGATCACATTAAATGTTCGGCTACTTTATCTACATTTATGTTTGCATGAACTAACTCTTTACACATGATTACGAATGAAGTGCAAAGTGATCTTATTACGCACCTAATATCGTCACCTGTTATAGGAGCACAGAAAGCCACTAGAATTTGATGTAGTTTATCGTTGTCTCCTGGGAAGGAGTGTCGACACATTTTTCGCACACAGAAAAATAAAATATTGGAAGGAACGTCATATCTGTAAGATGTATAGGTACTTTGCGTATCTGATGACTGGGAAGCCCGTCGTACAGGAAAGATGGGTGTAACTATCGCAGTATCTTGTGTACGTAACGAATGAAGACAGCTTTGTTTCAACTCGCTTGGAACTGCTACTGAATGACATATATAACTTTTCACCTCACTTTTAACTGAGATTATGTCCAGAAACCGATTTCTCAGGTCTGTCTTCAGCACAAAATATTAATCAATAATATTACGGCAACTTGAAACATGCCGTATCAGTCGAAACCTCCAGTATCACTCATATTGTATTAGACTGTAGACAGAGTAGCGCAATTGTCGCTTCTGTGTAGGCCTAATATGGTAGTCTAAATGAGAATTGAATTACACAGCCAATATCTTTTACTAACAAATATTAAATGCGCAATTGAAATGTGTGTCCATTCATTACAACGGGACTTGATTGACTCATTTCTTGGATACAAAACTTAATGTCCATAGAGTGCACGTTTTCGCTCACCCCAGTTGCGCCTTTGTGCATACAAAGACCAACATGCCTGCACAACAGCCACACCTAGACAGACGGTACGCAGTGAAACTATCAACGACGCTTCTCGTATTCGTTTAATTAAAAAAAAAAAAGAGTCGAGATAGCCACAGTAACATTGTCAACAGGTTTACTTCACAAAACAACATTGTCAGAAATTGAAGTACCAGGTCCGAACAGATTTGTTATCCATTTGTTTCAATATTAAGTAGATGAATAACCGGTATTCACTGTATAAAACACTTAACGTGTCAAAGTGCGAAAAACCACGGATCTCTGTGTATAAACAAAACACATTCGTCAGGAAACAGCCACCAGAAGTGACGCAGTTAAGCGTTACCTAGTTACCCGAAATTTCAGGTACAGCATAGGATTCACAGAAGTAAGAAACAAGACAGCACAGAAAATAGCCGGTGGGTGGGCGTCACTCATCTATCGACAGTTGTGCACAAACATCGTCCCATTGGCGCCAGTCTGTCACCTCTGGCGCGAGAGTGGAATGTCTCTGACCTGGGGCGGCGAGCCGGTCTCGGTCCATCGGTGGCGCACTGCTTCTCAGCTCAGAACGTGCCGGCACCCCATTCTAGGATCGCGTGGCTCGGCTGACGGCTAGACCCCGGTCACGGCGCTCTCGCCACATGTGCTCCGCGCGACGGCCGCACTACGACTGGAAAGGTGTCGGCGTGCCTCTAGCGCCACCGCCTTCTAAAACCGGACCCCGCGCGCGCCGCCGGCGCGGACAAAGAAGAAGAAAAAAAGTAAAACACAAATCACATCTGTCGCTCCGCGGTGCCCCCCTCCACTGGCGTCACGAACCGCTACGTCACGGGACAGCCCGGTGGTGGGGGCCGCACGGCATTCCGCGCTGACATCTGCGTTCCGTGCAGTCGCATGCGGAATGCCTCGCTCTCGCGGGCAGGAAGTAGCCTCGGCCGGATGCAACACGCCCCGCCGTCACGTCATTGGCGGAAGCGCGGGCCAATGATCGCGGCTCACCGCGCCGGCGGAGACAGTGGAGGGGGTCGTTGCGCCAAAAGAGGGGGAAGTCACGTGCTGAAATTGCACATGTACCGCTGTTCACTGTAACAGCAGTCGCGAAACTCTTGCTGTGGCCTGTTATACGCTGCTACAGAAGCGAGCCAAACGGACAATATGCCACGATAATTGGTGACTGAGCAGTATCAGTTCTTATTCATTTGTAGAAAAGTTAACGAAACGGAACATATGTAAAGCAATAAACACACTTAAAGATAGACGCAAACTACCTCGAGAAAGCCACATGTTATAAAGAAAGCATGTAAACCGTCTGAGGATGAATCACAACGATTCGAAACCGGTAATGGTACCCTTTGAATAAAGGAACTGAAAGCCACGGTTTCCATCATGCCATCATATGACAAAATTGCACTACTTGGAAAATGTCAGGTCAACGTGCCCCTTGTGTCACCGCCTTCTAAAACCGGACCCAGCGCGCAAAACAAATTAACAAAACTTCCGCATATTCCTACCAATGATTGCTGGCGATTCTACTACATTTCAGCCCTGTCGAGTGCGACAGTAAGCACTGTGATTTTTTCAAGTGTAATTCTGTTTCTACTGTCATATTAAATAATTTGTATTTTCTCCTGATTATTTTTGTCGTTATCCAACAGTTTTACTTTTCGGTAAGAAACTAGCATTATTGGTAAACGAAAACTTTTCTTTAATAACGCTTTGAATATTATGGATTTAATCGTGACAGTGAATCTTAATAATATTCGTACTTATAAAATATGTAACTGGCTTATACTTCAGAAACAGGCTTAACATCTCAACAGCAAAGGAACATACCTAAAAACATTGACGGAAACTAACAAGTTTTGTATGATCCCTATCAAATTTAACGTTCTCAAACTAACCAAATGAGCTTTATCAACAATGGCAATACTAGAACTTTCTCCCTTCTTGTATAAATTTCTGCAGACACCCTTGAGGAAACGGTTAAGTTAATTACTGCGCACGCAGAAGTATTTGGATATTCTTCCCGCGCTGCAAAGGGGACTATACCGGAAGCAGCTCTAGTAACTGAGGCAGTACAAAGTATCCTCTACCATGCACTTCACAGTGGTTTGCAGATTATGGGGTAGATGTAGCATGTCAAATAAAAGATACCACATATTTCATTCCTTACATTCCCTAAGAACACTGAAAGGCAATATTACCTGCAAATGGAAGGGTCTACCATCAGGTGGTTCTGAGCACTATGGGACTTAACATCTGTGGTCATCAGTCCCCTAGAACTTAGAACTACCTAAACCTAACTAACCCAAGGACAACACACACATCCATGCCCGAGGCAGGATTCGAACCTGCGACCGTAGCAGTCGCGCGGTTCCGGACTGCGCGACTAGAACCGCTAGACCACCGCGGCCGGCTTACTACCATAAGAAGAACAAAAAGCAGAAAATTTATAGAAACCAAGTGATGGATTGCAAGCTTCTTTTTATAAAATGTTAGATGCCGATATTTAAAATTGGATGAAAATGACTCATTTGGGATGCTAATTGATTAGGTATGCATTTAATTTATTCCTGTTGTAAACTTTTTCTCTTGCCTTATAGATGATTTTTATGATGGGTATGCAGTGACTGAGGCTCTGTGAAATGTGTGTGTATGTGTTAGTTGTAATGCAAGCTACTTATTATAAACGAAGTTTGACTCTTACTTGTACCCAAAACAGGAAGAACCGCACTCCACACAGACTACTACGATTGAAGATATTTCTGACAACAGGGGTCCTAATGACTACAAAACAGAACAAAACATCATATGGTGTTATTTTTACACATTACGCATGGAATGCTTCATTTATATTCGCTCTCTTTGCCGGGTAAGGTGCAATTAGCTTATGTCATTTCATTGATGAGCTTTTTTTCTGTTGACATTTTAAGATCGTTCTAATCTCTGTTCATAATTTAGTACCACATGGGTCCATAACTATAATAACTATTTTATATTTACGTCGAGAGAGTATTGAAAATAAACGCAATTCCGATGGCACATATGACTACAATAGACACCAAGCTCTCTTCGCTAGGTGCGCTAGTTTCACGCAAACTGTCAAATCACAGCCCGATTCTCAGCTTCGTATTTTTCAGTAATTCCCGTGTCTATTGAAGCTTCAAAGATAATTAAACAATGCCAAATTTCGCTTGTGGACATTGTGCTGCATTGCTTTGTTTGTCGTGTTTGTCAAGCAAAGAGAAGTCTGGACCGACAGCATATTTGACATAAAAGTTATCTAGTTTGTTCTTGCAACTGTGAAACGAAAGTCAGTAGCTTGTCAGACTTCCGAAATGGCTCATTATATATATTTTGACTTTTCGCTGCCCATATTGAGAAAAAAAAAGAGAAAAAGGAAGGAGGAAGATTAGTATCTAACGTACCGTCAGCATGGAGGTTAAATATCGACGGAGCAAAAGCTCACTATTAGGAAGATATGAGGAAATAAATCAGCCGATTGCTTTCAAAGGAATCATCCTGTCGTTTGTCTTAAGCTACTTAGGAAAATCACGGAAAACCTGAAGGTTGACAACCGGAAGGGGGTTTGATCCGTCTTCCTCCCGAATGCATCTACAGTGTGCTAACGGCTGCGCCGTGTAGCTTAGTTGAGCGAAGAACTACTTCTGTTGCAGTTCATCTTCTAACGTGAGTTCCCACGATAGTGAAAACTAAGATCGAAGGAATATGCGAACAGATCTGAAACATTTGTATACACCCACACGCGGTGGTGATGTAAAGGCGCTTGTAAAGGATCAAATTTATTTGTGAAATTCGATGTCCGGTATTCATGTGTTTGTCAAACAAGAGCGCAGGTGAACCACCCAACTTTGTCACACTTAACTTCACATTTGAAGCTGCCATCCGGGTGTGCGTATCGTGTCGAAGTATTTTGACACTAGTAATGAGATGTAATGTAAGATACAAACTTTAAATCTTCGAAATCCTTTCCGATTGCTATATATCTGAAGTTACTTTTATTACGGAAGGGCTAACCCACTTCGTGGCAGCCAATTCCAGACAAGTAATTGTACACTGAATTTGATTTTTAAAATACTGTCATAATCTAATCTTAAGTCGAATATATAACACAACAATCCAAAAGTACAGTACTTTGTGATTGATATATTGCAGCCAGCCAAGCTTCACAAGCCGCTCCACGTACCTACAAAATAGGCAACACGGTGACCACGTGGCACACTTAAAAAAAAAAAAGAAAAAAAAAGAAAAAAACCACAGTTGGTAAGTGACTGGACCCCACCACTCGACTCGCTCAATCGTCAGTTACAAAGTAATTTTAATATGAGTACAGAAACTGTGTATATATATCTTGAGGCAGCGCGAATCACTGCCTACGCAGACGGTATACAGTCTTTATTTGAAATGAAAACACTTGGCGTCTTGCAATGAACTAAACACAAAATTACAAATTTTTACGGAACTATTTCTCGCTGACACACCCCACAAAATAATGAAAGGGAAAAAGTTTATCGTTGACTACGTTTTCGCTTTTCATGAAATAAGACTGCTGCAACGGGTAACTCCTTTTTGGTTTATTATTTCTTTGCTACTAACTCTGTTCCCAGCACATTTTGCAGACAGTATCCACGTATACCACTCGTTGTACCTGCAAAATTAGATCACTGTACGACTCATTGTTCAGGAGAATTGACATGAACAATGAGATGCGTGAAGAAATAGCTTTTGCTTAAAATGGAGCGAAAAATTACCCATACTATATTCGCCAGTGTTTCGTAATGAGAGGACTCGGCGACTTCCCAGCAAACTTTAAACATAATTTCTAACCATTTCTAACATTTCTTTCTCTTAAATGCTTCACGAAATCTTACACATTAACTCATTTGTGAAGTAATGTCACGTGTGAAGCTTTTTTTATTCGTGAGAGTTGCGATTTTGTAAAGAGTCGGTTACTGGTATAGTAACTGTTCCGTAAATTAACCTCCGAAGTCCTTAGGTAACATACATTCTACATCCAAATTTTATTTTTTCCCTGCTCAGGGAATAATCTAAACTCTCTATGCATGATTACTGCATTTGCCTTACACCATCTGCTTTCAGCGCGTCACTTGTTTTCGTTCCCACATGTTCCTAGTAGGTGGCAGCATCTGCTTTAAAAAGCAACTCTATCTAGAAAAAAAAGTTTCTCATCGCAGTGTCAGCATATCTTAAAGAAATAATGGTAATTTCTGTTTGTTTTTAGTAATTTTAGACTAGTGTGTGCATAGAACATGCTGTAAAATGCTACAACACCGATAAGTGATTCATCACAACAATACAGCGATATATTTTTTTCGATCTAGCACAGGGACTTCATCTGGCAACGTCATATACTTTGACATTACAGTGGCACTGCTTTTGATATTTCTATCTATTGCACATATTCACTTTGAACATGTTCTATTTTATGGAAGAACATCAATTTTTGAATTTAGTATTTTAATTTTATTTTGTCCCAAAACAATCCATTTATCAATAATATAAACTTTTCATTCGTAAAATCTAAGCCCGGGAGATAGAACAAAAAACATCTTACGTCGAATATACTATTACGAGATGGCCAGCTTCCTCACCGCTTGGGACGCTAGCGCTGTTCAGCTTTCAGACGGTACCAGCTTTTACTAAGTGAGTGTGGTGTCTGTGTTTTTCTAGGCGCTCAGTCTGGAGCTGCGCGACTGCTACGGTCGCAGGTTCGAATCCTGCCTCGGGCATGGATGTGTGTGATGTCCTTAGGTTAGTTAGGTTTAAGTAGTTCTTAGTTCTAGGGGACTGATGACCATAGATGTTAAGTCCGATAGTGCTCAGAGCCATTCGAACCATTTTTTTTTTCTGTGTTTCATTGTCGCCAGTAATAGAGAAGGACGCGATGAGAATGCTCCCGAAGAAAACCATGAAACAGACAGTTCTTAAATCCTATACCTTTACTATTCTATGAATACGAAGTACGGACTTTAACTACCAAATAATTACAGAGAATTGAAGAAGCAGAAATGGGACTTGTGAGATCTTTGGCAGGATGGAACTGCATCGTAAGACGAATACGGAGGTGAGAGAGGAGCTGCATGTACCAGGAGTACTAGAAAAGATTCACCAAAATAGAAAGAAAAGGCATGATCAACTACTTCGTTTGGATAATAGACGGATGTCAAGAAAATACGATAGAAGAAGGGTAGGATGGTCACGGAAAAAAAACTGCGAGATAAGTTTGAAATTGCTTGGTTTCGAAAAAGGCATAGATGTTTAATTCTGAAAGTACTTAGAGATGAAGTGTCACGCTATCGTAGTAGACTGTTTTGCCAGTGAATGGTGACAGAACAGTCTACTCAGAATAGCGGTTGCCTCGTCAGTCAATTTTTTTCTCAAATTAGCTCTGGGTGCGTTGGAAACAATAACTGTGTGGATAACGCGCTCTGTCTACATGACTTTCGATTCACTGTGAAGGCTAGGTTAGAATAATAGGCACTTCCCATGGGTGAGGAGATATAAAAGTTTTATGTTGTTACTACAGGTGTCCGCATTCACTGTAGTATATTGTTGTTTGGGGGGCAGAAGGCTCATACTGTCTCGATTGGCATGGGTGATGCCGAAAGCGTCAGGATAGAAATTCTTCATTAATTCCACTGCCAGTTCTTAGCGTCCTTTGCAGCAAATCCTACTCCCTCCTCCAGGAAAGTAATTCGTGCTAAAGTGTGTTCTCCGAGTATATCGAAATGGGAAGTGTTGCAGACGACATTGTCGCCTTTATGTATTTCCACCAAAAAATCATTCCCGACTGCCAATTATTACCACTAAATCACCATCACATGGTTTGAGTATGTTACATAACATGTCACCTGTTCAGTTTATTAATTTCTGTCTAACGTCTTCGCTTCATCTAATCATTACTTAATAAAAAGCCGAAATCGGTGACGATACTATTTCTGTGACATGTGGGTGAAATAAAACTTTCATCCATTATGGATGAGGATACCTGCGACTGTGATGAATACAGGTTTCTTGAAATTGGTGCAACCAGTCGCCTTTGATTTTGTTCAATTGTTATTATCCCATTATCTGTTTCGAACTGCCTAGGGATTCAGCATCAGACGGTAGATATTTATTGACTGTCTCCAGTACTGTAGGAATCGTGTAGCTGTGGCATCTAAGCACTGGCTGTGGCGAGAATTATTCATATTATGAGATCTATTCTGTTGCGTTTTAGAATGCTAATAACTGTACGTAACGCAAAAAAAAATCGAGATCTCAAAATGTGAATAATTCAGTTAGTGCTTACATGCTCCGCATATACATATTGCCACAGCTACACGATTCCCACGCCGCCAGAAACGATAAATAAATATGTATAATTTGATAATGAATCGCTAGGTGATTCGAAACCGGTAATGGGATAACAAAAATTGAAGAAACAAATCAAAGGCGACTGGTTGCAGTAATTTCAAGAAACTTTTACCTGGGTAAAATATTTAATTACAAAAGGGTCATCGTGTTTGTCTAAGGCACTATGTCTAGTATGTGCTGTTTCAGCTGAAGGAGATATCAGAAAAAGAAATTCAGGTAGTTTGAAGGACAGTGGGAGATAATCGCACCTCCTACTAGCGTAGCAATGCCTCTCGACTCACTCGTAATGGAAAAAAGAAAATTCAGGATATTCGAGTGAGATGAACGCTCTTCCTGTCCACAAGGCCCGGAAAGTTGCAGATGCCGCCGCCCAGTTTGATGCTGTGTACGACACAGTTCCGCTCTAGCACCTAACGTACCAAATTCGAGAGCAAGGAATATCAGGTCAACTATGCGAATGGACTGGAAAGTTCCTAGCAATAAGAACACACCATGTCGTTCTTAACGGAGGTCAGTCTGAAGACACAGAAGTAACTTCGGGCGTATTCCAAGGGAATGTTGTAGGACCATTGATTTTCATAGTCTATTTACACTGAAAAGCCTTAGTAGTAATACTGTCTTCAGCAGAGGTCTCTGCTTAAGACAGTGTTACTACTAGGGGCACATATTGGTTGAAAGCCCCGATGATGGCTGTTAATCAGTTGAAATCGATTTGCAAAAGTGAATAAATAAAACATCATTTTGCGACAGGTTGCTGCGTATTTGGTAATTTTAATAGCATACGTATTGTTAGCACCGGACCTTACTCATATTGTGCTGCCAAGAACATACTTGCAAGCAAATAGCTGCTAGCAAATTTATTCGCCGTTTATGTCTACCTATTCATGATTAGAACCACAGAATTACTACAACTATAGCTCTTATTAGCACCTTTGCTTCATAAACATCTATCAAAACAGTGTAATTATTTAGGGGAAAAGGTTTTATTTGTTAAGCAACTGTAACTTTGCCATTTAAACAACAGTAAATGCAGCGCTGACCACGTTCGAAGTCGGCGAGTTCCGCGGAGCGCCCCATTCTGCTCTCTCACTATTTCTACTGACCACTGAGGTCGCTGATATGGAGTACCTGGCAGTAGGTGGCAGCACAATGCACCTAATATGAGAAACGTCTGTTTTTAGGGGTGTTCGGATACTTTTGATCATATAGTATAATCTTTCAAATATTCATGATTTATACCTTTGTCGCCGGCCGCAGCGGCCGAGCGGTACTAGGCGCTTCAGTCTGGAACCGCGTGGTCGCACGTTCGACTCCTGCCTCGGGCATGAATGTGTGTGACGTCCTTAGGTCAGTTAGGTTTAAGCAGTTCCAAGTTCTAGGGGACTGATGACCTCAGATGTTAAGTAACATAGTGCTCAGAGCCATTTGACCCATATCTTTGTCTGTCAACTTAATATTTTTGCATCCTTCGATAGCACCTCATTTCTGTTTCTTCTCCTCCAGTTTTCAGATGGCCAGCATTACCGGTTCGTGCGGCTTCCCTATCGGAGGTTCAAATGGCTCTGAGCACTATGGGACTTAAAATCTGAGGTCATCAGTCCCCTAGAACTTGGAACTACTTAAACCTAACTAACCTAAGGACACCACACACATCCATGCCCGAGGCAGGATTCGAACCTGCGACTGTAGCGGTCGCGCGGTTCCAGAATAAAGCACCTAGAACAGCTCGGCCACACCGGCCGGCATCGGAGGTTCGATCCCTCCCTTGGGCATATGTGTGTGTGTGTGTGTGTGTGTGTGTGTGTGTGTGTGTGTGTGTGTGTGTGTTGTTCTTAGCCGGCCGAAGTGGCCGAGCGGTTGTAGGCACTACAGTCCGGAACCGCGCGACCGCTACGGTCGCAGGTTCGAATCCTGCCTAGGGCATGGATATGTGTGATGTCCTTAGGTTAGTTAGGTTTAAGTAGTTCTAAGTTCTAGGGGACTGATGACCACAGCAGTTAAGTCCCATAGTGCTCAGAGCCATTTGAACCATTTTGTTGTTCTTAGCGTAAGTTAGTTAAAGTTAGATGACGTAATGTAAAAATTTAGGGACCAATGACCTCAGCAGTTTGGTCCCATAGCAACTTACGACAAATTTTCAAATTTGCCACATTAAACTTTCCGTAGCAATACAAACAAATGCACCAACTTGATCCGAACCACTTGCAGAAAGGACGAAATATTGATCTTTAGAACAACATGACATTGCGGTCACAAACTTGTAAAAGTTTTATTGGATTTCACAACGAAAGATACCAGTGTGCAAATGCCATAGTGAGGACCGGAAAAGGTAAGAAGGAACTAAACCAAAGTTTTACTAGAACAGAGTCTTAAAATCGTCATTGAAGAAGACTCCACATGGTAACTAATTGAAAAATTACCTTGTTTAGAAAGGGAACTGCAAGGGAATGGGTGAAGCTATGAAGCTAACAGAACTGAACTGTCGCTGACGCAGTAACATTTGTTCACTACAAGTGCTTATGCTGTATCATAAGATAAACATAAAATTGAGGAGGAAGTTTATTAAGCTTAAACTACAGCACAGCATTAAAGGGAAGAGAAAAGTGGATCTCTGGAAACTGAAAACGTAACCAGAAGCATATGATACCTCGTAACACAAACCGTCAAAATTAACGAGTACAGAGATACTATAAAATCAGGAAGAAAGTGTCTTGAAAAACTTCTATCGAAAGGAGGAACAGGTTCGTGGGATATGCGCTAAAGCATTCTCAAATAGTTAAGCTTGTGCCGGGCTATCACGGATAGTAGAACACACGGTACGCGTCGCACGCATGCGGGCTGTGAGGTGTGACGTCACCGTGAACCCACCCGCCATGCTGCACTACGTTGAAGCTTGTAGGCACACGGCGCTCGAATGTATAACTCATACGATGGAATCGATGGAATCGAGATTTTCTAAGTGTGAGTGTGTTACAATTAAGCTTTATATTAGTTACACACTGTTTTGCTATGTTCGGTAAAATGTTAGTGTAAAGCCTCTGAATTACGTATTTTTCGAATTTTGTTAATAACTTTGAGTTTTCAAAACACTAAGGCTCACATCAATAAAATCTGGTGGAACGCTAAATTGCGCGTCTTCTTTTTAATAGTGACTTCACTAGCAAGAGGATATATCAATAAGTCTCTGATAATACATTAACGCTTTATAACGTAGGTAATGTAAATTGCAGCCTTTGCAGCATCTTCAGATGACCACTTAGGGAGCAGCATCCTTTCATAACCATTTGTTACTGACGAGCCCTCAATCACTTTTTGAACATGTTTTGATTCCACGTAACTCAGCACTACATCGAGAAAGATCCTGCAAATCTGTTTTGCATTGCTTAACGTCTTTTATTTCTGTTTCCATAATTTCAAATTTTTGGCGTACGCACCTTTTGTCACACGGCAGTGTTTGTTTCCACAATTGTTTTCTCTAGTAGTAATTTCTCCATTAGTTTGTAATTTAGTTACCTGTGAAATATCTTCTAATTCTTTACCATATATTCGTTTTTGTGCCCTATATTTCCCTCATCGTAAGACTCATTACTAAGGCCTAAATCACCAACAGGGTACGATAGACTTAGAACTGGAATGACATCTGTTTTGAACTTAGTTTCGAAGGAAAATTCAACAATTCACTTTTAAAATCATTTTCGTAATCTGAATCAGTAAAACGCACCGAGCAGACACGACTATTTTCAACTGAAAAAGAATCTGCAGGTTTACAATCATATACCCATTTTCGTTTCGTCTCTGTTTTTGAGACATATATGAAACTCAATTCCTAACTTACTTGTCTGCTGTGGTTAGGGCAACTGGCGATCGCGCAGCAAACTATTGTTTTTCGCTTAAAACTTACTCCAAAAATAGCTCAGTACACTGGCAATTAAGGCGTAACTCCGAATTTAATGGCCAGTCACTTATGAAACTTCGCTCTGCCCTAAGCAATATTGTTTTCGCTCGTAAATGCGGTTCAACCACAACACAATACGTTGTGGGAGTGAGGGCTGGCGAGAGCTGTTTGGGTGCACTCTCAAACGCGCGTCTTGTTACTGCCCTTGTTCCTCGTGATCCCTGCTGTTTATTCTAATATCCTAGGAGATTTAAAAAAGACTTAGGAAGTAGGGAGAGATTAGAGACGATATCAAAGTAATAAAATTGACGATAAAAAGAAAAAAAACAATGGCAAAATAGGCGCGCACTCACCACGAACATACTGATGTCCCTTCATAGTGAAATTTCTTGTATCTCTTATCTATGCGCCAGGCAGTACGTTCCATATACAGCATCAACGCTAGGAGGTCGAACTGCTTACCTGCGAACAAAAGAGAAACATATAGATATTCTCTGATTTACAAATTATCTCTTACCCGTCCTGCACTCCATACGGTGAGAGAGCTACGAAAGCTGTTGCCAGCTCTGAAATGTGAAGTGCGAACGGCTACCGATACACTTACGGGTAGCTACAGCTGCGGCAACAATAGTGTGTTACCCCAGAAACGTATTCAAAGTAGGGTTCTTTAATTGGTCGTGGCAGACACGCGAAGCAGCCATGGCAATCCAACATCAGCTGCCACGGCTCACCTCTGGATCCGCAGACAACAGATTACTGATTCCTATATTTCGAGCCTCTTCAGGCAAAGTCTAACGTCTAAAACTAGGAAAAAGTGAGGTTTGTGAATCTCTTAAGGGAAAAGTGACAATTTTCTTACAATTAAAGACAGAGTATAAGCTGTTTTGAATACTTTGACGAGGGAAGAATTTTTTGGCATCTTGGCTTAACAAGAACAAGCATACACTAATTAGCTAAGAAATTCGCGAGATTGAATGCGACCTCATAGCGTTGCCAGCACAGGACGCTACAATGAAAGCATATAAGCGGGGCACAGACGAGTGGGGAATCATTCTACGAACAATAAGGACCTAGAATGAAATTTTCACTCTACAGCGGAGTGTGCGCTGATATCCCCCAGGCTGTGGCTAAGCCATGTCTCCGCAATATCCTTTCTTTCAGGAGTGCTTATTCAAGAGGTTCGCAGGAGAGCTTCTGTAAAGTTTGTAAGGTAGGAGACGAGGTACTGGCAGAAGTAAAGCTGCGAGGACGGGGCGTGAGTCGTGCTTGGGTAGCTCAGTTGGTAGAGCACTTGCCCGTGAAAGGCTAAGGTTCCGAGTTCGAGTCTCGGTCCGGCACAGTTTTAATCTGCCAGGAAATTTCAATAAGGACCTAGATTGTCAAAATAATTGATATTAGAGAATTTTCGAAAGGATTGGTACAAACTGCCCGGCGCCATCTTGGGCACAGAGAAATTGACCGGCTGTTCGGGTGCTCCGGACAGTAAAAGCACGAGTAGACGACAAGGTTTCGGATTTGGTTGTGACGCCTCAAAAGTATAGGTCGGCGGCTTACACGGTCCGTAAAGCACGGCAGTCGGTAATCTGTGACAGCCCGGATGACGGAGAACATACAGGGTGTTTCAAAAATGACCGGTATATTTGAAACGGCAATAAAAACTAAACGAGCAGCGATAGAAATACACCGTTTGTTGCAATATGCTTGGGACAACAGTACATTTTCAGGCGGACAAACTTTCGAAATTACAGTAGTTACAATTTTCAACAACAGATGGCGCTGCAAGTGATGTGAAAGATATAGAAGACAACGCAGTCTGTGGGTGCGCCATTCTGTACGTCGTCTTGCTGCTGTAAGCGTGTGCTGTTCACAACGTGCAAGTGTGCTGTAGACAACATGGTTTATTCCTTAGAACAGAGGATTTTTCTGGTGTTGGAATTCTACCGCCTAGAACACAGTGTTGTTGCAACAAGACGAAGTTTTCAACGGAGGTTTAATGTAACCAAAGGACCGAAAAGCGATACAATAAAGGATCTGTTTGAAAAATTTCAACGGACTGGGAACGTGACGGATGAACGTGCTGGAAAGGTAAGGCGACCGCGTACGGCAACCACAGAGGGCAACGCGCAGCTAGTGCAGCAGGTGATCCAACAGCGGCCTCGGGTTTCCGTTCGCCGTGTTGCAGCTGCGATCCAAATGACGCCAACGTCCACGTATCGTCTCATGCGCCAGAGTTTACACCTCTATCCATACAAAATTCAAACGCGGCAACCCCTCAGCGCCGCTACCATTGCTGCACGAGAGACATTCGCTAACGATATAGTGCACAGGATTGATGGCGATATGCATGTGGGCAGCATTTGGTTTACTGACGAAGCTTATTTTTACCTGGACGGCTTCGTAAATAAACAGAACTGGCGCATATGGGGAACCGAAAAGCCCCATGTTGCAGTCCCATCGTCCCTGCATCCTCAAAAAGTACTGGTCTGGGCCGCCATGTCTTCCAAAGGAATCATTGGCCCATTTTTCAGATCCGAAACGATTAGTGCATCACGCTATCTGGACATTCTTCGTGAATTTGTGGCGGTACAAACTGCCTTAGACGACACTGCGAACACCTCGTGGTTTATGCAAGATGGTGCCCGGCCACATCGCACGGCCGACGTCTTTAATTTCCTGAATGAATATGTCGATGATCGTGTGATTGCTTTGGGCTATCCGAAACATACAGGAGGCGGCGTGGATTGGCCTCCCTATTCGCCAGACATGAACCCCTGTGACTTCTTTCTGTGGGGACACTTGAAAGACCAGGTGTACCGCCAGAATCCAGAAACAATTGAACAGCTGAAGCAGTACATCTCATCTGCATGTGAAGCCATTCCGCCAGACACGTTGTCAAAGGTTTCGGGTAATTTCATTCAGAGACTACGCCATATTATTGCTACGCATGGTGGATATGTGGAAAATATCGTACTATAGAGTTTCCCAGACCGCAGCGCCTCTGTTGTTGAAAATTGTAACTACTGTAATTTCGAAAGTTTGTCTGCCTGAAAATGTACTGTTGTCCCAAGCATATTGCAACAAACGGTGTATTTCTATCGCTGCTCGTTTAGTTTTTATTGCCGTTTCAAATATACCGGTCATTTTTGAAACACCCTGTATATGGTAGAGGCATAAGTGCTACGGACTACACCGTTCGTTGCACATTGTCGGAAACAGGAGACGACACCTATAGGTTCTTATGTCGATTGTACGACATTGTCAGTTATAGCTGTAGCGGGCACGAGATCACTGAGGGTGGACAGTGGTTCAATAGAAACATGTTGCTCGGTTGAACTAATTATTTTCATTGCTACACGAGATCGATGGACGTGTCCGTATTCGTCCTACCCAGGCTGACGGCTCCTGGAACGTATGCCAGTGGAGGCAGTATTGTGGTATGAGGTCATTCACCTAGGCTGCCACTGGATCTGTGGCAGTAATCGAAGGCACCATTACAGCTATTAAATACGTGGACGTTATAGCAGGTCACTAACATCTCTTCATCTTTGATGTCTTCCCCGACTGTGATGCCATCTTCCAGCAGGATAATTTCAGAATTGTGCTGTTGTGGTTTAATTTTCCCTGATTTGTCTGTTATAGCCATTGTACATCTATGAAGTTATTGAGCTCTGCTGACCGACCCATTCTGCTGATATTCCTTCGGTACTGACAACACAGTACTCTCCCCACTTCCTTTGATACTGATCAATTCTGCTTTACTTCGGGGTGTCCATATGCTTCTCACCAGGAACTGTATGTGTTTCCCGTAAATGTTGGTAATGCATTTAAGCTATTCTGCCTAAAGAGGGCGGATTTGAATTTTATAGATACGGTGTTTTGCACACTATAATGTAATTTCCTTCCCTGCCCTGCCCTCCGCTCCCCTACTCCCACCCCCCCCCCCCCACTTTCTTCGCCATTGAGGTCAACAACTTGCTGTTGAAGTAACTACTACCTATCAATTGGCCTTGCAAAGGAAGACAAGAGTTCAACGGCCCGTCGACATCGAGGTCTGAGACGGAACGCAAACGCTGATTGTGTCGAAGACGGGGAAGGAAATCGGGCGTACTGCTTCAAAGCAACCACTGCGATACATTTTGCTTTCGTTATGAGACTTGATCATCAATTACGTTGTCCAGGAGGGAGTCATAGGGTAATATTCTCTACCCGTCTCTTTGGCTCCAGCCTGTCTTTTAAAGGCCGTTCGATCATAAGCGAACTTTTATATTTGACTTAAGCCGCCAGTGACGCGAAACAGATTTGCCAAAGCGCTCCGATAGAGCATACACTATACCATATCCAGTACGATCAGTATGCAGCTATTGACTAGTACTGAAGAAGTGTTGATTTTGCTTGACGTTAAATAGATGTGCTCTCTGAATTCAACGCTCACGTGATCGGGTTAATGAAATCGGCAAGGAAATGGAGAATGTCAGCTTATTCGGCCACTTGTACCGTGGCATGAGAAAGGATAGAAACAGTAATAGTAATGTGTCTCAATGGCCGTGTGCAAGTGTTTTAATTGGACGCCATTTCAGTGACCTGCATGTCCCTAACCTACCCGGGTTATGTAACAGAGGAAAGAAGATCTACAGCATAACGTGGAATCTGAAGTACGTGTCGTTCCTGTCGCATCGCTGACACAAGTTCCAGATTAAAGACACCAAAAATGTCTGTGGTGAGGCCGTGATTCCGTCCCGCGATGTGTCATTTTATAAGCACGACCTTTACCGCTGGACGACCAGATCCGAATGGAGAAAGGCTGACGGTAAGTCTTGCAATTTCTTTAGACTGAGAACAGGGACGTTGGATGACTTAGGATCGTCTGTTTGAAGTAAACTGCACAAACAACAAACAAATCTGAAGAAGAGGCTGTTACTGATGAAAATGTGTGGGGAAGTAACAACGGCCGGGAGAGCGCAACGCTAAAGGTTTCTTCATCTCCTCCTCCATTTCTGTCGAACGACTCTGAAATGAACTACCCTATAACCGAGGTCTTATCTAAAGTAACTCTTCGTAAAAAAAAGACAGATTAAAAACTCGGTCTGATACCTATTTGAGCACGTGCAGAGGACAGCAGCTGGATTACCGAATATGAAGTCCGCGGCTCGTCGTCTTGCGGTAGCGTTCTAGCTTCCCGCGCACGGGCACCCGGGTTCGATTCCCGGCGGGGTCAGGGATTTTCTCTGCCTCAAGATGACTGGGTGTTGTGTGTCTTTCATCATCATTTCATCCTCATTCACTCGCAGGTCGCCGTAGTGGCGCTTAAAGAACTTGTGGAGCGGCGGCCGAACCGCCCCGCGAGGGGTCTCCCATCCACCAATGCCATGCGCTCGTTATTATTGCCGAATATGAACAGAGGTTGTTATTTGAAACAGACGTTCTGTTGCTCATAATTCCGTAATGAACAAAGTTACAATAAAAGCAATCAAGCTGGTTCATGTCACCGCCCATCTATTCTTCCCTGGTAGACAAATAACATTCCCTTGATACAATTTTTGAGTCTGGACAGAAAGTTGTTTGGGTCGACATAATAAATGGGAGGCCGTGTACATCGGTTACACAGCACACTACTGTAGTACTGTGTTCCTCCGTATGTCTGCTTAGATGTAATGAAGTTCCCGTAGAGTTTATGGCAGCAGTGTGGAATGACGCATGTGCGGAAATGGAATGTGTTGACATTCCGGTGGAGCCCAATACACAGAAGTTTTTTTTCTCTTTTTTCCCCCCTGTCACATTCGTTGGGCTTGCCAACAGACAGCCAAACTTTCACATTCCGAGCAAACCTATAAAATGCGCAAACCAGCCTGAAAGTACAGATTATCATAAGGAAGTGATTGGTGGTAGTTTTCTCAACCTTTCAACATATATTAAAACGTATTCCTACTAACACAAGTCGGACACTACAGCACGTAGTGGGACGCTGACAGGTAGGAAAGAAATTTATGTGTGCCTGTGTGCTGTCTGCGGGAAGCAGCTTATCGCAGCAGCATCTCTCTGGCTCCACAGAAATGCCTCTCCGCAGAAGTGTCATTTGGCACAAGCTCGAACGCCGGAATGTTAGCAGTTAAAGTAGTTAAGCGATATGTAAGAAAACTAATGAGTAAAAAAATAGAAATTTCGGTATATAAAAAAAATCAAACAACAGTATTGTCCCATTCGAAGTAGATCCCTTCGGCAGCTATACAGCGCTCGGGTCGCCGTTCCCACTCTAGGTAGCAGCGCTGAAAGATTAACATGTCGGTCACATTCCTTTTTATGTTCTCCAGAGTCCCAAAATGACATACTTTTGAGATATTTTAGGGAAAAGAAAAAGTGAACTCAGATCAAATGAATAGCGAGCTGTGGAACAATAGAAATGCCTTTTCAGGTCAAAAATTCCGTGATGAAGTGGCCATGTGACTTGTGCTTAGTCATGACGCAGCATCCATATGCCTGCAATTCCCGGTCTAACTCGATTCACCCTTTTCCTCGGCCTTTCAAGGACATCTTTGTCAAACACTTTGTTGACAGTATATCCTGGAGGAACATATTCTTTATGCACGAATCCCCTTTTGTCAAAAAACATTGTTTTGATCTTTGATTTTCTCACTCCAACTTTTTTCGGTCGACGATATATCTCAGTATGCCATTCCTTACTACGTCCATTTGTCTCAGGATTGAAAAATCCAGGATTCGTCACCTGTCACCACACGACTGAACCATTCGTGATCACTGGCAATATCCTTAACAAGATCAACGCACACGCTTCTCCGATTGTCCTTCTACTCAGTTGTGCGGTTTCTCGGCACCATTTTGCTACAGACCTAGCGCATGTCAAAAATTATCGGTCTAAATTTCATGTGCGGTAAAAGTGTTTAAGAGGTCACTCATCATGCTTACTATTAAACGTCGGTCTGATCTAAAAAGAGCAGGCATGCATCCGACGTTTTCATCGGTTTTTGAAGTTGGTCTTTGTGAGCAATGTTATCTTAAACGTGTTCTCGGCCTTCCAGACCTGATTTGCGCCAGAGAAACCAAACACTTGTATTCTTGATAAGGAATGTTCCCCATATGCCAGTTTCAGCTTTGCAAAGGTCACACTCGCGGATTCTCCAAGTTTGGCACAGAACTAAATGACATAATGTTGCTCTAAATTCCGCTGTTCCATTTACACTACTGGCCATTAAAATTGCCACACCACGAGGATGGCGTGCTACAGGCGTGAAATTTAACCGACAGGAAGAAGATGCTGTGATATGAAAATGATTAGCTATTCAAAGCATTCACACAAGGTTGGCGCCGGCGGCGACACCTACAACGTGCTGACATGAGGAAAGTTTCCAACCGATTTCTCATACACAAACAGCAGTTGACCGGCGTTGCCTGGTGAAACGCTGTTGTGATGCCTCGTGTAAGGAGGAGAAATGCGTACCATCACCTTTCCGACTTTGATAAAGGTCGGATTGTAGCCTATCGCGATTGCGGTTTATCGATACGGCCTCGTATCACTAGCAGTCGAGATGACAGGCATCTTATCCGCGTGCCTGTAACGAATCGTGCAGCCACGTCTCGATCCCTTAGTCAACAGATGGGGACGTTTGCAAGACAACAACCATATGCACGAACAGTTTGACGACGTTTGCAGCAACATGGACTATCAGCTCAGAGACCATGGCTGCGGTTACCCTTTACGCTGCATGACAAACAGGAACGCCTGGGATGGTGTACTCAACGACGAACCTGGGTGTACGAATGGAAAAACGTCATTTTTTCGGATGAATCCAGGTTATGTTTACAGCATCATGATGGTCGCATCCGTGTTTGGCGACATCGCGGTGAACGCACATTGCAAGCGTGTATTCGTCATCGCCATACTGGCGTATCACTCGGCGAGATGGTACGGAGTGCCATTGGTTACTCGTGTCGGTCACCTCTTGTTCGCATTGACGGCACTTTGAACAGTGGACGTTACATTTCAGATGTGTTACTACCCGTGGCTCTACCTTCATTCGATCCCTGCGAAACCCTACATTTCAGCAGGATAATGCACGACCGCTTGTTGCAGGTCCTGTACGGGCCTTTCTGGATACAGAAAAAGTTCGACCGCTGCCCTGGCCAGCACATTCTCCAGATCTCTCACCAATGGAAAACGTCTGGTCAATGGTGGCCGAGCAAATGGCACGTCACAATACGCCAGTCACTGCTCTTGATGAACTGTGGTAGCGTGTTGAAGCTGCATGGGCAGCTGTACCTGTACATGGCATCCAAGCTCCGTTTGACTCAATGCCCAGGCGTATGAAGGCCGTTATTACGCCCAGAGGTGGTTGTTCTGGGTACTGATTTCTCAAGATCTATGCACCCAAACTGCGTGAAAATGTAATCACATGCCAGTACTAATATAATATATTTGTCCAATGAATACCCCTTTATGATCAGCATTTCTTCTTGGTGTAGCACTTTTAATGGCCAGTAGTATACGTAACACACATAGCGCTGATGGCGATCTCAAAAATCACGTGATGGCTGTACGGAGCTGGAACTCGGGCTGAGCATGTGGAAGGGATAATCACATCGGTCTACACAAGTAGAACAGCACAGCGGTTCCAGATCGCTCGCACTGTTGTCAGCCTCATTGCTTCTCTCACAAACCTCGTATATAAATAAATGAATGAATAAATAAGATGGCTTGGGAATATACATAGGTGTAGGGGCCAGAAGCCCAAAGCACATACAATTCGTCCGCCGTTCTCAACAGGTGAGGCGTCTCGAGCAGCGGCAGCTTCCGGGCGGCTGTGGGGGGACTTCCTCGTGGCAGCTCCTTAGCAAAAGGAAGTGCACACCGGCGAGGCGGGGATTCGCACCGGCGGCAGGGGCGCACCCGGCCGCCGACCCCAGCCAGCCATTGAGCGGTGGGTACGATAGGGTCGGCCTAGGTCCCCCCCCCCCCCCCCAGCCCTAGCGGAAAACGGCTCCCCTTTGCGGGCGCTTCGCTACCTGGTCCCGTTAGGCGGCCGTTCCAAAGACAAAGGCCCGCCTCCTCCGGCCGCCACATTTGCATGCCGGCCCTATGTTATTATAATTAACGCGTGCGCCGTGGCCCAGGGGGGGAGCGGCGACAGAGACAGCGGAACTGCGGAATGCGCCCTTTGTCGAGTTTATTCGCTGCGTGCCCCGCGCGTTGAGTTTTTTGTAGTGCGTGCTCTCCGACAGGCAGAATGCCGTTCGCCCGAGACCCGCCATGTGCGCTTTGTCCCCCCGACACGGCTGCGTACCGCTCCAGCAACGGGACAACCTCATCAGTCGGCGACCCAAATTAACTACGATAGTCGATTGCGCGCTGCTTCCCTAATGCTAAAATGTAACTGTCACACTGTGAGCTGTCGTCGAAACTATAATATTCTTTATGTTAAACATTGTTGTGTACATAGTTCCGCGTAGTCAGCGCGTACACAACTTTCCCAATAGAGCGCGCCCCGCTAAGCACAACCGCGCAGGCGCAGCGCTCGTCCGTCTCCGCACTACGAGATGGCGCTGTCTTAGAGACGGACCAAATTCTGCTTCGCCGATCCGCGTATTAATATGACACGCAGCCAATGAGATTGCTGCTAACGTAGAACCTTTTCTCCTCGCGGATCACACTCGCGCAGAGATACCTGAACGCTCGAGGTATTACAACGAGTGTACAGACCTCCCATTAGTCAGTCTGCAATAGTCTATAGTCAAGTTTCAGTCTGCTCCTAATAAGATTATCATATTCCTGTACATAGCCGTGAAGATAAATGAATAGACGCTTTGTCAAGTATCAGAGATATGTGAGAATAAGATTAACGTACCAAGACCAAAGGAACTTCAGATTGTCAATTGTAAATAGCATCCCGAATCAAGTAAGGTTTATGATTTTTATTATTTTAATAAATGTGTGTGAAAATTAATCAAGTTCTGTTTAAAGTTGGTCACCGTCAATCTGCTACTCTAAGTGTGCAAGTGGCATTTCTGTCGTCTGACCTAACGGCAGAAGATAAACACGCCACGATAAGACCACGAGACATATTGCTGACACTCGCCTACTTCGTTAGAGTGACAAGTCAAATAATCTGACGGTGTGTGTACCGAAGGTCTCACACTACGCACACCACAAACATTTCTAATACAACGTTTATAAGACGGCTGCAAAGTGTGATGTCACCGCCAGACACCACACTTGCTAGGTGGTAGCCTTTAAATCGGCCGCGGTCCGTTAGTATACGTCGGACCCGCGTGTCGCCGCGATCAGTCATTGCAGACCGAGCGCCGCCACACGGAAGGTCTGGAGAGACTCCCTAGCACTCGCTCCAGTTGGACAGCCGACTTTGCTAGCGATGGTTCACTGTCTACAGACGCTCTCATTTGCTGAGAGGACAGTTTAGCATAGCCTTCAGCTACGTCATCTGCTACGACCTAGCAAGGCGCCATATTAAGTTACTAACAGATAATATTGTGAATCATGTACCGTCAACAGCGACGTTCATCATTAATGGATTAAAGTTAAGTATCAAACGAATTACGTCGCTTTCTGAATTCTAATTCCTTGTCATGTTCCAGACCTCACGTCAGTATAGTCCTTCTCTCCTCACGCCAGCCTGCGTGAGCTAAAACGCGTGCATTTCGGCCTCCACTAGTAACACGGTGTTGGCTCTTCAGCCAACACAACACAAAGCAGGAAATAATTTCTGCTAACCCCATACAGCTTCTTAACCCCACGCAGATATGGCTGGCTCTCAGCACTATGAGACTTAACATCTATCGTCATCAGTCCCCTAGAACTTAGAACTACTTAAACCTAACTAACCTAAACACATCACACAACACCCAGTCATCACGAGGCAGAGGAAATCCCTGACCCCGCCGGGAATCGAACCCGGGAACCCGGGCGTGGGAAGCGAGAACGCTACCGAACGACCACGAGCTGCGGACCCACAGGACATAGCAGGCTTTTGCCAAGTTTGTTTGACATTGATATTACATACTTACTTTGTTTCGCTTTGGCTATTCGGTCGTAGCATAGTATAAGAAGACATGAGGGAGGTACAACACTATCTGATCATCCGGCCGAGCGGTTCTAGGCGCTGCACTCTGGAACTGCGGGACCGCTATGGTCGCAAGTTCGAACCCTTCCTCGGGCATGGATGTGTGTGGTGTCCTAAGGTTAGTTAGGTTTAAGTAGTTCTAAGTTCTAGGGGACTGATGACCTCAGAAGTTAAGTCCCATAGTGCTCAGAGCCATTTGAACAATTTGATTTCGCTTTCTTTGTGCTCCAATAGGAGGATTTTTTCACTGGTTTCCTCCTTTTCCCTGCTACAGCAGGACATATTACTCATATGAAGGGAAGTAAAGTTACGATGGTTTTCTTATGTGAAATTGAAACAGCGCAGAACTAGTTTTAGAACTCGCACCGAATTTTCCGTCCACAAAAGTTTTGCATGTGCTTCCGTGCTATAGGGTGCGGCGCATAAACCCGCACAAATTTCAATCTGAATATCCCGCCATATCGTAGTTTCGCCGAAGGTCGCGAATAGCGTTTTTTAAAGCCATAGAGATTTAGGAAACAGTCAGCCTGAAAATGGCTAAGATTTTACGCACAAATGCAGAAACAGCCGAAGCGCCACCTTTATCAAAAGTCTTCACGTTGAACGTTAGCCCAGTGAAATAGCTTGAACCTTCGGTAGTCGAGGTAAGCTGTTTACAATATTATGACGAAGTTCAAATGGTTCAAATGGCTCTGAGCACTATGGGACTTCACATCTGTGGTCATCAGTCCCCTAGAACTTAGAACTACTTAAACCTAACTAACCTAAGGACATCACACACATCCATGCCCGAGGCAGGATTCGAACCTGCGACCGTAGAAGTCGCGCGGGTCCGGACTGAGCGCCTAGAACCGCTAGACCACCGCGGCCGGCTTGTGACGAAGTATAATGCTTCGGAGAAATCTGGGGAAGGTTGCGCTAACCTGGCGAAGAAACCTCATTAGAGGAAACGCGAGTCACGAACTGCAGCAGTCGTCGAAACGTTTCAGACGTTGATTTCGGAGGACCTGAGGCAATCGCTGAGGAAACTGGCGCCAGTGTTGAACCTCAGCGAGCGAACAATGCGTCGGATGGCAGGGGAGTACCTCATAGGAGCCATTTAGTCCAAAACTGGCTCTCGGATAACGTTGAAACGTTCTGGTGAAAGGAGTTTTGGCCACCGAATACCCCGGATTTGATGCCCGTTGACTGCTATGTTTCGAGCATGATCGAAAGAGTTACCAATAAGACGAGGAACCCTAATGACGCATCTCTGCGCACCGCTCTCTAAGCAGTATTCGTGAGTATCGACAGCTCTGTTTTAAAGACTGCGAGCGACTGCTTCAGGACAAGATTGGAGGTGGTCATTGCCGCTGAAGAGGGCTACATCGAGTAATTTTCCTTTTGAAAAATACCACTACTTATATATAAAAGGATTTCACATTTCTTGTTCTCCAATGGACGTCTACCTGCGTTTATCCTTCGGTAGCCAAGAGAAGAACAGCAGCATGTTGGTCCTGTTTGGACGAATTTGGTAAAACCGTCGCTACAGTTCACGGTTCGGTATTTGCCGCACACACGTCGGAAAAACACGAACGTCGCACAAGTTCCATGCATACATGTCTGTGCTTATATACCCGCATCGCAGTCGCGCTGTGAAGCATATACGCTGCAGCAGTAGCCTCTAACTGAAACCTTTTCATCGTCCCTTAGAGAAAAGTTTACAGTTTGAATACATTTCTACTAAGACAATACGCCGTTCTGAAATCTGTGGTACCCCGCAACACACATTCGCAGCTATTTTGCGAATAGCTTGTTTACAGACTCGTACTTGCAGGAACGCTTTTGCTTTTGTTTCACTGTATGCTTTCACCCTATCAGATTTCTCTGTTAATTGTGCAGTTAATTTTCCTTATTTCATACGAACGCGTAGAGACAACGGAGTGCAGAATAATGATTCGAAGTACCCTCCGCTATCTATAGCATGTTGGCTGCAGAGTATACGTGCCGAATAGCATCAAATCCTCGCCATGACTCAGGCCATCGGAGAGCGCCATTGCGAGTGATGCAAATGGCTGGAGTGCCATATTCAAATAACCGGTGGGGGAGCCGATAGAGAAAAGAATGGGGGTGCCTAAGCGCAGGAGGTAGGGGTGTGGGGGGTGGGGTGTGTCCCCACACGAGGTGAGGGGAGGACGCGGCGCCATTATCGACTCAGTGCGACGGCCAGGCCAATCGCCACCTCGCATATCGACTGACGTCACAATCGAAAATCGGAGTACGCGCTTCGGCGGACAGCGAAGGAGCTTGGGGGCGGGGATTGGAAAAAAAAAGAACAATCGATAACGAGGTGGTTCCACCCGCGTGGGCCGCCATCATATTCCTAACGGGATTCCACAAGGCACTCAGTAAGTTTGTACTTAAATTACATAAGAGGATCTACCTTTTTATACTCAAGAGCCACATCTACACCAACACACATATTCCAGTGCGTTTCGGAGGGTATCCCGTACCATTGCTACTCATTTCCCCTCCTGTTCCACTCGCAGATGGAGGGAGGAAATAAACGACTCTACATTCCTCCGCATAAGCCTTAATTTCTCGTCTCTTATTTTCGTGGTCATTACGGGAAATGTATGTTGGCGGCCATAGGATCGTTCTTCAGTGAGCATCAAATGACGGTTCTCTAAATTTTCTTAGTAGTAGTATTCCTCGAACAGAACGTCACCTTCCCTATAATCCAGAATGAGATTTTCACTCTGCAGCGGAGTGTGCGCTGATATGAAACTTCCTGGCAGATTAAAACTGTGTGCCCGACCGAGACTCGAACTCGGGACCTTCGCCATTCGCGGGCAAGTGCTCTACCAACTTAGCTACCGAAGCACGACTCACGCCCGGTACCCACAGCTTTACTTCTGCCAGTATCTCGTCTCCTACCTTCCAAACTTTACAGAAGCTCTTCTGCGAACCTAGGAGACGAGATACTAGCAGAAGTAAAGCTGTGGGTACCGGGCGTGAGTCGTGCTTCGGTAGCTCAGTTGGTAGAGCACTTGCCCGCGAAAGGCAAAGGTCCCGAGTTTGAGTCTCGGTCGGGCACACTTCCCTATAATGATTCCTATTTGAGTTCCCGAAGCATCTCTCTAATATTTGTGTGTTGTTCAAACTTATCAGTAACAAATCTAGTAACCCGCGTCTGAATTGCTTCGATGTCTTGCTTTCATCGGACCTGTTGCGGATCCCAAGCACTCGAGCATACGCGGTCTCCTTTACAGATGAAACACACTGTACTAAAATTTTTCCAATAAACCGAAATCGACCATTGCCTTGCCTACCATAGTCCACACATGCTCGTTCCATTCATATTTCTTTGCGAGCGTTGTGCCACGACATTTAAACGATGTGAGTGTGTTAAGAAGAACACTACTAATTCTGTATCTGAACATGAAGGGTCTGTTTATTCTGTTCATCCGCATCAATTTTTTTTTTTTTTTTTTTTTTTTTTTTTTTTTTTTTACATTTAAAGCTTTCTTCCATTCGTCACACCAACTAGAAATTTCGTCTAAGTCATCTTGTATCCTCCTACAGCCACTCAACTTCGACACCTTACCGTACACCATGCAGCATCGTCAGCTAATAACCTCAGGTTGCCGCCCACCGTGTCCGCCTGATTGTTCACTCTAATTTGTGTTACGCCCCGGTGGCTGACGGGAATAGTTCTTTCGATAGAAGTCGAAAGACTTCATGAAATTTGATCGATTTACATTTGCCTTTGGGCGCTACAAAAGTTAGCATTCATCATTATGTGCGAAGAGGATCCTTATTGAACGTATCAAAATTATCTTACTTACAACATTTCTGTCATCTCTAACTCTGTGTGTCATTCCTTCTCTTCTTTACAAGTACGTAGAAGCGCTGAAAAGACTGTCGTCTGCTAACTAAAGCCCGCATCTCGTGGTCGTGCGGTAGCGTTCTCGCTTCCCACGCCCGGGTTCCAGGGTTCGATTCCCGGCGGGGTCAGGGATTTTCTCTGCCTCGTGATGGCTGGGTGTTGTGTGCTGTCCTTAGGTTAGTTAGGTTTAAGTAGTTCTAAGTTCTAGGGGACTGATGACCATAGATGTTCAGTCCCATAGTGCTCAGAGCCATTTGAACCATTTTGCTAACTAAAGTTGGCTAGTCTGACAACATCCAGGAAGCTGACGGCACCGACCGAGGCCATTCGATTTCCGTGGTACCACTGCTCTCATCACCCATCGCACAGTAACCCTTCATAAAGTGAAAAAATTAATATGCTGATGGCAGCGCATGCACGAAATTGTGGCACCTCCTGAAACCGGAAATTAAGCAATTCTCGTCGCAGTCACTTCCGTTACAAAAATGCATTTTATATCTTCTTGATACTTTCCTTATTGTTTACGCTGTTTTTGTGACACTGCATAGGATACGGGAGCATTACACTTTTCTTCTTCTTCTTCTTTTTTTTTTTACAAGATTTTTCCCGTTAGAGAGACTGACTTTCTGAAACTAAAAAGTTATTTCAATTTTATAGTTCCTGGCCAAAGAATAAGCCTGCGCTTTACATACACGAGCATAAGAATGCAAATATATTTGAATAGATTCTGAAAGACATTATAAAGCTGCCATCTCGGCTGTCGACTATGCGTTTTCGCTTTATTAACGATCGGACAACTCACCAATTTGCAAGGGTAGTGTAAAAAAGTTTGGCTTACTGCTTTTTTTTTCTTTTTTTAGATAGGACATCCAGAGTTTTTATTTTCTATACGTTCAGAGGTGGCTGTCCTCGAAACTAACGCCATGCTATGTCTTTGTATGTGTTCGCTTTCGTTGCTAACCCTTTGAGTACTAGTGGTTTTTCAGGTACCTGTGCCTTTAGCATGAAACCACCGACATTGTTGCAAACAGACGTCTAGTGGAACACTGAAGTACTTGTATGACTGTAGTGTATTGTAGTAGTCACTAGTAGCGTTCTAAGCAACAGCCGACGCGGGCACTGTACTACGTGGTCGTAGAAAATTGCGACACGCGCATTTTTTTTAATGTGGCCATCTTCAGGAGACAACTTACAGTGAAAGTTAGTATATCAAAAGTTATTGTAAAGTAAATCTGAGTTTGTTCTATTGCTTTTATGAATGGTTTCGAAATGAAACGAGTGGGGCATTATCTAATTTTGATACAAAATTTATTAAATTTGTGGCCAGTTGTTTAGGACTATGATTTTACGCTTCAAATTATTAACCGTCTCTGGCTCCTACTTTCTCCCATCTTTCGGGCCGGATATGAATACCGCAGCGGAAGACCTGGGCGTATTTTGAGGTGATCTATGAATCGATCCCATTTGTTCATATGACCGGAAGTGCAGGTGAGCCAGGCCGTGCGCCATTGGTCGAAAAAGGTGGAGTCAGAGGGAGCAATGTCTGGAGAATACGGCGGATGGGGTAGAGCTTCCCATATCAACGTTTCTAAGCATGTTTTTGACGGGTTTTGACACGTGGGATCGAGTACTGTCATTCTAGAAAATCACTTTCTCGTCGCTCGCTGTATTGTGGCCGTTTTTCTATCAGCGCTCGGCTTAAATGCATCAATCGTTTCGATGACGGTCTCCTGCGTTTGTTTACGTCGATTTCATCACCTTGGAAAAACTACTCTCATCTCCATGCCGGCCTTCTACGTCAAAACCACCGCTCTTGAAGCGTTGAAACCATTCCCTGCACGTCCTTTCCTTATAGGTGCCTCATCATAGGTATTACCCAGCATTTTACTAGCCTCAGATTTCTTAAAGTACAGCAGGAAATTAAAACTAGCCGCAGATGACGAAAACTGGGCTCTTAAGTTTCTATATTAAATCGAGAATAACTTTATGAGGTAGTCACAAATGGACTTATATTTTGATGGCGTTATGTTTAGCAAATGCCTAAGATTATTGCATGAGACGGCGATACACCTAGCCAAGACGTGCCGCTACTGCGAGAAGCCTGAAACTAAGTCGCAGATCTAATAAGTTACCGAAGTGGCAATAGCAAATACGTTTTCTTATTTAAAACACGGAGACATGCACTACAGTACTGTAGTACTTGTGAATAATGTTGTGTGTGGTTAAGAAAAGTTCTGATCAAAAACTGCGTCATTATTAATTTTCTTTTCATGTGGTTGCTGCTGCTGATTAAGGGTTTGAAGGGACTTGAACCTTCAGTCATAAGCCTCTTATTAAACCGACCGCCCCCCCCCCCCCCCCCCGTCCTCCGCCCTCTTGCCTCACAGGCCTGTGTCCAAAGTTAAGGTGGAATGTGGGTAACAACCTGGTATTCACCTAGTTGCATGTGGGAAACCGCGTAAAAACCATATCCAGGCTGGCCAGCGCACCAGCTCTCGCCACTAATCCGGGAGGCAGTTCACGGTCGCCTCCCCGACTCCAGGAAGCGCCGCCTTGGTTCAAAATGGTTCAAATGGCTCTGAGGACTATGGGACTTAACTTCTGACGTCATCAGTCCCCTAGAACTTAGAACTACTTAAACCTAACTAACCTAAGGACATCGCACACATCCATGCCCGTGGAGGGATTCGAACCTGCGACCGTAGCGGTCGCGCGGTTCCAGACTGTAGCGCCTAGAACCGCTCGGCCACTCCGGCCGGCAGCACCGCATTAATATGCTTTTTTTTATCCTAATTTTGTTCTTATTGTTCGTTGTATTCGTTCGGGGCGGACGTCCCATGAAGCTTGCTCAAGTTCATCATTGATGTATTCGCTCAGTTTTTTTTTTTTTAATTACAGAGGGCAGCTAATACACTGACCGAACACGCTGGCTTACCGTGCCGGCTACACGCCCGGCTATCCGGGTGGTTCAAAGCAGGGGCAAAGGGCAGAGAAACCGGACTCACAGCGATATTCTGACAAGTTCTTTGTTAGTATACACTGTGTTTGCATAAACATTCAACTGAAGACGGATGGCTGACTGAACAGTTTGCATTTCCCTTTTGTTTCCATTTGTTTTCTGTGAACTCTAGCACGTGGACCTGGCCGTTATCAGAAACGCGCGGTGATGTTACGGTAAACACGTACAGTGGTGAGTAAGGAAAATACATAGTACTGTCAGTGCTTTCAGGCTAGTTGTGCTAACACAAGGGGGCGTTCAATAAGTAATGCAACACATTTTTGTTCTAGGTTGGTGTCATTCATGATTCCAGTACACCATATTATTCCCCAACCTTTGGCTACAACACCGTATTTTGCAACATAATCTCCGTTCAATGCGACCTGACGCCACTTTAGTGGGAAGATATCTATCCCCGACTGGTCGACGACGGAGCTAACGTCTTCCCTTATCAATAACCACCCCACCATCCACGTACTCCTTGCCGCGTAAGGTGCGGGGTCCGGGCAATAGGCTGGGTGAGGAAGAACAGTCCAGTAAAGTTTCGTGAGCTCCTCTAGGGTGCGCAAATTTATGTGAGGCCTGGCTTTGTCGTGGAGAAGGAGAAGTTCGTTTGTATTTTTGTAAGGACGAACACGCTGAAGTGGTTTCTTCAGTTTTCTGAGGATAGCACAATTCACTCCTGTGTTAACAGTTGCAACGTGAGATAGAACATCAGAATAGCCGCTTCAGGGTCCCAAAAGGATGCCGTCATGACTGACGGCTGAGGGTGCAGGTTTTAACTTTTTCTTTGGAGGAGAGATGATGTGTTTTTTTTTTTTTTTTTTTTTTTTTAGTTCGAAAGTGATGAATACATGTTTCATCACCTGTGACGATGTCACACGAATAACTGTAACGATCAGCTTCGTAACGCGCAACCAATTACGCACAGATGGTTGCTCTTTACGGTCTTCTGTTAGGTGGCGAGGAACCGAGGGGACACACCCCTCTCGGTACGCCAACTGATCAAAGAGTGTGTCAGCACTACCAACATACACGTGTAGTTGAGCAGCGAGGTGCCTGTGATCCGCGGATCAGCTCGAATGAGAGCATCAGCACGTTCCCATATTAAAGTAGTCACAGCTGTTAGCGGCCGGGCGGCATGCGGGAGTTCGGAGAGGTTTGCGCGAACTTGTTGCGACGATAGACGCTTCGCCAGATTCACCGTGATTTCGTTCACCACCAGGTCTCCTTAGGCATTCTGCAAGTGTCTGTGAATATCTGCGACGCTCTTGTTTCCCGCCAAAAGAAACTGAAGGTCAGCATACTGCTTGGAACGCACCACCGTTACACACCGAGCGATGTGGCGCAGTGGTTAAGACACGCATTCGGGAGGACGACGGTTCAATCCCGCGTCCGGGCATCCTGATTTAGGTTTTCCGTGATTTCCCTAAATCGCTCCAGGCAAACGCCGGAATGGTTCCTCTGAAAGGGCACGGCCGACTTCCTTCCCCGTCCTTCCCTAATCTGATGAGACCGATGACCTCGCTGTCTGGTCTTCTTCCTCAAACAATCCAACCCCAACCACCGTTACAGACGCCATTTTGAAGGCTACGTATATCGCCGCCACCTATCGGAACCTGATGAAAGTATTGGGGCAGCAGCAGAACTCCATGACGTCGCACAAGAATGTCCGCATTTTTTCAACCGAAATTAGCTGAAAAAAAGAATATGTTGTATTACATATTGAACACCACTTTTACATTTCCCAAATAACTGCATTTAGCCGGTCACTGTGGCCGAGCGGTTCTAGCCGCTTCAGTCCTGAGCCGCGCTGCTACTGCCTCGGGCATGGATGTGTGTGATGTTCTTAGGTTGGTTACGTTTAAGTAGTTCTAAGTCTAGGGGACTTCTGACTTCAGATGTTAGTCCCATAGTGCTCAGAGCCATTTCACCCATTTAACTGCATTTGCTGCGTAAGCACACAACTTCCGGAAGACGAAAACGTAATTTCAGAAACCGTTCTTCGGTGTCTTGTTTGCATGCAAAAGTGTGAAGCGGTTCTACTGGACCAGTCAAATACTGGTTTTCCGATCGTCAATTGTTTTATGCAAAAACCCTCTCGAAATAAGATGTTTCAGTTTCTCATTTAGTCAGCACCATGGTTGTTTCTTTTCAATTAAATATCAGACTGAAACAACTTGATGCTCAGTCTAATAGTTCAACTTCAATGCATTAAAAGTTACTACGTCTAGATTAGCCGAAATTTTGCAAGAGCAAGGACGTTTAAAAAACGGTTATGTGAATTAAAATAGATTGTTAAAGAGAGAATCCGGTAGCTACGACCTTCCTTATTTACAGAATCGAAAATTGATTGATTTTGTCAGCAGCCGGAAGCGGAATTGGGAAATAGTTTTACGGAATTTGGTTTTACGTTCCTTGTGTGAATAATGACTGTGTGATAGTTTTTAATAAGTTTTTAATATCCTCAAGTGTATGCAAATGGTACATCTTGTGCATATTTCAATAGTTCTTGAGCAGAGGGGGTGAATTACCAAATAAGATATACAGAGTGCTATTTAAAAAAGACGTATTGATGTTCACATTTTCTTAACAAAGTTACAAGAAGGGCAATGGTGTCCCCATGATAGCTAAACATTTGCTTGACATATTTTTTATTTCGCCATTTGACAAAATGTTATTCTGACAAGGGAACCTCCCAATCGCACCCCCCTCAGATTTAGTTATAAGTTGGCACAGTGGATAGGCCTTGAAAAAGTGAACACAGATCAATCGAGAAAAGAGGAAGAAGTTGTGTGGAACTACGAAAAAATAAGCAAAATATGCAAACTGAGTAGTCCATGGGCAACATCAAGGATGATGTGTGCACAGAAGCGCCGTGGTCCCGTGGTTAGCGTGAGCAGCTGTGGAACAAGAGGTCCTTGGTTCAAGCCTTCCCTCCCGTAAAAAGTTTAAATTTTTAGTTTCAGACAATTATCAGAGTTCAGGCACTCACACAATCAATTTCGCTCTCCAAAATTCGAGGACATGTTCAGATTTGCTTGGACATATGCAGGATTTGACGGTCTACACATTAAAAATTTGAAAACGTTAAAAACATATGTTTTGACAGAGCACAGAGAAAACTGTGCGAGTGTGAAACTGTTGCATTCATTTGTTGCAGTTTATGTGACACACTCTTATGTTTTCATCACTTTTTTGGGAATGATATCACATCCACAAGAAAACCTAAATCTGGCAAGGTAGAAGAATCTTTTTACCCATTCGCCAAGTGTGCAAGTTAGGTGGGTCGACAACATATTCCTGTCATGTGACGCACATGCCGTCACCAGTGTCGTATAGAATATATCAGACGTGTTTTGCTGGATCAAATGTTTTCGGTTCCCATTGGAGAGGGCACGTCCTTTCGTCTACCAATCGCACGGTTTTCCGGTGCGGTCGCAAAACAGACACTAAACTTATTACAATGAACAGAGACGTCAATGAACGAACGGACAGATCATAACTTTGCAAAAATAAAGAAAGTAAACTTTTCGCTCGAGAGTAGACTTGAACCCAGTACTTCTCGCTCCGCAGCCACTCACGCTAACCACAGGACCACGGCGCGCCCGTGTCCAAATATCCTTGATGTTGCATATGTTGCCCATGGACTACTGAGTTTGTATATTTTGCTTATTTTTTCATAGTTCCACACAACTTCTTCCTGCTTTCTCGACTGATCTGTGTTAAGTTTTTCAGGGCCTATCCACTGTGCCAAATTATAACTGAGGGGGGTGCGATGGGGAGGTTCCATTGTGAGTGCTTAAGACAAATGGAGCACCATGTATATTGACTCCTTTCAAATCATAGACAGCGAATCTTCACGTAGGCTGATTTCATTGTGGTTATCCTGTTAAACACGCCTTGTCCACCAGTGTTCTTCCCGCCCATCCACTAAGTTATGAATGAAGTAGTCGGCCGTGGTCCCCGTCCACAGCTCTTTCTGTCGAGGTGAAAAACCTCATGCAGACCATTACGACACTGCGCCGGAGGGAGAAAAAAGTTGTGTGAAACATTGGGGTGCAGAAATGACAGTTACAGCTTCTCCAGGAATCGCCGTTCCAGGAAACACGTGGCGCAACTATTGTTGTCCTTCACTCGCTCTCGTTCGGAAAAGGAAAAAGAAAGAAAATTAGGAGAGTGGGTGACTAGAAGGCGGCAAGGAGAGAGGAAGAAAAAAAAGAAAACGAAAAACAAACTGTGGTGAAGACGCGGGCCGCCCAAAGGAGTACACCGCAGCCAGGAGGCGAAATTAGAAACTTCGGAAACGCTTTTCGTTCAAGAGTGGCCCGCGGCCGGCAAAGAGGAGCGGGGTGCTCCGGGAAAACTGTATGAGGAAATATTTATATGGACCACTAAATTAGGCAGCGTTTTTACAGGCGAGAATAAATCACGGCGGCCGGGGCACGACTCGCCTTTAATTAGGAGCGGCCGTGGCGCAGCACCAGGGACGGCGGACGGGGCTCGCGGTCGACACAATCGCTGCCGCCACGGTACCGAAGGACACTCACCGACGTTCACGCCGTGTCGCTCTGGACAACCCATCAAGCTTCGCCCCTGTAAGGCGACTGGCGAGCCGTTGCTCACATTGGCAATGGCAAACACACTCTGACGCCAGTTCCGAGGAAACGTCGACAATGACGACACCGAAGACCATGACGAGGAAGCCGAGCGAACAGTCAGAAGAATACAGAATGAAATTTTCACTCTGCAGCTGAGTGTGTGCTGATATGAAACTTTCTGGAAGATTTAAACTGTGTGCCGGACCGAGTTCGAGTCTGGGTCCGGCACATAATTTCTATCCGTCAGGAAGTTTCAGTCAGAAGAATACTAAGACGAGTCGCACGGATTTCATTCCAACGGTTCAATTGCCACATAGCTCAGTCATCAAAGGGCTCGGCAAATCCAAATCGCCTGGTCCCGTTGGTTTTAAGCCACGTCAGCTCGAAAATCTTCCACCCTCAGGTATCGTATAGCTCACCTCCATCACCAGTTCCTATCTAGGACCTGGTCAATCCCCTATGTAGTGGCAGACAGCCAAAGTCATCATCTATAAATGAAGGTAGTATCTCTTCCCGAAAGAACAGATACCATTGATTGTGCAGCTTCTCTAGAATGGTTCAAATGGCTCTGAGCACTAAACATCTCAGGTCGTAAGTCCCCTAGGACTGCCGGCCGCGGTGGTCTCGCGGTTCTCGGCGCGCAGTCCGGAACCGTGCGACTGCTACGGTCGCAGGTTCGAATCCTGCCTCGGGCATGGATGTGTGTGATGTCCTTAGGTTAGTTAGGTTTAAGTAGTTCTAAGTTCTAGGGGACTGATGACCACAGCAGTTGAGTCCCATAGTGCTCAGAGCCATTTGAACCATTTGAATCCCCTAGGACTTAGAACTACTTAAACCTAACTCAGCTAAGGACATCACGCACATCCATGTCCGAGGCAGGATTCGAACCTGCGACAGTAGCAGTCGCGCTGTTCCAGACTGAAGCGCCTAGAACCGCTCGGCCTCACTGACCGGCTTCTCTAGAATGAAATGATAATCAAATTGGCACCCTAGCTGCCAACTGGCGTTGATATACATCATTGGGGACATGTTGAAAATGTGTGCCCCGACCGGGACTCGAACCCTTCACACATAGTTAAAAATATGGCTACCCGGCCATTGACCTTCTTGTGCGAACACACACGCTATGCCCAAACTCGTACGGCACTTGGTAGATTAATCTGAGTAATGAGTGTTAAGGCAAACGCCCATTAGGCGCACTACGAATGTAATGGTGTGGACATATTAGGAATGTGTGTCTCAAGGGCAGCGTGTAAGGGATCAGTCAATGCAGGCGCACTATCCTCTGTGCTCTCGGTGGCTCAGATGGATAGAACGTCTACCATGTAAGCAAGAGATCCCGGGTTCGAGTCCCTGTCGAAGCACACATTTTCAACATGTCCCCTATGATGTATATCAACGTCTGTTTGCAGCTAGGGTGTCGAATTAATTATCATTTCATTTAAAGTAATCATCTACCCAAAACCAGACATCCCCACTTTCCACAAAACCACAGATCAGCACCCATTCTAAGCTTCGTCAGTAGATTTCTGGGACGCTGAACCCTCACGTCAGCAGTCCTTCCTTAACGACAGACAAATCACCATTCTTTAAAGATTGACTTTCGTGCCAGGTATGACAACAATCAAAGCCACCCAAGTTATTGAGCAAATCTGCAAGGCCAAGACTAAGGGCACAACACGGGAGCAAGCTTCTTGGCTATCGAGAAGAACTTTGATCGTGTTTGGCATAACGGCAAAATACACAAACTTCATGACACCGAGTATGCCCTGTACATAATCAAAATTTTTTTATTTTCCTTAGGAAATACGATTTTTTTTCGTTATTAGGCATGTCCAGAAGTAGCATTAAGTCAATAGAATCAGGAGTACCCCAGGGTTCCTTCCTGGGCCCCATACTATATACTATCCATACCAATGAAATACCAAAGCAAGAAAACACTCATCTCGCACTCTTCGCAGACGACAGTACTGTCTGTTGCAGTCACCCAAACAAATTACATCGTCATGCGCCCGCAGCAGCACCTTAAGCAAGTTACTCAGTTGTTCAATTTCTAGAAAATGGATCCCGAGAAAAGTAACGCTATCATTACCAGCAGGAAACCTCCCAATTCTCATTTCTCTCCCCACATCCACCACTGCTGGCGGCTCACCTCCAACTGCGCAACGCTACCCGCTGTTCACATCTAACTGCCCAACACTACAATAGCAAATATTCCAACAATGCAAACCAGCTACAGACTGCACACAGCACAGTCATTGAGTTTCATGCAGAGCGCTACGTGGCGTTACCAACATAAAAACCTAAACAGCCTACTTACATATGTATGCCAGTGTCAGAGGTGTAAGAACGGTTCTCGTTCGTTCGTTTCCAGTGGAGGGTCCCGTTCGTCAAATTGACACATTTATCCTTCGCCATCACCCTTGGAAGCTTGTAACATCATGTAGGAATCACCCTGCATATACTGTACATACAACGACAGGCGCGGCACGTATAACTTTGAGGCTCAGTAGCGTAATTGGATGTCGTTTCCGGGTATGGGTTCCTCTTCAGAATGTGATGTACTCACTGCGCTCTACAAGTTCTATAAGTTTGTAACAGCAATTTCCGAACACATTGTGTATCCAACAAATGACTAAAAGTTAGGGCCCCTGGGGTAGCAGTACGTTCTGACGGGCTTTGTCACGGTTCGCGCGGCTGCCCCCGTCGGAGGTTCGAGTCCTCCCTTGGGCATGTGTGTGTGTGTGTGTGTGTGTGTGTGTGTGTGTGTGTGTTTTGTGTTGTCCTTAGCGTAAGTTAGTTTAATTTGGGTCAAGTAGTGTGTAAGCTTAGGTCCCGCAAGGAAAAAAAGTTAGGTATAGAAGTGCTGGTCTGACAAGGGCAGGCCACAACGCAGATTTACTGTAAACTTCGTACACTCGTAGTACTCCATGAGGACAACAAAATGTGTAAGCTGTAGCGCGTACTTCTCGAGCGTTACTGAGAAAATCTCAAGATAATTTCGGTCGTCAAATATATATACCTGTGCGTGGCCATTTTTACCATGAAGCGGATGTAGCCGAGTGGTACCGGCACGATAGCTCAGCGTGTTCGTTCAGAGCGTTAGCTACCATTTCGAATAAAGAAACTGAGCGAACGGATCAACGAACAAACTGAACGGGTGTCATCGGCTGTCCGCTCTCAACAAATTCAACGAACAATATAGAACAATTTTTTTAAAAGTGTTTAACGTTCAAGCCGCTGGATCGAGTTCCGTTCGTCAGGGTTTTTTTTTATTTTCAACACAGTCATTTTCTTTACTATTTATATTACAATTGATATAATGGGAAGATACGTGTAATCGGACGAACTTTTAATAAATTTACAATGTTATTTAGCAGTCTACTAATTTTTATTATCACAAATAACATAATATGTGGTGTCACCGCCAGGTGGTAGCCTTTAAATCGGCCGCGGTCCGGTAGTATACGTCGGACCCGCGTGTCGCCACTGTCAGTAATTGCAAAACGAGCGCCACCACATGGCAGGTCTGGAGAGACGTCCTGGCACTCGCCCCAGTTGTACAGCAGACTTTGCTAGCGAAGCCACGCTGACAAATACGCTCTCATTTGCCGAGACGATAGTTAGCATAGCCTTCAGCTAAGTCATTGGCTACGACCTAGCAAGGCGCCATTACCAGTGTATATAAAAATGGAGATTATATCTGTACAAGACCGATGTTCTACAAATGTGGCTTAAAGTTAAGTATTCCAGAAGCTACGTACTTTTCTTTATAGCATTCATTACGTATCCTGTTTCAGACCTCACGCCAGCCTGCGTGAGTTTAAGCGTGTGCCTTTCGGTTTCCTCTCATTGTGTCTAGGCTGTCTTGTCTAGACACAACATAATATTCATAACTATCGTCTAGTAAACAACCAAAGGGATAAAGCGATACTGAAAATGTATACTTGTCCGTGTCTTCAAAACTGCTCGTATTTAATCGAAAGAGAATGAGAAACTGCTTCTCGGAAGACGCTATTAAAATACACTCCATACTGCATAACCAATTATCAACGCCGATTTTTAAGGAAATACTGCGTTATGCATGGTGTGCTTCCAAATTATCATCTGAAAGAGAGGTTTTTGGAAATGTTAACGATGGTTCTTTTTCCAACGAAAACGTAAAAAGACCTTGCCTATGGCGAAACATAGCATTTATTCCGTGCAGCTGGTGCCGTTTAACTTTATGTTTTCCATGTTTTTACGAAAAATACCACCCTGCAACTTGTACTCGTAATGTCAAAAGCGACGATTAATTGTACATCTTTCGAAAGCCGCCTGTGCCGGTCAAAACTTGGAGGTAAGAAGTCGTTTCGGGCTCCTTCCAGGTAGGTGTAAGGTGTGGTGTCTGGCGGTGACACCACATAAGGGATTTCTCAGATCACGGGCAGGCATACATTTTTAGTGTCGCTTTATGCGTCCTGTCGTTCACTAGTCAATTATGAATATTACATTATTTGTGATAATAAAAATTAGTAGGCTGGCAAATAACATTGTAAATTTAATAAAAGTTCATCCGATGGCACGTATTTTCCTATTATATCAATTGTAATATAAATAGTAAAGAAAATGACTATGCTGGAAAAAAAAACTGACGAATGGAAGTCGATCCACCGCCTCTACGCCAACCACATCTTTTTTTTTTTTTTTTTTTTTTTTTTTTTTAAAGACCATTTTGATCTATATCGTTCGTTGAATTTGTTCAGGGCGGACGTCCGATGACACCCGTTCAGTTTGTTCGTTGATCCGTTCGCTCAGTTTTTTTTTATTTTTTATTAGAAAGGGTAGCTAACGCTCTGATCAAACACGCTTTTCTTGTTTTTGTTTTTTCTTTTAATCTCATTTTGTTCGTTTTAGTTCGTTGCATCTGCTCGGGGCGGACGTCGCAAGACACCCGTTTCAGTTCGTCGTTTATCCATTAACTCGGTTACCGAGCGAGGTGGTGCAGTGGTTAGCACACTGGACTCGCATTCAGGAGGACGACGGTTCAATCCCGTCTCCAGCCATCCTGATTTAGGTTTTCCGTGATTTCCCTAAATCGTTTCAGGCAAATGCCGGGATGATTCCTTTGAAAGGGCACGGCCGATTTCCTTCCCAATCCTTCCCTAACCCGAGCTTGTGCTCCGTCTCTAATGACCTCGTTGTCGACGGGACGTTAAACAGTAATCACCACCACCACTATTAACTCGTTTTTTTTTTTTTTTTAATTACAGAGGGCTGCTAACCCTCTGACCGAACACGCTGAGCTACCGTTCCGGCTTTGTATATGTTCGGGGCGGACGTACTATGACACTTGGTGAAGTTCATCGGCCGGCCGAAGTGGCCGTGCGGTTTTAGGCGCTGCAGTGTGGAACCGCGCGACCGCTACGGTCGCAGGTTCGAATCCTGCCTCGGGCCTGGATGTGTGTGGTATCCTTATTTTAGTTAGGTTTAACTAGTTCTAAGTTCTAGGGGACTAATGACCTCAGAAGTTGAGTCCCATAGTGCTCAGAGCCATTTGAACCATTTTTGAAGTTCATCGTTGACACATTAACTCAGTTTTCTTGTTACAGAGGGCAGTTAACCCTCCGACCGAACACGCTGAGCCACCCTGTCGGCATCACTCGGCTGCAGCCGCTTCGTGGCAAAAATGGCCACGCATATTTGACGACCGAAATTATCTCGCGATTTTCTCAATAACGCTTGAGAAGTAGGCACTACTGCTTACACATTTTGTTGTCCTCACGGAGTACTACGAGTGTACGAAGTTTGCAGTAAATCCGCGTTCCAAACGTCGTGGCCTCCCCTAGTGAGACGAAGAGACTGCCACTGTAGAGAAAGTATTCTTGCTGGCCCACATGAAGCTAGTCAGAGCGTTGATGATATTTATATACATTTCTCATTGACGTCAGTGTATTAGTAATTTTGAACACGTCATATGCTAGAGGATGCCCAGCTTTTTGGAGACCTAGGATCTCGTCCGATGCACAATAAACGACATGCCTTAACCCGAGTGTCGCGGATCTCGGACTGGTTTTCGAATCTGAGCGGAACCCCCTGAGAGGCGACAGCTGTGGCTGAGGAACCTCCGCGACCGGTATCGGTCGGGAATCCTCTCGTCGTCCACGGCAGACCGGTTTCGGCGCTGTTTTATTCGAGAGCATGAGCGCGCCTCTTCGCGCGAGCGCCACTTGCCCGCGGGCCGTCTGAATTGCGGCGGAGCGCCAGCCGGAAGCGCGGAGTCTAGAGACGCGCTTTGTCGCCCGGTTCTGCCAGCCCGCCGTTCCCGTACGGCACTGTGCTCGACCCATACTTCCCGTTCCACGGCCGGGGCACACGGGTTGGCGGCGGAAGAACCGACCGTAGACGCAACTAGTTCCTCGAAACTGGAGCGGGCACCTGTCCACCACTTCACGGTGTCCAGTACCCCAATAGGGGCTGCGACGTTCCGCAACGGAAATCTTACACCGATTCTTTTCAATAACGTCGTCGTAACTATGAAGGGAAGTGCGTGGATTGAAAAGAGGGTTTGAGAGTAATGTAGTCTTCCGCTTCTGTTGTTCATTCTATTCATCTATCGAGCGATGACGGAAACAAAAGAAAGTCTTGGGTATTAATAACTGCTTCAGCTGTATCTAGTCCTTTATTACTGGATCATTACCGATTTCGTGGCATTAAAAGCCACATCTTCATCTGAACATCTGTATAACATTAAATCCAGTAGGAATAAGAACCCTGAGACATACACGGGTATGGCAAATTAAGATTTTAAATTTTTTTTAAAAATATTAAAAACTTTTACACTACTGGCCATTGCAATTGCTACACCACGAAGACGACGTGCTACAGACGCGAAATTGAACCGACAGGAAGAAAATGCTGTGATATGCAAATGATTAGCTTTTCAGAGCATTCACACAAGGTTGGCGCCGGCAGCGACACCTACAACGTGCTGACTTGAGGAAATTTTCCAACCGATTTCTCATACACAAACAGCAGTTGACCGGCGTTGCCTGGTGAAACGTTGTTGTGATGCCTCGTGTAAGGAGGAGAAATGCGTACCATCACGTTTCCGACTTTGATAAAGGTCGGATTGTAGCCTATCGCGATTGCGGTTTATCGTATCGCGACATTGCTGCTCGCGTTGGTCGAGATCCAAAGACTGTTAGCAGAATATGGAATCGGTGGGTTCAGGAGGGTAATACGGAACGCCGTGCTGGATCCCAACGGCCTCGTATCACTAGCAGTCGAGATGACAGGCATCTTACCCGCATGGCTGTAACGGATTGTGCAGCCACGTCTCGATCCCTGAATAAACAGATGGGGACGTTTGCAAGACAACAACCATCTGCACGAACAGTTCGATGACGTTTGTAGCAGCATGGACTAGCAGCTCGGAGACCATGGCTGAGGTTACCCTTGACGCTGCATCACAGACAGGAGCGCCTGCGATGGTGTAATCAACGACTAACCCGGGTGCACGAATGGCAAATCCAGGTTCTGTTTACAGCATCTTGATGGTCGCATCGGTGCTTGGCGACTTCGCGGTGAACGCACATTGGAAGCGTCTATTCGTCATCGCCATACTGGCGTATCACCCGGCTTGATGGTATGGGGTGCCATTGGTTACACGTCTCTGTTACCTCTTCTTCGCATTGACGGCTCTTTGAACAGTGGACGTTACATTTCAGATATGTTACGACCCGTGGCTCTACCCTTCATTCAATCCCTGCGAAACCCTACATTTCAGCAGGATAATGCACGACTGCATGTTGCAGGTCCTGTGCGGGCCTTTCTGCATACAGGAAATGTTCTTTGGCTGCCCTGCCCAGTACTTTCTCCATATCTGTCACCAATTGAAAAGTCTGGTCAATGGTGGCCGAGCGACTGGGTCGTCACAATACGCCCGTCACTACTCTTTACGAACTGTGGTATCGTGTTGAAGCTGCATAGGCAGCTGTACCTGTACACGCCATCCAAGCTCTGTTTGACTCAATGCCCAGGGCTTTATTACGGCCAGAGGTCGTTGTTCTGGGTACTGATTTCTCAGGACCCATTCATGTAAATCTCGTGAAAATGTAATCACATGTCAGTTCTAGTATAATATATTTGTCCAATGAATACCCGTTTATCATCTGCATTTCCTCTTGGTGTAGCAATTTTAATGGCCAGTAGTGTACATGAGAATATCAAAATGTTACGAGGGTAATCCCAAAAGTAAGGTCTCCTATTTTCTTATAAGTACATAGACCTCTATTACTACAATGGTTTACATCAGTTTAGAGCTTGAACATTTAGCTATTTTTAGACATGATCACCATTTCTATCGATGCATTTTTGTAGACGCTGTGGCAGTTTTTGTATGCTCATGTCATACCAGCTCGCAGCCATGCTGTTCAGAAAGTTATGAACCTCTTGTTTCACCTCGTCACCGGAGCTGAATCGCTTTCGATCCAAATTTTCTTTTAACCTAGGGAACAGGTGATAGTCACTGGGCGCCAGGTCAGGACTGTAGTATGGGTGGGTGATTATGTTCCACTGAAACTGCTGCAGGAGAGCAACGGTTTGCCGAGCGATGTGTGGCCGAGCGTTGTCATGGAGAATGTGTACGCCCTTGCTCAACATTCCTCTTCTCCGATTCTGAATTGCCCGTTTGAGTTTTTCCAGAGTTTCACACTACCTGTCAGCGTTGATTGTGGTCCCAGCTATTCAGCTCCGACGACGAGGTGAAAGAAGAGTTTCATTACCTTCTTAATAGCATGTCGGCGAGCTGGTATGACATAGGAGACCTTCCTTTTGGAATTACCCTCGTATTATTCACATGATTAAAAGATTAGAGTCGGAAAGATCGGAATATTTTTACCCAACATTCGTTGTCCATCTACACAATACACCGCTAAAAGACGGTATGTGAAAGATTAAAAATTGCTAGATTCCAATAAAGTGAATGGGTCCGAAACAAATTGTACCATAGTGATCAAGTGGTAAGGAGAAAATCAATAAAACTATTAAGACATAATTTTGAGGAAGAATGAAAAACCAAGAAGTGGTTGCCCCACAGTGGAGCGACGCTCTACCTACGCCAAATCGTCAAGTAATTAGCTACGAGTGGGAAAGCAGAACCTGTAAAGCCCTTCTCCGATATATACGGGACCGCGCATAGGGGACGCAGCCGCTTGCTCTGTCATACTGCCGCCAAGGAAATAAACAGCTTGCCTGTAGACGCCTCGCGCAAGCGCTGATGATACACAGGCTCGACCGAATGATTGGTGGTCTTTTGGGGATCACACGAATGGTGAATGAGAACAAGGAATATTGGGATAAAAAGTACAAAAACTTTTTCTGAAAAGCCAATCTGTAGAATATCAATAGTGACAGCTGAAATTTTTCGTTAATAACGCGTCTAAGTTATGCTAAAATTAGAGTATAAGAGAGGAACATCACGGGGATACACATTGAAGCGCCAAAGAATCTGGTATAGGCATGCGTATTCAAATACAGGGATATGTAAACAAGCAGAATACGGCGCTGCGGGAGACAACGCCTATGTAAGAGAAGTGTATGGCGCAGTTGTTAGATCGGTTACTTCTGCTATAATGGCAGGTTATCAAGATTTAAGTGAGTTTGGTGTTATAGTCGGCGCACGAGCGATGGGACACAGCACCTACGAGGTAACGATGAAGTGGGGATTTTCCAGTACGACCATTTCACGAGTGTACCGCGAATATAAAGTATCCGGTAAAATATCAAATCTCCGACATTGCTGCGGCCAGAAAAAGATCCTGCAAGAACGGAACCGACGATGACTGAAGAAAATCGTTCAACAAGACATAAGTGCAACCCTTCGACGAATTGCTGCTGATTCGAGTGCTGGACCATCAAGAACCATTCAAAGAAACATCACTGATATGGGCTTTCGGAGCCGAAGGCCCACTCATATACCCTTGATGACAAAGTTTTACGCCTCGCGAGGGCCCGACAACATCGATATTGGTCTGTTTATGACTGTAGATAAGTTGCCTGGTCGGACGAGTCTCGTTTCAAATTGCATCGAGTGGATGGACGTGTACGGGTATGGGTATGAATCCATGAACCCTGCATGTCAGCAGGGGACTGTAAAAGTCGGTGGAGGCTCTGTAATGGTGTGGGGTGTGTTCAGTTGGAATTATGTGGGGCTCCAGATTCATCGACTCTGACACGTGGCGCCTATGTAAGCGTCCTGTCTGATCACCTGCACCCACTCATGTTCAGTGTGCATTCCGACGAACATGGGCAGTTCCACCAGAAGAATACGACACGCCACGCGTCCAGAATTGCTACAGAGCGGCTCCAGGAATACTCTTCTGAGTTTAAACCCTTCCGATGACCATTTAACTCCCCAGACATGAACATTATTGAGCATGTCTTGGACGCCTTGTAACGTGCTGTTCTCCATCCCCTCGTACTCTTACGGAGTTATGGACAGCCTTCCAGGATTCATGGTGTCACTTCCTTCCAGCACTACTACAGACGTTAGTCGAGTCCATGCCGTGTCGTGTTGCGGCACTTTTGCGTGCTCGCGAGGGCCGTACAGGACATTAGGCACCTGTACCAGTTTCTTTCTCTCTTTATACACATAAAACTTTAAAAAACTTCGAGACTTCGACGAAGAATCCAAGACTGCAGTGAATTTTTGGTAATCTGCAAGGTTGTCTGCAATCAAAGAAAGGTTCAGAGTGAAAGCATGTCAATGGTAACATTCGCTGATGATACCGCTTTTTGTTACTTAGTTACACGTTTCAGAAATCATTTGAATGATTATTTTAGCGAAATGATTACACACTTTACACGATAGGTGTACATGATTAGTGTTAATATTAATTAATACATTAATTTTTAGTCCTACTCAAGCAACTACACTTAAAAAACAAGGCTCTTTCACTGGCTACGAGTTTTTAAATAGAAATCCGTCCATGAAATTGAAGGAGTTTCCCAGGAAAATGTTATTTTCAAATTGTGATGGATTATTTATTACAAATTTCATTAGCGAACAAATTTATTGTAATTGTGTGATGCTTTCAAGAGGTAGGGCGCATGCAACAGATAGCATGAAGGAGGTAAATTATTCATGCATGAGTTTGTAAGTAGTGTCATGGTAAGGAAGCTAACTATTCATGCATCAATTTACGCTGTGCATGTTCCCCATATTTTTCATTTTAAAGCTCACAAATATTTTCATAGGTCTTAAAAATTCACAATAGCAAATTTTCAGGTCCATCTGTGTGTGTACAGGAATCTGTATAAAACTAGGAGAAATTATGTTATACTTTAGTCCGGTTTCAACACGCAGTATATTAATAATTCATTTTTATTTTCTTTATTATTTAGTTCTCTTTAGTCGTGTGTGTCCGAAATTTTTCAGTCAATTACAAAGATTTTTATGTCATTACAACAGAGACATGTGGTAAATTTCAGGTTTATTTCAGTTTCTCTTCACCTGACTCAGCAAATATATAGACTCCACTTACGTAGATATCATGAAGACACTGTGAAGGCAAAAATTTGAGAGTTTCGAGGTCAAACAGAGGATTACCCGCAACCATACTTTCCGCGAATCATTCGCGTCTGGAACAGGGAAAATGGGAAATGGCAGTGTTAAACGAAGAACCCTCCGTCACTGGCCACACAAGAAAGCGAATCGACAATGCACTGTCTTCCAGTTCCCAACCATGTTGAAACTTTAAGGCCTCTATCTCATCGAGAAGTTAATTTAAAATCAATTGTAAAAGTTGTATCGAACAGAGACAGACAGACAAGAAAGTGACGTAATGAAGATATGGTAATAAAGCTGCTCTGCAAACATAGCCATGTGGCTTCCGGGTGGATCGGGCTTCAGTTCACCGTCAGGTAATGTAGGAGTACGTTTCCCATGGTGTCTCCGAATAACAAACGTCGAGACCTTTCCTTTTGTCAAGGATACGGATGATTTCCTTCCACGATCTCAGTTTCTGGCCCGTCTCTAATGACTTCGTCGTTGGCGGAACGTTAAATTCTAACCTTTCTTCCTGTTACCCTCCCTTCCTTCCTTCTTTCCTTCCTTCTGATCAGAGAGCTTTCGTATACCAGTGTTAACAGCGGATCCCCGGGGCTCAAACTGGTGTGGAAGACCGCCTAAAACCCACTTCCGGACGGACCGGTGTATACGAAAGTCTAACGGTCCTAAATAAGGCGCGCGGGTCCTACCCAGTTCGGGCTCAACTTGTCTGTGGGTTACGACGTACGAACAATCGACTCCGGTCAGCAATACGATATGATAAAACATTTTCATATTGATATATCGGGTGAGTGATATCCACTGGACAGTAGTCCGACGAGTTTGTGGTAGATAAGGAGATTAATCCGTATATTTAATCTAAGTGCTGCGTCGAGACACTTAACCCAGATCTCTTGTCTTCCACAATCAATGAACGACTCTAGCCCGTAGTGGCGGCCTCAGTTATTTTATCTGATAAGACAAATTCTGCATAAGAATACGCATGCATCACAACGGTATTGCATAATCAGTCCAACTAATTAGCTATGGCCAGTGAGAATCATCAATTTCAACACGGTGCTGTATGTCAGTGAAGTACTCCACGGCTAAATAATGTTTTGGATAGTTCACTGTAACCTTGCTCTTACTGATACGTCAATTGAATTTAGCTGTTGTATTTTTTATCTATTCCTGATTTTTAGAGCGAGGTGGCGCAGTGGTTAGCACACTGGACTCGCATTCGGGAGGACGACGGTTCAATCCCGTCTCCAGCTATCCTGATTTAGGTTTTCCGTGATTTCCCTAAATCGTTTCAGGCAAATGCCGGGATGGTTCCTTTGAAAGGGCACGGCCGATTTCCTTCCCAATCCTTCCCTAACCCGAGCTTGCGCTCCGTCTCTAATGACCTCGTTGTCGACGGGACGTTAAACACTAACCACCACCACCACCACCTGATTTTTAGCTGAAACGCTTAAATTGTATAAGGTTATCCACAAAATTGTGAATCAGACTCAATACCTACTACATACAGTTCAGTATCTTTTTCCATAACATGCCCTCAAATTATCTGTCTGTCAAGTACAGTAATATAACGGAGAGACGGACGGTGAGAAAGGGGGGGGGGCAGCTGTGGGGTGGGGGTGTGTGGGGGAGGTTGGCGGCTAACCAGATCTGTCATCTAGTGACTTTTCTCCTGGTGGACTATTCAGAGGAACAGTATCCATATGGAAGTTTCGTTCGGATGATGAGTGAAATAATTTCCGTTTTCATTTGTCTCACTTGATTAATTCTCTGACTGTGAATACTGAAGGCAGATTACTAAGAATGGTTCTTACGAGAACCAGAGACAGGTTAGCACATGGCTTATAGTTGTAGTTTTTATAGTAAAGCTGACAGTGAGAGTAAGGGCATCGAACAAACTGCTTCCGAACAGGTCTTTAAGGCTCAACGGTACTTACCGACCGCCGTTTCATCCTCACTCCATAGGCCTCATTGGATGTGGATGTGCTGGAGCAATGTGGTAAGCAAAACGCTCTTCCGGCTGTCGTCAGTGTTCGTTACCGGAACCACAACTTCCCAATCAAGTAGCTCCTCAATTGGCCCCAGAAGTGCTGAGTGTACCCCGCTTGCCAACAGCGCTAGGCAGACCCGGGCGGTCACCCATCCAAGAACCAGCCAAACTCGATAATGCTTAACTTCGGTGATATTACGGGAACTCGTATTACCAGTGGAGGTATGAGAAAGACGATTTCGTGAAACTTCCTGGCAGATTAAAACGGCGCGTCGGACTGGGTCTCGAACCTACAAACTAAGTTTTACTTCCGGCCGGACACTGTTTTAAAGTGCCAGCAAGTTTGAAATCAGCGCACGCTCCGATGCAAAGTGAAAATTCACCCTAGGCTGCGTCAACGGCACCTCTCAGCAATACCTTTTCTTCCATGAGTGCTCATCCCGCAATGTATATAGTACAAGAGAGCTAGTCCTGCACTCTACGCAAAAGTTCTGTGTAGTTTGGGATGAAGGAGAAGAGGCACTGGCGGGAGTGGAGCATTGAGGGCGGATCGTGAGTCGCGCTTGAATAACTCAATCGATAGAGCACTTCTCCGTGAAAGACAAAGGTCAGAGGTTCGAGTGCTGGCCCGGCACACAGTTTTAATCTGACAGCAAGCTTCAAAACAGGGCACACTCCATTACAGACAGAGATTCATTGTGGTAGCAAGTTCGTATTAAGAAATGCGTAAGACAGTGTTACAGTCCATTGCCACTGTCGTTCCACTTTTATGTTGAAGTAGTTCTGACAGAGGAATAAAAGTGGAAGAAAATATCTGACAATGCTGAAGTTCACAGATGATAAAGTCCTTCTGGCTGGAAGTATGGAAAACATATTTAAAACTAGTAAACTTCCACAGTTTCACACGGGTAGCGCTAGATATCTACGGCCGGATGACTTGTCTGGCAGCCGGCCGGTGTGGCCGTGCAGTTCTCGGCGCTACAGTCTGGAACCGCGTGACCGCTACGGTAGCAGGTTCGAATCCTGCCTCGGGCATGGATGTGAGTGATGTCCTTAGGTTAGTTAGGTTTAAGTAGTTCTAAGTTCTAGGGGACTGATGACCGTAGATGTTAAGTCCCATAGTGCTCAGAGCCATTTGAACCATTTTTGAACTTGTCTGGCGTAGCGGTAGTAAATTATTTACACAAATCTTCCTCGTGACCCTGTCTATTAGTGAAAACCGTATCAAAATCTCTACAGCACTTCTAGAGATTAGCCTTCTCACAGGGACACAAAAAAACACACGGGCGGAATTTTAATTTATTGTATGCATTAGGTCTACAACTTTGCCTCCACCGTTTTTTCTCGAAGTTCGAGGCTTCAGTGAGAAAAACTGATAAACTATTTATGATTGAAACTATTCACCATCGCTGCCCAGTACTTTCTCCCATCTTTCGGGCAGAGTACGTATCCCGCGGCAGGAGAATTGAGCGTCTATTGAGGGAATCCGTGAATCGATCCAATTTCGCACTTGTTCATATGACCGGAAGTGGTCAGCCAGCCCTTATTCCACCCATCGAAAAAGGTGGCAGTCAGAGGGAGCAAAGCCTGGAGAAAATAGCGGGAGGGGTTGTAGGACTTCCCATTTCAATGTTTGGAACTATGTACTGACGTGTTTTGCGAGATTTGGTCGAGCACTGTCACGCTGCAAAACCGCCGTATCACGTCTATCGCTGTATTGTGGCCGTCTGTCTCGCAGTGCTCAACTCAAACCACCAGCTGCTTTCGATAACGATCTCCCGTGATTGTTTCCGTCGGTTTTGGCAGCTTCGAAAATTTCTGTCTTCCACCAGCAGCTTCGAAAACTTTCTGTCTTCGACCGCTACCAGCTCTTTGACGTCAACATCACCGTTCTTGAAGCGTTGTACCATTCTCTGCACGTTATTTCACTAATAGGTCCCTGATAATGCGTCTTACCTAGCATTTTATGAGCCTCAGGCGTAGATTTCTTTATGTTAAAGCAGTAAGATAAAATTTCCCGCAAATGATGACATTTTGGCTCATAAATTGACATTTTTTTTTCTTTTGTTACTTCATCACCCCTCCTACCATGTAGCCATGTGAGAGGGGGGCGGAGGGTGAGGGAGGGCAAGTACAACCTGTCTCTAACTTAGATAGTAAGAAAACCAGGAGAAATATGCCTTATCAATTTAAAATTACTTTGAAAGGTAACGTTGATGGGAGAATACAAAGTTGACATGTTCAATCGAGAAAAAACTTATAATGCAATCGCAAATGGACCGATATTTTGATGATATGTACACAGATGCCTCAGCTTATTGTATGACACTTACGACCTCTCATCTGCAGCTCCACTTGCTGCTACTACCATCTGTTGCAAAACGGCGGAAACATTTTATACATACTATAAAAATGTGTATAGATGTTTAGATTCTAGACAAACTTCGCTGCTCTCTGGACTTCGGGCAATTCACTTTACTGCTTTTCCCGCCAGACATTGTCTCCTCTGTAGCTGAATGGTCGTAGCTCCCATGAATGCCACGAAAAGTCTCTTCAAACGCATATTAAATGTGGAACAGATGACAATGGACACTCATAGGTGCTATAATTATAGATTATATACACAAACCTTCCTCGCGAGTCAGCCTTCACACAGGAAAAAAAAACGCCGCAGCAGACTTTACATTGTAATTATACACTGAAGCTCAAAGAAACTGGTATAGGCAGGTGTATCCAAATACAGAGATATGTAAACAGGCAGAATGCGGCTCTGCGGTCGGCAGCACCTATATAAGTGGCTGGCGCAGTTGTTACTCGTAGATCGGTTACTGCTGCTACAACGGCAAGTTATCAATATTTAATTGAGTTTCAAGGTGGTGTCGGCGCACGAGCGATGGGGCAGAGCATCTCCGAGGTAGCGATTAAGTGAAGATTTTTCCGTACAACCATTTCACGAGTTCCATGAATATCAGGAATCCGATAAAACATCAAATCCCCGACATCGCTGATGCCAGATAAAAAGATACGGGACCAACGATGACTGAAGAGAATCGTTCAACGTGACAAAAGTGCAACCCTTCCGCAAACTGCTGCATATTTAAATGCTCGGCTATCAACAAGTGTCAGCGTGAGAATTGTTCAACGAAACATCATCTATGTAGGGTTTCGGAACCGAAGGCCCACTCGGATACTCTTGATGAATGCACGACGCAAAACTTTACGCCTTGGGCCCGTCAACATCGACATTGGACTGTTGATTACTGGAAAGATGTTGCCTAGTCGGACGAATCTCTTTTCGTATTGTGTCGAGTGTGTGGACGTGTACGGGTATAGAGACAAGATCATGAATCCATGGACCCTGCAAGTCAGCAGAGGACTATTCAAGCTGTTGGAGGCTCTGTAATGGCGTGGGGCGGGTGCAATTTGAGTGATATGGGATCCTGATCGGTTTGTTTAACATGAAAACAGCAAAAGACACAGTGATGGGAGCGGTGAAAAAAGTAGCAAGATTATACAACATGGCGGTAAAAGTAAAGATACCAGAAGCAGATAGGCGCAGGCAAAGAAAATTTTGTTTAATCCACTGTTGATAAGGAAGAAGTTCCTGGAAATATACATCACGGTATTGTGTCGATATAAAATTCTGTTCATCGGAAATCTGGCTACATTTGAAATGTAGTGCTATTGACGAATTGTAAGCATTAGGTGGACAGGTGAAGTACGGAATGAAGTACGACGAGGGCTATTCGGAAAGTAAAATCTGATCGGTCGCGAAATGGAAACCGCAGTGAAAATAAAAAACGTTTTATTTAGAGGACACATCTTGCTACATCTTCCAGCTACGTTTCTACATAGCCGCCGCTCCGAGTTAGACATTTGTCGTAACGTTGTACCATACTCCCAATGCCCTCGTCACGGAAGGCAGTCTCCTGTGCTCTCCGCCACTTCCGTACGCTGGTCTGCAGATCGATGTCACAAAGATACAAAGAGGCTTTCTATGTAAAAGCGTTTAGAAGTCAGTTTTATCAAACTCCTACTGCAGTTAACACTTTGGCTACTTTTCCTCAAGACGCCAAGTCGGCATTAGCGATCTACGGAAGGAAGATCGAACTGAAGCAAATAAAAAGGCACTACATCTGCAGCACAAAAAACGTTGTTTAAACATTGGCATCGTAAACTTACTATTCTCCATACAAGTGACCTAACAAGAATAATAAAATGACTTATCTTACATAAGACGACTCAAACGGAAAAGAATATTTTCTAAAAAATAATAGAACATGATTCCTCTGTTACTCTCAGTGAGAACAATGGCAATGTATATTAGAACTAATGTGACCACTTCTCGGCAGGCAGCCGCGCTGTTCAGGCCAAAAAATAGGCGGTGGCCACTTGGTCACTCTGCCATAGCTTACCCTACCGATCTTACTATTAACCCAGCAGCTGTCAGCATTGGAAGAGAAGCAATAAACTATTCTGCTTCTCACTTCTGTAAACCCTGCAGTGGCAACGCTACGTACGATTCTGCCCTTGACGTAAGCGGCGACCTTTACTCACCCCATCGCCGAAGTCACCAACGTCAATGAAAATTGAGCTCATCTTAAAATATTACTTTGTTACCATTGGTTAGCCGCCTTCAGCTGACTGCAATTTAATTAAAAAGAATTACACCAACGCGATTCGCTTTTATTTATAAAGCATCTTCCGTGGTTATTCTGCATATTTGATGCACACGTTTGTACAGTTTTGGTTGTTTTAAGTTAAAAACAGAATTTCCTTTAAGAAGTTGGTGTGAAAGTACTGACGGCGTTTCTTTACATATTCTGCTCCTTACCTCCTTGCTAGCAGCAGTTGGCATCGAAAGACTTCGATTCACATTTGCACTTGGCAGTTTTTGCCATTCTGCAGTATTTCTTGCGCTGGATTATTTTCACTTCGCTTTTGTAAACTGTTTCTCATTCCACACAGTAAGTGTATATGTCTGTTCGCTTGTTTTCGTTCACTTTGTGAGCGTTGCCAAACCACGGAACTACTTTCGTGTGTGTGTGTGTGTGTGTGTGTGTGTGTGTGTGTGTGTGTGTGTGTGTGTGTGTGTGTGTGTGTGTTTCAGTAAAAATTAGTGAAATTGTCTTGTATGCTAGGTAGAAAGGTAGGATTGGGGGCGGGGGTGGGTTGACAGTTTTTTTTTGGAAGGGGGGAGGGGGGGGAGATGATCGGGGATGGGCGTGGACGGCGATATAGGATATAGGACAGAATCTGGGAGGGGATGGTAGTGGTAAGTGGAGCCTTTGGTTGTATATGTATATCTAATGTTATATTAAGTGGTCAATCAGTTTAAAGAGCGTGTGGTTTGCCAAGTTGGTCTGATCATTCACGTGTTGTTTCTTCTCTATTATGGTTTTTTTGATGTAGTTTTCTTATAAGGTGAGAAGGTGTTTTTTGTTCTTGTTTATCATTATGATTTCCATGTCTGTGTGTCTGTCTGTAATTTTATGTTGGTGTTGGTGTAAGTGCACTACAAAAGTTGAATCATTTGTCCTATGCTTCCATGCTCTTACATGTTCTTTGTATCTGGTGTCAAATGTCCTGGTTTGACTTTTATCGTATCTAAGTATTTTTGTTTGTCACTGAGCAAGAAAAATACTCTTTTACGAAGCTGTCAACGTTAGTTGACGTTTTTGGATTCGACTGTTAGTTGCGAAATGCGTTTTGTTGTAATATACGGCCGAGACCCGTGGGCCGAGCGAATATTTAATTCGGACCGCAAGTCGCAGTTTGACCACCCGTGTTGTAGACGATAGTGTGTCGATGTTGTGTCACGCGAGGTTGGAGTGATTTGCGTAAGGCAAGGAAAGAGAGAAATCAAATTAATGATAGCTTGAAAGTAACAGAATGAGAATCCATTTCACAAGAATGGAGAGAGAAGGGAAGTGGTCATTGGGCTGAGGATACTCCGTGCCAAGCAACAAGTGTACTGCACATAATGAAACCTGTGCTCGATCATTATATCGCCAGCCCCAGAAGTCGGCGAGTGTGACGCTCTATCATCACGGCATTTCCCGCCATTGTACATCCTGCTGGTTCCCAGAGCGTAAAAAAATGAATAACGGGACGTTAGGGGAGGATATAATGCGGAGGATAACGGTGGGCAAGCAGCGGTGGCGGCCTGTGCTGGTTATGGTGGTGGGGTGTAGTAGGTCACCCAGTCGGCGATACCTGCTAAAATGTCATAAATATCAACGAGATGGGAGGAGGCGCCGTAAAAAACGAGGGCCGTCCCTGGAGAGGGAGGGAGAGGTCTGGCAGTAGGGCACGCTGAAGAGGGCGGCCGAGAGGGGCAGAATTCTTCACACGTGTAAACAGCAGGCAGGCCGGACCGTAGTCGCTTTCACGCAGTGACCGATGTACCTTTCCGCCCTCTTTATGATTCTGCCTGTCACGTCTGCATCGCACGGAAGTTGCTGAATGAAGGTTACCAACTAACGACGGCCTTGACAGGTGTGTTCTTTCGTTTCGTCCAAGTTACACAGTCCACTTACATTATGTGACCACCGCCAATGTTCGGCGTCAATGTACAATAACCACTCATAGCGGCAGGTGGCAGTACCGGTAGGTGAGGGTATATAAAGTGTGTCGGGGGGACGCGGAAAACCGTGCAGTCGTTGTCGTAATGTGCGAACGGAGCGATTCATATGACGTCAGAAAAGGCACGAAGGTTGGCTCTCTGCCAGAGGTGGAAGCATTTCAGAAACGGCTCACTGTCTGTAAACTGTTGTGTGTTATCGTGGTTACAGTGTATTCTATATGTCAAAAAGGCGCTGTCCAAAATCGACACTGAGACGACTCTGGTGCACCACAGACCATAGATGATAGACGTGAGCGACGGTTGTGGAGATATGTACAGGCAAATAGATGTGCAACTGTTGAGAAACTGACCACCCAGATGTACAAATGGGTACCAACAGTATCTCCTCAACGATGGTTCAACGAACGTTGCTCCGTATGACGATCTTCAGCAGGTGCCTGGTTCGCGAACCCATGTTGGCTGCTGGAATTTGCACACCAATACCGCAACTGGACGTCCAATTAGCGGCGACAAGTGGCATTCTCAGATCAATCGGGTTTATGCTCCATCAGACAGATTACCATTGGATCGTCGGAAGAGTACGCGCCGGAACACTGAGTGTTATGGTCTGGGAAATGTTTTCGTGTCACTCCCTTGTGACCAAATCATTCAGGAAAGCACAATAGACCGACAGAACCGGGTTCACTCGTACATACAGTTTGTTTTTCCTCAGCATGATGGCATCTACCGGCACGACAATGCATCATGTCGCACAGCTCGCAGAGGGCTTACGTGGTGCAAAGAGCACCAAGATGAGCCCACCATACTCGCCCGACCGTCAGACTCTCCGAATTCAAACCCAATGGAGAATCTATGGGACCACCTCGATCAGGTTTTTCGCACCATGAACCCTGAACCAAGAAACCTAACGCAGCTGGTCACAGCACTGGAGTCAGCATGGCTGTACATACTTGATGGTACCTCCCAGAACCTCAATGATAAACCTCCTGCACGTCTCGCAGCAATCCGCACTGCGAAATGTGGTTATTCACGCTTTTGACAGGTGATCACAATGTGACTGTACACTATATGATGAAAGACAGTAATATTTGCGAAATATTTCGTCACACTGTTATTTACTGATATAACCTGTGCTACATTGCACTTTCCAATTCTTCTTCTTCTTCTTCTTTCGCTTGTGCCTTTGTTCCGCAGTTCATCGCAGGGTCGGCATTGTTACAGTGTACGTACCCCAGCTGTCAGCGTCTAGTGCAAACCATGGAATAGAGCGAACGGCGAGTCGTGTAACTGCGGCGGGATGCGGGGACCAGCCCGGTATTTACCTAGTGGGATGTGGGAAACCGCCTAAAAACCACATCCAGGCTTGCTGGTACACTGGCCAACGTCGTCAATCTGCCGGGCGGATTCGATCTGGGGCCGGCACGTCTACCAGAGTCCAAGAAGCAGCGCATTAGCGCTCTCGGCTAACCTGGCTGCTATTCAACCTTTCAATATACGGCATTAATTATTTCCTTGCGAAGGTATACGATATATGAATCAACAGTCACCACAATGACCACTGCAACATCCAGATATTTCCACTTATTACCCGGCAGAGCATACACTTCATCATACTGACAAGTGTAAAACTGACACGCTAGGCGCCTCTAAGCCAGTTCCCGGCATAGCTCAAGCAGTGACTGAAGATTTTGTTTGACGCTGTTCCTCGCACACAATCAGTGGTGGTGGTGGTGGTGGTGGTGGTGGTTAGTGTTTAACGTCCCATCGACAACGAGGTCATTAGAGACGGAGCGCAAGCTCGGGTTAGGGAAGGATTGGGAAAGAAATCGGCCGTGCCCTTTCAAAGGAACCATCCCGGCATTTGCCTGAAACGATTTAGGGAAATCACGGAAAACCTAAATCAGGATGGCCGGAGACGGGTTTGAACCGTCGTCTTCCCGAATGCGAGTCCAGTGTGCGCCACCTCGCTCGGTACACAATCAGTCTGAAGACGTTTAGCCACAGTGTGATTTATTTATTTATCAGATTCCTTGATACTATGCGATTCAGTTCGTTGTTTACAGAAGCTGGTTAGAAAATTTATAAAGAAAAGTATTAACAAAACTCGAAAAAATTGTGAGAGTCTACGAACAATTAACACATTACAGAGAAAAGTTCTGAAATACTAAGAATTAGCACTCCTTTGTCTTCTCATCGTCAAAAAAGTTAATAACGTAAGCAGCCAGTGAACGTATTTTCAGTAATCACCTTTTGCCGGCCGGAGTGGCCGTGCGGTTCTGGGCGCTACGGTCTGGAACCGAGCGACCGCTACGGTCGCAGGTTCGAATCCTGCCTCGGGCATGGATGTGCGTGATGTCCTTAGGTTAGTTAGGTTTAAGTAGTTCTAAGTTCTAGGCGAGTGATGACCTGAGATGTCAAGTCGCATAGTGTTCAGAGCCATTTGAACCAGTAATCACTTTTTGTGCCTGCCTGAGAGTGACAACGCGCACTACGTACTTTGAATTGTAACGTTTCTGTACCTAGTCAGCTATATTCTTTTGAAAGGAACAATTCTAGCATTTTCCTGAATGATGTACCACGAGAAAACCGAGTCTAGATACTCGGACGGAGATTCGAATCGCCTTTCCCCCAAATGCGAATCCAGTGTCTTGCCGAATATTTTACTGGTACATTACATTTACTGGTACCATTTTATTTTGCTTGTGAAAAGGTCCACAAACACGAAAAATTGTGTAAATTACCACTAAGTTTAAAGTAATTGCTGAATTACCGGTGTTATAGATGGAACTGTTTTCATACATTTCTATGTGAAGTGCAGTAACGTGGCGAATTCACTGTGATTACTCTTTTTCGTTTGTGAATTTATGGTTTCTTGTACACTCGCCCAAGTGTCGCATTATGCCCGGACACATACTATATATGCAAGCGTTTCAAATAGGCCTCGCAGCCGGTCTATGCAGTAACAGAAACAAAAAGCAAACTTTTGTCCATATGATGAAAGCCTGGGTGACAAAATGTTCTGTAGACGACCCCTCATTCAGTTTCTTGCCAAAATCTTCAAAAATGATTTGCATTACCAAAACATTTTTCCAAATCCGACATTTTATTAGGATATGCAGTATTTGGAGGGGTTGGTGACTACGGGCAAGTACTATAGTTGTACTCACGAACGATGGCGGTAGTTTAGTGGTGTTCTGTACAACTACGTCACGCATTTTCCGACTGTCGGTAAGCATTCCGTATTGATACGGGCGCTGTGCTGTGAGTGTAGTAGCCATTGCCAGCATTAAACTTGATTAAATGGAGGAGGTCTTCCATTGGAATGGAAAACATGTTACGTAAGACCGGAGCATAAGAAAGGGTCACGGGATAACCTAAATAATAATGAAGTGTTGGCAGTGTTCTCTATCGTTGGAATACTGTACTCTAAGGCACTGAAAGACCTGGAAGAGAAGAAACCAAGTCACAAACAGTGAGCAGGATTCCGAGATTCTCTTCGCAGAAGAGCTTTCGTGAAGGTAGGAAGGTAGGAGACGACGTACTGGCAGAATTGGAGATGTGAGGACGGGTCGTGTGTCGTACTTGGGTAGCTCAGATGGTAGAGCACCTGTCCGCGAAAGGCAAAGGTCCGGAGTTCGAGTCTCGGTCCGGCACACAGTTTTAATCTGCCAGGAAGTTTCATATCAGCGCACACTCCGCTGCAGAGTGAAAATCTCATTCTAAAATTTATGTATTTGTCGAACGACCGTTTCGTAAGCTACATCGTTTCTCGAGAATCCTTCCGATCAGTCTCAATCTGGCAACTGCCTTAACCTTCTGTTAGTTTTATGTGGTCGTTCCACTTTTAATCGCTACGTTCACATACTTCTGGTTACCTTATGAATGCGGATGCTCCCAGTGATTGCTTTAATAATGCAATAACGGGCCCTTCTGCCTACTTGTGCGCTATACGTTGCATTTGTTTACGTCGAGGGTCGATGGCCAGTCCCTAAGCCAAACATCCATCATACGCAAGTCTACGAGTATTTCCATACAATTTCCTGGCGTTGCGACTTCTCTGAGTAGAACAGCATGATCCGCGGAAAGACTCATGGAATATCCAACGTTTTCCACTCAGTCACTAAATATACTGTGAAAAGCAAGGATCCTATTAGACTCCCTTGGACAACGCCCGAAGTTACTTTTACGACTGAACATTTATCTCCATTGAGACCGACATGCTGTGTTCTATTTGCTAGAAACGCTTCAATCCAGTAACACATCTGGTCTCATATTCCGTACGTTCGTTTTTTGTTCATTAAATCTGGTGAAAATACAATTCTTCTTGGGGTGACTGTATTAGCTTTGTAGTTGAGCAGGTTTATGATGTCCAGATAAGCCTTGGTACGCTGAGATCCACCCCACTAAGTACAGTTTGGCCAACACCTGTCATACTTATGAGATGTCTTCCTCTGCGTCTTTATTTTCGTTTAAGAAATTGACAAAGCAATAGGGTAGGCTGTTATCTGATCATTCCGCGCACACCTTTACCCCGCAGTTCCCCCCCGAGAGCGCGTGAGAGGAAACAATTAACTGCAACTAAACGTTAAAGACTACCATTCGCGCAATGAACAGCTGTTAATTTAATCAAGTTGTTGCGGCGACCTGAAGAAAACATGTTCTCCATTTTATCGCCAACCGAGATCAGATACGATGATAACAGAACTGCTTGCAGCTCAGTTTAAATTTTTTGTGGAAACAACTAAATTATCTTCTAAAGCGTCCGACAGACAAATGAAACAACCAAAAGGTACACGCGAAAACCGTGAAACACGTGTCGGCTATCGGTTATGTGAGGGTGACACGGTCAGATGATTAAAAGATTCGGGCCGATAAGAGTGAAACTTCCCCTTTCAAAAATTTATAAATGACTGTGCTAGTAAACCTCTACGTTATTTGATTTTCAAACAGCTGAACAAAACTGAACGTACATAGACATTTTTCTCTTTACTTATTCTGATCAACACTAAACTCACACACAATATTTTTAGCGCAACGCAATCTGACTTTCAATAAACCCTACAAAAGAATGGCCCTGACTAACAATAACCTACACCTTTCATGAATCACTTATCTCACAAAAATCATGGTTACTCGAACTACTGCAATACAGCGAGGGCCAATACTGGCACCTAAATAAAAGATTCTAACTACTGAAGCCACTAACTACTGATAGGCATAGTTAGCAAATGAAAGATTTTGATGGAGGTTATAGTATTCAAGAGTCGTATAACAGTTCATAACATCCAGTCTTACAAATTTCCTTTTTCTGACGGACACACGTCCAGATCGTCCGCTCTCAAAATCTGCCATCTCTCTCCCCACATCCACCACTGCTGGCGGCTCACCTCCAACTGCGCAACGCTACGCGCTGTTCGCATCCAACTGCCCACCCAACACTACAATAGCGTATATTCCAACAATGCCAACCAGCCACAGACTACACGCAGCACAGTAAATGATTTTCATACAGAGTGCTACGTGGCGTTACCATTCCGCGATCGATCGGATCTTGCTTTCCGAATAGCCCTCCTGAAATGGACTACCCTGTCCACACTCCAGACCTGAACCAATGGAAAATCTTTGGAATGAGCTAGAAATTCGTCTTAGCTCCAGATCCCAACGTCTAACTACTTTCTCTGTTTCTACTCTTGAGGAAATATGGTTTGCCATTCCTCCACAGAAATTCAGACGCTTCACTGAAAGAATCTCCAGCAAAGTTCAAGTCGTTAAAAAGGCGAAGGGTGGAACACTCCATCGCTTTATTTGTTCACGAGACCCAGAAAATATTAGATACCGGCTCCCAGGTAGATGCTATTTTTCCTGACTTCCAGAAGGCGTTCGATACAGTTCCGCACTGTCGCCTGATGAACAAAGTAAGAGCCTACGGAATATCAGACCAGCTGTGTGGCTGGATTGAAGAGTTTTTATCATACAGAACACAGCATATTGTTATCAATGGAGAGACGTCTACAGACGTTAAAGCAACCTCTGGCGTGCCACAGGGGAGTGTTATGGGACAATTGCTTTTCACAATATATATAAATGACCTAGTAGATAGTGTCGGAAGTTCCATGCGGCTTTTCGCGGATGATGCTGTAGTATACAGAGAAGTTGCAGCGTTAGAAAATTGTAGCGAAATGCAGGAAGATCTGCAGCGGATAGGCACTTGGTGCAGGGAGTGGCAACTGTTCAAAATGGTTCAAATGGCTCTGAGCACTATGGGACTCAACTGCTGTGGTTATCAGTCCCCTAGAACTTAGAACTACTTAAACCTAACTAACCTAAGGACATCACACACATCCATGCCCGAGGCAGGAATCGAACCCGCGACCGTTGCAGTCGCACAGTTCCGGACTGCGCGCCTAGAACCGCGAGACCACCGCGGCCGGCAGTGGCAACTGTCCCTTAATATAGACAAATGTAATGTATTGCGAATACATAGAAAGAAGGATCCTTTATTGTATGATTATATGATAGCGGAACAAACACTGGTAGCAGTTATTTCTGTAAAATATCTGGGAGTATGCATGCGGAACGATTTGAAGTGGAATGATCATATAAAATTAATGGTTGGTAAGGCGGGTACCAGGTTGAGATTCATTGGGAGAGTGCTTAGAAAATGTAGTCCATCAACAAAGGAGGTGGCTTACAAAACACTCGTTCGACCTATACTTGAGTATTGCTCATCAGTGTGGGATCCGTACCAGATCGGGTTGACGGAGGTGATAGAGAAGATCCAAAGAAGAGCAGCGCGCTTCGTCACAGGGTTATTTGGTAACCGTGATAGCGTTACGGAGATGTTTAATACACTCAAGTGGCAGACTCTGCAAGAGAGGCGCTCTGCATCGCGGTGTAGCTTGTTGTCCAGGTTTCGAGAGGGTGCGTTTCTGGATGAGGTATCGAATATATTGCTTCCTCCTACTTATACCTCCCGAGGAGATCACGAATGTAAAATTAGAGAGATTCGAGTGCGCACGGAGGCTTTCCGGCAGTCGTTCTTTCCGCGAACCGTACGCGACTGGAACAGAAAAGGGAGGTAATGACAGTGGCACGTAAAGTGCCCTCCGCCACACACCGTTGGGTGGCTTGCGGAGTATAAATGTAGATGTAGAATAGCCGCGTGACATTTCTGGTCAGACAGTGTAGAGCATTGTCAGAGGTAACTGACAGATAAAAACCTACAACGAGGTGGTGTTTCTATTTCTGCGAGCCCCTTGATAACTAACACGCCACTACATCAAGCGCAGTAGATGGAAACAACAAGAAAATAGTATCATTTCGAAGTATTCTTCTGTGCTATCAGTCCCGTAACTGCTTGATCAACCCTCCCGTGCCTTCTACCGCACCACATCTGTTCAGATTTTCTTCACATTTATAATGTCCGTATGTACAATATTGGTACCATTTGCTCGTGTCGTGTTCCTTTCAAATGGTATTCCTCGACTACCTGGACTGATATAGGTGGTGCTATGGTAAGACACTAAACCTGCATTCTGGAGGAGGGAGCTTCAAATCCCTGGCAGGCCATTCATATTTTAGTTCTCTGCTATTTCCTTTAATCGCTTATGCAGATACCGAGAAAGATTCTTTTCCAACCTCTCTTTTCCCATTTCCGAGCCTGTTCTCAGTCAGTAATGACATCGTCGTCGATGAGGCGTTGAACCGTGATGATCTTCATTCCTTCCTTGTTTCACTATGCAGCATAGCATCGGCACTGACAGTTCTTGACTGAGTTTGGTGCTGGAAGCAGAAATGCCATTACAACGTGTTTGTCCTTCGCTAGAGGTGGAGCATGCATACAGGAGCGCCGAGCTGCCTAGAGAAAAACTGCTACTGGGTTAAGGTGTTGCTGTATCGACAACAGCAACGTGTGGTGCCGCCTGGTCGCAGCCCTCTTACAGCGGTCGCCCGAGGAAACACACTACAGTGAGGAAAGCCGGCACGTGTGGCCGAGCGGTTCTAGGCGCTTCAATCTGGAACCGCGCGACCGCTACGGTCGCAGGTTCGAATCCTGCCTCGGGTATGGATGTGTGTGATGTCCTTAGGTTAGCTAGATGGTTCAAATGGCTCTGGGCACTATGGGACTTAACTTCTGAGGTCATCAGTCCCCTAGAACTTAGAACTACTTAAACCTAACTAACCAAAGGACATCAAACACATCCATGCAAGATCAGGACTCGAACCTGCGACCGTAGCGGTCGCGCGGCTCCAGACTGTAGCGCCCAGAACCGCTCGGCCACCCTGGTCGGCTTAGGTTAGTTAGGTTTAAGTAGTTCTTAGTTCTAGGGGACTGATGACCTCAGATGTTAAGTCCCATAGTGCTCAGAGCCATGTGAGTTATGGGCGTAGTCCTCCATGTAAATTTCAAAAAATAATTTTTTTTGGCTTAAACTGTTCTTTTGGATGTCTGCTTTATTATAGTGTTCATCCTAACCCTATCTGTCCCTGTGGCGAGGCTGTACACATTGGCTGACAAAAGTGAAGCACTCAGAAAACGTGATCAGATGACTACGTAACTTCGAACAGGTTTACAGCATCGGCGAGTATGTAAATTATTAGAACTGCAATTCTCCAAGACATAGAATGACTCCAGGGTGCATTCTTTCTGTTTAGTGTTTTTGCCAAGCCAGTGTGGTACGTAAGGGGAGTAAACAAGGTCAAATGTTGAAACTCCACTGAAAGAGAGATAAGAGTTACCGGCACCTGACAGGGTCTCAAAGGAGCCTCACATTGAGGGTCTCCGTTAACCCCGCTGGTGGAATCGTGCAACATCCAGATTTTTGGGGCCTTCAGACGTGAGAGTGGCCTTATGTTGGACTGCACGAAACGTGAGGGGAGGCAGACTCGTCGTCAAGGTTCCAGTCGACTATGTGTGACCACCAGAAGGAAGGATCGTCGTATTGTACACTAAACACATTGCAACCCCTTAAAATATGGGCCTTGCATTTGAGAACAAGTAACGGATTCTCTCCAATATATTGTGTCCTCCCGCACCACTAGTCGGTAGCTAGCAGCAGCTATTCTAAGGAACTAATGTCCCATGCATATACTGAACGTTAATGCCGTCACACAAGTGACTGCGTTTGGATTGGTGCCTTGGCCAGGAAGCATGGGCTGCTGATAGCTGGCATCGCACTGTGTTTAGTGATTAATAGCGGTTCAGCACCACTTCGGATGATCATCGTCAACGACTATGTGGGCGAGTTGGGTAGTGATCCTATTCTTCCAATACTCTATAGAGGCATGGCAGTGTTACTCCTGGTGGAGAGCCATCAGGCGTGATTCCAGGCCACAGTTGGTAGTGACTGAGGGAACTCTGACAAGGATACATCACGAACATCCTGCTTAGTCAAGAGTTACCTGTCATATTGCAGCACCGTGGTACCATTGCTCAACAGGACGCTTCTCGTCCACACATGGCACGTGTCTCTGTGAACCCTCTGGGTGATGCTGAGGTACTCCTGTGGCTAGCTAGATCCTCAGATCTGTCCATGGCAGAACATGTGTGGGTCCACGTCGCACGTCAACTCAGTCGTAGTGCCAGTAACCAGGACATCAAGGACTAATTACGCATTTGTGGGCCAACTTATCTCAGGAGAGGACACAATAGCTTTATACCGCAACCTTCTCAACCGAATCAGTGTGTTCATCCAAGCCAGAGAATGTGCGATGTCGTACTGATAACTGGGCTCACGCTGCAAAGTTCTTCGTAAATTTGAGTCGATTTTGTAATCACAGAAATAATGTCACATCCCTCTTAAACAGTGTAGTTTCATGGAATTTCCTCCTTCCCTCCTGGGTGGTTCCCTTTGAGCTCAGACTGTGTAATAAGTTAACATTAGTAGATTGTTTTGAATTGTTGCTAATCTGTGTTGCCATCATTTTTGTCATAGTGTTGGCTGGAACTGTTGACCCCTAACGTGTTTTGAAGCTGTTATCGAAGAAGAAGTATTTATGGGCTATTGACAACGGCTAATTAGTCGACACTACACTGTGCAGTCATATTAATGTGGCCATCTGTCATAAGAATGAAAAACTACCTTCTGCAGCGCGGACCTCCGCGAGACGTGCAGGAAGGGTGTCAGTGAGGTCCTGGATGCTACCGACAAGGATGTGGAGCCATGTCAATTGTTTCTCGGCTGAGGATTGGTGGTGGGAAGAGCCCGCGCAAGGTAGTCCCATAGATTCTCCATTGAGTTTAAATCCGGCGAGTTTTGAGGCCACGGGAGTACGATAAACTCATCCCGTTGTTCTTCGAGCCACGCACGTCCACTGCGAGCTATGCGATACGTTGCATTGTCCTGCTGGTAGATGCCATCGTGCCGATGAAACACACGCTGCATTTACGGATGGGCCGGCCACGGTGACAGAGTGGTTCTAGGCGCGTCAGTCCGGAACCACAAGGCTGCTACGGTCGCAGGTTCGAATCCTGCCTCGGGCATGAATGTGTGTAATGTCCTTAGGTTAGTTAGGTTTAAGTAGTACTAAGTCTAGGGGACTGATGACCTCAGATGTTAAGTCCCATAATGTTTAGAGACATTTAGGGATGGAAATGGCCCTCAAGAATAGCTACATACTTGTGCTGATCAGCTGCGCCTTCCAGAATGACTAGATCATCCAGGAATGCCACGAAAACATTCCCCAGGCCATAACGCTCCCCTCTACGGCCTTTCTGTCGACTGCTGCAAGATGTTTCCTCTCATACGTTTCTAGCCGTACACACCAACAAAAATACGTGTGATGGCGCATTAAACGTTTTTCATTTGAAACGACCAACTGCCGTCAGTCAGTGGACGTGGACTGCCGGCATTAGCGTGCAAATTCCTGTCTTTGTCGCCGGTGAACAGCAGTCAGCTTGGGTGCATGAACCAGGTGCCTGCACCAAAGGCTCATACTCAGCAACGCTCGCTGAACGGTCGTTGATGAGACACCGTTGAGAGCCATTTGGTTCATTTGAATGGTCAGTTGCTCAACAGTTACGGGTCTGTTCGCCCGTACACATCGCCACAGCCATGGCTGATGCCCGTCATCCATGGCCCGTGGTGCACAACAGTTGCCTCGGCACCGGTTTTCGAGAACGCCATATTGCCATCCAATGCGCACTTTAATTACAACGGAATGCTTAGCCGTTTCGGAAATGCTTTCACCCTTATATTACGCCCCCTCCCCCCATCACTCCACCGTGACCACTGTCGGTCACGCTTCACATACCCTCCATTGCGAAAGCTGCCACCTGCCGTCTGCGAGTGGTAATTGCGCGTTGGCATCGAACATAGGTGATAGTCACATTAATATGACCGGCCAGTGTAGTATAGTCATTAGAGATGGGCAAACTCGTTCATCCTGAGGAACTAGTTCACTGATGATCGTTCTTTTCTGGGAAGCGTTCATTTTTACTCGTTCTCCGTTCATTTGTGCTTGGTATATGGTTCTTATGAAAAACTGAAAACTAGTAGTGTAGGTGACTGAAGGATGGAGGACACCAAGAGGGGGCACTTGCCTCCCCCGTGGAGTATAGAGTTTTTATTCATTACAGAATTCTTCCACACTTTCAGAAGTAATTTCTGTGATTCTGCAGAACCCCTCCTTTAGCCAACTGTAGCGTTGTGTGGCTGATCGCAGGGGAATGATATAGGGTGGCGCACGGATAACCGGCCCCGAGTACAGACTGCTCGCCAATTAGGAGCAGATACAACAAACAGACAAACATGTAATAATTAGGCAGTGAAGAAATAACAAGCTAATGCAAGCAACAATTGCGAAACAGTCGATGATGATGTGTAGAGAGCTGGAGGAAACATGAAAATCTCACGCGACGCGCATGGGCTGTAGCTCATGTAGTCTTGTAAACCTCTTGGTGGCTGTTTACCAGCTTAATAGACCACAGGTCTCTTGTCTAAAATTCTTCGTTTCGACTTCCACTACATAGCTATGCTACGCTGTAAACAATAATCGTTTACACCCTATATATACTTCACATTGTCTCTGAGTTCGTAGGCGAAGTAGAGACTTTATGGAACCATAAAATGTGGTTCTCTCATCATACTTGCGTCACACGCTTAGTAAAAATTAGGTTTCTATGTTGCATTATTAAAGTTAATGCAGCAATAATAATAATAATAATTAAGTTCGCAGTAATAAAGCTTTTGGTTTGAAAGCTCCTTCTGAAGAAATGTTTTTGAAATAATAAGTAAATACGATTTTATGGCAATCTATGTCTTTTCAAATGGAGAGGCACCGCGTTTGCTACTGAGCCAAAATAACCCACAACCCACTTTTTTTTTCTCTCGAAGAAACCAAACTAGCAGCTAATGCAAATTGGAAACAACCAAACTTAAAAATAATTAGAGCCTTCCTAAATGTAATGTTTTGTAAATGCAAGATACACAAAAACCGTTTTGTATGAATTTTCTTACAGTAAAAATTAAGCAAATTATTGAAAGTTAGCTGCTATATCAAATCGATGAAACCAAAAAATATATGAATAACAAAAAAAAAAAAAATGCCTTGTTATAAGTATGTCTTCTGCTGTTCATCGATATAATGAAGTCAGCTGATATGCCCTTTTGTTACCTGAAAAGACGTACCTATTAGATACAACGTAATTTTTATGTAATTTACGTAACTATAAAATACTTTTTGATTACCGGTCGTGGACGCTGAATAGCCAGAACCAAGTGTAAGAACAGCTTGGAACACATGTAAAACGGGCGAGCGCAGTGAACGAAACGAACAACTGGATACTGAACTAACTAGGAGCAGTCGGCAGTGGAACTGAGACAGGTGGTCATGCGAAGAACGACGAGTGAGGCCGAGGGAGACCGAGACTGAGACGAGCACGCGACCGTGGCTGGAACGTGAACTGCCGAAGTGACCGCCGCGACCGAAGTGAACTAGTGAACTATGAACCGATCGTTCCTCGTTCCCGGGAACCATAAGTAGACCGCTGCGACCGAAGTGAACTATGAACCGATCGTTTCTTGGAATTCGTTCCTAGGTCCTTTCGTTCATCGTGGTGAACCGTTCCTTTGCACCCGTTCTTTCGCGAACTACCCATCTCTAATAGTCATTAAAGTGAGCGTTAGCTGGAGTAAACTTTCCAGTTAAAAGTAATGTGTCCACTGGTGCACCCTGCCAGTTTGTCTTGCTATCGCGAGTTATTAATTACAGAACTATATCAGCTGTGCAAATTCATTCAGTTCACCTGGAAGACCAAGACGTTACCATAGAGCTGGGAGACAACTTTCAGTTGCCCAAGGAAGGTTCAAAATGGCTCTGAGCAGTATGGGACTCAACTTCTGAGGTCATCAGTCTCCTAGAACTTAGAACTAGTGAAACCTAACTAACCTAAAGACATCACACACATCCATGCCCGAAGCAGGATTCGAACCTGCGACCGTAGCGGTCTCACGGCTCCAGACTGTAGCGCCTAGAACCGCACGGCCACTCCGGCCGGCGCCCAAGGAAGCAAGACCTCTGTAACTACCGACGAATCAACTTCCTTCCCTTCTACAACTGTTTTAGAAAATCTAAAACCATTTGCAGAGAATATCATTGGTGAATGTCTGACTAGATTCCGTCCAAACCATTCAACTGCTGACAATGAGGTTGCCCATTGGCAAATTCTTGAGAAATACTGTGAAAGAATCAGAAACGTCCAGGTACTGTTCTTAGATTTTCAAGAGCTTACAACAGTATTCATCGAGGTAGCCTCTATAAAATACAGAGATTTCCGGATCCAAAGAAAACTCATTGAAATGATGAGAGTAAGTACGTGGGTGAATCAAGGACCATAGTACGAACTGGAGGAACAATCTTTCCCCTTAACTGGATTAAGGCAGGGAGATGCACTGTGATGTGTACTGTTTTACATCATTCTGAACAAAGTCATAAGAGAGAAAAAAAGGAAAAGTCTTATTGGCTATGAACGGAGTGTGATATGTTTCAGTTATTTGCTTACACTGACGGCATAGTGTTAATTAGAAAGTCCTTGGAGAGATGTACAAACAAGTCGCAATAGTTCCAAGTGGGACTATGCATCAATAAATAAAAAACAGAACATATGCAAGTAAGCAGGAGAGCTCTTCACAGTTGACGAATTCTAGTTCAAGTCTGTTGATCAATTCAAGTATCTGGGAGGCTGGTGCGGTGGTTGTTATTAAATACTCACTGATGTAAATGAAAAAATTATGCTGACTCTAGATGACTTTATACCCTCAGAGATAAGTTCTAATCTAAAGATATGCCCAATTTTCCGAAAAGGAAGACCTACAATGCCGTTACACGCCCTCTTTTCCTCTGTGGTACAGAAAGCTGACACTAACTAACATGAAGATGGAAAGCTTCTGACATTGAAAGAATGACGATGAGGTGAATGTGGACCTGGTGAGAAGCAAATACTTGAAGAACAAGGAAGAATAATGTAATTTATTATTTCATGAACCAGCCCAACATTTTACAGTTTTTGCAGTTTTACAATATCGACTTTTAAAGGAAGCTTTCATGGCTCACATTACATATTATGACCAACTGGATATAAATGAAGTAGCAAACTATGTGTAATTAACTGGAACTTTATAGAACTGGAGTCTGAAAAGAAGGAAGATTTGTCACACATAATATGTGGCTTTACCAGGTAACTTTATCACAAAGGCGTAAAATTTGAAATTAAGTATGTAGGGTAGGAGATCGGATACTTGGTCTTATAAAGAATCTAACGAATGGGAGGCCAGGCAGCTATTCTTATCTACTAATCTAGTTCCTGTTTAGACAGATCTTGTCTGGTAGGAATGAGATGTTCTGTTGCCTCGCCGGATGACGGTTTTGGACGCGGGTTTCCATCCGCAGCTTATTTTTGTCCTGGAGCCCTCCAAAATCTCCAGTGTTTCCCTATATACAGGAGAAAAACCAACTGCGGATGGAAATCCATGTCCAAAACCGTCACCCACCGAAATAACATCAACTAGCTCCATCTCCTTTACTGGCGATCGGGGCAAGCAGTCCCATCACTGAATAAGAAGCAACACTACGAGACGTTCTGCCTACGATCCGTCAGCGTACGCAGTCACATTTGCTGCTGATGGGGTGGCCTAATAACAGGCGCCGGCGCCTGTAACTTTGTCGCTTTTTGGTGTTGTTGGAAGACGTTTTCGAGTACAGGTTCCTGTCCCCAATTTGTTCAAAATGGTTCAAATGGCTCTAGGCACTATGGGACTTAACCTATGAGGTCATCAGTCCCCTAGACTTAGAACTACTTAAACATAACTAACCTAAGGACACCACACACCTTCATGTCCAAAGCAGGATTCGGACCTGCGACAGTTGGGGCAACATTTCTGAGGCAATTCGTGATACTGTCATCTATCGTCTATTTCCCTTTAGAGAAGCACTGGACTTTTCCAGAAGCCATCCAAGAAATTCAAGTCTTCCATAACACCGATTTTGCTTTATTGTAGTTCTAGAACTGCTTGTTACTATTACCTCTAAAACGTGCCCTCTACGATGTGATGTGATGTGCTGTAGATGTTCGTCACTAATTTTGAAATGAGATTCTGTAAGGTTATTTCTCTTTGTTATAGACATTATCTTGAACTGTCCACATTAATAGAGAGCTGCAATTCATTACACCAGTTCGAAATCTGGGCCAAGTCTTTCTGCGGCTCCTTCCCTGGAGACAACAGCACTCTCAGCGAAGAATCTTATGTTGCCGACCCTATAAAAATTGTTCGTGTATACTGAAAGACATTACGCTTCATTGTGGCAATTTGGAAGTTAGTTTCAACTCTGTCAAACATTCTTTCCAATACAGGGTGTTTCACAATTAATGGCGAAAACCCATACAGTTAAAAGTACGCGATACTAGAAGCAAATAGTCTCAGTAATCATAAGGTCGAAAATGGTGAAACAAATCTCTTCTACTGCAAACTCTTTGCTTTCCATTTTTTGGAAAATGGCAGTATGGACCGAAGCAAGAAAAAAATGTCCAGTAAACATGTGCTCTCAAATGCATACCTTAAAAGTTACGAGCATTCGTTCATTAGAAGAGTTATGTTTCAAAGTAGCGAAGATGAAAAAGTGCTCACAGCTCTAGGATCTGACGGGAATAAACCAAAGTCTTCAACACTCCTCCCTTTCCTCATGAATTAATAATGAATATTAAAGTATATCAGTGGGATAGCTCGCGGAGAATTTTGAAAAATGATTCTCAGGTCAACTTATACCATTCACGTTACATTTCCGGGTATTTTCCGAATATGCGTCTCTCTTATTGGATGAATACTGATTAATAGCGAAGGCCACTTATGAAGTCGCAGATGTAAATTCTACATAGTGTGGTAAACGTTTTGAAACTTCAAAATACGGTAGAACACGGTTTGGTATTCCGCTGCGAGCCATCTTCACCCGGATAGGGCTATTAGTTGGATTTGCAGCTCGTGACACAGACACGTGAATTATAGACTGCACCTAATAGCTCTGCTACCTGCCTAACAAATGTTACGAAAGTCGCTGGTGACATCAATCTTTCTGAATGAACGAAATGAACGAGTTGCTGGTTTTCCAGGCTGTCTTAGTTGGTCTTCCATCCCTGATTGGTGGGTTTATTATGCCCTCGCACGCAATCTCACTAACAGGCGCAGTTTTGTGCTGGCGAGAGAGTAACAGAAATGTGGAGAAACCTGAACTGGCAGACACAAAGAGACGCAACTCATCTCGAGATAACTTTCATCTCGAGATGACTTTCTTTCTTATGGTTTTTAGTTCCGGCTCTCAATGCTAGTCTATCCTGTGCAAGTCTCTTCATTTCTGCGTAACTACCGTTATCTGCAACTTTCTGAACCTGGTTACTGTGTTCAAGTTTGTTTCCCTCTGTAGTTTTTACCCCCGCACGCTCCCCTTCATTCGCGATTTAACTATTCCTCAATACCCTAACATATGATCTAACCGATCCCTCCACTTTTTTTCCACAATTAGATTCTGTACCTCATTAATAATCCTATTTACCTGTCCAACCTTCAGCATTCTTCTGTAGCACCATATTTCAAAAGTTACTATTACCTTCATATCTGATTAATCGTTCAAGTCTGACTTCCGTATTAGGCTATACTCCAGACAAAAAAACTTTCAAACATTTGTATTTGTATTCAATGTTAAGAGATATCTCTTTTCAGATACACTATTCTTGCAATTGCTATTCTGCGTCTTATATCCTCTACTTCGACCATCATCAGTTATTTTGCTGCCCCAACAGAAAGACATTATTGCCTAACATACTTCCCTAAACATCACCTCATAGGATTCGACTAAACCATTCATTTTTTACTTTTGTTGTTAATACTTTTGTTGAAGATAATATTCATCCCATTCAACTAATTTTCCAAGTCCTTAACTGCCTCTGAAAGAAGTACAGTATTATCGGCAAACCTCGAAATTTTCATTTCTTTCCCCTGAACATTAATTCCTTTTTCAGTTCTCTTCTTGTTTTCTTTTAATGCCTGCTCAGTGTGTAGATGCGATATCATTTGGGATAGGTTACAACCCTGACTTCCTTCTCAACTACCATTTCACTTTCACGTCCTTCGTCTGGTGATAAAATTGTTTTACCACCTGTCAAACATTTTATGTTATTGAGAAGATGGTCAATGATTTTCTTGTCTGAATATTGAAATCTTTTCCGGACCATTGATATCATTTATAATGAACAGAGAGTGGATTCCTTGTAAGTGCATATTTCATGTATTAGGTTTTACTTACGTATTTTCTTACAACCAAATAAATTTCATATTCCGCCAATCTGTCACGGGCTTTGAGTGTATTTTCTAAAAGAGGTATAATTTATGTAAAGAGAGAAATACATAATATGCCGAATGTGGCCACATATTTGAGTCCTGAAAACGCGCTATGTCTTGCAGTTTTGGAACACTTTAGATGTTACTTTGTATGACAGTCCATCTGTGCTGCTGAACCGAATCATGAAAGCAGCAGATCGTAGGAAGGGTTATTAATTAGCAGTTAATGAAACTGTTGATGTGAACAGTTTCAATTTTGTCCTACACAGAGTTTTGTCAGCCCTGAAGTCATATACCCAGGTTGCAATTTAAGCTTGTGATGAAGCAGGAATTCTGAAGAAATATTCGAATCACAGATCAATGACCTGTCACTAGAAATCAAACTACTGGAAGGGATATGACTTCCTTCGGCGTCTGTTCCAGAAATAAATGATATCACCATTAGCAAGGAGAATCGGCTGAAATTGTTGGAATTACTAATACAAAGTGAATATTTCCACTATGTCTGTAACATATTTACAACGTAAATGCAAGCAGACTTACTGATTTTTAGCGTATATAATTTTGCTGCCAGGTAATGAGTAATAAAGGTCGTTTTTTCTTGTAGTGCTACAGCGGAGACCGTCATCGTTCTCCTTAGATTTTGATGGATTATTTATGATGAATTTCATCAGCGAGTATTCATATGGAGAAATTGGTTGGATGTCCTTGGAGAGTCACAATAACATTATTGTATGTGCACGTAATGATCCCAACTGCTCGTCGTTGTACAGTGAATTCTTTCATTGTAAGAAATGAGTTACACAGAAAATTACGCCAAAGATATTAATGAATGGAAATATACGAAACATCTTGAGATACAGATTAGTCTCTAAAACAAGCTCTTGTACAAAGGGCGTAAGTAGCTGAACTTAGTTGTTGGAGTAGCTTAAGAATATGTTCCTTCCAAATCAAGATTTTATCAATATACATACCCAAAAATTTTGAACATCCTACTCTATTTACTCACTTCTGTCCATGTCCTACCGTTAACTGTAGGTATTACTCAATTGATTGTTCAGAACTGCATACGTAGTGTTTCTTTTCTAATTCAAGGAGAGTCCATCAACAGAGAACCCATTAATAATTCTTTAAAAAATGTGAACAATTTCTTCTCCTTGTCCCCTCTCCAACAGGACTGAGTATAACGTTTCGTTTGTACTGCTACAGAAAGGTACTTGCTTCCCTTGATGTATGTTAGTGGAATGAAATTCATATAATTATGTTAAATAAGGAATAGTACTGGATGAAAAATTGAACCCTATGGGACGCCTTTCACGATTTCTCCCCACTCACTAAGATTGTCTCTTCTTCCAGAATTGTTTTGGTTTTGTGTAGAAATATACCAATGATTGGGCAAGTCCACTATACCTGGTCATCTGCTAAATGATGTGGTGTACCAACACTATTTCTGTTGCAGTTGAGCCGAGCGACTTACTTGAGGAAATTATCATTCGATAGCTAGGAAGAGCCCCCGAGGACCGGCAACGCCGCCAGCACCATCTGGCGCCAAGCGGCTGCACCACGACGAGATTGCAGCAGACTACACCGACCCTGCCGCGCCCTCAGCCACGTGGGGATTCTACGTAGGAAATCAGCCGCTTTCCCGCCATTCTAGCGCCAAGCGCTTTCGTGGTCTAACTGGAAACTTGCGCTCACTTTTCATTACGAAATGTGTTCGCTATGTGTTCACATTACTAATGCGATTATCCCGCCTCTTCTGCAGATGATGCCGCTACCGTATGGATTCCGTAACAAATTGGTGAAGTGCGCAGAAATTAAGTTACTGTGGTATCTTAGGGACGCCCAGTAATATTCCTGACTACTTTCGTAACCTTGTAGATTTTTCCACGGTTAGAATCCAATCCAAGCAAACAGCCAGTTGCAGGAGGATTTTTGTCACGGCTACTGCGCAGTTCAGTACATTGACGATCAGGATAACGATCTGCTGCCATCAAAATTTTCCAAATGACTTCTAGGCGAAATTTATCAGAGGCTCCCATGCTTGATCATGCGATTCACATCAAAGGACTGGGTGGCATCACGCCCAGGATATCGCTTTGTGCAGGAGAATAAGAAAAGTGTGTTGCCAATACATCTAGCCCAAACCAATACATCACCACCGTGCTCATACAAGGTTCAAAAATGGTTCAAATGGCTCTCAGCACTATGGGACTTAACTTCTGAGGTCATCAGTCCCCTAGAACTTAGAACTACTTAAACTTAACTAACCCAAGGACATCACACACATCCATGCCCGAGGCAGGATTCGAACCTGCGACCGTAGCGGTGGCGCGGTTCCAGACTGTAGCACCTAGAACCGCTCGGCCACTCCGGCCGGCCTCACACAAGGAATTGAATGTTTAAAGAATTATTAGGAACTTTTTACGATATAGTAACCTGTGAGTACAAACTGTCTATTCTCGCCGAAGGCCCCTCCACTTACCCACAGACCACATGGCAAGAGGTAGTGCTGGATCTACGTATTGCTTAATCTGTGCCGTAAGGAAATCATCATACAAACAGGATATTATGTAACAAGCTCTTCAGAACAGAGTGATGAAGTTATTATCTTTGCCTTTTATCTTTTCCTTCATAAACAAAAAGAAATGTAGCCATGATATGTAGTTATCGGATATCAACTACGATGTGCACCGTTTGATATTTTTTTATTTATTAGATTTGCCACTTAACGTGATATTGTGGTAAGTGCACCAAAAGCAACAGGAAAGAGCAAATAAGGAAACCCGGACCTTTCCAAGACTAACTTAGTGTCTTACCACATAAGATTTCTTTGATCTTCCTTCGTTGGTCGTGGAAGTTACGTAAAATGTACAAGGTATGTTAATTAAAAGGATAACGCGCCCATGTTAATTTGGTTGTTGTTGTGGTCTTTAGTCCGAAGATTAGTCTGATGTAGCTCTCCGTGCTAGTCTAATCTGAGCAAGATTCTTCATCTCAAATAAGTATTACAGAGCACATCCATTTCAACCTCTGATTCCTACAATACTTCCCTCCATTACTGGCAATTCCTTGATGCCTCAGTATGTGTTCGATTAACCGGTCTACTAAACTTATCACGTTGGTTGATTGGTTGCTGGATATTAAAGGGACTAAACTACAAGGTTATCAGTCCCTTTTTCCTTAGTCACACTGGTCTCTGGCTAAAACCATACCCCAAAAGAATCCTAACGCCTGAAAACCGGGGAAGGAACAAAATGCGTACAAAAATGTGGGTAACCACACTAAAGTAGAAAACGAAAGTAGCATGCCAATAGTGAAAAAATTAACTGAAAGGAAACAGGAGGTAGAAGCTGTTAAAACAATACAGGAGACGGGATACAGAAGGGATTAGCCAGCCACTTCGCAAGACACTAAAATCTCCAGTGTAAAAACACAAGGAATGAGAAACATGGTTGGTGAAACGACAAGTCGAACACACACCACTGGAGGGAGGTGGAAGAGTTGCAGTACAGTGACGGTAAAAATATGGGAGGTAAGGTCGGTTGTCCACCTTTAGATTGAGTGATAAAAACTCCCCTCTCCAATAAAACTTAAAACTAAATCAGCCGTTGAGGAATTGTCACCCAACACCACAGACAGCGCGTCAGAACGTTAAAAGTCCGCCTGAGGGCGGCTAGATTTGGACAGTCCAACAAGATGTGGACTAGCGACAATCGAGAGCAGCATCGACACTGGGGTGGGTCCTCGCGACGTATGAGAGGACCACGAGGCAGCCAAGTATGGCCGTTGTGGGGCGGACAAAAGAAAATGGGATTCCAGCGAGTGGTTCGTAAGGAGGACCTCCACACATTCACTGTCTTCTTTACCATACCTAACTCATTCGGCAAAGCCAGGGAGCGCCATTCTGTATTCCAGAGACCAAAAACCCCGCGACGTAATACCTATCGAAGATCAGATTCCAGTATGCCGATCTTCAGACTCCGTTTACCAGTAGCCTCTTTGGCTAGCCTGTCGGCAAGTTCATTTCACGGGATTCCGACGTGTCCCGGGGTCCATACGAAGACCACTGACAGTACACGTCGTTCGAGGACGTAAACGGGCTCTCGAATGGCCAGTACCAGAGGCTAGCGAATCTTATCAGCATCATTCTGTAACAAAACGATTCCCCAGCCTCTGTTCTCTTCTTTTGTGAAATGTTCATTATCCATGGTTCTCTTCTGTATAAGTTGCACTCCAGGTTTCTTAAAATTTAAATTTATATTCGATGTTAACAGGTATTTCTTTTTCAGAAATACTTCTCTTGCTGCCGCCAGTCTGCGTTTTATATACTCACTGCTTTGACCATTATCAGTTATTTTGCTACCAAATAGCAAAATTCGGCCACTACTTTTTGGTGTCTTATCGCCTGGTCTAACACTCGCCTGATTTAATCCGATTGTATCCCATTACTCTTGTTTTGCTATTGTTGATATTCCGTTTACAATCTGTTTTGAGCAATTACTCAATTTGTCCTATTGCTCTTCCTAGTATCTTACCGTCTCTACAGAAATATAGTGCCGTCAGCAAACCTCGAAAATTTTTTTCTTCTACCTGAACTTTAAATTCTGTTTCCAAATTTCTCCTTGGTTTCCTTCACATCTTGTTCCACGTACATCTGGGGTAGGCGCTGCAGTCGGTGACGTACTGATAGTAAGGGCACTCGCGTCGCCATCTAATGCCATAGCCAGATTTTGGCGCATTCTCCGAATGGATATGTCCCTTGTACATCTCACAAGGATATCTGTGGTTACTTCGCGGTGTTGCTTGTCTGTTACCACTAATAACGCTACCTAAATGCCGCTGCTCTCGGTCGTTAAGCGAAGGCAGTTGGCCACTGCATTGTCCGTAGTGAGAGGTAATGTCTGAAATTTGGTATTCTCGTCATACTCTTGAGACTGTGTATCTCGGAATATTGAATTCCCTAACGATTTCCGGAATGGAACGTCCCACGAATCTAGCACCAACTACCATTCCGCGTTCAAAGTTTCTTAATTCAGGTCATGCGTCCATAATGACGTCGGAAACCTTTTAACGTGAATCACCTGAGTACAATGCGCTACGGTTTCATAACCACCATGTGGTTATTGCTATCCCTCGACCATTGTCACCTCTGTGTATGTCCTGAACGCCTGGACTTAAAGCCCCCATATGGTGGATGTGTGTAGACTCTGCAAGTGCCAAGATATTTATGCTTTGGTCGACATTTGTTAAGCACAGACGTGCACATTGCTTGTGTTTGTGGCCCTATAACCGGATGCTCCATGTTTGCCATTTACGTCTCTGTCGACTGCCATCCTAACTGAGGTGTAAACGGGGTCTGGATATTCCTTTCTGATAATTTATAGGGTGTGCGTGCGCGTGCGCGCGTATACGAGGTGCGGCTAGAAAAAAACCAGACTGATGCTGGAAAAAACATTTATTTACAATTATTTACAATTTCATGTTATCTCCTTCAATGTACTCTCCTCCTCGGTCTCTACACCGCTCCATTCGAATTTTCCACTGTTCATAGCAATGCTGCAGATCATTTTCGGTAAGTCCATACATTACTTCCGTCGCTTTTTCTTTTACTGCTTCAACAGTCTCAAATCTAGTTCCTTTCAAAGCTGACTTTAGGGAAAAGAAAAAAGTCACAGGGAGCCAAATCAGGTGAGTAGGGTGCATGATCTAAGATGGGAATGTTGTGTTTTGCCAAAAACGTCTTCACTGACAACGCACTGTGAGCTGGGGCATTGTCATGGTGAAGGATCCATGACTTTTTTCTCCACGAATCGTTCCGTTTTCTCCGTACTCGCTCACGTAGGGTAGCCAGGACGCTAATGTAGTAATGCTGATTCACTGTTTGTCCCTCTGGTACCCAATCAATGTGCACAATCCGTTTGATGTCAAAAAAAAAAAAAACAATCATCATTGCCTTGAATTTCGATTTTGACATTCGTGCTTTTTTTTGTCGTGGAGAACCAGGAGTTTTCCAATGCATCGATTGGCGTTTAGTTTCGGGATCGTAAGTAAAAAACCACGATTCATCGCAAGTAATAACATTTTGTAAGAAGGTGGGATCACTTTCAATGTTACGCTGTTCTTTCTGTACACTCAACATTTTCCGACGCACAGACAAAACGTCAACTACTTAAAACAGACGCCACGGGCAGACTGAGTGCAGGAGGCAGATGAAACTCGAGCAGTAGGCGGAGCGAGAGTCACGTGACAGGCCACGCGACTTTCAGCCTTATTGCATTCGTTTTATTGTTTCACCAGTACTAGTCCGGTTTTTTTCTAGCCACACCTCGTAGTTGGGCGAGTGTGCGCGTCGAGTTGGGCAAGTGTGTGGAGACAAGAGTAGAATATTTGGTACTGATTTCCATGTTAGTTTGGATATGGTGACGTTACTTAGGCACTGTAGTGTCCCTTACAGATGGCACTGTAGTCTCCCTTATGGGTGGCAGAAGGCAAACACGACAAGTATTATGTTAAGGAGTGACTCACGTTTTCTGAGCATATAAAGAGCTATACTTGGGATGGTAAGAAACAGAAACAGCAGCTGTGGGTTGCACTCACACCAGTGTTGCCAGTTACCAGAGTAGGCAACAGCTCGAGTGTGAGGTGTATGACAGGGACATGGAGCACTCTGATGACGCCATGAAGCGTTCTCAGTCTCCCTCCCTCCCTCCCAACTTAGACAATATTATATAAGGTTCTGTCGCTTTTCATTCCCCTTCTCTCATGAAGGAGGTCGGGCTGCTTGAAAGCTTGCTGAGTCCGCTCTTTTCGTCAATGGGGATTATACAGAAGCTTACTTCATTTAATTCAATCTTTGTAGCTAACTAGGCGAGGGGTTCATATTTGGCTTCTTTCTCCACTATCCTTGACGTACTGTGGAGTTTTCTTTGGACTGCTTTGGGTCTGTTGGGCTGGAGGTGGTTTGGGAACAGCTCCGACGTTCGCCTTATGGCCAGAAGAACCTCCAGCAAAACCATGGCTGAGACTGCTCTTTGTGTTACATGAGCAGTTTCTGCCACACACAAGAATCTTATATAGTCCGATCTTCTAGCTTGGATCCATGCTTCACGACATGTTGTACTGTCTTTATCGGTTACATGTTTCTCATGGGACATCAGTTGCCCTATCGTACTGATACCGCTTGTCCCATGACTTAGAGGTCGATTCCGGTTGAGCCGGCCGGTGAGGCCGTGCGGTTCTAGCCACTTCAGTCTGGAATCGCGTGACCTCTACGGTCGCAGGTTCGACTCCTGCCTCGGGCATGGATGTGTGTGATGTCCTTAGGTTAGTTAGGTTTAAGTAGTTCTAAGTTCTAGTAGTAGTTGCTCACTGCAAAGGAAACTTGATGGCTGTGTCGCACCTATCAAGCATACATCCCTCCCCCATTCCCCCCTTATCCACAAGGTATACTTCGAGTTTATGCATTTGAACTTGAATGCCTTCAATACAATAATCCCGAAATGTCTAATTCGAGAGAGGTTGTAATTGCACTCGCTATAATCATAACCTTAGGTATCTACTCTGTACTAGGTTGCCAAGGCAGCTCTGCTTTGCAGCACTCTGGTGTACCAGTATAAGACGCCAGCAGAGATGCAAGCGGAATTTTTTCGGTCTGCAATCAGTATCAAAATAGGCGTAGAAGACTAGGTTTGTGTGCGACGCCGAAATAAAAAGATAATGCATTAACAAGTTATTTGACACACTGTACAATGTCACACTGTACAATGTCACACTGTACAATGTCACACTGTACAATGTCACACTGTACAATGTCACACTGTACAATGTCACACTGTACAATGTCACACTGTACAATGTCACACTGTACAATGATTTAAGAACTTGCAGTATTAAATTTTCGAATTTTGTGGGAATGTAAGTACGTTCACTCTACAGGGTAATGGATGTCCCGTAAATGAATTGGATGAAAGGAATACTATTTGGGGGGAAGTTCTCTCGTCAAAGAAACTATTTTCATGATCAATCTGATCAGCAGCTAGTTATTTGGTGTTTTCAGGTGATATTTATAGTTCTAATTACAATTGGAAGGTATATATAGAAATGATTTTCCGTTTTTCAAAACATTTTTTTTATAAAAAAATTCAGTATACAAATATTTTAGACAAAAAGTAAGAACCCTGCTTGTTTTGTTTGCACATGTTATTTCTTAAAATAATTCTGTCGCTTCTGACGTACAGGATTGGAACAATCGGCATCGTTGCTGCAGAAGGGGATGTAGCTGTGTTATTCGTATTTCGGTCCAGGAATAGATTTTGAGGAAAACTTCCCTATCCTGGTTTGTAATGTGCATTGTCTGTGTTGTCAAGTTCTCTTAAATGAAGTGGAGCATCAGAAACGGGCTGTGAGAAAACGGAGGATCGATAATTTCTACTTTCTCCAACCAGACTCTTGAAAATGCGTTATACAGGGTGATTCAAAAAGAATACCACAACTTTAAAAATGTGTATTTAATGAAAGAAACATAATATACCCTTCTGTTATACATCATTACAAAGAGTATTTAAAAAGGTTTTTTTTTTTCACTCAAAAACAAGTTCAGAGATGTTAAATATGGCCCCCTCCAGACACTCGAGCAATATCAACCCGATACTCCAACTCGTTCCACACTCTCTGTAGCATATCAGGCGTAATAGTTTGGATAGCTGCTGTTATTTCTCGTCTAAAATCATCAATGGTGGCTGGGAGAGGTGGCCGAAACACCATATCCTTAATATACCCCCATAAGAAAAAATCGCAGGGGGTAAGATCAGGGCTTCTTGGAGGCCAGTGATGAAGTGCTCTGTCACGGGCTGCCTGGCGGCCGATCCATCGCCTCGGGTAGTTGACGTTCAGGTAGTTACGGACAGATAAGTGCCAATGTGGTGGCGCTCCATCCTGCTGAAATATGAATTGTTGTGCTTCTTGTTCGAGCTGAGGGGACAGCCAACAAATGCTTGCTGGATGCGTGCTACATTTTCATCACTCGTTCTCGGCCGTCCAGAACTTTTCCCTTTGCACAAACACCCATCCTGTGTAAACTGTTTATACCAACGTTTAATACACCACCTATCAGGAGGTTTAACACCATACTTCGTTCGAAATGCACAATGAACAACTGTCGTCGATTCACTTCTGCCGTACTCAATAACACAAAAAGCTTTCTGTTGAGTGGTCGCCATCTTAGCATCAACTGACGCTGACGCCTAGTCAACAGCGCCTCAAGCGAACAAATGTACAACTAAATGAAACTTTATAGCTCCCTTAATTCGCCGACAGATAGTGCTTAGCTCTGCCTTTTGTCGTTGCAGAGTTTTAAATTCCTAAAGTTGTGGTATTCTTTCTGAATCACCCTGTATAAGTATGCTGAACGTGACTAACGTTGAGGGGCGTATTCTTAGAACTGGGCTTCATTTATGGCACTAATGATTGCCAACACTATTATTTCAGGACTTGGTCTGACTAGTGCTAAGATGAAGTGTTCCAAACTGCTGGCCTCATATGAATCTCGCACATAAAATATTCGCTGTCAGAACTAGCCACAGCGCACACGTGGAATTTGAAGTGAACTGTATTGAGTGGCAGGTAGCGCATGGAAGCTATCGTATCCTTGTGTAATACTGGCCGTAATCTGCCATGCATTCCACTGGCAGCACTACTGGATCGGCAGATCTGACAGAATTTGCCAGCCGGGGTGGCCGAGCGGTTCTAGGCGCTACAGTCTGGAACCGCTACGGTCGCAGGTTCGAATCCTGCCTCGGGCATGGATGTGTGTGGTGTCCTTAGGTTGGTTAGGTTTAAGTAGTCCTAAGTTCTAGGGGACTGATGACCTTAGCAGTTAAGTCCCGTAGTGCTCAGAGCCATTTGAACCATTTTTTTGTGACAGAATTTCGCGGCGGCAGCTCTTCTGGTGGAGGTGCCAGATTCAGGCAGATGCCAGGTGCAACAGGCACCACTACACTACATGCACTGTGTTTGGTGTCTGGACCAGCATAGCTGCTGTGGCGTGTCAGTAAGGCAGGGCTCTCACTTGTAGCTGCTCTTACCCGTGCCATCGCCGATTTAAAGGCCTGAATGAGTCTTGGGAGGTGCGCCAGCAGGTCGTCATGTTTGTAGTCTTGTTGCGTCACTGATGACTCCTGAGATTACGTCATGGTTTATACTTGTGTGCTCACCGGTGCTTTGTTGCTTCTGGGTTGGTGTTGACATCTATGGCCGTTCGAATTGTGTCGTCGTTTCTTGTCTTGGCTGACTATGTCCTTCGACTTTTTTTTTTTTGTCATCAGTCTACTGACTGGTTTGATGCGGCCCGCCACGAAATCCTTTCCTGTGCTAACCTCTTCATCTCAGAATAGCACTTGCAACCTACGTCCTCAATTATTTGCTTGACGTATTCCAATCTCTGTCTTCCTCTACAGTTTTTGCCCTCTACAACTCCCTCTAGTACCATGGAAGTCATTCCCTCTTGTCTTAGCAGATGTCCTATCATCCTATCCCTTCTCCTTATCCTTCGACTAGGCAGTCTTAACAATATTTGTGGCGATTAGAAGAGTGCTGTGCCCCGTGCCTCGCAGGTCGGCAACCGCCCATGTGTTGGGCATGTGTGTCTTCAGTAAGTGTGGAGCTACCGCTTGGGCTGGCAGGGTTGCATTGACCTTTGCCGGTGCAGACGCGGGAATTGCCACTCCTCTAGCTGAAAAGCCTCGTATGTCGATTTTACAGTGCCGAAGTTTTCTTTGTGGCACCTCTTTATTTCCTGCACTATCTTTGAAAAGCAAGACACTTCTTGTAGTTTTCTGTGTGTCATGGCTGCAGCATTTCACTGCGTCGTCCAGAAATTTCTAGTATTCTGCCGTATGATGACCTCCTGCACATTTAACGCAACTCGTGTTGCAATTGTAGTTTCCACTGCCATGTCCATAGCACTGACAGCAGTGACAAGGGAAATGCCCTGTTCTGAACATCTGTGATTAGAGCCTTACCTTCTTGAATATAGGTTACTGGACATTGTAGACGGTCTGCGCCTCTGGGGTATTGTGTCATGACCTTAGAAAAGTTTAATAAATTTTACTACATGTCACTTCATATCGAGAGATGTGAGCCGAGTTTAATATGCAAGACAGCCTATGTGCTGGACAAACCGAAGCCAGATAGGACGTAGGTGGAAGATAAAGCTTCAAGCTCTGGACACTATGTGCTTCTTTGTGGCTGGTCGATCACGACAACTAGTAGTACACATGACGGGCCAATAGTGTAACACGACCATGAACGTCGGATGTTTGTGTAGTTTGCGTTTTTGTTTGTTTTCTTACTTTTTATCCTAACTACTTTGTGACCTTGTAGGATAAGCCTAGGCCGTTCTCCGTTGGGGTCAGTGTCTGGTGCAAGGTCCTTGACAACAACCTTGAAGTACAGTGTTTCTGTGGTTGCACCTCTTAGAACCAGTACTCAAGCCTCACTGAACTGAACTCTTTCTTGAGTGTCCTGTAGTCTGACATTTTTGTGGGCTGCTATTTCATATAACTGCCTTCGTAGACTGTTTTTGGACAACCCTTGAGTTTCCCCTTGACAGTGGTAAGAATTTTACTGTCCCTTGTTTAATAAACTGTCAACCGTGGAACAACTTTTTCCGAGCCAGCTGGAGAGCGGATGTGGAAGGAAGCGTTTCCTCGTCTGGTACTTCACTTGCAAGTGATTAAAACCGATTGTTTGTAGGAATTACTGGAATTTTGATATTAATTACCGGAGTTTTGGCAGTGATTACTAGAAATATGTTTTCGATTGGGGTCGGAGATAAATTTAGATCCAGTGCGCTATTTTTCGGGCTGTTTGGTTGGAAATCACCGGACGTTCCATTCTCGGCCATGCTGGTGTTTTGTCGCGGGTAAGAAAATATTTATCTAGGCTAAGACTGCGAGCTACGTTTGAGGTAGAAGACTGTGCGACGAAGGTGCAGAATTTGACAATTCCATAGTAGTTCCAGTTACCGCTAAGTTAACACTGCAGGAGGTATCCAGGCCAGAGCTAGAACCTACAGCGCACAGCTGTGGTGTTCTAATCATGCCAACGGTTCGTAGACTGCCAAAATCCTTTAGGCTACTAGCATGAAATCCCTAGTTGATTTCTGTGCCATTTGAATCCTTGGTGACGTGCTATGCTATCCACATTCACAAGGCGCAGATACCAGACTCCGGCAGCGCTATCGTGTGGCGCAGAAACACACACTTTGCTTCGAAAACGACATTTTTGCTTTGTTTCCTTTCTCAGAAGCGCACTCGATCACGTCCACAATTCGTGAACAAGCGCACGATTGTTCGCTAGGCCAGTGAGATGGTCAGCACGACGATCTTGCTTATATAGTTTTGCAGCGCGGCGTGCCGCCCTCTCCCCTTGCCAGAGGGCGGTGGAAGTGGTGAGAGGGGCCACTTTCGAGTCCCGGTGTGGTCAGTCAGAATACACTTCACGTCCGTACGGATGCCTCTCGCCTGGGAGCTTTCGCAGTGTATTGTGGCCAGAAACGGGTACCAAGCAGAAAATTTACTTGCTAGCCACCATTCCTGTTTATGATAGCATTGCTACTCCTAATTTCGTTGAGGGACCAACAATGGTGTAAGATTAGAGAGAGCTTAGGAAATGTAATGTTAAAACAGTCTTCCGACAACTGCAGAAGAATGAAGATTTAGTAAAGACGTGGCGACAGGGCGGGCATCGGGCCACACTCTAACATCAACAAGGCCAATTCAACAGTAACTGTGCAGATCCCATGCTGACACGGAATAAAAGAAGGATGTGTTATGTTCGGTGAACAGCGAATAGATGGTACCTGAGAGGTAGGCAGCCCATAATACACACTGCAGCACTAAGTGTGTTGGAGATGTAACCAACCTACAACATCGTAGCTCATGTTTGAGCGGATATTCTGCTAATTAATTTGTTGTTAAATAGAAGTAGTGTGGCGTGAAGAAAGTATTTATTGTATTTTAAATATGTGTTTACATAACTACAGCATGCGCTTTAAGTCTGTATGTCATCCTTGAATGAAGCGCAGCTTAAGTATTGTAAATATTTCCGTATGCGTATGATGCATATATCCGCCAATTCTTTGTTGCTCCCCCCTATGAAATGTCTAGTAAAGGACAGTCTGCTGCGTAAACTATCGGAAGTTACATCTGCAAACAGGATAACGTGATGTGACGTATCTAAGATGAAAGCAATAACTATCACTGTGCCTGCATGTAATTACAGTTTCACAGTTATATTACCTTAGCTGTCCTCTATTAGTGAGAAGTATGTAGCTGTTTATTTTTAACTATGAACTCCAAATTCGGTTCAAAAGACGTTTGCTTTATCCTTCGGACTGGTTCAACTTCCAATCGGTTTACATGAGCCTATTTATTTCTTCAGGAATACCAATGTTGAAAACCCTAATTACTACTTATGTATCGGATCTAAAGGCATTAGATATTTCATCGATAGTTTCATTTGGTACTGTCTGCTAGAAAAATAGAGTAGACTGGTTGTATGATTCGGCGAAGGGGACCAACCAGCGAGGTCATTGGTCCCTTCGGATTAGAAAAGGATGGGGGAGGAAGTCGACTGTGCCCTTACAAAGGAACCATCCCAGAATTTTTCTGAAGCGATTTAGGGAAATCATGAAAAACCTATATCAGGATGGCCAGACGCGGGTTTGAACCGTCGTCCTCCCAAATGCAGGTCCAGTGTGTTAACCACTGCGCCAAATCGCTCGGTCGGTAAATATAAAAGAATAACCCTTCTGTGGCTAATTAATAATGTTACGGAAGTTGGTAGCCGCTGTGCATATTGGCAACTGTTCTTTGCTTATTCACGCTCAACCCTCATGTAAACAAAACGCATGCTCTGCAGTTGATCAGCGACTGCATTGCTCTAGTATTTGATGTCTTGAGACAAGTGGAAACAGAAGTATACTGGCGCCCAGGTTCATTCCATGTTCCTTGACTTTGAGAAGACTTTCGATACAGTTCAGTACTGTCGTCTATTGAACAAAATAAGAGTGGGTGGAACATCAGACCAGCGGTGTGCATGGTTTTACGGGTTGGCAGCAGACAGAACAAAGCATACCAATCTCAACGGAGAGAAAACTTCGTACATAAAAGCAGCTTCAGGCGTACTCCAATGGAGTGTGTTCATAATATACAAGGTTACTAAGCTGCCCCTACAATTAGGCTCTATGCAACCCACAACGCTTTCAAATAGTTCGCACAAGATTTTCGTATCCTCTCGCTCGCTTTGCGCTACCGAATAGCCCTACAGAAAAATGAACAGGACTTTTTGTGGACAATTCAATGTACAAGGTGCATTCAAGTTCTAAGGCCTCCAATTTTTTTTCTAATAAACTACTCACCCAAAATCGATGAAACTTCTCGACGTAATCGCCCTGCAGACGTACACATTTTTCACAACGCTGACGCCATGATTCCATGGCAGCGGCGAAGGCTTCTTTAGGAGTCCGTTTTGACCACTGGAAAATCGCTGAGGCAATAGCAGCACGGCTGGTAAATGTGCGGCCACGGAGAGTGTCTTTCATTGTTGGAAAAAGCCAAAAGTCACTAGGAGCCAGGTCAGGTGAGTAGGGAGCATGAGGAATCACTTTAAAGTTGTTATCACGAAGAAACTGTTGCGTAACGTTAGCTCGATGTGCGGGTGCATTGTCTTGGTGAAACAGCACACGCGCAGCCCTTCCCGGACGTTTTTGTTACAGTGCAGGAAGGAATTTGTTCTTCAAAACATTTTCGTAGGATGCACCTGTTACCGTAGTGCCCTTTGGAGCGCAATGGATAAGCATTACGCCCTCGCTGTCCCAGAACATGGACACAATTTTTTCAGCACTGGCAGTTACCCGAAAATTTTTTGGTGGCAGTGAATCTGTGTGCTTCCATTGAGCTGACTGGCGCTTTATTTCTGGATTGAAAAATGGCATCCACGTCTCATCCATTGTCACAACTGACGAAAAGAAAGCCCCATTCATGCTGTCGTTGCGCGTCAACATTGCTTGGCAACATGCCACACGGGCAGCCATTTGGTCGTGCGTCAGCATTCGTGGCACCCACCTGGATGCCACTTTTCGCATTTTCAGGTCGTCATGCAGGATTGTGCGCACAGAACCCACAGAAATTCCAACTCTGGAGGCGATCTGTTCAACAGTCATTGAGCGATCCCCAAAACAATTCTCTCCACTTTCTCGATCATGTCGTCAGACTGGCTTGTGCGAGCCCGAGGTTGTTTCGGTTTGTTGTCACACGATGTTCTGCCTTCATTAAACTGTCACACCCACGAACGCACTTTCGACACATCCATAACTCCATCACCATATGTCTCCTTCAACTGTCGATGAATTTCAATTGGTTTCACACCACGAAAATTCAGAAAACGAATGATTGCACGCTGTTCAAGTAAGGAAAACGTCGCCATTTTAAGTATTTAAAACAGTTCTCTTTCTCGCCGCTGGCGGTAAAATTCCATCTGCCGTACGGTGCTGCCATCTCTGGGACGTATTGACAATGAACGCGGCCTCATTTTAAAACAATGCGCATGTTTCTATCTCTTTCCAGTCCGGAGAAAAAAAATCGGAGGCACCTCGTAGTTAATGTAGTAGCAAGGCAATCAAGTCCTGTGTGGCCACTGACACGAAATAACGAAGTTTCACAGTACCGTGCACTTGATGTGTAGCACAATGTGCGTTGAACTGAGCTTAGCACTCATTCCATTCATTTTGTTCATCGAAAACTCGGAACGGTGGAATGCACGGAGGCAGTGCCGTGGATTTGACTGACGTGGTAGATTTGATGCAGCAGCGGCTTGTGCACTAATGAGTTGCTGGACTGCCGTCATCACCATCGTCATTTGTTAATTCTGAAACTGAGTAAACTGCTTTAGATCTAAGCCAGCAGCAGCCGGAGGCTTAGGCGTAGGTGGTGCAGGAGGCGGGTTAGCCATTATAATAAGAGGAGCGCCGCAACAAAGTAGACAATTAGAATCAATGCGCACTGAAAGAAAAGAGAGAAATATTAGTAACGCACTGTGACGGAGCTGCGAAGACCGAAGTCAGCGTTGGTTATGTAAACTTCGTCGCCAGATGTCGTCTACTGTGGGAATCAGCACCGAGAAAAAGAGGAGAGAATTTCCTATGGCCAGTATCGGAATTTCAAAATGATCTATACATCTCACATGCTGATTAATATAACACTTCATTTCTACAAAGAACAGAACCGTTGCTTAACTTGTTGAGCCTCTGATGTGCAAGTACTTTTCACTATTACTGCTCGCAGGGCGCAGGCTAAGTATAGTCTTTCTTTTACATAGTACTGATGCTCTCAAAGCCTGCGACCCAACTGGGGCCCGGCCGGCGATAGGCGGCTTGTTAAATCAGCGCTGACAGGGGACGCTGAAGGTGTGGTGCTGCCCGCTCTATCCACTGGCGCGCGGGTCGGCTCCTTCTTGATGCCGTTTGCGCGACGCTGCGCTGGTGGGTGTGCATACGGGCCCTCCCAGTAAAATGGCTAAGACCGCCGCATTGAACGTAGATTGTCAAAAAACAGGCTTTTGTAGACACAATACTGGGAAATAATATAGTGTACTGCAATCTACACTCATGGTCATAAGAATAATGCTGATACATAGTGAAACAACGCTCTGGTGAACGGTTTGCGGGCTTAAATCACCTCGGGGTATGACCATGCGTTGCATTTGACCTGCAGTCGTCGCACGGTGGCGCTGGCAGCAGTCCACCTACGCAGAGGTGTGTTGGTGCATGTAAGAGAATGGTGCAGCGAGTAAGTGTGCAGACGTTTTCAGACGTGCTAATGGTGACTGTATGTTGAAAATGGCTCAGAGAACACACATTGATGACGTTATGAGGGGAAGAATACTAGGGCGACTGGAGGCTGGTCGAACACAGCAGGTCATATCACGGGCCCTCCGTCTGCCACAAAGAGTGATCTCAAGATTATGGCAACGATTCCAGCAGACAGGAAACGTCTCCAGGGGCTACAGTATCGGACGTCCACATTGTACAACACCACAAGAAGACCGATATCTCACCATCAGTGCCCGCAGACGGCCACGGAGTACTGCAGGTAGCCTTGCTCGGGACCTCACCGCAGCCACTGGAACAGTTCTCTCCAGACATACAGTCTACAGACGACTAAAGAGACATGGGTTATTCGCCCTGAGACCTGCAAGTTGCATTCCAGTGACCCTTGCTAACAGGAGAGCCCGTGAAGCCTGGTGTCAAGAACACAGTACATGGTCATTGGAACAGCGGTCCCAGATTAAGTTCACGGACGAGTCCAGGTATAGTCTGAACAGTGACGCTCGCCGGGTTTTCGTCTGGCATGTACAAGGAACCAGATACCAACCCGTTAATGTCCTTGAAAGGGACCTGTATGGAGGTCGTGGTTTGAAGGTGTGGGATGGAATTATGATTGGTGCCCGTACACCCTGCATGTCTTTGACAGAGGAACTGTAACAGGTCAGACGTAACGGGATGTCATTTTGCACCAGTATGTCCGCCTTTCCAGGGGTGCAGTGGGTCCCGCCTTCCTCCTGATGGATGATGACGCTCGGCCCCACCGTCAGGCGAATGGAGTGGCCTGCCTGTTCTCCAGACCTAAACTCCATCGAGCACGTGTGGGATGCTCTCGGTCGACATATCGCTGCGCGTCTTCAAACCCCTATGACACTTCAGGAGCTCCGGCAAGCAGTGATGCAAGATTGGGAGGCTATACCCCAGCAGCTGATCGACCACCTGATCCAGAGTATGCCACCCCGTTGTGCGGCCTATGTACGTGTGCATGGTGATCATATCCCATATAGATGTAGGGGTACATGCGCAGGAAACAGTGGCGTTTTGTAGCACATGTGTTTCGGGACGGTTATCTCAACTTATCACCAATACCGTGGACTTACAGATCTGTGTCATGTGTGTTCCCTATGTGCCTGTGCTATTAGCGCCAGTTTTGTGTAGTGCCACGTTGTGCGGCACCACATTCTACAATTATCCTTAATTTATGAGCAGGAGTGTAGATGAAAACCTACTTGCTTCCTGAAAAAAAGAATATGTTTTCTGCAGTACTTATTGAAGGATCCTTGCAGATGTAGATTAGGGACCTTTTTTTATTTTAGCGCGAATGAAATTGATATGTGCTGAAGCAATCCGAGTGTTGAAAGCAATGTGCTGAATGCTTAATTCAGTAACTGCTCTGTCTGGTATCACTGTACAGTCGGTCTGACTGTGGCCCATTGTGATTAAATTGTCCAGCCTGATTAAACTGCAAAATTTGCGGGAAGGTAGTTTTATAGTTTTACGGCAGTTCTGCTCGGGGCACAGAATCACCTCGGCGCAGTGCGGTGTAGCTCCTCTCGTGTGAAGACGCTCCTAGCAATCGGCCCGCGGCTTGGCAAGGCGAGGCACGGCACGGCACGGCGGCGTGTGATTTTCCACCAGCGGCGGCTTGCTTTCTCCTCGTCCGCGGCGTCTACCTGGCCCGGCCCGGGGCCGGCAACAAGTGACTGCCAGCCACCTCTCCCCCCCCCCCCCCCCCCCGCCTTTCCCGTCCCACAAGACCGCTCAGCCCCGCCTTGAATGGGAACGCATTCCTCGTACCCGACAGTTCCCCGAAAACCGCCCCCCCGTCTTCCCTTGTTTGCTTTAGCACGCGCAGCCTTGTTCGCAGAATTGTTAATAATCCACCTTGTTCTTTTTAACCGGCCTTGCCTGCGCGCGCTACAGTTTCTGCAACCTCTTGTGTTCCTGACCTGCCTTCCTCGTTCGAACATTTGCGAAGATGTGTAACGAATGGTTCATCGAAGTAGCTAATGCTTTATCAAACATTCTGTAAGACAGATCCTAAGGCAGACAGATGGACACTAACAGAAAAAAGCGGCCTATACTGTCGCAGTAAGGAAAAAACTAAATTTACATCCATATCGACAGATAAACTATAGTCATGGCTATACATTAAAGTGTGTTCCATCTTTTTATCATAGAACCAGCATCCAGCATTATGCTAGCAATTATGATGTAACCTCCTGAAACCATCCTAAGATGAACCTGAAAAGGTTCTAAAACCGGTTCATGGAATAAAACATAATTATTCAAAAAAGTGAAAAACTGGTTCAAATGGCTCTGAGCACTATGGGACTTAATATCTGAGGTCATCAGTCCCCTAGAACTTAGAACTACTTAAACCTAACACACAGCCATGCCCGAGGCAGGATTCGAACCTGCGATCGTAGCGGTCGCGCGGTTCCAGACTGTAGCGCCTAGAACCGCTCGGCCACTCCGCCCGGCAAAATAGCGACTGGTTGCGGTTTTGTGTAACTTATTTACATAGCTCCTAGAATATCAATAATGTTTGTGCAATACGTATCTCTTATTCCGCAGTATTATTGACCACCCATAAATCAAACTAAAGTTTATTGATTGGCGACTCCATAGTGTCCTGTGCACTACGACCAGATAATGGGTATACTTGGAAGGAGAGACAGCATTGGTCGTATATTTTTGTTTATTATCGCAAAATCGATTTTCGGTCACTTCGTGACCATCTTCAGTGCTGTAATATATAACTTAAATTAGTAAGCACTGGTGTCAATAAGCATTACTAACTAAAACTAAAGTTTGCTCAGTATACGATGTGTTTATCAATCAGTTATGCAAAGTAGCCTTTCATTGTGAAAAGGGTAAATAGCTTACAGAAATGTTTGATACAGCAGTGAATGCAGTATATCTACAAATTTTATTCCCGCCTAACGCTGTTAGTTCCCGACGTTCCCGCTAGGGGGCATGCGCAAGTGAGTTATTCCACCACTTGTCATGGAATCGCATAATGGTGCAGAGCATGCGCGGTGTTGCTTATGCTTTCGTGAATCCAAGTCTTCATCTGCAGTTCAGAAACAATTCAGGACAAAATATCGCAAGCCATCACACCCAAGAATCTCTAACGGTTGTATCAATTATCAGTTATTTGTCTTTAAGGTGTTGGCTTGCGATATTTTATCCTGAATAGTCTATGAATTGCAGCAGCGGATTTGGATTCAAGAAACCATAAACAACACTCTGCAAGCTCTGCGCTGTTATGCGTCTCCATGCCACCTAGCGGGAATTTCGAGAACTAAGACTGTTAGGCTGGAATAAACCTTTAAGGTATACTGCATTCAGTGTTGTATCAACCATTTCTGGAAGTTATTTACGCTTGTCACAGTTAAAAGTTACTTTTGTAGAACTAATTTACAGACACGCTATTTTCTATATAGTTACGTATTTACCGGAATTAGAGTTTTATTATCTGGCAAGAGATGTTCAGAGTGCTGAGGAAAAGTGGAATAAAGTACAAAGACATCCGTGTGATAATTTCTGTAAGAATGAGGTGGCAGTGATTAGCAACTGTCACCAGGAACAAGAAGAAAATATTAAAAAAGGGGTAAGACAAGGATGTGCTCTCTCTCCTAGTATTCAGTGCTTACATCCAGGAAGCTATAGATCAAGTTCGAGAAATTACTGAGGTGGGGATCAAAATTAATGGGCAGAAGATAGACATGTTATGTTATGCAGATGATATTGCTATAGTAACGGAGACCAAATAAGATCTAAAGGAAGTCCTCAGAACAATGGAAAAAATTCTGTGCAATCAGTATGGAATGAGAATAAACAAGAAAAAGACTAAAGTGATGATAAGCAGTACAGGAGCAGAATATGAACCTCTTGAGAATAAGGTTTGGAAGAGAGGAGCTGGAAGTGATAAGAGGAATTTACTTACCTGTGAAGCAAAACCCCAAGGGATGGTAGAAACCGGAAAGAAATTGCGAGCAGGATAGAAATGCCAAATTTGCATTTAATCGGAGAAGGAACTTACTCATCAGCAACAACACCAGTCTGAAAATAAAGAAACTTATCATGAAAGGTTTCGTTTGGAGTGTGGCTCTATATGGATGTGAAACTTGGACAATTGGAAGAGAAGAGAGAAGACGTCTAGAGGCTCTGGAGATGTGGTGCTATAGAAGTATGGTGAAGATCAGCTGGAGAGAGAAAGTAACAAATGAAGAGAGAAAGTAACAAATGAAGAGAGAAAGTAACAAATGAAGAAGTGCTTAGAAGAGTACAGGAAACCAGATCTCTGTGGAGGCACATCCAAACAAGTAGAGACAAACTTTTAGGGCACATACTACGACACAACAACATCATTGGAACAATAGCAGAAGGAGCTATTGCGAGAAGGAATCGGCGGGGGTGACCAAGGATATCATACATGCAACAGATCATGAATGACAGTGGATGTAACACATACGTGGAAATGAAGAGGAAGGTAGACAGAAGAGAGGAATGACGATCTGCTGCAAACCAACCTCTTGGTTGAACACTAAAAGAAGAAAGAAGAAGAAGTATTTTATTGCGCATCTGGTTGTACTGTAAGGTCTTTTTCGGCTCATTCCCGTGTAGGTGCATGCCAAATAGTTTATTTCGTCGATTTGTTGTGTTGTGCAAACCAGACTGTAGAAATAGCTTCGGAGTCTCTTTCATTTCAGAATTACTGGAAGTCTACAAGGGTTTTCCACCCTTGAGGTGAGTAAAATCGAAAGACTGTAGTAACCATCAGGAGAAAATCGACCAATACCACAAGTTGTCGAAATAGGGAAATACCGGGTGATCAAAAAGTCAGAATAAATTTGAAAACCTAATAAACCACAGAATAATGTAGATAGAGAGGTAAAAATTGACACACATACTTGGAATGACATGGGGTTTTAGTAGAATAAAGAAAAAAAAAGTTCAAAAAATGTCCGACAGATGGCGCTGGACAGCAGGTAACTGCTACATGACAGGTGAGAGGTACGCCGATATGTTACAGAATTGCATCATCCCCAGCCTGGCTGATAAACACCTGCTGGGACGTACGATGTTTATGCAGGATGGCGCTCCACCCCATATTGCTAGACGCGTGAAAGATCTCTTGCGCGCGTCGTTTGGTGATGAGCGTGTGCTCAGCCGCCACTTTCGTCATGCTTGGCCTCCCAGGTCCCCAGACCTCAATCCGTGCGATTATTGGCTTTGGGGTTACCGGAAGTCGCAAGTGTATCGTGATTTACCGACATGGCCGGCCGAAGTGGCCGTGCGGTTAAAGGCGCTGCAGTCTGGAACCGCAAGACCGCTACGGTCGCAGGTTCGAATCCTGCCTCGGGCATGGATGTGTGTGATGTCCTTAGGTTAGTTAGGTTTAAGTAGTTCTAAGTTCTAGGGGACTGATGACCTCAGCAGTTGAGTCCCATAGTGCTCAGAGCCATTTGAACCATTTACCGACATCTCTAGGGATGCTGAAAGACAACGTACGACGCCAATGCCTCACCATAACTCCGGACATGCTTTACAGTGCTGTTCACAACATTATTCCTCGACTACAGCTATTTTTGAGGGATGATGTGGACATATTGAGCATTTCCTGTAAAGAACATCATCTTTGCTTTGTCTTACTTTGTTATGCTAATTATTGCTATTCTGATAAGATGAAATGCCATCTGTCGGACATTTTTTGAACTTTTGTATTTTTGTTGTTGTAGTAAAACCCCATGTCATTCCAAGCATGTGTGTCAATTTGTACCTCTCTATCTACGTTATTCCGTGATTTATTCAGTTTTCAAATTTATACTGACTTTTTGATCACCCTGTATATCAACAAACAGATAAGCTGCAATTGCTCAAGAAGTTAAATTCATTGAGAGGTAATTATGGGAAGTGCAACGAAAGGCGGAGCCGCATATGAACAGCTACTGGTATTTCTGAGGCATTCAGCTTTTTGCAAGGTCAGGAAATATCAACTAATTCAAATATAGCTATAATCTCAGCATTAAGTCCCTTGCCATTATGTAAGGATTTAAGCTTTCTGCGGTAGCTGTGCACTTTTCCATCACAGTTAGGCTTAACTGTAGTCATATTGCACTTTTGAAGTTAAAGTTTTCGAAAGAATTTCCTGTAGCCAAATAACTTAAAGTAACTTGAACTATATGAATAGCGTCTCGCAACCGAGGGTTCTTTTCTTAGCAATCCGAGTAACCATTTGCACAAGTACATCAAGTGAGCGAACGACCATCCTCAAAATGTTGCGATAGTTATTTTGCCCCCTTATCATCCAGTTCCACTCCTTGATACACCTACGGTTCCTCTTTCTTTCCGCGAGCCCAAAGCCAGCGAGTAAGAGCCGAATAAAGCTAGGATCCATATCCGGCATGTATGCATCCCTAAAATTTGACTTGAAATCTTCAATACATCACTTCACTGCCTGGGGTCAACGGTCAATATACAATTATCAGCCACAACATTAGGACCATCTACCTAATAGCCTCCATGTCCGACTTTTGCACGGATAACAGCGGCAACGCGTCGTGACATGGAGGAGGAGGAGGAGGAGATTAGTGTTTAACGTCCCGTCGATAACGAGGTCATTAGAGACGGAGCGCAAGCTCGGGTGAGGGAAGTTCGGGGAAGGAAATCGGCCGTGCCCTTTCAAAGGAACCATCCCGGCATTTGCCTGAAGTGATTTAGGGAAATCACGGAAAACCGAAATCAGGATGGCCGGAGACGAGATTGAACCGTCGTCCTCCCGAATGCGAGTCCAGTGTGCTAACCACTGCGCCACCTCGCTCGGTTCGTGACATGGAAGCAATGAGGCCTTGGTAGGTAGCGGGAGGGAAATCGCATCCCATCTGCACACACAAGTCACTTATTTCCCGTAAATTCCGTGGAGAGAGGCGATTAACTCTGGCTCTGACATCACGTTCAATCACATCCCAGATTTGTTCGATCGGGTACAGATTTGGCGAGCTGGGAGACCAGCACATCAATTGCAAGTCGCCACTGTGTTCCTCGAACTACTCCATCACACTCCTGGCCTTGTGACTCGGCGCATTAAATTGTTGAGAGCAGCCACTTCCGTCGGGAAGCATGATCGTCATGTAAGGGAGTTCGTGGTCTGCAACCAGTGTACGTAACACCTTGTCCGTCATGGCGTCTTGTACGAGCTCCATTGGCCCATGAATGCCTACGTTAAAGTTCCCCAGAGCATAATGGATCTGCCGTCAGCTTTTCTCCGTCCTGCAGTACACGTATCAAGGAGCTGTTCCCCTGGAAGACGGCGGATTCGCACCCTCCCACTGGCATGACTAACAAGGGAACCTCCCCATCGCACCCCCCTCAGATTTAGTTATAAGTTGGCACAGTGGATAGGCCTTGAAAAACTGAACACAGATCAATTGAGAAAACAGGAAGAAGTTGTGTGGAACTATGAAAAAAATTAGTAAATATGCAAACTGAGTAGTCCATGCAAAGATAGGCAACAACAAGGACAATGAGACTGAAGGAGCGCCGTGGTCCCGTGGTTAGCGAGACCATCTGCGGAACGAGAGGTCCTAGGTTCAAGTCTTCCCTCGAGTGAAAATTTTATTTTTTTATTTTCAGTTTATGTGACAAACTCTTACGTTTTCATCACTTTTTTGGGGGTGATTATCACATCCACAAGAAAACCTAAATCGGGCAAGGTAGAAGAATCTTTTTACCCATTCGCTAAGTGTATAAGTTAGGTGGCTCGACAACATATTCCTGTCATGTGACGCACATGCCGTCACCAGTGTCGTATAGAATATATCAGATGTGTTTTCCTGTGGAGGAATCGGTTGATCTATGACCTTGCGATCAAATGTTTTCGGTTCCCATTGGAGAAGCACGTCCTTTCGTCTACTAATCGCACGGTTTTGCGTTGCGGTCGCAAAGCACAGACACTAAACTTATTACAGTGAACAGAGACGTCAATGAACGAACGGATAGATCATAACTTTGCGAAAATAGAGAAAGTAAAATTTTCAGTCGAGGGAAGACTTGAACCAAGGACCTCTCGTTCCGCAGCTACTCACGCTAACCACAGGACCACGGCGCTCCTGAGCCCAGAGTTTCCTTGATGTTACCTATATTGCTCATGGACTACTCAGTTTGTATATTTTGCTTATTTTTTTCATAGTTCCACACTACTTCTTCCTGTTTTCTCGATTGATCTGTGTTCAGTTTTTTAAGGCCTATCTACTGTGCCAACTTATAACTAAATCTGAGTGGGGTGCAATGGGAAGGTTCCCTTGTAAGAAGGTATCAGACCATGCAACTCTCTGCCACTGCGCCGAAATCCAGTGTCGATGGTCACGTGCCCATGTACGCCGTAGTTACCGATTTCGTAGTGCTAACATTGGCACATGCATTGGTCGTTGGCAGCATAGGCCCATCGTTAAGAGTGATCGGTGCACTATGTGTTCAGGCACACTTGTACGCTGCCCAGCATTAAAGTCTGACGTTAGTTCCACAACACGTCACCCCCTGTCTTGAAGACATTCACCACAGAAGTCCTCTAACACCGGACAAGTCGTGCCGTTTCCGAAACGATCGTTCCGTGCCTCCGGACCATCACAACCTGCCCTCGGGCAGACTCTGGTAGATCGCGCGCCATCCCCATTTTACGCACGGACAGCACACTCACCGATACTAATTGCACTTTCATTCCTCGCCAGGTGACTAAGCTCTTGTCTGGACGGATTTATGTCCACAGTAGGTCGGTGGTCATAATGTTCTGTCTGGTCAGTGTATTCTAAAATATTGTTGCCCAATATTACTGACAGTCTAGGGTCCGTCGTACGTAATTTACATTCTCTACTCTACATATTATTGACAATTACTCTCTGGTAAAACTTGATAATTCTACTAAAAACTTGTGTAGCATTTGTTTTAGAGCTGTTTCACCAACAGGTGACATTTCGTCAGATCTGTGGTTGTACGATAAAACTCGTTAGCATAACATATCGGAATGAGTAAATAAATACCGTATTGAACTAGTGGCCAAATCTGTGGCTCATGCACTTGCAACAAAAATATCCCAATTATCGGAAATTCAAGGTAGCGAGAAATTTGTCGTTGATTCATTTTGTAAAACCACCATTCCGCGGGCGTGTCTGAGTGCTCATCGAATTCACTATTGTGGACACTTTTGCCTCTTTCCGGTAGCTGGGAATGATTGACTGGCATTTCTCATCATCCTAAGTGGGTACTGGTCTACTAGGCACACTAGGTGCCTCCATGGACTCCTGCTTCCTTTGATGCGGCATGTGGCAAGAGAGTGATGTACCGTTGTTGCTGTTCGTTTCTCTCTCAACAATTTAAGCTGTGCCCTAAGATTCCTGCATAACCACAGCCTCGGAAATCATTTTTAAAAAGCCATATGTTTGTAACGAGCGAGAATACAAAAGCCATAACTGCTTGTTTCACTCACAGCAATTTAATCTTTCGCTTTTTAATTGGAGAAATGTGTCCGCACCCGTTAGCTGAGTGGACGCCGGCACGGTAGCTCAGCGTGTTCGGTCAGAGGGCTGCGTGCTCTCTGTAATAAAAGAAACTGAGTCAATGAATCATCGATCAACTTGAACGGATGTCTTGTGACGTCCGCCCAGACCAAACGCAACGAACTATATCGAACAAAAAAGTTATCAGCGTGGCGGACTACCCCAGCAAGGCGCCCAGGTTTGATTCCCAGCTGGGGCAGAATATTTTCTCCGCTGAGGGACTGAGTGTTGTGTTTGATGTGTCGGCAGCTGGGCCAACACC